>NC_064616.1:296129209-296794347 GCF_023898315.1 Schistocerca nitens | reverse complement strand
TTTCACACACATTGAACACCAGTCTTAAATTTCACTTTTAGTAAATACAAGTTATTCTTACCTAGAATCTGAAGGAAGCATGAAATGTGGCCGCTGTAAATTCGGTCTGAAGCCCGAGAAATTACCTCGGAACAACTGGAAAATAATATTTAAAGTTTTTATTGAACTTAAACAGAAAGAAGACTATTTAAAGCATCAAAAACAACTATACTATAGTAATAGCAATAAAACCTAAATATCTTCCTTACTCACATCTTCAAAATATTCATATTAAGTATCTTTGTGTTATATACCAATTTCACTCCATAGCAGTTTAATGAAGTCCAACTCTAATTATCTGGATGACTCAGTACAGGATGCAATTGGATAAATCATGTAAACAGGTCATTTCTTATATACGAAAAATGTGTATACATACTACTCTAATACAAATTTAATGATTGCAAATCAATGTTGTTTAGATTTTGTATAGTACTGTACTTACATGCAGTGTCAATTCTTGAACACATCAGTCAGTCAGTCATTTTGCTGTCTTCAATCACTTTCATGCAGTCAATCCTCACATACGGTTGATGGTGAGCAGCTGCATTTTGTAACACTCAGACTGCCCCTCCATCCATGCTATGGCAATGTCAAGACACGCAAACGCCTCACCAGCTGAGGGTCCCACATCCAGTTCAGTGACAATATCATCCTCCTGGTATCAGTTTCTTCTCTCACACTTTCAATGATTTCCTTGTCACTGAAAATTTGGAAGCCTGGGTCCTAAGAACCGGAAGCAAGCCGATCACCTATATCCTCTGCACTGCAATCTGAACATCCATGAATTTTCACCGAGCGAGGTGGCGCAGTGGTTAAACACTGGACTCTCATTCGGGAGGACGACGGTTCAATCCCGCGTCCGGCCATCCTGATTTAGGTTTTCCGTGATTTCCCTAAATCACTCCAGGCAAATGACGAGATGGTTCCTCTGAAAGGGCACGGCCGACTTACTTCCCTAATCCGATGAGACCGATGACCACGCTGTCTGGTCTCCTTCCCGAAACAACCAACCAACCATGAATTTTCAAAAGTATCAAAAAGATGTCCTCAAGTGATATTTTGTCCTCTGCCACTTCTCTTTCTTCCTCTTCCTTTCCATGTCTTTTCTTTCCATCTTTCTGTACCTCATCTTCAATTGAAATGCCTTTCAATTTATGCCAAGCTCTTTTTAATGTTATCAACTTCACCAAATTCCATGCTTCTGCCATCATGTAAGAGCAGTCTTTTAAATTCAATTTTTGGCAATGAGGCACACTGCCTTCTTCATTTCCATCTTCTATCAAAAGCTTCCTCAACAGATGTATTCTATACAGTTGCTTCATAATTTCTATAACTGATTGGTCCACTGGCTGCAGCAAATGCTGTCACATTTGGTAGCATGAAGACTGTTTTGAAACCTCCGTTTTCTTTACCTGGAAGGCTTTCTGATGGGAGGGTGGGTGCATTGTCCAGAATTACCACCACATAATTGTCTTCTTGTATTTTTTTACTTCAAGTCTCAAAAATGAATCTTACCACTCACAAAACAAAGTAGCAGTCATTCAGGCCTTTTGCTGATTCTTGTAAATTATACAATTTTTTTAAAACATTTTTCAAGGTCAAAAGTTTTTTTCGAGTTTCCTGACAACAGAAGAGGCATTTTGTGGATTCCTGTAGAGTTAGTACAGCAACATAGTCTTTACTACCCTTATGGCACAGAGAACTAATTTCTCTTTTAAACACTAAAGTTGTTTCAGGCAAAGCCTTCATAAAAGGCCTTTCTCAACTGTGCTGTATAAATATTCAGGGCCATAGGATTCTGCTTCAATTTTGAGTTTTTCAACAAAATTTTCTGCAAATTTTGGTCTCCTGAAAGTTTTTCACCACTTAAATCAAACTCATGAATACCATGTCTTGGCCTGAAATTCTGTAGCCAGCTATTACTCACTTTAAATGAAGACAAACTGTCAACTTTCTCAGTTAAACGTTTTGCTTTTTCACACACAATCGGCCCTGGAGAGGATTTCCCAATGCTCACTGCCACAAAAACCGCTTGTATATGGGCTCTTCCCCCTAGTTTTCTTCTGTTTCCATCACTTTTCTTGTCAAACTCCCATCTTCATTCTCAAGGGCAAACACACAGTTTAAAATGAAGGACTTTTAATGTCGGACACTGTTGACATACCCACACTTAAAATCTTAGTTAACTGCTTACCGCCTAATTGTTCAAGGACTTATTTTGTCTGATAACGATAAGACAATATGTTTCCCATTAGAAGATATATGTCGCACAGTAAATTAAAACACATGTACAAAACAAAAGACAGGGAAGACAGAATGTACAGCAAGAAATCTGTGTATAAGTTACGGTCACAATAGGCACCACACAAACAACAATGCATATACTTCAATGCGGGTACTGTACCAATTGTTCACTGGAAGAAATTGATAATCTGAACAAAAGAAATTTGCTCCAACAGAGTTAGCCTGAAGATGAAACTCACGAAAGATGGGTTCAGAGGTCTGAAGGTTGCCATGTGCAGTGGCATGACACCACCTCCAGCAGGTGTGCTTCCTCCTGAGCCTCCAGGGCCTCCCGGGGCCAAGCCCCCACCCAGGGCAGCACAGGGGCCCAAGCTGCTCCTTGGCATCCCATCCTCCATCCCTGCAAGAGAATCACATAAGTATGTACACTCGAAACATGAGAAAACCAGGTACAGATTTTGGATTTTTTTGGAACACAGTACGACAGAGAAAAAATTCAAGCATTTTGCTGATGACCCAGAGTTGTTTTGGTCATCACCCCTCAGGCTGGTTCAACCTTGCTATTCTTTACTTCAACCATTGCTCCAATTACAGTTCAGCATTGCCTCGTATCAACTGAACCAATTCCCGCACCTCTGTTCAGTATGTTCTGCATTAGACAGTTTTTCTAGTCGACTCAAAACTGTGTATTTTCATTCCTTACCTGATCAATCCATCTCATCTTCCAGTCTTCTGTGTCATCACATTTCAAAAGACATCTATTTTATTTCTGTCTTTTTTGTTGCTCATATTTCGCACCTACACAGTGTTATGTTCCAGATAATGCTTTCCGGGAAACTTTTCCTGTCTTGAAGGTCTATTTTGGGATATTACTAGTTGTTCTTTTTATAGAAACTTTTTTTTTGCCTTATGCATTTCTTGCTAAACATCTCTCCTACATCTTCCATCTCCATCTATTCTATTGCCCAGATAGCGAAGTTCCAGTGTGGGGCAAAAACGTAGTTTATAAAGAGACATAGCACAAATAAACATGCTGTTAAGTGTATCTGTTATCATCAGATGGGTTCTGGGAATCCCATGTTGTAGTCCTAAAGCACATGCAAAATTTTTGTGCACATAAAATCCTGTTTCAGGCGTGAAATTAGTTTTGTACTATTTCAAATCATGTAAGTAAACGGTCAAAATTTTACTGACCCATAAAGTCCTTCTCATATGAGTGAAACACACTAAAAAAGGTGGATATGCTTCTGTTTAATTTGTAAGACTGACTGAAAAGTGGGGTACCAGCTACCTCATTCTACCTTCCTCAGTACCTTTACAAATTTTCCCAAAGATTTGGGCTTGTGAACATATTCACACTTTTTTATGCTCAGAGTGAAGGAGACAGTGCTAGTGGGGAGGGATAAAGAGAAGGGGAAAGTGGAAGTGGGTCAAAGCAAGTGATAATGAGAGACAGAGTCTGTGACCGTGATGATAGTAGAGAGAGAGAGAGAGAGAGAGAGAGAGAGAGAGAGAGAGAGCAGTAGTGGGAAGGAAAAATGAGATAACAGCAGTAAGAGACAGGGACAGTGAGAGGCGACAGTATTAATAGGAGAGAACGAAGGAGATTGACACTGTGAGACAGGAGACAGTGACAGTGAGACAACAAGAGATAATAACAATGAGTTGAGCTGAATGAGTGAGAATTGGCAACTCTATGGACATGAGCAATTTACAGTGATGGACTAGAGGGTGCGAGATATTGGAAATATACAAAGTAGATCCTAAATTGATACAGTTTCTAAACATAGTAATGAAAAACTGGAAAACCACACTTAATATCCAAACAAATTCAGATAATATCACATCACAGCCAATACAGATTAAGTGTGGAATATACCAAGGAGACTCATTAAGTCCTTTCTGGTTCTGTCTTGCTCTGAACCCACTATCCAACATGCTAAATAATACAAATTATGGATATAATATTACTGGAACATACCCACACAAAATCACACATTTGCTATACATGGATGATCTAAAACTACTGGCAGCAAACAATGAACAACTCAACCAATTACTAAAGATAACAGAAGTATTCAGCAATGATATAAATATGGCTTTTGGAACAGACAAATGTAAGAAAAATAGCATAGTCAAGGGAAAACACACTAAACAAGAAGATTACGTATTGAATAACCACAGTGACTCCATAGAAGCGATGGAAAAAACAGATGCCTATAAATACCTAGGATACAGACAAAAAATAGGAATAGATAATACAAATATTAAACAAGAACTAAAAGAAAAATATAGACAAAGACTAACAAAAATACTGAAAACAGAATTGACAGCAAGAAACAAGACAAAAGCTATAAATACTTATGCTGTACCAATACTGACCTACTCATTTGGAGTAGTGAAATGGAGCAACACAGACCTAGAAGCACTAAATACACTTACACGATCACAATGCCACAAATATAGAATACATCACATACATTCAGCAACTGAAAGATTCACATTAAGCAGAAAGGAAGGAGGAAGGGGATTCATCGACATAAAAAACCTACATTATGGACAGGTAGACAATTTAAGAAAATTCTTTCTAGAACGCGCAGAAACTAGCAATATACACAAAGCAATCACTCATATAAATACATCGGCTACACCACTGCAATTTCATAACCACTTCTACAACCCTTTAGATCACATAACATCAACAGACACGAAGAAAGTAAATTGGAAGGGGAAGGCACTACATGGCAAGCACCCGTATCATCTAACAGCCACACATCGATCAAGAGGCATCCAACACATGGCTAAGAAAAGGCAATATATACAGTGAGACGGAAGGATTCATGATTGCAGTACAGGATCAAACAATAAACACCAGATATTACAGCAAGCATATTATTAAAGATCCCAATACCACAACAGATAAATGCAGACTTTGCAAACAACAAATAGAAACAGTAGATCACATCACAAGCGGATATACAATACTAGCAAATACAGCATACCCCAGAACACATGACAATGTAGCAAAAATAATACATCAACAGCTTGCCTTACAACATAAACTTATAAAACAACACGTTCCCACATACAAGTATGCACCACAAAATGTACTGGAGAATGATGAATAAAAATTATACTGGAACAGAACCATTATAACAGATAAAACAACACCGCATAACAAACCTGACATCATACTCACCAATAAAAAGAAGAAATTAACACAACTAATCGAAATATCCATACCCAATACAACAAATACACAAAAGAAAACAGGAGAAAAAATTGAAAAATACATCCAACTGGCTGAGGAAGTCAAGGACATGTGGCATCAGGATAAAGTTGACATTATACCAATTATTCTATCAACTACCGGAGTCATACCACACAATATCCACCAGTACATCAATGCAATACAGCTACATCCAAACTTATATATACAACTACAGAAATCTGTAATTATTGATACATGTTCAATTACCCGAAAGTTCCTAAATGCAATGTAACATATACCGTACAGTTAAAAGGAAGTGACGCTTGATCAGGGTCCGCGTCACTTTCCATTTTTAACCAGACTTAACGTCTGAGAAAGTAAAGAAATAACAATAATATGTACAATGTTTTGAAAAAAAAAAAATATATGCCTAAGAGCCTGACAACACTAGACGATGCAATAAAGAAATTAAACAACTTTTGATCTGATTTTTGGTATGAATTAAAGAAGTGACAGCTGCAATCACAAACACACTGCAGCTGACCTTTTCCTGTTCTCCCCTGTCACTTTATAAACACTGCATGGCACGGCAGAATTGAGAGAACCGAAGGGAAAACAATGTAGTCTGCATATCTTCAGTTCAGACAACTACAGATTTTGACCTGGATGGATAACTGTGGAGTTAAACTGAATGTGGGTCAGCCCCTTTAGATGACAAAGCATAAAATTTCTCCCTTTTCTAATGCAGAATGGCAGTGGGTTTCAGAATTCAGAAATGCCTCATTTTATGGCATATACTACACACAGAAAATGGTGTAAAATCAGGTTTATTTGCCATGCAGAAGAGTTCAATGTTCAGATTTGTCTAAGAGATCACAAATAATTGCCAGCTTCTGCTGAATCTCAAGTTTATGCAATCAACTGGCATGCTTTGACCTACTGGCAACATTTACTATGACATCTGATCATGTGATCCACACGAGATCTGCACTTGCAGAAAATTATCAACTGCGAACTATGTCCTGCCTATTGGTAACAAGAATAAGTAGTAAATTACTGACTTTTCTAGCAGTTTACTGTAACTTGATAATATTAGGAACTGGTTTTCAGTTACCAAACTATTTTCTTAACGCAGGGTTTTTTGGAATTGAATCTCAGTAACATTGTTAGTTTATTGCAATTTCACCAAGACTAACTGAAATATTCCATAACACTTTCACAGCTTTCAAACTGCTTCGGATTTTCCTACAGTGCTACTGATGTCTGTACACGTCCTGAGCAGCAAACCCTTCCCTGCTGTGGACAAGTTACTGCCATATCTTCATGAATAAGAAAGGTTTCGGATATTTATCATCCAAGGTATGTGCCTGTTTGCATGCTATCATTTGCAAATAAGCTCATTTTGATATCTTGAACTGTTTATTAACTATGATGAGTGTTTTGACTACATGAATCGTGATGCACAGGTATGGAAATCGGCATGGCGCACACAAACATCCAAGTGATATTAAAATCATGAATTTGAGAAAGTAAGATACTGTTCTGTTCTCAATTTTCAATAAAATTTCAATATCTCTTCCGCACTTCCCACACTGCAGTGTATGAGCTGAAATCAACCATTTGCAAAGTTTATAAAATGTTTTTACCTCTGCAAAGTCTTTTAAAATTTTGTGCAATGTTTTATGTAATTTTATGCAGTGCAGTAACTATGACACATAATGGAACAAAAATGCAGAGCTATACTGAGCAAAGATATCAGACTCTAAAATGTGCAAAAACCAATTTTTTCACTAAATAATTTTCTTAAAATTGGATGTCAAGTATTTCATAGCAGCCAGAACACCATCACTCAGCATGGGGAGCAGTATAGCCATAACAAAGCCAAGCTCAGCACGGAATACAGAGAGCACTTCTGTAGCAGTGGAAGTGTTAATAGTTAGTTCATTAATATGAGTTTTTATAGTATGTTTCAGTCCACAAACTTATAATTTATTTTTAATATTGTATATATTTGTGATTACAGCTACCACTGTTTCAGTTGTTTGTTTATGACGCTCCACACAGTGGTTAACAGCAAACTTACACTTTACGAGACATATACAGTTAAAAAAGATAAAATGCAGAGATTAAGTTAGTTAAGATCACAGTAGGTATTTCCCATCCTTTCACATATTCACACATGCACTCGCGTAAGTGTACAAACCTGACAACTGTTACTACAGTCTATCTGAAGACGTACTACTAATAAACAACTACCAAATCAGAAAAGACACACAGACATAAAACAGGGAGTTCAGAAATAGTAGTTGACGGATCACTTGGGTAATAACAAAGACAATGTCCCTCCACACGCAGTAAAATTTTCTAGCTAACATTTTATGTAAAAGGTCACAGACAACAAAAAATCTTAAGACAATGTATCATGTTTATCCCATTGTCACATCTATCCCCTCATTGTAACATAAACCATACTTAAAATGTTGCAAAGAGTAATTAGTATGCCAGAAGCATTGCAACATGGTGGGTCTTCATGTCCGAGAAGAAAGACACACATCAGGGGACTGGGTCCCATTCGAAGATGTTTAAGTACATTACATGAAGTCCAGTTGGTTGGAAGGAGGTCCATTATATTGATAGTAAATTGTTATTCAACACATCAAGCCACTCTTCCTTCCATTTAATTGTTATGCACACAGATGCATAGTGCAGTGCATCACATTGAGTAGCACACATACCTCCTTGGTTGCGTTATCAGCTTACTCAATACCATAAATTCACAAACAGGGTGCAATCAGAAAATAGTAGCACTGATTTTATTACAAATAATTTATTTTACATATCAGTACAAACACTTGATAGTCTTCGAAGTAGGACCCTTGGTCTCTGACACACCAAGTATAATGTCCGTCTGCCAATCCATGAACACCTTCTGTTAGTCACTGGTCGGAATGCTGTTCAGAGTCTGTTACAGATGCTTGGACATCTTCGATGGGTCAAAAAACATTGTCCCTTCATGTCCTATTTCATGTGAGCGAAAAGAAAGAAGTCCAGCAGAGCCATATCTGGGATGTAGGCGGAGTGAGGCAATATGGCAACACCATACTGAGCCAGCTGGTCGCACACTAACAGCATGGTATGGCATGTCGCATTGTTGTGGAGGAGCTTCCAGGAATGGGTGAGGTTTGGTAACATGCAGCTGACTCATTTTCACAGCCCCTACAGCACTCCCACAGGAAAGTGTGCATACGCAGTTTGCCCAGGGGGTATGAACTCCTTGTGGATGATGCCACAATGATTAAAAAAAACCAGCAGCACAGTTTTTAAGGACCAGAACCATGATTTTCACCTTGGTCTTGCTCATCCAGGGCTTTTTTTTAACAAGGAGACTTTCTTTTGTACCATTCTGAACCTTGGCATTTTGTCTGCAGGTTGTACTGTAAACACCAGATTTCATCTCCGTTAACTACAGTATTGAGAAAATCTGTGTCTCCTTGAACACAGTTCAGAATTTCTCTTGAAATTTGTATGCAATTCACTTTTTGTTCACCAGTCAAGAATCTTGGCACAAACTTGGCACAAACTTTCCTCATCGCCAAATCGTCTGTTATGATGGTTTGAGTGGTTCATAAGAAAGGCTTAACTGCTCACATATCAGACAAATCAATAACTGATGATCAGAGTCCAGAACACTTTTATCACATTTTTGTCGACCTTTGATGTTTAGGGTGAGCAGCCCATGGGTTATACGTGACGAGTTTTCCCCCCTCCAGGAACAACCTGTGCCACTAAAAATACACTTTAGCAGCTCATAAAGGCCTGCTTGAACATATCGAAGGTTTCTGTGGTACTTTTTCTGAGTTTGAAACCAAACTTCATGATGTAGCAGTGCTCGAGATTCTGTTACATGGTGCGCAAGACGACACAACTTCACAGTGGTTCACGAGAGAAAGTGTGCCCATCCTCCACGGGCCCACATACAACTGCAGAGGGTTGCGTTCTGTTCACAAGTATCTTCAAATTCACTGGAGAGACACAAATTCTGAGGACGCTGTTTTGCAAAATGATGGAACAGCCAACAGTGTCCCCTCACCAGTGCATATTACATTAAAATTGTGGTGGTCATTTAAAACCTTAAAAAAAAAAAACTGTTCTTAAAAACATGGTCTTGAGTGAACTGTTTGTTGTACTCCAAAAGTCTGAAATTATCATGAGCTTCATCAACACCAAGGATGGTGCTTTTGCCAAACCTGCATCAGAGTGTTAATACAAGACATATCTGCAGCCTTTAAATGTTACTATACTCTAATACTGAACAGTCTTTATACTCATGAGGCCTGTTCTCTAATCATAACCCAATTCTTCCCTCTTTTTGTTTAACACTTGCATCAACATATAATTCTTGCTTCCATTCAAACATGTCACAAAACATTACTAGAATGTAAATTATATTATTTATTATAGTTTGGACTTCAATGCTGAGAACAAAGTGTACAAATGCTAAATGAATAAGGAACACGCTGCTACAAAAACAGTAAAAAAAAATTCATATGTGAAGAATTTAGCTCATGTGATGAGATCCTTACAGAATTTCACAACTGAAACAAAAAGTTATACCTTGGGATGGTACATGAACTAGGGGGCCCAGGACAGCAGCAGCCTGGAGAGCACCACTTGCTGCCCCTCCACTTGGGATCTGGGCTGATGGCGGGCCAGATTTCCGGCTCCCTCCTTGGATCCAGCTTCCTTCCGCTGGGGGGACAGTGAAATTGAAAATGCCAACAATTTCTATATAATCAGTTCACTCAATTACACTTCCAGAAGACAGTATGACCAAACTTACTTTGAGGTCGCAAACTGGGTCCTGGACCATACTGTGTATCGGATGCTCCTTTTGCAACTGCAGTGGGTTGACCTTCGCCACTGGACAACTTGGGAAATTCTTGTTGGAACTGAGGTGACTGATGAGCAAGAAAGCTTGGAGGATGTACATTGCTTTCTGCATTTCCTGCCATAATGCTGCTCCATGATTTGTCTGTGTGTACTATGGGCTGAAAAAAAAATTAAAGTTATAAATTCACTGTAGCCATGAACACACACACACACACACACACACACACACACACACACAGACAGACAGACACAGAGAGTGAGTGAGTGAGTGAGAGAGAGAGAGAGAGAGAGAGAGAGAGAGAGAGAGGAGGGGGGCGGGGGTTTACACTCATAAATGAAAATACCACATTTCAGTGTAAATTATTTCATTATTACTTGCTGTAACAACACTATAATCCAAGTACATACAAAACTATTGTAGATTAATCTTATGCTCAACTTCATGCAACTGCATTTCATAAAACATCTTTTCTAGGTAACATTCCTTGGGCTGTAGCTAAGCTATATTTTATTTCCTTTCTCTAAGCAAAGTAGAAGAGAACTGTAGGCCAACAGAAGTTTGAGACAACAGTTTTGAGGCAGAGGTACAGGTTCAAGTCTTAATTAGACAATGTCAGGAAAAGTTTCAATATTCTACATCTACTCCAAATCTGAAGTATGGATAGCAACTGCACCCAAAATACAAGGTACACTATTTTATCATGGAACATTTGAAAATTTTGGTTAATAAACTTTATCACAGTTTTTGTTAGTGCAAAGATAATAAGGAGCCAATATTGTTGACTTTATGCTAGCTTCAAACTTTTTTTCCAAGATAACAATCTACATCTACATATATACTCCACAAGCCACTGCATGATGCACAGCGGCAGGTACCTTGTAGCACTATTAGTAATTTCCTTTCCTGTTCCACTCGCAAGTAGAGTAAGGAGGAAAAAAACTAATGTCTACACCTCCATACAAGCCTTAATTTTTCTCATCTTCATAGTCCATACACAAAATTTACATTGGTGGCAGTAGAATCAATCTACAGTCAACTTCAAATGCCACTTCTTTATATTTTCTCAATAGTGTTACTCAGAAAGAACTTGGCCTCCCTTCCAGAGATTCCCATTTAAGTTCCCCAAGCATCTCCATAACACTTGTTTCTTGTTTGAACCTACTGGTATCAAATACAGCAGCATGCTTCTGGACCCCTTTATGTCTTCCTTTAACCTGACATGGCGGGAATCCCAAAGAATGAGTCACACCAGTGTTCTATATGCAGTGTTCTTTTCTAGAATTCTCCCAATAAACCATTGTCGGCCATTCCCCTTCCCTACTACTATCCTTATGAGCGCGTTCCACTTCATATCGCTTTTCCATGTTACATCTAGGTAATATAATCAAAGAGACTGTGTCAAGCAGCACAGTCTTAATACTGTATTCAAACATTATTTTTCCCCCTATACTTCTGCATTAACATACATTTTCCTATATTTAGAGTAATTCATCATACAAAATAGAAATTTTATCAAGGTGATCTTTCAGCATTCTACAGTCACTCAATGATTACACCTTCCCGGTACACCAGAGTGCAATCAGCAAACAACAAAACTCACCCAGTCGACCATATCATGTACCTCTATAGAGAATAAGAGCAGTCCAATCACACTCCACTGGGGCAATCCTGTTGTCTCTGATGAACATTCGCTGTCGATGACAACATACTGGGTTCTATTACTTAAGAAGTCTTCGACCCCCCTCTCTCATCTGGGAACCTATTCCGTATGCTTGTATCTTAGTCAACAGTCTACCAGCCTGCAGTGGGACACAGTCTCAAATGCTTTTTGAAAATCTAGAAATGGAAATCTGCCTGCTGTCCTTATTAATCCATGGGTCACAGAATATCACGGGGAAAAAAACGGTCAGCCGAGTTTCGCATGAGTGATGCTTTCTAAGACAGTGCTGATTTGTGGACAGAAGCTTTTCCCCGTCACAGAAATTTATTGCATGTGAACAGAGTGTGGTCAAAAATTCTACAGCAAGCCTCCGTTAAGGATACAGAGCTATGATCTTGTGGGTCTATACTTTTACCTTTCTTAAATAGAGGTCAACTCTTCTTTTTTCCAGTTGTTTGGGACTTTGCACTGGGCAAGAGATTTGAGCTAAATGCAAGCCGAGTAAGGGGCCAATGCCGTAGAGTACTCTCCGTGAAACCGAATTCAGATTCCACTCATGCCTATGCCTATTACTATGTATCCCACACAGGAGTCTGTGTGATGGTCAAATGATTCAATGTTTGTATGATCCCCCTGCATGAACGATATCTTAAATGCGAAATTTAAAACTTCCCAGCTATCCATTAGTTGGGTTCTATTTTCGCACTAGACTTGTCGACAAGTGACTGGATGGAAGCCTTCAATCCAATTAGAGATTTTATGCAGGATTAGAATTTTCTCATTTTCTCAGCAAGATCTTTTGCTAAGGTACAACAATGATAGTAGCTGTATGCTTCGCATATCAAAATTTTTACACATGCACGCGTGCGCGCGCGCGCACACACACACACACACACACACACACACACACACACACGCACAAATTTCTACTAACTTTTGCCTGTCATTTGTGCATTCTTCTTTGAACCAAGAGTGCAACAGTCTCTGCTTCCTTAGCATTTTACAGAATTTGTTACTAAACTGCAGTGGATCTTTTCCATCTTTAATCCATTTATTTGGCACATACTTCTCCAGAATGTTATTTACAATCCATTTAAATTTTGCCCATAATTCCCCTACATCCATAAGCAGTGGAAGTAAATTATGTCTATTCATTGTCTAAGTGGGATGCTATCACCCGCTCATCTGTTCTTTCAATCAAAAATACTTTCCTGGCCTTTTTGACGGATTTATTAGCTTAAGTAACCATCATCACTATGATGACATCTTGATCACCAATCCCTGACTGTATACTGACCCCTTGATAATATGAAGTCTGTTTGTGGCTACAGGGTCTAAAATATTTGCATTGTGTGCAGATAACATCGTAGTCAGACTCAATTTCAATCTCGATAGAGAGAATATTTTTGTTGGCTGAAATAACCCCCCCCCCCCTCCCCTGCCCTCCTACTGAGTCTAATCTGCTAATCCGTCTTTTCAATATACATTCCCTGCTTCGCGAAATATTTCAGAGTTTTCAATTTTGGGTTTTAGTAAGCTCTTGGCTCCTAGTATAATCTAAGCAGTTAACTTTCCTGGACTTCAGTATACCGTATTTACTCGAATCTAAGTTGCACTTGAATCTAAGCCGCACCTAAAAAATGAAACTCGAAATCAAGGAAAAAAAAAAATTCCCCGAATCTAAGTTGCACCTGAAATTTGAGGCTTGAAATTCAAGGGGGGAGAAAAGTTTTAGGCCGCACCTCCAAATCGAAACAAAGTTGGTCCATTGTAATATGAGACACAATTTAGGTCGAATGGATGATGATACAGCTACAGTAGTTTGGTTCAAGTCATAAGCTTAGCAGTTAAGCTTTACCAGGTAGCCATTGCTCTGTGTAGTGTAGCCTTGAACTATCAAGGTGAGTCCTACAATTCTCCATGCCATAACTCTGGTCCAGAAATCTGTAGCCAAGAGCATTACAGAATCAATTTAGTCTTCGATGAAACTCTACACTTGGCTGCAAACCAAAGGACCCCCCACTATTCTCAATACACATGCACAAGAAGCATCCAGTGAATGATATCCTGTAACAGTATGATTTTCTCATGGATCAAGCCACTGCTGAACACTGTCATCATCTCATCATTTGCAATGTGGGGAAGCTGGCAAGCAACATTCTACCGATTATTATTCTGAGCAAACCAGATCGATGGCCCAAGGTGTCTTAGCAGCAGCAATGATGGTTTTCTTTTAAGACTGATCTTGGTCACATGTGCAAGAAATCTCTAGCACTACCAAGTGTTTCCTTCTAATTTTAACTGATTCAAATGATACAAATCAGAAACATTTATTACTTCTGATTTCTGAATTATGGCAACTGCACTGACTTTGTAAACTCTCAATTTCTTCAATGACACTGTGAAACAGTCACAAATATTGCACCAGTAGCTGTCGCATTTCCTCAATGTTCTGTTGTTACACTTGTTGACAGTTGATCTGAATATGATCTATATCTAGCAGTTTTCTTTGCATTTCAAAACCAAGTTTTCTCATTTTTGGCCCAAAACTTGTGTTTGACATACTTACACTATCTGATAATTCTTCAGTATTTTTGAAATTTTTAGCAGAACTGTGTTCAAAAGTTCTTCCATAACAATGAAACATGAAACTTCACACTTATTACATTCAAAAGGTCACAGCAAACTTGCTTACTTCGGCACAGAGCACCCAATGCTACCTGGTGCTTTCGTGTATTTTAACATTTACTGCCCTGTGTCCATCAAACTTAACTAAACACACCTTTATAATCACCTGATTTTTGGTTGCACAATAGAAAGATGTTATCACTTCACTCAAATATCACTGTTCCACAACCAGCTGCAGTGAAATGATTACCTTGCTCTGATTTAATTTCTACTTTGGAAGATTTAATCTCACTGATTAAACAAAAATATTATAATCATCCAAAACATAAGTAGTTCACACTACTGACTGATGCTGTCAAATCTGTTGCTAGCTCATGGTATTCTAAGTGCAAGCAACATAAATTGTCTTATACAATCTCTCAAAGTTATAACTGCATTAAGGTTAGTGTGGAAGAAATTCTGTTTGCCCTGTTAAATTCCTCATGCTCACCAGAACTGTAACAATAATAACATAAAGCCACAGCAAAGCGAAGTAAGGAGAAATAGTCCGAAAGTTCGAGCCAATCTTTCTTATCAACTTTAATGGCATTAGTAAATACACGTGTTTGTGTATTTTGCTTCTTTGCCAGGACCTCTCGTGGGTTTCGATCAACATGAAAGAGGAGTCTGTGATGGACCCCAAGCTGAGGGCAGATATCCACACACCCCTACAGTAAATGGTCAGAAATGATCTCGGTGACATTTTCAATGTTGACTACTGTGATGTGACTCTGTGATTTACAGGAATACTGTGGTACTTCATGAAGTTGAATTTATTAATGGTGAGACTGGTTAAAGTTAGCAATGCGAACATTGTCAGAATTGATCAAAGTGGCTAATCTGAACAAGAGTCATTGTTGAAACTGTCAAAGGACGAAGGAAGACTATGTTTTTCATTTTATGAATTACAACAAACAAAAGTAAAACAGCACACTATCTCTTCATATTACTAATAATAGTTAGCCATTGTTCCCTACTGCAGGAGACAGTGAAAGGGCTTCATGATCGGCACAGGGTAAGAATCAGTTTTCTATCTGTAACACTGATATAACCCTTACTTGACATGTCCAATAACCACATTTCTGTATGTAGATTAAGGTAGGGTGGGGTTACTGTCGCTGCTTTTCCTTTCGTTGTTATATACTTAGTAAGTCATCTATGCCTACAACCATTATGACAATAGTTTTCAGTGTTTTTTAAGCCTGATGCTTGTCATTAATACGGTGTGTCTAACATACCGTCCCTCAGACTATTTGACATCAGTCACTTAAAATCATACACTGTGATTGCAAATTGTGTTGGTAATTTTTTCTATTTTGGAATATATTTTTAATTTGGATTTTTATGTTTTTATAATTTGGACCCACCATATTGTGTTAGATTTTCTCTCTCTCTCTCTCTCTCTCTCTCTCTCTCTCTCTTTCTCTCTCTCTCCCTCTCTCTCCCCCCCCCCCCCCCTCCCTCCCCACCCCCCACCCTCCCTCCTTGCTAATTCTGCTAGTAAGTATCTCTCAGTGAGGATAAGACACTGAGGTGCGCATATACTCCCTGGTTTTATGACAGTTGTTATAAAGAATTTTGGTATTTATGTAAAAGCGCTTTTTACTGTAGACGTTTCACATGGTTTGGAAAATCAGGCTCGTGGCTTCTACTCGGGTTTTGAGTGCTCTGAGTTGGCATCTGCATGGTACTGATATCCTGTGAATGTTTCTGAAACTGTTTCAACATTTTCGAAGGACTACACTCACTCGTTTAAAAATGCAGGACTGATGTGTGGTACACCAGTTTTCACATTGCTTGTTTTGCTTACAGCAATTTTTCCAATATAGATGTCTAAGTTTTTGACTGATACCGAGACAGAGAAACTTTTGAATGACATATTTGAAGCTCTGGATCTAAAGGGGACTTCTGAGACAAAGACTCAGAACAAAATTATTTAAATATTAAATTATATTTGCACTGAGTTTAGAAATGTGTTTCTTATCATCACATTGTTTCCAACCAAGTTCACAACATGTTTGCAACTATGTTCATTGCTCGCGTCCCTTCCACACTAGCGACAAACATTCCTATATTTTTATTTGCATCATCTGCAACACTGAAGCTAGCAGCAAACATTTCATGTTGTGTATTCACAATTTGTACTACACTATGTCCAGCAAAGAGGCTGAATTAACGATAAGTAGTACTGCGTATGTAATACTCGGAAATATAAACAGACTAAGACTAAGACATAGTGGTCATGTTGGATAAAAAATGTATTATGGTAGGTTGTATGAGCTGAATGTGGAAGACATACCTGCTGTTTTTAACTACATTATGTCATATCGACTTAATATTCTGATGCACTGTTTAAAAGGAAGAGAGAAACTAAAAAGAATTTTCTGTTAAATAGGGACCTGTTTTTCTGTCTTCAGTTTTTGAAATAGGAGATTCCTTTCAAACCCTGGTAAATGGAAATGTCAAGTGACTAGGGCCTCCCATCAGATAGACTGTTCACCAGGTGCAAGTCTTTCGATTTGACGCCACTTCGGTGACTTGGGCATCGATGGGGATGAAATGATGATGATGATTAGCACAACACAACACGCAGTCCCTGAGTGAAGAAAATATCCGACCCAGCCGGGAATCGAACCCGGGCCCTTAGGATTGACATTCTGTCATGCTGACCACTCAGCTACCGGGGGCGGACTTCAAACCCTGGTTGGTGTGTGTGTGTGTGTGTGTGTGTGTGTTTGTGTTTTTCAAGGCCAGCTATATCTCAAATATTTCCTGCATTTTGTGAAGGATTATGCAAAGGTAATTCAATTATTAAATGACATTGAAGTATGTTTTATAGTACTCTAACACTAACACATTAATACATAAAATCAAGTAATTTTTATCACCACCACCTGCCACCTCACCTCTTCTACAGTAATGTCGCAAAATCTATTCCTCTGTCATATACTCTTTCACTCAAGCCTTTCTGCTCTCATATACTTCAGTTCCATCTCAAAAAGAGAACCTGATATAATTTTTACAGTGTTAGTAGAGATCTCAGTTTTTTGTGTGTGTCACTGGTGCTCGAGTTAAGCACAGCACCAGTTTTCTTGATGGAGTCCTGTTTTAACTTGGAATTGTTATAGTTTGTAATTCACACATTTGACTGGCACTCCTCTGCCTCAGAGTCTTAACATCAAATGTCTACTGTCTTGACACAGCAACATATATTTTAACGTATCACTCTCCACGAGACAACACATTTATTTTATCCATTCTGGTTTGAGAACACCGCAGCTGTGTAAAAGACAACACAATTACTACAGTCTGATACATGAAGTCAGTCTTAACACAAACAAATATTAGCACTGTACAGTGACATTTAGCAGCAGCAGCAGACCTAAAACAATGTTTCCTTTAATCTCTAAAGACAACCACAAACAGCTTTAGAAGTTTTGCAATGTTCCTGATGGATTTGTTATTTGGGTAACATACAATCACTAGTCCATGTTCAAAGTCATTGATTTATCCTGTCCACACCATTCAATTGTTATTGCTTCTCTACTGACAACACAACACTCCCAGAATCCTTTTATACTGTGGGTCCACCTCTCTACACATCGAGAGGTCACTTCTGCATTACACAGGTGTGTCTGGATACTTTTTGATCAGCTATTGTACTTCCTAATAATCAAGCTAGTAATTCAAATATACTGCCCTCTGAAAAGCTACCATGTTAGGAACAATGTTGTACTATTTCAGAATCTTCAGATGCTGAATTAGAATGGAGAACAAAACAGAAGCAAACATCACTACCTGACAAAGTAGTAAGTGGGTGTGTGGCAGGAATGCGTGATATGAATGGTCCTTTTGTATTTTGTGTAGATAACAATAATAATTTATGTAGACTTGTTTTCAATGAGAATTATTGAAATATAAATTCTATGTGCTAAATTTGTTGTAAACATGTTTTGTAATGTAACTACATTAAATAAAACATTTCCTTTGTCCACAATATGTTTCATCTTTGTGTGTAAGTTCATGAGAGTGAATGGTGAGTACTTGCAGAGATGCTAAAAATGCTCGAGATTTTGTGACATGCAACCTGCGAAGGACCTGGGACTCAAAGTGTTAAAACTATTCACACATTTTTCTATATCATGTGTTTAGTTGGGTTGTATTGTCCTTGATATTTGGCATTATTTACTATTATTCAAAATATATTTGCAAGCCACTTATTTCAGTACATTAATTTGCCCTGTTGCCGTTTCAAAATCTTCTGTTCATCGTTATTGTTTTATCACCTGTAAAACCTAAATAGTCAATATTGACACTTCTTTTTGTCCCAAACCTTAAGTGTTTAAACAGGATCCAAGGTTTTAATTATACGCACATTCTTTGTTTCACTCCCCCTCCCCTCATAATGCAGTTCAATGAGACTGACGAGAGTCGTTCACCCTGCCACTTCCTGTTTTGATTTCATAGGGTTCAGAAAAACATCTTTGGAATTTTATTTTTGACATGGTATTTGTCATGGTTTCTCTTATAAACCTTACTAATTTTTCTATTAACTCTCATTTCTGTCAGTACGTCAATTAATAAATCAGTCGTCTTAGTCTTATGCCTTTTCCAAATCTACAAAGTAGATACATACTGTCCTAAGTCTCAGGACATAGTATCTTACTAATATTTTTCAATTTCATATTTGCTCTACTATCAATCAAACTTTTCAGTGTCTGATGATACTCTCCCAGTTCATGTTAATCTTATTGTCATAGTAATTTTAAGGTGAATAATATGAGGAGCTTGTGCGTTACTAGGAGTAATAATTATTCACCTCTGTAAAATTTACTTTCCTATACAGAGAATGAATCATGGTTAATTTGGTGTCAACTTTTAGTTCTTTTTACCATATGTTTACTATGACTTTATGTAAAACATCTACTACTTCTTTAGGTGCAAGATTCTATAATTTTGTTATTATGGAACATTCTCCAGCAGTTTTTTTAATCTGTTAATCATACTGCAATGCGCGGGAGGAGATTACCCAGTTTAATCTTTTGATTTATTATTTCTAATTGGTTTTTTTCAAAGTGTGCAGTTTCTTAAAGTATTTGACAAGGATCTCTTGGTCTTCCAATTGGTGGTTGCTGCAAACTTGGAAAATGATTTGGACAAGATATCTGTATGGCAAGATAAATGGCAACTGACTCTAAATAAAATGTTGTGAGAAAGGCAAACAAAACACTGTTTTATTGTGAAAACACTCAGAAAATGCAACATGTTTACTAAAGAGAGAACCCACACTACAATTGTCCGTCCTCTGCTGGACTACTGCAGTGCAGTATGGGATCCTTATCAGACTGGATTGACAGACGACAAGAAAAAAGTTGAGAGAAGGTCAGCTCATTTTGTATTATCATGAAACAGGAGGGGGAGAGGGGGAGAATATCATACAGGATAAGCAGAAGGAAACAGTCAGCACACTAGGGACAGATTATTGCTAAAGCTACAATGTGTGCTAATAACTTATAATATGCTACAGAATTGATTTATATTTGTACAGTGTGTTCAGAAATTTCAGTTACAAAGTCTAGGACCTGTAGAGCGGAGTGAGTACATGACATTTTTAATAGAAACACACATCCATAAACATACAGTTTGCGTTCTACAACAGTTTCAATTCAGATGTGTAACCCATCCATGTCTGCTGAGAGAAAGAGGAAAGTCTCAGAGTTGCTTGTCCTGGTATATAGTAGGGTGGACAGAATAACATTTAGAACAGCAGATGGTCACCTGATGTCACATAACGTCTGCCTTGCTGCAACACCCAGTGAACACCTGTGTGTCTTCAATACAGTAAATGTTTGGTACATGTTTTTGGAATGTACAGACACACTCCTTGTGCATGGTGAAGCTCAAGGTAATGGAAGAGCTACTAGTCGGCTGTATCACCAATGCTTTCCACAATGTGGCATGCCATTGCATAAATTCTTTGCCCAATTTACACAGTGGCACTGAGAAACGGGTATCTTCACCGTGAGGAGGGTGGACTGTGGTGCTCTAAGGCTATGTCGCATGCCAAAATTTGAAGATGATGTACTGCATCACACTGAAGAGAACCTGTCAACAAGTACTCAAACAGTTGCAAGTACAATGGGTGTTCGCGATAGTATCGTCTTTAGATGCCCATTTCTCACAAAATAAGAATGAAAATAGCTTAGTTTAGAAGCAGAAATATAAAACAAAATTTTATTACATTTATAATACAAATTTTGCAAAATGCTTAAAATATTAACTAGATAATTCTGAATCACTTTCATTCTTTTCCTTGTTGTTCAGTTCTTTGTACAGACCATCATCCTCTGTACCATCTAGTGCATTTGATATCTAACATTTTTTAAATACTGGTTGCACAGTCTGATCTGGAACACATTTCCATGCATCATCAATCTGTTGGCACATTTGCTACAAACTTGCACATTTTACACACCCTATTGATGTAAACTATCTGTCATTTTTTGACAGCCAATCCCTGAACATGTGTTTAATCTTGGCCGTAAATGGTTTATTCAGACATTAAGTGGCTGCAGAATTGATGTCATCACGTTTGCAATTGTTGCCAAGAATGTTACGCATTCAAATAATTTTTGTTTTACTGTAGGTGTTGTATGACTTGCATATGCATTTGTGCCAGGATGATGATCCCACGCACCCCTAATCCACTCCAGCACCATGTCCACCAAAAACAACCCACTTTCATTTGCTTGTACAATTAAAATTTCTGCAAACATTTCCAATTTCAGTAAAATGCTTTGCTTTGAAACTATGAATGAAGGTAATTTATGTTCATCTGCTCTGCAAGCAAGAATGACAGACATCCACTGTTTTTCACCCACTGATGTAAGAATACTTACATCTTTCTCTCTTTTGGCATCAACTGTATAATTTGAAGGCATGTCAAAATATACAGAAGTTTGGTCAGCATCTGGCCAAAAAGGTATTGGTTTTCAATGTGCTACCTGACTGCAAAGTGCTGAAATTCCCCAAGTGTTTCCTTATACTTTTTTGGCAGGTTCTACGCAACTCAAGTTCGCTTACAAAGTGAAAACCCTCAGCCCTTCATAAGAAGACCTATCCAGTTGCAGCTAGCTTTAAAATTTTCAAATTTTTGCACTCTAGCTAGGTCATGTGGCTTAATTTTTAAAATTTCAGCATTCACAGGCTGGCATTTCTCATGCTGGTCCTTAAACTCATTTAAAATTACTTCAACATATTTGATACAGTTTGGATCACTAAAGGCTTTCCTGCAACTGGAACATTAAAATAATTTGTCTGACTTGCTCTCATCAATCCGCTATCACAGACTTGTAGCATGATTACAACTTTTTTCCAAAAAAGAAGTAAATTCCTTCAGGCATTGCCATGAAGACATGGATGGTTCATTAACACCAAAACTTCACAATATTTGACAAAACAATGTGAGAAATCAGAATGAGCCACAGCTTTCCAACTCATGCAAGATTCCCAATGCCTCACATATTGTTAGTATTTATGTAAAGAAATTTATTTTTGTTGCTATGGATATCTGAAAGGCTGCTACATTCAAAGATGAGCCATACTGAATTTTTATTTCCTTCATTGAATGATACATTAAAATTCAATGGCCAAAACTTGGGGAGGGGGGGGGGGGGGGGAGGGGACAGTAGATCATCATCTACTTTTTGTTGTATTTATATTAGTTCAGAAGTTTGGTGCCAGTATTTATCTTTGAGCCTGCAAGTCATGCCTGTGTAGCATTGCTTATATTTGATGGCAAAAATTTAGTTGTGACAGCTCGTAGTGCCAGTTTTCAGAACTTCCATTTGCTTTGCACTCTAAGTCACAGACAGGTTTTTGGATCCTGAAAACTGGAAAAAAAGAGTGGAAAAGAATGGCTTATATTTAAGTCTACACAGTACTTTCAAGTTTAGAAGCACTAATACTTAAGAGCACAGTGTCCTTACACCGTAAGGGTGTGCACACCTAGACGTTCCCTACAACGTACATATCCCAAGCACCTGCTGCCTGAAAGTCATTTATAATGTTACTTATACCACTTTGTTTCATAGTGTAGAACCAGTTCCTTGATCTGATGCCAGTAAGTCCAGGATCAAAGACACAAAATACACATAACAAGGATTCATACTTCCCAAACATAAGTACAACTGATGATGGAGATTCCTTTGGAAAACAAAGAATGCCTCCTGGGAGTTAAGTGGAAGTGCTGTTTATTGTCTTTCACAAATCATAAATCTACTAGCACCACAACCCCAATGAGGCCCAAGGAAAGAATAGCAGCAGAAATCTAAACCAAATATTATTTATTACAGTAAGAAAAGACTGGTACTGACAGCTGGTAAATTCTACAATTATTTGCCCAAAAAAAACCGATTGATGGAAGAAGTGAAATTTTTTTCAATTTATTTATTATTTCAGTAGTTATCTTTCACAACGGAATGACTAAGAGGAAAGTACCTCTGGGAAACTATAAAGAGAAGAAACTGGCTGTAAAGGGAGCGGATATTTTTCAACAACCGGAGAACTTCTGCATATTTTCCTGAGAAATTTCCACCTACTGAAAACTAGGTCAAAATAAGTCACCGCTGTTAAAAAAAAAAGACTGGAATGTGCATCAGGAAGGAGATTAGATGATGGTGCAAGGACTACAACACTTACTGGCCTTTGCATTTTACAGTGCTTCTATAGTTTACAACACCAAAATTAATTATACTATCACCATAGCAAATGTTCTGATTCTCAGGTATCTCTTTTCAAATACCAAAAAGTGCTTATATTCCTGTAATGCACTTACATTTCGCCTTATAATGGTGCAACAACCATTTCAGTACTTTTTTATGTACCTCTAAAGCTCGAAATCCAATTTATATGCAACTACATAGAAATCACATTCAAAATACTGTATATAGAACATGGACAAACTATTCATTGTCATCTAAAGTGGTATTATGTCACTCCAATTTCAGTTTCTCACTAGCTATAGAAGTTTGTGATCTCTTATCGAGATAACTGCCCAGTTATTACCTTATGTACTTTGACTGTGTGCTGGCCTTTTAAAAGCTGATGTAGACACACTTTTTTTGTGTATAAGCTATCTTAATCTGTACTATAACACAACTGATGGAAGTCAACAACATTGTTTGCAAACGTTTTGGCAATTGCTATTCTTCAAAAATGAAGTGTGTACCAAACTATGTTGCTGTTGTGATCTTCAGTCTAGAGACTGGTTTGATGCAGATCTACATGCTACTCCATCCTGAGAAAGCTGCTTCATCTTTAAGTACCTACTGCAACCTACATCCTTCTGAACAATAATTTTGTGGGATCTGCATTTTAGATTCTGTAAGTAACAGTGGTTTAGCACTATGAAGAATAAATGTTCACCAGTATCTCTACAGTTTCATCACTAAAAACATGGTTAGAAGAGCACCCAGTAACTGTGTCAAGGCTACCTGAAGGAGACATCAGATGAAGTTGTTTAACAGATCACTGAGCAAATAGATTGTTTATATCAATACATTGTCAGTAACTGCATGAAGCACTGGCTCCACAGTTGTTAACAGTTATCATAGGAAAAGCAATGGATACTTATGTTCTGCATTTGTTTTGCCATGCATGTAGCAGCAATGCATGTATGACTCAGTATTGCTGCTCAGCAACGACAAATGTTGTCATAAGGATGCTTACAGTGATTGGGTTCCATATTATGAACTTTCATGCTTTCTATCCTTGAGAAGAAAAAGATTAAAACAGAATTCAATCTGGTAACATGACTATTGATAAAATCAATAACAATGCAGAAACTCACGAAGAAAGATGAAGGAGATCCAACTGATCACGAAGTATATTATCAGTCCGAAATACTTTGAGATTCATATGTAGAATAAATATTTGTTCATAGACTTGTCCAGCAACATGAATTTTGTTTGTTCTAAATACGTACCTCCTCTAACCAAACTCTTCAATATACTCTTTCCTATTTTGCCACAAATATAAAGCAGTAAATAATAGTATTTATATGGAATGTATTTTCACAACTTGACAGATAAATAAGATATATGAAAAATATACCTGAATATTCTACAGCAGCTATTGCTACTTATCATAATCGTAAATGTCAATTCAAATTCAAAATCTCTGAAACAATGTTAAACACTAAACAGTTTTGCACAAAAATGCTCCCCCCCCCCCCCCCCCCCCACACACACACACACTTTTTTTTTAAAATTGCAAATCTTTAACAGTGACTCTTCTTCCTTATATATATTCTTCCAATTTATAATCATTTCATGTTTACTATTTTACTACACCTCAGTTTATAATCTTCCTGCTCTCACCTCTCCTTCACATGATGTATTTTGGGTATTTTAAAAGTCTGATTTTTGCATGTCCATAAATTCATTAAAGTCTCCTTTTCAATTCAAAATTTTAAGTGAGTAGACACCTCACTCAATAATCTAACAAAAATGAATCACACGAAACTGTTACTTCTATTCACAACCATTTTTATTGTAACAACACTTGAAAAGGCAGGAATTTCATGCAACAATAAATTGTGGCATGAATGATTGCTAATGCAGGACAGAAGATAAAATTGGCAATTCAACTACTGCAACAAGCAGTATTTTTATACCATGCACAAATGATATTTCAGCATCCAAACTCAAGACAGTACTATGCTTCTGGTTAATACAGACTGCACTGTAGTGGAGAAATTGTGTGTTATAATACTAAATAGACAACATCAGAAAATGCCATCAAACTAAAATCTAAGATGATGATTGATTTGATTGTTGTACAATAGTTGCCCAGCAAAGATGGAATTGTATTCGTTAGGCCCTCTGAAATACTGATAATGTGAGCATGAAATCTCCAGCAGATATCATCTTGCTTTAACAAATGGTGTTCTAGCCATTCCCCCCCCCCCCTCCCCCCTCTTCTAGTTTAAATAACAGCTACAACTTCCGTGTCAATAAAGTATGAGGCAGCCAGAAGAGAGTGCTTGAAATCAAACTTTTTCCATTTTACATTGCTCATGTTGTTCTTACAAGGGAACCTCCCCATTGCACCCCCCTCAGATTTAGTTATAAGTTGGCACAGTGGATAGGCCTTGAAAAACTGAACACACATCAATCGAGAAAACAGGAAGAAGTTGTATGGAACTATGAAAAAATGTGCAAAATATATAAACTGAGTAGTCCATGTGGAAGATAGGCAACATCAAGGATAACATAAGCACAGGAGCGTTGTGGTCTTGTGGTTAGCGTGAGCAGCTGCGGAACGAGAGGTCCTTGGTTCAAGTCTTCCCTCGAGTGAAAAGTTTAATTTTTTATTTTCAGTTTATGTGACGAACTATTATGTTCTCATCAGTTTTTTGGGAGTGATTATCACATCCACAAGAAAACCTAAATCGGGCAAGGTAGAAGAATTTTTTTACCCATTCGCCAAGTGTACAAGTTGGGTGAGTCGACGACAAATTCTTGTCATGTGACGCACATGCCACCACCAGTATCGTATAGAATATATCAGACGTGTTTTTCTGTGGAGGAATCGGTTGACCTATGACCTTGCGACCAAATGTTTTCGGTTCCCATTGGAGAGACAGGTACTTTCGTCTACTAATCGCACAGTTTTGCGATGCGATCGCAAAACACAGACACTAATCTTATTACAGTGAACAGTGACGTCAATGAACGAACGGACAGATCACAACTTTGCGAAAATAAAGCAAGTAAATTTTTTCACTCAAGGGAAGTCTTGAACCATGGACCTCTCGCTCCGCAGTAGCTCACGCTAAGCACGGGACAACGTCGCTACTGAGCTTACGCTCTCCTTGATGTTGCTTATGTTGCACATGGACTACCCAGTTTGCATATTTTTTCATAGTTCCACACAACTTCTTCCTGTTTTCTCGAAAAATCTTTCAGTTTTTCAAGGCCTATCCACTGTGCCAACTTATAACTAAATCTGAGTGGGGTGCGATGGGGAGGTTCCCTTGTTAGTAATCTGGCACTGCTGAGGTGATTAGTGTCACAGTCCTAAGGAAGGCAGTATCCAGTGTGCTCCATAAGCTCAGGTCATAATTTATAGTGCCTAATGACTCAAAGGTAAAATGGCTCTGAGCACTATGGGACTTGACATCAGAGATCATCAGTCCCCTAGAACTTAGAACTACTTAAACCTAACCAACCTAAGGACATCACACACAGCCATGCTCGAGGCAGGATTCGAACCTGCGACCGTAGCGGTTGCGCGGTTCCAGACTGTAGCGCCTAGAACCGCTCGGCCACTCCGGACTCAAAGGTAGGCTAAATATATGTTTCCATTGGTATTGCCCCAAACACAGATCATTTTATAGGAAAAGGAATCTACATATACCCATAATGCTTGAACCCTAGAAGCAACCACTTCTTTCTTTACATGGAAACCAGAAGACAGGCCGATTTTGCTGCTCATTTTTAAGCTTAGGTGGCAAGTGCTTTGAAAATCATATAATCCAGATGTAAGCTCTGCAAGTCATAAGCTGCACATGGCTATACAAAGCACTTTTATCACACTGAGTTGTGGAACTGCAGGTGAAAAACAGGCATTAAAATCAGTGTTGGTTTCCTGAAAGAATGTCATCTTAGCATACCATCATCATCATAGTTTTCCTTTACCAGTACATCAGAGAAATCACAGCAAGCATATATCACCTTCAAGAGAAATAGAATATCCTGCAGAGATGGAATGATGTAGTGGGGGAGGGGGAAACCACTAATGATAGGAAATTTGTTCACCGTAAACTATATGCTTTCCTAAAAAAATATGTCGATGAATAAAGGTTATGCCACTTAAAGAAGGCTAACAAAGATATTCAGCTGCAACAACTGGTGAAGAGATGGAGGGAGGAAAAATTCCACCTAGCAGCTAACTAATTTGTTTTAGAGCTATACAACTCCATCTACAATATAAACAGTATTTCTTTCATTTCAGGCTGTGCAACTAGTGCCTTTGCTTTGATCAACAGAATACTTGAACATTATCTGTCTGGTTATCCATGCTTTACCATTTTAGTTTTAATCTTGTATGTTCTTGAATCAAAGTGTTCTCAGTTTGAAAGAAGTGTGTACACTCTATTATCAATGGGAAAACCCTCAGTTAGGGTGTTATTCACAGCATGTTGGGACGTTCATGAGCATTTCTGTCTTATTTATGACTGCCTGTATGATCTACTATTAACAAATATGTACACAATGGCAACTGAAAATGACAATGTAATCAAAACAGGCCATTAGAGACAAATAGAACATTTTATTCAAATAACAGTGGGACAGTGACATATTTCGATTTTTGTGGTGAATGAAATCAACTGTTCGCATTGAAAATAAGGCTACAGCGCTCCACCTATTGTATCGCGATAAATTTGGTAGCTGCATTGTAAGGTTTCTTTATCTTCTGTTAATCCTTCTTTGCTTTGACAATGAAAACCACAGCTGTGGTGCCAGTGCATTTCACAACAACACGGAAAAGCCTCAGGAAGAAGTATACAAGAGCAAATGGCTATTAATGGTAGCTGAATATGAAGTTCACACCATGTATCAATTTTTCCATGCTTAAACCACAACTGATTTCGGGCTATTACACATCCATCATCACGTGTGACAAGTTGGCGCTGTGAATCCGAGCACCACGACAGACGGTATAGGATGCGGGGTACCATCAGCAAGCTCTGCACTCACGACGTACCGTCACGAGATCTGCGCTCGCTGGTGGTGCCCCACGCCCTACACTCTCCATTGCGGCAGTCGGGGTCACAGCATGAAGTTAACACATCTGATGATAGGCATGTAACAACCAGAAACTGGTCATGGTTATTGCACTGTGGCGGAAAAGAGGGGGGGGGGGAGGGGGGGGCTTAAAATGAAGCAGTCTTTGACCACTTGGAATGGCAGCAGTGGCGAAGTAATACTCTGTTTAAATTTGCTATAGGACGGACACTTTGGCAGCAGCATGCAGAGGCACAGAGTAGCCACAACTTTAATAGAACATGCACATGGACACCATACCTATACAGTATGTGTGCCTGAAGGTATATCTATCATTCAGTGCAGATGCACAATAATGTCCAACCTCTTGCAGGAATACAGTTGGGCTGCAATCGAAGAGGAATAACAGACAGAGGACACTACACTGTAGTGTGCAGCTTATGGAGATTTGGGTTGGACAGGAGAAGTGTTCCGATAGCTGACATGGTTAAGGAGACTGCTCACGTAAAGCAGGAAATCCGGGTTCAAATACACGTCCAGCACAAATTTTCATGTGGCGTCCTCAAGTTATTTCAATGCCCCAATGCAACAAGTCAGAAATTTCTTTCGTCATGTAAACTTGACATTGAATTTAGGCTAGCACACAATGCGAACAAAATCTTCTGACAAGATAACTGAAGTTAAATGCACAATGCTCCTCTCATGCATCAAAAGCTAAGTGGTCACCCCATTTGGTTTTATTATGAAAAACAGATTATTATGTTTATTATTATGTTTATAATTACCCAGTCATATTTTCTTACCAAACTTCCTACTTATTTTCAACAAACAAAAACATTAATCGAGGTGAGGAAACTTATTGCTTTGAAAGAAAGAGGAATGATGATACAAAATAAACTACCTACTACTGTAGCTATCATACACGATTTACATGAGAGATTTAATTACTTGAAAAAATTTATTCTCAGTTCTGAAATTGACAGAGCATGAAGTTTCTTTCTACATATGTTCCATATGGCTTTCTCTTATTATACAGCAGATATGCCTTCTGCATGAAATTTCTTCCCAGATGCACAAGAACAAGCTCACATTTACCTCTATGGGTGACCCCCCCCCCCTCTCTCTCTCTCTCTCTCTCTCTCTCTCTCTCTCTCTCTCTCTCTCTCTGTGTGTGTGTGTGTGTGTGTGTGTGTGTGTGTGTGTGTGCCACACAATCTGTTTCCACAAACTGATCACACCACACTTTTGTCGTCTTTGTCTGGAGCAGACCTTTGTGACACCCCGTTACGATGTGTCTTCTTACAATAATTGGCAATTGTGTTTCATAGTACCAAAAGCAACACTTAACAGGTTCCATGTCGCTATAGATCTCCACTGTTACAGCGGCCATGCACTGTTTCCATATAAACGAATGGAGTGACACCTGGAGATGTAGGCTTAAAACTTGAGAACACGACATGGAGTTTGAAGAGCTTCCAGAGAATAATCAGTCAAGGGTTTCGAAATTATTTAGTGTTACATTTAGGTAACTAATTTAGAATAGCCCTGTACTGCAAACAGTAAGACTTTTTTCTTTATGATGATGACAGAAATCCTGGGTGAACTTCATTTACACTCAGTTGCTGGTGATAATCTTATTAATAGTCTAAACATATGAAAATATAATTTTTCTGTGCAGATACTTAAGCTCCACACTCCAAACATTCAGCTGAACTCACAGGTACATTGTTTTTGTGGTGACAATGGAAAGACTCTACTGATATTACTCTCATCGTTATGACGTATGCTTGACTGTGTCACTGTTGTTAATGGTGTGATCATTTCCTCTACCAAACTTACTGAAATACTTTCATTCTGATATGATTTTTAAATTATGTACTCGTAAGACCGAGGTGGTTTTATTCTTCAGAAGTAACTAACTAACTACCTAACTAACTATCATAACAGCTTTTTCTGGCTAGTGCCATTACTTTTTTTTTTTTTTTTTTTTTACTGCTGAGAACCTTTAATTTGGACCTGTATCAATTTTACAATTATTTACAATTACAGTGATACAGTGGCAACTGAATGACTGTATTGCCAATTTATTTTTGCCAACTTGTCGATTTTGTATCTGTGATTTATAGAGATATATTAGATTCCTAAGCGACATTTTATAACATTATTGTGCATTTCAACAATGTGATGCTTAAGCCAATCTATTGTCTCCTCTTTTCACTTTGCCACAATAGGTGACTTGCCAATGATGGAACAGTTGAGAGTACTAGCAAAAATAATTTTTGACGGTGCAGGCACGAGGCCAAGAAAGTGATGAACTGTTTCACTGAACAACATCTGATGAACTTGTTTCTGTCATTGTTAGTGTCACAAAATACACAATGCTAATAACAGATGAAGTATTAACCCCCCTCCAAAACAGTAGTTACAGTGGTTTCTCAAAGAGAAAGAACTAAATATCACAGTATTTCTGCTTCCTATACTCAGCTGAGAAGTCACTGAACTTGATTGGAGCACTGGTGTATTACTCCATGTCAAAAAATTAAATGGAACTCCTCTGAAACTGTCAACCCAGTTTCAACCACAACATTGTGGATGATGTCAGTCACAATTGAGTCTTCAATGTGAAGTCCAATGTCTAATTGGTTGATTGTACACATTCCTTTCTGAGGGATGTACATTTGCCGTGTCTGATGGTCCTGGCACCTGTACGACTGATGATCTACAATTCAGATAAATGTTTGGGTGACACTGCAATACAAACAAGGAATACAGGCACACTTAATTAGACTCACTTCTGTTAATTTTATCAAACTTCCATTAAAATTGATTTCATCTCTGCAGCGTGCAACCTGAGCCTCTTCCATCCATTATTTTTATGATGCTTGATAGAATGAGGCCAGAAACCTCTTAAAACAAGTTCACCTTGAATAAGTAAGCTATTGATAAATAACTCTGTAGACATGTGGAGAGAGCACCACACTGTGACAAAAATACTTTTTTCATGAAGGTTCAAATATTAGCCTACACTGGCAAAACATATCTGATGGGCAGTCATGTTCAATAAATATATACTTACACAGTATATAAGTACCAATAGTTAGAAAGTCTAACGATGAATAAGGTGTAAACAATAGTGAATATCAAAATAAACAACAAATTATATTTGGCAATACGTATTTTCCTTGACAGCTTGTTGACTTTTTTGTTATGAAATAAATTAAAAATTCCGAGACTTCTGGAAAGTTTTGTCCTGTGGGCTATGTAACACATTTTTAAAATTTCAACATTTGTCTGATAGTAGAGACAAACTTGATTCTGCAAGTCCACTGTTTAACTGGTTATTACAAATGACACTAAGGACACATTGAAATGTACAAATTGAGAAATGTATTAGGTAAAAAAACACATTATTTTGCCAAACTATTAAAACAGTGAGTTTGAAGTCAAAGTAAATCAAAAGAAATGAAATATTTTAAAGAAAACACTTACAGAAGTGTGGTGTATATATATGCAAAATATATTTTAAGTTTCATTATAGTACTAGTTGCATGATGTGGATTAGTGGCTCCATGTTTAATTGCCAAAATACAAATTGAGGTGTTTGCAGCTCAATTCAGTGTCTGTTCTCAGATTTCATTCTGGGATGGAATGTGACTCATCTGGCATTGATTTGCATTTGTTAAACTTCAAGTTGCGATTCCATGTTTAACTGCAGGTCTCCATTTAACTGGCTGCAGACAGTAAGGGAACACTACCTGCCAAGACCATGTCTAGTGAAGCAACATCTGTTCCCAAATGTTTCCTCCTATCAATAAGCATTTTATCACATTTACCCACACTGAAGATCAACTTCCATTCACTATAGCAAAAGGAAATTCTGTTTAAAGCTCGTCTGAAGTTCCCTACAGTTATTGGACATGATACTGCCTTGCAGACTACAGCATTATCAATTACGTTTTTTAATGTGTACTGTTCACAGAAAGCTCTTTTTCTATTAGCACACACTGAGAAAATAAGTGGACATGTTTCATTTTTTAGCTTTCTTTCTTGCCACATTTTTGTCTAGTCTGGAAAGGGATGTACATCTTAACTTCCTGTACATCAAATTTAACCTAAACAATTCATTTTGGTTTCGAAAATGTCAGTCATTTTTATTTACTCTAGCATGCATGAGAACTCTTAGCCTTTTACCACATGCAGGAACCAATATCATGATAATAGTATTATAATAACTAGTTTCTTAGTCTCTGCTAATTATGGTGATGAGGGTACGTCTTTATGTTGAAGTGAGACTTAAATATATCTCTCACTGGGAGGCAACCAAATCCTCAAAGGTAATGTTAAAACTACTTCAGATAGCTTCCCTTTGTACCAGCAGAAGCAAATGTATTGTTGTTGTTGAATATATCACCTATTACTGCATTATTTAAAGATGCCAGGATTGGATGCTCTGACAGGTTTGAATAGTTCTGCGACTTTCGCAACTGAAACTGGTGATCATTAAAAAATCTGATTACTGATGAAGAGTTGATCCCCACTGACTATTCCCAATGAATTCTACTGTTTCACGTTTTGTCAGAGATTTTATTATTACAACTGTCACCCAGCTCTCTACGCCTCTTATTATTTTAGCACAAATAGCTTTCTATTAAAAAGAATTTTGTAATTATTGTGAAAACTTCCACAACCAACTACTAAAAACTTTATAATGTCTTCCTCTGTAATTTGTTTGTGGCACAATTTCTTTCTTCATTTATGAAACGGCAAATGCCGATTTAGAGATCTCAAAATCTGAAAAATTCATGTGTGTCTACCATACCCAGTCCAACATGTTAAGCTAGGGCGGGGCTGGGGTGGGGTGGGCACATGCTGTAATGCAGGTGCGGGCACCCGTGAGTGCCCACACTGTATGCCCACAGACGCTGTCAGCCAGCAGTCCCCTCAACCTCTGCTAACAAACATTTGCTAACATCGCTCGATTGTTACTAATACACATGGCAAGATGGGCCTGTTTACTTCATGTTGTTAGGCATTGATGGTGTCAAGATATCTTTGGCATTCTTGGTAGGACAAAATTGGTGAGACCAAAATGGATGAGTAGTAGTTAACATCCTCAAAATGAAAATCAGCTCGCAATGGGAGAAAGATTACTTATTTATTGAAAAACAAACCAGTCTCATTGTCTGTTGTGTAATGCTGCTTTATCGGCATGAAGGAGCACAATGTGAAGCGGCATTTTCAACTAATTCCTGGTCTCTCTGGACACTGAAGGAAGAAAGCCAAACTTCTTGAGCTAAAACTGAAGAGAGAGAAAGAAGGAAGTTCACACAAACATGTGTCATTTCTTGAATATGTTACTGTTATTTATGAAGTGCTATGTACTTTTGCCCTCGATTTTACCCTCTAACATATTTACAGGAAGAGCACTATGTCATCTATAACGAGAGAGAGCTATCACATAGCTCTTAAAATAGCCGAAACAGTGCATCTCTTCAGGGATGGAAAATTTGTTGAGGAAAGTTTTGTTGCTGCTACAACAATATTGGGTTCAGCGACTCACCCAGTTTTCAAAAAAGTTAGTCTTTCATGGAGTACATTGAAGAAATTGTAAAGGACTTGGAAAAACAATTGGAAGATAAGACTAGAGATTTAGTTTCTTCCTCTCTGTTTTGGATGAAAACATGGATGTTGCTCAGCTTTCTTTATTTGTGAGCGTTGTTGATGCCAATTCCAACTTGCTGGAGAAACATTTTGATTTGGTACCAATGCACAATACAACTACAGCCAACAACATATTTTTTGCTTAGGAAACATTACTGACAAATACGAGGTTAGTTGGAACATATTGTCATCGACTACAGCAAATGAAGCTTTTGTTATGATTGGTCAAAAACCTGGTGTCGTTACTTTGATAAGGAACCAGGTTAAGTAAGTTTGTACCCGGCACAAAATACCAACATTACACTGTATCCAACATCAGGCTACTCTGCTGCCAAAATAAGAGATATTACTTACATTGTTTTAAAAATAGTTAATAAACTGAAGTCGCGTGGTCTAGGACACCAGCAGTTTAAATCCTACTCAGCAGAACTGGGATATGAAATGGCAATGTGCTGAATTTTTCTGAAGTTCACTGGTTCTTCTCAAAGTATTGTAGAATGCTTTTCCAGCTAGCAAAAGAAACAGCATTATTCATGGAGATGATAGGAATATCAATAAACAATTTTGATGACCTGCAGTGGATATTAGCTCTTACATTTCTAACTGACCTTACAAAGCAATTGGATGTCTCAAGTAAAACTTTGCAGGGTAGATATAAACTCATTAGCATTGTTTTAGACAGCAGCTTTGGGTTTCAAAAGAAAATCGCTGTTGCGGATACAGTAATTTTCAGGTAGGTCACTTGCGCCCTTTTCAAATGTTGTACTAGTTATCACTGAAAACTGAAATAAATCTTGGAAAGGAGTCACTGAGTGAACAGTTTGATGAATTTGTTATGGTGCTACAGGCTTTGTTACAAAACGTTGATGGTATATTTAGTGATATAAATCAATTTTTAACTTTTTTTTAATGTTTTTGCAGCTCCTTTTGGAGTGGACATTGAATAGCCGCCTCCCAAAATTCAGCTGGAGCTCAGTGGCTTTATTACCTTCCACAGCTGTGCAAGATTCTCAGTAAGATGCCATTTATTAAGTTGTAAGACGTTTGATAAAAATGCACCTGTGATGAATTTCTGACCAGGAACTGAAGTCAACAAAAGTTATATTACTCTCAATCCCCGTATCACCCCCACCCCCCATTCCATACTTACTGAGCACACTGTTTTGTGCTGGTTGTAATTGCCGTCAATCTATGCAGTGTATTATTTTGCTGTGCTGCAGTACTCATTATGGCATTGCATAGTGAAAAAGATTATTTTTTTATATCTTTCCTTGTCACTGTGTTGTGCCTCTTCCGAACTGCAGACAGTCTACCTCTTTTCTATAATCTGCCTGTGTAATCTGAACGGAACCAGAAACAAAGCAACACTGGTACTTAGAAAGGAAAACAAAACTGCGATTGACTGACAGCTTTCAGATATAAATATGGACTTTTACAAACAAGAAATGTCAACTACACCAAATGGGAACTCCCGAGTGAAGCCATAGAAACCACTGCTGAAGAAGAGGAGGGAATAGCTAACTGCATCTGCTTACTGTAAGAGACAAATCACTCATTAAATACAACAATGTCACAACTCAAAAATAGCCTGTTCCGAGTTACGTATACCAGTGGAATAGTTCTTGCATGCACTTTTTATTGGTAGAATGTCATAATCTAAAGTTCAAGAATGCGGCATGCGGCCACAGAGGGAAGATGTGTAGTTCCAACCCCTCCTTTCCTTGTCTTGCATGTGGGCATAATACCATATCGTTGAGTTGTGGCCTTTGCACTGTGTGGAATACACGCTACTGGTGTTATTAAAAAGTGACATATTTGGTGCTGACACCCTTGTTGTGAAGTAAGTATTTCATAGAATCTTACACGAATTATTTATTATTTAGAAGTAGTGCTGTATGCAAACTTTGTGAAACCCTGGTAGAACAAGTTCTCCAACTGAATTATTTCCAGTAACAAGCAATACTTCATTGTCCACTGTCAAGAGCAATAGTTCAACAGCTGGCATGCAGGACACATCAACCTGCATATCAGAGCCCTTCAAAGAAAGGTATGAAATGGCAGAGTAATGTTACAATTGGGAGTGGAGCCCTTTGAAGAAAGCAAAAAAATACTGGCCAGACATATGAAACTCTCACATAAAGTTAAAGGATATGACCCTAAAGGGCCGTGAAAGCAGGATTTAAATAACACTGCAAGGTTTAATTTGCATCAAAGTTCAATACCGAGCACAGACTAACTTTTTTCAGTGTATTGGTCATCAGGTGATATAAAACTTCAGCACCAATTCATTACTAGTTCAACTAAGGCTACTGCTCTTAGGCATTGCTATACTCATGTTGGAGGCAGCAGACCAGCATGGCAACTTAATACAGCGTTATATTCTTCCCTGAATGGTAAAGAGGCTTGTGTTTATGAAACGTTTCTTAAAAACTCTTTAGATATCAACGATAGGCCAATCCGAACAATTCTGGAGAAATGTAATACAGTTGCAGAGACTCTTTTTGAGCCAGATCAAACAGGAAAACATGCCAAACAGAAAACATTGGATTCAGGTATACATGCAGGTATACAGCAGCACACTGAAGCTATTTCTAAAATTGAATACCATTACATCTGGACTAATACTTCAAGGTATTTTATAAACTGAAGCATACCACTTGCTGATATTTACTGAGATTACATTGGCATCTGCAAAGCAAAAAAGGAGACACATATGAGCTATGCAGTGTTTCATCATGTCTTTACACAAGAGTGCAGTTATGCCTAGGAAGGATCTATGTATTACACTTGTTATCTACAAGAACTCATTATCAAGAAAAGGAACAACCGAAAGCGAAATATGATGAACATTTGTTTTAGAAGAATTTAACAATGAAGAAAGAAAGAAAGAAAACTTCAATAGTATAGTGGCAGTGTATGATCTACAGGCTGTAACGCAGTTGCGAAAGGGACACATTTCCATATTTCATTATAAATTCAAATGGAATGTCTTAAACTTTACTATTTATAACCCCAAGGCAAATGCATGTGATTGCTACATTTGCAATGAGCCAAATGGTAATATTTGAGTGAATGAATGAGGTTCATGTGTGTCACTGCACATTTCAAATGGGAACCTAACACAACTTTTAGTGAAGCCATCTACTCTGATAATCACATTGGAAACAATTATGTTATGTCTGTATTTTTATGCAGTTTGTTTTCTTGGAATAATATCTGTAATCCACATGTATCTTATGAAAGTCCACACTCAGAATGAAGAAGGCTACGCAACTTCGCTGACCACAGAACCAGTTACGAGGCGGACCCTATCTATACCCCCAAAGGATTTATAGCTGCTATCTGATCTGCAAAGAAACAGGGCAAACATCTGCATCTGCATGTATTATGCCATGAGGATTTTTAGGGTGTAAAACACATTCTCTCTGTGTTTGGTCCTCTAAACCTGAAACCTTTGAAATTGACAGATGCGAAAGTTATCAAAATGACCAGTGATTCTCCATATTCTGTATTTTTCAAGAATTTCTACAGTAAAGAGCATCAAGACATAACTCTATTTGAGAAAAGAAAGATAACTAAAGAGGTGACCCTGAAACTAGCATTTCTTTTGAAAGGCTTAGCTTCTAAGAAGAAAGAGGATCTGCTAGATATACTGGCAAACAATTTTACCTCAAAGGCTTACAAACATTTTTATACGTCTTTATAAGCTCAGTGATATGTTAACAAGCAGTGAAATTATCTTCAGGTTATTGACGACGGTCCACAGCTCACACGTATGTTTTGTTGCATTTTATGATTCTATTTCCATGTGTAAAGAGACATGGATACCAGTGCCATAACTATCACCAATAAGATTCTAATTTGTGACAAGAATGTCACATTTTCATTTGCATCAAACTTTAAGCATAATGTTTGTATGAACAATGACATAAGAGTGCATGGCACTACTTTAGGTCTAATACTGTACTTTTGGCAACAGACACAATAAATCTGATACATTCACAATCATTGCAGTGGTTTACTTTATCTCAACAGTCAAACTTGGTACTTACAAATATTTTTGTCTGGAAATGGTAGCCCTTTAAAGCTTTCAAATGCTGCTCCGGTAAAATACTTTATGTTATGACATCGTTGGGTTTAAATGACATATGTATGACTGAAAAGCAATTTTTATCAATTTCAGCAATGCAGGCCGCTTTCAATGAAAGCAGTAGGTGAAACTGTGTCTTGAAATGGTGCAGAATTTTCAGTCCGTCAACCCATACATCACATGAAGCGAGAGAAGTCTCTCAACAATCTTTGAAATTCAGTTCCAAGACAAAACCAGTCTTTAAATATTCACAACTGACTGTTATCCATTCTGTGGTGTCACCGCCACACACCACACTTGCTAGGTGGTAGCTTAAATCGGCCGCGGTCCATTAGTACATGTCGGACCCGCGTGTCGCCACTGTCAGGATCGCAGACCGAGCGCCACCACAAGGCAGGTCTAGAGAGACGTACGAGCACTCGCCCCAGTTGTACGACGACTTTGCTAGCGACTACACTGACGAAGCCTTTCTCTCATTTGCCGAGAGACCGTTAGAATAGCCTTCAGCTAAGTCCATGGCTACGACCTAGCAAGGCGCCATAAGTAACTTCATGTATCTACTGAGTCTCACTTGTATCATCAAGAATGCTGTATACCAAAGGATGATATAAAAGTTAAGTGTTCTAGTAGCTACGTTCTTTTCTTTATCACATTCATTATGAATCCTGTTCCAGACTTCGCGCCAGTCGGCGTGTGTGTACGTGTGCCCTTTCGGCTACCCGTCTCTGTGGACTGGCTGCCTTGTCAGTCCACTACATTGGCGACGAGTCTCAAAAGGGACTTTAGCGTTCGTATTGTATTAATTTGCTTGTGTCATGGCTTCGCCACATTCTCCAGATGTACTGTCCGAATTTTATCGCTTGCAGAATCAGCAGACGCAGGCGTTATTGGATGCCCTGGGCCAGCTCGTCCAGGGTCAACGTGCGCTGCAAAACGATGCGGCCGCCGCCGCTTCATCGCTACCGCAGCCACAAAACGCAGTTGCACCGTCCTTCCGTAATTTTGATTCAACCCAAGAAACGTGGACTGAATGGTCACGACAATTTGGATTTCATCTCGCCGCCTACAGAATTCAAGGTAATGAGCGGCAGCCGTTTTTGCTTTCGTGTGTAGGTGTGTCCACCTACCGTGTGATAGTGAAATTGTTTCCCCGACGCGACGTAGCAACTCTGTCATACGAAGAAATTTTGTCTGCTTTAGATGCCTATTTCAAAGAAACAGTTAATGTAGTTGCAAAACGGTATACGTTCTTCCGTACAAAACGTACGGCCGGTCAAACTAATCGGGAGTGGGTTGCAACATTGCAAGGACTTACTAGGGATTGTGCATTTGAATGTGGCTGTGGCCTCCCTTATTCAGATACTATGATGCGTGATGCAATTGCACAGAACGTTTCTGATGTTCGCATACGGGAACAGATTTTGAAACTCGTCAATCCCTCCCTTCAACAAGTGATAGACATATTAGATAGGCAAGACACACTTGACTATGCTCAGGACTCATTTGCGACTTCGCCAGCAGTGTGTCACATTAACCGGCCCGCCGGGCCCGCTGCCCGGAACGCTAACCTGCCCTCGCGCACGTCCGCGCAGCCACGTGTCCCGCGCAAGCAAGCAAATGCAGTGAAATCATGCCCGCGGTGTGCAACTAGACATTCGCGTGAGAATTGCTCGTCACGCCAAGCTATTTGCTTTTTCTGTAATAAGGAAGGGCAGGTTCAAAGTGTTTGCCAGAAAAAGCTCAGATCAGACACTCACAACCATTCCAGGCCCTTTGCTTCGCGCCGGAATCGAACCAAGGACAATCGGGCTCGTGAACCTTCGCCCATGGACATTCATGTAGTTAATTCCACCCCGTCCAGTGTTCCTCTCGCTAACAGTGACTGTGTTCGTCCCACAAAAAGTGTGCGTCGACGTCGATGGAAGTCCCGTCACGTCGCGCGTGATTCTGTTCCAGTGTCTGTTCAAGTTGCACAACCCAGTCGCTCTTGTCGTCAGCAGGACAATAAACTTTTTGTAGATTTGGACTTTGCCGGACAAGTGATACCGTTCCAGCTCGATACCGGAGCTGCAGTTTCATTGATCAATCACGACACGTACAACCAACTGGGCAAACCTCAGTTGTGTGCCGCAAATGTTAAGTTAAATTGTTATTCAGGACAAGCTATCCCTGTGTTAGGACAGTGCAGCCTTCTTGCAACATACAAGGGACAAACAAAACTTGTGTCATTTTACGTTCTTCGTTCTTCTTCGGCAGTGAACTTGTTTGGTTTAGATTTATTTCAATTGTTTAACTTTTATATCGTCAATCAGGTCCTATCAGTGAATCAGACTGTGCCTTCCGCCAGTGTTTCTAGTCTGTGTGAAGAATTTGCAGACATTTTTGCACCGGGCCTTTGTTGCGCTACGAACTATTATACAGCACATTTGGAACTGAAAGTCAACGCGCAACCGAAATTTTTCAGAGCGCGCAATGTTCCCCACGCATTGTGTGATGAGGTCGCCAACCGCTACGATATCTTGTATCGGTCCACTGCTAATCACGGAACCGCTGATGCGTTGTCCCGTTTGCCTGTTGCTGAGGATAAAGCATTCGATTCTTCCGAACTTGCTTGCATGTTCATTGATTCGGAAACCGATGACGTGGTCAAATCGTTTCCGATTGATTTTCGACGTGTAGCTACAGCCACAGCTTCTGACCCTGTCCTTGCTACTGTTTTGCGTTTTGTTGCTACGCAATGGCCCTTGTCAAAGTCACAGATCGAGGATCCGTTGGTTCGCCAATTTTTTGCTCACAAGGAGAGACTTTTTGTACGACATGGTGTTTTGTTGTTGCGTTCTGATAATGATCAGTCCAGAGTCGTGGTCCCACGTTCGTTACAGTCCTCTGTCTTACGGCTCCTTCACCAAGGACATTGGGGTATAGTGCGCACGAAACAACTTGCTCGTCAGCACTGTACTTGGTTCGGAATCAATGCTGTGATTACGAATATGTGCTCTTCTTGCATGGAGTGTGCCGAACAACAATCCGCACCGCCGCGGAAATTCTTTGCATGGCCAAAAGCCACTTCCCCTTGGCAACGCTTGCACATAGATTTTGCCGGTCCCTTCTGGAATGCTCGATGGTTGGTTGTGGTCGATGCTTTCAGTAATTTTCCTTTTGTTGTCCGGATGTCTTCCACGACGTCATCAGCCACCATACAAGCGTTATCCGGTATTTTTTGCATTGAAGGTCTTCCGCAGACTATTGTTTCCGACAATGGCCCACAATTCATGTCCGCAGAATTTCAGTCATTCTGCAAGGCCAATGGTATTCAACATCTGACATCCGCACCGTTTTCGCCACAGTCAAACGGTGCCGCTGAACGATTGGTCCGGACTTTCAAGTCACAGATGTTGAAGTTGAAAGAGTCGCATTCTAGGGAGGACGCGTTATTGCTCTTTTTGTCCTCGTATCGCTCTCAGCCCCGCGATGGTCGCTCGCCGGCTGAGTTGCTCCACGGTCATCCTCATCGAACCTTGATGTCTTTGCTGCATCCGCCGCATCAGGTTCCTGTGCAGTGGCCGACTCCTGCTTTTGCTCCTGGCGACGTTGTCTTTATCGCACCTATCGAGGTTCACGGCGTTGGCTCGCAGGGCGCATTCTTCGCTGCCTCGGCCGTGCGATGTATTTGGTTTTGGGGGCCTCTGGTGAGGTGCGTCGGCATCTCAATCAGCTGCGCCTCTGTCGTCGCCCGGGTTCTGCCGCTCCCCGTCTGCTTTCAGCGACGGTGCCATCCGGTCAGCGCCCTGGGGACCCATCTACTGGCTCGCCTCATCCCCAGGTGTTCCCGACGCTGCCTTCCCTATTGCCTCATGGCGACATGCCGCCGCCGCCTGTTCTCCCGCCAGCGCCGCCCGCAGTGGACGCTTCGCTGCAGCCGCCCAGCGCCTCCCTGGGTCACGCACCGCCGATCGCTTCCCGTGACCAGCTGTCCTCCGCCATGGAACTCTTGCCCGCTCCAGCCCAGATGTCGTCATCGCGCGTCGGATCCCCCGACGCCATGGAGGACGACCCTTCGGCCCCTCCTGTATCTCTACGGGCGCATACACCGCATGTTGACGTGCACCCTGGACCAGGTTTTCAGGCGTTTCCTAGCTCCCCTCAGACCGAATGGCAGGGTGCGGGTGGCACGGCCTCGCCTGTTGTTAGGCTCCCCACCCCACCGCGTACGTCAACATGGGGTCCTCCCCACGGCGGGCGGAAGCCTTATCACACGACCGTTCGCCGATTTGCGGGGGAGGAATGTGGTGTCACCGCCAGACACCACACTTGCTAGGTGGTAGCTTAAATCGGCCGCGGTCCATTAGTACATGTCGGACCCGCGTGTCGCCACTGTCAGGATCGCAGACCGAGCGCCACCACAAGGCAGGTCTAGAGAGACGTACGAGCACTCGCCCCAGTTGTACGACGACTTTGCTAGCGACTACACTGACGAAGCCTTTCTCTCATTTGCCGAGAGACCGTTAGAATAGCCTTCAGCTAAGTCCATGGCTACGACCTAGCAAGGCGCCATAAGTAACTTCATGTATCTACTGAGTCTCACTTGTATCATCAAGAATGCTGCATACCAAAGGACGATATAAAAGTTAAGTGTTCTAGTAGCTACGTTCTTTTCTTTATCACATTCATTACGAATCCTGTTCCAGACTTCGCGCCAGTCGGCGTGTGTGTACGTGTGCCCTTTCGGCTACCCGTCTCTGTGGACTGGCTGCCTTGTCAGTCCACTACACATTCTATAGCCTTCAAATACTTTTTTGAAAAATTCTGTTATCTTAAAGTAAAGATAAATTGTATAAAGTTATAAAATTATAATATGGCTATTTTCAAATTCATTACTTATTAAGTAAATGTTAAACGTGTACCAAATAAATTTATTTGCTTTGTTACATTTTCCCTGGGGTGGTTTGAGATCACTATTGTAAATATTACTGGTCAGGTTGATTATAAATAGTTCAATTTGCAGTAATGTTATTGATGCATTTATATCCATTTTCAAATGCAAATGCAGCTAAACACTACCACACCACCATCTATAGTTGGGCTCAATGAAAGCTGTGACTAATCTATTCATCAGTGCAGGCCACTCAGAGACAAGGAGCACACAGTTTAGTCAATCCCATCAGCTCTGGTCAGCTACAGTGTAAGTGCGCTAATGGCAACCAGTGAGTTAGTTTGCCTACGAACAGCTGGCCACCCTCAAAGTAGCTTTGTTGGGTTGGATTAAACTTCCAGTGCCATTATAAACTATGCCATCATTAATCAGATACAGTGCACACTTCATCCATATACAGGAATCCAGTGTTACCTAATGCAGTTTATCATTAAAAATGTGCACTTACATGAGAATGTTCTATGCTGTTCCTTACTTGATTTGATATTTACCACCAACCTGCTGCATTAAAGATATTTCTCTACATCTAACACCTATGTCTGTAGTGCTCCATCAATAAATAAATTTAAGGTATATTTCTAAATAACAATGTGCATAAAAAAACTCTTAGTACTCTAAACTGATTAGAATATTGAGAACATTTATTACAAGGACTTCACATCATGAATGACTGACTGATGAATCATGATTGAAATGAACTCCAAGGTGATATTTTAACCTAAAGCCATGTTTACACCTAGTTTTAAAACATGTTTCTGTTTGCAACTTTTTCCACAACACATTAGCAACAATGTTCACTGTCCGCATCCTCATCTACACTAGCAAAAAACAATTTCTACATATGTATCCCCACTGTATGCTATGATGAACTGGCTGCAAACATTTCACATTGTGTATTCACATCTAAAGCTGTGCTATGACAAGCGAAGAGGAGGAATTAATGATGAGTGATCTTGCACTAATAATACTCAACAAACTAATCAGATGAATAAATTAACATTGTAGACAAAAACATACTAAAGAAGATGTGGCGAGAATGACAATCTATGAGAGCTGACTTTCAAAGATGGTTCTGGTTTTCGCAACTTCACTACGCTGTTGCCAACCAATTTTGAAATTCTAATGAATATTACAGAGCCAGTCCTTTCAAATAAGATATAAATTTCAGAAAAGCAATTCCTGTGACGCAAAGACTTGCTGTTACTCCTCCTTTTTCTTTTGGCAATGGTGCGTTCTCATTATCCCTAGCACGTGTATTCCACATTTCATTCAAAGCCAGCCATGTCTAATAGTTCCTGCAGCTTGTGAAGATTTGGTTGAAGGATTGAATATGGAAATGTAATTCGGGTATGTTAATAGCACTGAAATATACATGTAATCTATTATAATTTATTTTTATTTTCATATCGAAATTAACCCAAATTATCATTTTCAATAAAGTCACTCACAGTTCCAGTGAATGTGACAAGAGACTCTGCATTTGATGATACCCCTGCCACAGCCATGTTTACTATCGACTGCTACCACCTACTGTTTGGCCACAATAACTTTATTTCACTAGTGCTGCCAGAAGTGAAGAAAATTGGCACTACTTGAAAGATATTCATTTGTCTCCGAGTGCTGCCAACATCAAGCTACTCCTAGATGCAAAGTATTACAAAAGGCTTGCATCCACTCACAAATAACTTCTGCAAGCACTTGCTGAATTGTTATTTTAGAACAAAAACTTACTCAAGTTTACTTCAAGTCACTGGGCAAGGTTTTCTCTCTCTCTCTCTCTCTCTCTCTCTCTCTCTCTCTCTCTCTCTCTCTCTCTCTCCAGGAATCTGCCCCAAGTACTTGTTACACAAGTGCAATTATTCTTAAAAACCAGAGCAGTTGCCACTGCTGAAATTATTAATATTGAATAAAAATTGCAATGAAACAAACATAAAAAAACAGAAAAAATATTAGAGCAATACATATTGATTTTACCAATAGACGCTACTCAATTAACTGAATTCAGAGGACTTCACTTAGATTAAAAAATTTAATAATGATGATAGCAAATTTCGAACATCTCTTGTCTATTGTACAATCAAGTATTCAATACAAATTGATTGGTTAACTCATTTCACAGTTCCTTGACTGACGGTGCCAATTGTGTGTGTTTAGGGGTCCCATCAGTAGATTTGTTTTGGCCCATCTATCCGTGCCATTCTCCTTTTCGACAATGATACTTAAGCACAAGTACTGAACACACACAACTTCTGTAAGTTTGAGAACTACTGCGAAAAGACAAATTCAGCAAGTACTTGCAGCAAGAGAAAAGAAACTCTAACAAATTTTCACCCGGCAGTGGATTGTGCGCTACTTTCAAACTTCCTTACAAATTACAACTGTGTGCCGGGCCGAGACTCGAATCTGGGAACCCGATCTGGCACACAGTTTTAATTTGTCAGGAAGTTTCATGTCAGAAACTATTTCTACTACCTTGTGAACTCCTTGAAATTAACGAAACTAGTGGATTTAGATCGAGGGGGGGGGGGGTTGCAGATATGGTCATTCGTAATATTCCACCCAATTCTGCAATTGAGTGGATATGTGCCAAACCACAGGAAGAAGTTCAAAAGAATGCCTAATAAGTATGATTTCAGGATTACGATGTTAGAGTGATTGCAAAATGGGCAAATAAACTGAACAACTTAATGAGGAAGGCTGAATTGTTATCTACAATTAAAGAACACAAACCAGCCATGAGAGGTATGCTGTGGATAATTTTGCTGAGAGCAGAGGCCACAAAGTAGTGAGTTTACTGCTGTACAACTGTAATCTAACTCCGATACAAGTGGAAAAGGCCAATATAAAACACAATTTTAAGGAGAACAATGTCACTGGTGACATGTCAAAGGAAAGATTGCAGAATCTGGTTAATGCTGCATTCCTTTCAGTTACTGTACAGGACTGGCAAGATCACTGCACACATGTGCAGCAGCTGGAGCAAGAGTACTGGACACAAGGTGGGATAATGGAAATGGTCATTGATGAAGTTATCAATACTGTGCCCTCAGGTGGTGGTGGTGGTGGTGGTGGTGGTGGTGGTGAAACAAACACAAATGACAGTTATCTTTAGTGAACGTCATTTTGGCAGTTCTTGCAGACAAAATTAATTACACTTTGTAAACATTACTGCCGTCTCTGTTTCATAAATGGCAAAGTAGAACCATAGCTCAAAAATCAGTTTTTTACTTTCGCGTGACTTAAGTCGTGCATTCATCTACATTCTTTTTCATTGTTTTCGGTACATAAATAATACATGAGTTACTGGTAACTCTCTAGCATGAATGTCAACAAATTAGGTCATTTACGATCCAACAGAAGCGACACTTTGTTGCCTGATATTTCACGTTAAGCGCTATCGATGAGTACTGGTGCCAGCACTGCTGCAAACAGCCACTGCTCCTCTACGCTTGTCATCCCTAATGTAATGTGGTGGCACAGCCATTTCCGACAGCCGAAGTGCCCAACATCAACTTATTGTGTACAAACAGTTCATACATCCAATTTATGCGCCTCACAGAAATCGCCATACTTCCCCCCCCCCCCTTTCTTTCTGTCGCCACCCTTTCATAGTGCACCAGCTCAGATAACTTGCAGATGACAAATTTTTCCGAAATCTGATAACAAATCCACCCATTGTTGTTGTGATATAGAGAAATGAGAGGCTTCACATACATATACATACATACATAGATATATACAGGGTGAGTCACTTAACATTACCGCTGGATATATTTCGTAAACCACATCAAATAGTGACGAATCGATTCCACAGACCGAACGTGAGGAGAGGGGCTAGTGTAATTGGTTAATACAAACCATAAAAAAATGCACGGAAGTACGTTTTTTAACACAAACCTACGTTTTTTTAAAATGGAACCACATTAGTTTTGTTAGCACATCTGAACATATAAACAAATACGTAATCAGTGCCGTTTGTTGCATTGTAAAATGTTAATTACATCCGGAGATATTGTAACCTAAAGTTGACGCTTGAGTACCACTCCTCCGCTGTTCGATCGTGTGTATCAGAGAGCAGCGAATTACGTAGGGATCCAAAGGGAACGGTGATGGACCTTAGGTACAGAAGAGACTGGAACAGCACATTACGTCCACATGCTAACACCTTTTTATTGGTCTTTTTCACTGACGCACATGTACATTCTAATGAGGGGTGAGGTACACGTACACACGTGGTTACCATTTTCAATTACCGAGTGAAATAGAGTGTGTCCCGACATGTCAGGCCAATGGATGTTCAATGTAGTGACCATCATTTGCTGCACACAATTGCAATCTCTGGCGTAATGAATGTCATACACGCCGCAGTACATCTGGTGTAATGTCACCGCAGGCTGCCACAGTACATTATTTCATATCCTCTGGGGTTGTAGGCACATCATGGTACACATTCTCCTTTGACGTACCCCACAGAAAGAACGGGCTGGCCAATTTATGCGTCCTCCACGTCCTATGAAACGCCCGTCCAACATCCTGTCAACGGTCAGCCTAGTGTTAATTGCGGAATGTGCAGGTGCACCATCATGCTGATACCACATACGTCGACGCGTTTCCAGTGGGACATTTTCGAGCAACGTTGGCAGATCATTCTGTAGAAACGTGATGTATGTTGCAGCTGTTTGGGCCCCTGCAATGAAGTGAGGACCAATGAGGTGGTCGCCAATGATTCCGCACCATACATTTACAGTCCACGGTCGCTGTCACTCTGTCTGAGCCAGCGAGGATTGTCCACGGACCAGTAATGCATGTTCCATAGATTCACTGCCCGTGGTTTGTGAAACCCGCTTCATCGGTAAACAGGTAGAACTGCAACGCATTCTCTGTTTATGCCCATTGACAGAATTACACTCGATGATTAAAGTCATCACCATGTAATTGCTGATATAGCGACACATGAAACGGGTAAAAGCGGTATGCAGTATGTGCATGACACTACTTTGACTCAGTCCACCGGCTCTCGCAATGTCCCATATACTCATGTGTTGGTTTCATGGCAACAGCAGCTAACACACCAACAGCACCCGCTTCTCCTGTGACGGGCCTGTTACGGACCCGTTTGCGTGCTACGACCATACCTGTTGCATACAGTTGGCGGTAGATGTTTTGCAATGTGCGGCACGTTGGATGCTCTCTCTCCAGGTACCATTCTGCATACACCCTGCAGGCTTCAGCTGCATTTCGTCGACACTCGCCATAGATGAGTATCATCTCCACCTTTTCAGAGTTCGAATACACCATGGTCACAGTTCCTACAACACTACACTATCACAGACGTTTGGTAACACGGTTTACTATAGTTGCTCTGCGTGCGGAGACGAATGCGGAATAACAATAGCAGCAAGCGCTACATGCGGGCACTGCGACAGCTAGACCAAACTACAATGGTGCACTACAGCCACACTCGTAAACACTGTCATCATCGTAAACACGTCCCTGCAGATGCTGCTCGCCGACCGTGGCCTGTGTTTGTTACAACACGCAACTGAACATCGGAGGTTTCAAGCATCAACTTTAGGTTACAGTATCTCCAGATGTAATTAACATTTTACAATGCAACAAACGGCACTGATTACGTATTTGTTTATATGTTCAGATTTGCTAGTAAAACTAATGTGGTTCCATTTAAAAAAACGTAGGTTTGTGTTAAAAAACATACTTCCATGCATTTTTGTATGGTTTGTATTAAACAATTACATTAGCCCCTCTCCTCACGTTCGGTCTGTGGAATTGGTTAGTCAGTATTTGATGTGGTTTACGAAATATATCCAGCGGTAACATTAGGTGACTCACCCTGTATATATATATATCTAAAAACAAAGATGATGTGACTTACCGAACGAAAGCGCTGGCAGGTCGATAGACACACAAACAAACACACAAAATTCAAGCAACTCTTTGCCTTTACAAATGTCTGATTGTGTCTGTGTATGTGCGGTTGGATATGTGTGCGTGCGAGAGAGAGAGAGAGAGAGAGAGAGAGAGAGAGAGAGAGAGAGAGAGAGTGTATACCCGTCCTTTTTTCCCCCTAAGGTAAGTCTTTCCGCTCCCGGGATTGGAATGACTCCTTACCCTCTCCCATAAAACCCACATCCTTTCGTCTTTCCCTCTCCTTCCCTCTTTCCTGCCATGCAACACAGCATTTTTTGTAGTGAGTTATGCCTCTGTTTAATATTTTCATAATGATGACATTCCAGAGGCATTCCTCTGCCTCTGAGTGTGATGAGTTAGGAAATTTTGCTTCATGTTTACCCCATTTCGTAAGGGATCACATGGAAAGACAACATGAAACACTACACACTGAGCTAAAACAAACACTAGCACTGGGTAGTGGTATTTAGTGGTAGCAGGACAGGTACAATGTTCCTCTGATCTGCACCGATTGAGCTGTGGAACACCATTTTGTTTTGATAACATGTTGCAAACATTGGTAGTTGAGTATCTGTCAGTGTAAACGCGCCTTAAATATCACACTGCCTGTTTTCCATAGAGGCTTTATAACACACATTGACTCAAGCACAAAAAAGATAAAACATGTTGGGCCACCCACCTGTGAAGGTACTGCTGGCCTTGGTGCTGGAGATGTCGTCACATTTGGTGGAGTTGCACTCGTGACACTTGTTACAGTTGTTATTGATGTTGTTGCAGCACATGTCTGAGGTGACGTAGATGTGACTGGAACCTGAATCATTCAAACACTTTTTCATATCCAGTTATTCTCTGTGTGCTAAATAAGAATAATGAAACTTTGCCATATAGATTTGACAATCAAATAATTATCAACTGAAGTTTGTTAAAGATTCCTGGGGCAGCTCCAGTTTTGCAGTCCACTTTAATATATCTGCAATCACTGGCATACTCCAGAAATAAATTCCAGACTCACAGCCAAATGCATTTTTTGAGTCTTCATACAAGAGTATTTTATACTGAAAATACAGCTGTATAAATCTAACAGTGACAGGTAGTACACATACATTTTTATACATCATCTCTCTCTTTGAAACATATCTCAGTACTTTAAGCCCTAGACTATAAGAACCACAGCTTTGTTATGTACTTTGCACTATTATTAGCACAAAGAACTACAAGAAGATACCCTCAAGATTAAATAATGTTAAGAAAAGAATTTATAATTTTGAAAGTGCACATCTAAACCAGTGATACTGCCTACAGCAAACTATTGATTCCTCAAATAACAGTAGGAAGTATACCTTCTTCCCCCAAATCAAATAAATATCACACACACACACACACACACACACACACACACACACACACACACAATTGTTCAACAGCTGTAACTAATGTGGTATGTTCAACATTCAGCCAATACTTAGTTTACTGTACAATTATTATAAGTGTACTTACTGCATTTGATTGTGGAGCAGTCGGTGCTTGGCCGGTTTCTCCTGGTTTGCTGCCCCATCCTGTGCCACCACTAGGAACTAGGCTTATTGCAGGGTCGTTGCCACTATGTTCAGATTTCAAGCTTGGTAAATTAGCTGGAGGACGTCGTGCAGAGGGGACTTTTCCCAAACTTTGCATGCCATGTTTGCGGGGTAATGTGCTTTTCTGCTGATGTGGTTCCAATGATTCTCCCTAACAAAACAACAAAAAAATTAGAAAACACACACACACACACACACACAGGGAGAGGGAGGGTGAGAGGGAGAGGGTTGATGCAGTCTCCATGGGCCAATGGTGAAGTGGTTATTCATTATACTTTCATGTATCCTGGAGGTGAGGCTTGCAGCTGGAAGCATTATAGAAGCAGTAGGTAAGTTGGCTGAATGCAGCTTTAAGAAGTTCTACGAAAGTTGATACAGGAATTTTGTGGTCTTGTTGAGCATGCACTCAAGACATCAGATCTTAATGAACCTCTTAGAAGAGCTTGAAACACACAAACATATCTGTCTAAATGCTAGAGATTTGCTGAATGACCAGCTTGCATTGCAAAATAAAAATAATTTTGGTTGTATAGCATCTCTTATAGAATGATGAAAATTAGTCCATTTTATGAAGATACAAATGTTAGCAATACATTATACGGCACAATGTGTGTGTTTCCCAAATTACATTGAAAATGACATGTTAGATTTTAATTAACATTCATATGAACCAAAGGCACACTTTCTGCACCCTCTCTCAAACTTGCACACTGGCCCTCTCAACTCCCCAAGGATTGAAACCTACTCGTGTTTCTGCAGACACACTTCCAGCTGCTGGCCTCATCTCCAGAACAAAAAAAAAAAAAAAAGTTCAATGAATAGCCACTTCACCATCAGCCCACGGTGACACCTCTAACTTTACAAAATAAAATTGATTATCAGCCTTGAAGACCTCAAATTAAAATTTATGTTTAGACATAATTGGCATTTCAGTCTGTACAACTCCCTTCTTATATACCTTAGTTATTTTTTTATCTGAATTTTTATGTGTTACTTTCTGCTAGTACAAGAACTTTACTGCACAGACTTGTGATTTATTCATTCTTAGTTATCAATCTATGGTAACAAATATCAAATATACCATGTACATTCTGTGATACGTCATGGCATTATGCTTCATTGATAAAGGTATTGACGTTTGCTTATCTATGTTATAAGCTAATACAGAGTTGGTTTTTGTAACAGGCTTCATGTACTCCACATCTATGACCATGTACTAACTATTTGTGATTTCCAATATTTTGTAGACTTCCAAAGATGACTGATTAATCAGTTGTGACCAGTTAAGTGCAATAAAATATTTGAACTAAGCAGCTGACACATTTTATTTTGAAAAGCCATAGTAACAAAAGACAGCTATGAATAAACTCATGAAGATGAGTTCAATGGATTTTCAGCACTGAAATCATTAAGCGACAAAACAAGAACTCAGAAGGAACATGGTAGAAGGTAATCTTCACCTTTGTAGGGAGCCCTATTGTAGAATGTCACTTACGTAACACAAAATACTGTTACATCTCAAATTATATGAATTAATTAAAATTCTGTTTACATATTCCTCATTCAAAATCATTTTGGACAGTAGTTTACCAGTGGAGTATGTCAACTTGATGAACATAAATTTCAAATTTCTTTCACTGCTGTCTTCAGATTACCTACTTTTACATTCAAATATTAAACAATGAGGCTGATTGTAATATATTATACGTATATATGCTGCACAGTTGAGACCGCCTCTGATGTAGACACTGGCCATTATAGAAACCTGGCAAACTGCAACTTTCTGTTACTATACCGCATTATTTCACACTCAGATTCATTGACTCACAGAGCATTGTAAGGATAACTTACTTGCAATGAGCCATAAAATCCAAACTCAACTCCTCTGAAACAAGTTTACAGCAGCTAACAGGGTAGCATACACTCCAGAAATTTCACTTTTTCAATCTGAGATAAGCAGTTGTCCCCAAAACCTATTTCATTTTCATCAAACTATGACATAATGAATTGCCACATCTAACACTCTTCCTGTCATTAACATAAAATTTTTCATCACACACAGTCCTTGACCTTAGTAATTGAGGAACTGAGAATGAGAGGAGTAAAGTTAGAAAACTTCCGATATTAGATAAAAGCATTTGCATAGAGACAGAAAATAATATAACTTTTACACAATGTGACTACTTCACACCACTATGAAGTGAAAGTAACTGACTGCTTGCCCAGAGTGTCTCCTACACCAAAGTACTTTGTCACATGCTGAACAATGACATGAATTAAAAATAATGATCCAGGCTAAGTAAATGATTACACAGAATAATTCCACATTCCAAAGGAATGCACAACTTTCATGAAAATTAATCACATTGTTTTAATATATTATCCATAGCCTTCCATAAATTTCAAAAGCGAAATTATTCCTTATTCCATATTTTATTTGTGGCCCTGAGACACGCGTAGCTTCACATCGATAAAAACTAAGTTGCATACTTACCCTGTACAAACTATTTATGTCTCGTAACTGGTACTTTGTCTTTCCTCTCTCCCCCTTCAACGGAATCCCAGGCAAAGTAGACATTCTGTCTCCAGGCAACCATTTAGATAAAACAGACCCGTGGAACGAACCTTATTTCTGAAAATTAAGGAGAACAATAACAACTTCCCTGCAAATCGCCTTTACATCTATTCTCACTCACAACACTTATCAATGATGATTACAATGTCTTTGGGGAAATTGTTAAAACTGTTCTTGCACTTATGGTACATCCAACAAGAAGAAACACACAAAAAAGTAAATAACTAAACCAAAGAACACTGAACTTTTAACATAAATCTAACATTCAACTGTGTACCACACTTCAAAAATAAATTAATTATGCACAGACTACTCTTTATATTTCAACATAACCAAAATTTGGTGGTGGTAACAATTTGCTATGGTGTCTTCTGGCAGCCACCCCCCCCTCCCCAACAACACATCCCATATTCACTGAAAATGTAGCAATTAACTGAAATACTTATTTTTCTGCTATATGAAACTACTGTTCATAAACTGTGTAAGACCATAATAATTAAGTGATGGGACCAAACCAGTAATAAAAACCTTGTTTATGAAGTTACAGTGAATTCTTATTTCAGGGGTATCAACTATTTCTGTTCTGACACCAATGAAATGTGATTTCACTATAATGTAATTATTACCATTGTAGTTATGTACATACAGATATATTACTGCGTACCAAATACAAGTGACACTAAGCAGCAGCCACATAGTAAATGTTGACTCAATTGTTTTTAAAAAAAGTGAGAGAGTATCTGTAAAGATAAATCCCTTATTCCGACAAGATTCAAAAATAATCATCTAAAGGAGCTTAACAGTCCTAAACATATTATCCTGTCTCAGGCCCATCCAGATTACCTTTTTGGGCAATTGGATTGGCTTCACACAGCAGCAACATTTCCACTGGTGCTAAAAACAAATTACTGCACAATACTCTACGTTACCAACAGGCTATGTCATTTTGTTTTGACTCCTCCAGCAATATACTATGATGTGTGGCATGGAGATTTCAATATGTTCCAGGACTGACAAATTAATTATTTATTTTATCTGCATATTTGTCAGGTTATGTGGGTCCACATGAGCCAAAGACACTTGTTCACAGAATGAGTCAATAGTTTGCAGAACTCTGATTAGAAAATTTGTAAATAAGAAAATTAAAAAATTAGTCAAATATGTAAGGAATTTGTCAGAGTGTACACAAACAACACACCTGAGACAAAAATTCAAACTACTATGAGGAACTCCTGTACAGAAGAAATGAAGTGTGCCATGAGGAAGTCTTCCTAGTTAATTTTTAATATTTGGGAATGCCCCAGATTTAATTATATAGCTTCATTTTTATGAGGTGACAATCTTCTTGACTGCCCCTGCCATTGTGTGGAGACCATAGTGAAAACTGAAGCTAATGAATCATGTAAGGATGTACACAGGCACATCAGGTCGCTGCACACCATCTAAAGACAAAGTGGTGCAATGATTAGCATTTCTAGTTAAAAATAATGAGATCCCAATTATTTCTTCAGTAAAAGGATATGTAATGGGAGTTAACTCAATCTTATGAGACCAAAGGAGAAACTCTTCCAAAAAATAAGCAGTAACACTGGCACACAAGCTATGAAAGAAGTGTCCAGTAGGAAGGCTTACACCAGAATGCCAGCCATACAATGTTTTATCTGTCCTTACACTTAATTCTTTTCAGTGAAATAAAACATTACATCCTTGCCTAATTTCCTGCCATTCTTACAATATCGTAGCATTATAAAATGCTTTATACTTTGGTTCTATACGACGTATCATCATATGCAAGTGACTCCTCTTTCCAGTGGTTAAAAAACTTTCCCATAAGTGAAATTATTCTGATTTTTGACGGTGTGTTACAGTAAAGATAGTTCTCAGCACGAAATACTTATCTCTCTGCTTACGAGCTAACAAAAAATATACTTCACATATCAAATATTCAGACCAGATGCAAATCACATTTTCCTTAACCGTGTTTGAGAAAATTTAAGATTTATCATTCCATGATTTAGCATAATAACTATTCCTGCATTTACAGGTTCTGAAGTAAGTAATTTCAGTAAAGTTGTTGTTTTTCTTTTGCACAGATAAAATCACAATATAGGTGAATTACAGTCAACACTGTACTGTGGCCTATAATGGGTTGGGCAATTTGAAATATATGGCAAATAACACTTTTCCAGATTTTGATACAGAAGCTTTCTATTAAGTACTAGGGCAATATCATTCTTTAATGTAACTGCATAAACACATTTTCTTGTCCAGTGGTACTGAACACTTTCTCCATCCTAACAATAACCAACAAAAATATCAATATGACAATGGAATGTAATTTAAAAAGTAAAGGTAGTTTGTGTGTCTTTCAATGATTCAGTGCCTCTGCTATTTGGTAGGATGTTACAGTACCTGCACACCTTAAATTACATAGAGGAAAATATCAACTGTCTGTGGCACCTTTAATCTGTGTTCGCAGTTTCTTTGAATTGCTGGTCTTCATTTCTATCACAACACACAAAGATATTGGCAGGATTGAATGATATAATTAATATGTTGGTTACAGCTTCTTGTGTGATACAGAGCTGTTAGATTTTTAAGTGAAGAAAATAGAATATTAATAATTTAAAAATGTTAATGAACAGCAAACTCATTAACCTTACATAAGACTACAGGCAATCCACAATTTGTGAACATTCTCACCAAATAAGTGTGCTTTAACAATATTATATGAACATAAAGTTCCTTAACTATGTGATAATTGGATTATAATCAATAAACTTAATCTACATATCAAAGTTAACAACTTCCTACTATTTGATTGGTCCCAATGCAGATAACTACAGCCCAAATTTATTCTTTAAGTGGATCTAAAATGCATTTAAATTACAATCTTCAAACATCACAACTAATCAAAAACACATGGAAAACATTAGAAATATTCAGAACCAAATAGCATTACATTACACCTGATATTAATTCTCCTAGTGCCTTTAACATCGCAACTTTGCACATACATACAGTACATTCTTTTGAAATCTACGTTCACTATCACCGAACTACCAAGTTTGCACTTTATCCGAGTGATATTTTTCTGAGGCCTGGTTGTGTATAAAAAACTGAAATGTAGAGCTGCTGGTTGATTTCTGAAGGAAAAGAAAAAGGTAACATGAAATATACTTTGTTTTATGTACAATTTTCTTTAGTAATTTTGTGCCTGCAAATTTCTATATATTCTTTGAGGTCCAGTTTTCGGCTGTGGTCTTATATATGTAGAATCTCCATGTCATATTCATTATTCCCCACAGTGTGTCTTGTTTCAAGCAAATGGGCAGCTACTACAGATTTGTAGGCAAAAGGCTGCAAGAAGTTTATTAAACCACATTCTAAAATTACTGTCCTCTTGGCTCAAGTAGAAATGATCACAGTTTTGGCCGTGGATCATAACATACTCCAGAACGCCCCCCCCCCCCCTCCTCTCCCAAAGTGATAAGAGATAATTTACTCACAGTAGAAGAACTGATATTTATATTGAACTGTTTGAAAATATTTGCTTTGTTATATGACAGATTGTCAACAAACTTGGGACAATGGTATTTCATCTTGTTGCAGTCAGTGATTCATCACGTTACAGCTGCTGTGCTCTTACAATATTTTGATAAAGAGAATCTACTGTGTGTGTGGGATGTATCCTACTTCAGTCAATTTATTTACTAGTGTTTATGTCTGTACACTAATAATAATAAAATCTGCTGGAGTTCACGGCTATCTGACCACTCTGTGTATCACAAATCTGAAAGCTGCAAGCCTGAATGAACAATGGTGGTGTTATGTATTATGTGTTAAGTTTAACTGTGTGTTGTGGTGGAGGTAATTGCTCTCCTATTGTATCTAATGCTAAATTTGATAGCAAGGAAGTCTATAGTCTTGTTTTGTTCATGTTATGCTGTAAGTTTAACATTCTGAGCATCGCAAACTGAACAACTTGCATATATTAGTGTGTTCTTATGTTCACTGTACAACCATCACTGTATGATCTACATATCTGTAGTAATATAGTATATAATATCTGTAGTAATACAGTATATAATCTTTATAATTAGATGATAGTCAGCTAAAACAATTACATTTTTTTAGGTTGGTTGGTTGGTTGGGGAAGGAGACCAGACAGCGTGGTCATCGGTCTCATCAGATTAGGGAAGGATGGGGAAAGAAGTCGGCCGTGCCCTTTCAGAGGAACCATCTCGGCATTTGCCTGGAATGATTTAGGGAAATCACAGAAAACCTAAATCAGGATGGCCGGACGCGGGATTGAACCGTCGTCCTCCCGAATGCGAGTCCAGTGTCTAACCACTGCGCCACCTCGCTCGGTACTTTTTTTTTTTTTAGGTTATTTGAAAAACATTTGCCAACAGGCTTGATAACCTGCTACCTGTGGATACACCATTAGACTGTATATATGTTGCATTGCTAAATTTAAAATAATTTGAATAAGCATTAATTACACTAAGTAATTATGTAATGTCCACACCAGAAATTCTTATATTTGTAGAGGTTATACTTTATATCTACGATAGCATTGATGGGTGCATTATACATGTCTGTAAGATGTACTGTTGTTGGTACCTGTACAAGTGTGTCAGTTCTGGCACACTCAATACTAATGTTAAGAGACCTGTTTTTCTCGAATACAAACATTCTCTAGTGTTTCTTGCAACTGTTTTATTTGCTTTGCATGTTGGACAGTTTCTAAAACTTACAGTTGGCTTATATGGTCTTTAGGCTGGAAATGGAACAGAGGTGCTTGCATCATTGTTAGGGATACTGTTTGTTGTACAGTCCAACAAAATCAGTTTATTAAGCATCTGTTTGTGATTAGTCAGCAAACCATACGTTTTGAAAACTACGAATTTAAATTATGTTCCTTCAAAAGTAAAGTTGATAATTTCCATAATTTCTTATGGTATTAAAAAAATTATAGTCTTCAACATCGATTTAGTATCTCCAATGTCTCGGATCTATGGCACATAACTTCTGTAAACACATATTTTTTGTTGTATAGAGTGTTCATTTTCTGTGTTTCCTTCTCATGTTTGAGATGATGTGTGTACAATAATAAGCAAACGGTCTTAAGAAATTTTCCCGTTGACCACCACTGAAGCTGTTTCACACAAGATGAAGGTATTTTAAAGCACAGTACTCAGTTTTAATTAGCACTCATAAGTTCTCACATTTATAAAATTACATAACCTCCTTCATATGTGCTTCAGAGTTCAAGTTCCAAGGTCTCATGACATCGTGGAAAACCCCGATGGAGTTTTTGCTCCATAATATTTATCAAAGACAAAAATTTATAACCCAAAATACAGTTAAGTTTTTTTTCTTCTAAATATTTAATAAATATCCTAATATCATGGCTCTTTTTGCTAAAAACATTTAGTTTAATATCCTCTTCCTCTTTTGAATTATCCACTGCATCTGAGAAATCATACCTTTTAATAGGGAAAAACCAATAACAAAAGTCAGTTCAAAATTTTCAATTAATCTCAAATCAAATCTCTGAAATCTGTCAAAGCCATTACTGCCCAGTCTGTGATCAGAATACTATGTGGTATCCTGGGTGTTTTCGCTCGGATCCATGAACATTTTTGCACTCTCTCTTACACCTTGCTGTAGTTAAGGTACAATAATAAAAGCAACCCTGACAACTACCCAAACCCAGGAATCTTCCAAAAATATCTCTCTCATTCAATACATAGACCAAACTGGGCATTATTTCACAATCAATTTTAAAGAAGGGGTAGAAGTTATTAGAGCCCCTTTGCATTTTTTCAATATGGCATGGACATAAACATTATGCTTCACTACCAGTCAATTTGTTACCACAAACAGATTTTCTGCTTTCAAATTCATTGGTTTTACCATCTCTCAAACCCACTGTCACCTTGCAAACCTAAGGCCCGTATAACACTGTCAAATGCCTTTGACAAAAATCTTTGATCACAGTCATTTGGTCAAATCTCAGTGTAGACAGTAAAGTGTAAATAAGTGAAATAAATATACCTGTATTTATTTGTTACTCCAAATTACATAACCTGACCTTCATAAATTCCTCCTCAAGTGATTTATATATTGCTTCACATGCTTCTGGAACAATATGTGAAACAATACTTTGTGGGATGAGATTACTGTAGTGCAGGTACACATAGGTTTAACCTACTGGTAAAAATCTTAACATAACTATGTGACTATCTTAAGCAGCAATCACATTCTTAAATGGGTACCTTTTGGCAAATATGAGGGGCTACTTTCGTAAGAAAAAATTGAAATGTTTGTTCGCTAATTTTCAAATAATTTTTGTTGCCTTTTAAGTCCTAGCAGAGTAGCTCACAAAGCCAACACTGATTAACATTTTGAGCTTCTCATTCCACTATCCTTGGTTTCACACACAATCATTTTATGTTTCTTTTTAAGGATTTTGCTAAGCGCCAATTTTACATTAAATGATGCTACACAGACGACCGAGCATTCGGCATCCATTGTCCAACAACAATGACAAAACATTTGTAGCTCCTGCAACGAAGTATTTTGATCAAAGTAGTTTGACAAAATCTTTGACCAAAGAACTTTCACAGTGTGATATGGGCCTAACCTCCTACACCTTCAGCTGTGCTACAGGTCAGTTCATCACCACAACGGGGGAGGGGTGGGGGGAGGGTTAATTCATAACTCTAACCAAACACAGCAATGCCTTTATTATGACAGAGTCTAAAAAAACCATTGGACATAAATTTGAAAATAAGCAGTAATATGAAAATACTGCATTCTTAAAGAAATGCTGTAAAATGATCCTGAACATAGTGCTTGGGATTTTCATACATAACAAGCAGATTGGACAAAAACTACTACATGAAAAATCAGAATCAACTTGATTTCTTTAAAAGTTGACCAATTATATTTTTGAGATATCATAAAATAAAAAAAATTATGTAAGCTTACTTCACCTTTAATAAACATCCATAATTTTTTCACCTATATTTTACCACAGTTTCATATTTTAGAACTAAGTACTGCATAGCACTGAAAGAATTTATAACAAATACCCAGAAACACTGGTACAGTTAACATCCTTGCACTTTAAGACTTGTAAAATATTGTGAATGTGTAAAAACACACGCTTATTGCCACAACACTGTGTAAAAAAAAATGATGACACATAAGCACAACACAAAATAAAACAGCAAATTTCACCTCAAGATGATGGCATGCCCACTGAAATCCATAGTGGAGTTTGAATTGAAACTGGCTGAAGCATTAAATTTATTTATTTTTTGCTTATAAAAGTTAAAGTCTCAATTGCTTTCCTTTTACTTCACTGCAGTTAAAAGTTTGGAGTTTGTATTAGCCCTTCCCCAGAGTGGAGACTATCACAACAACAACAACAACAACAACAACAACAAAATCAACAACGACAAAATCAACAACCACCACCAATTGCTATTTTAAACAATGGAAGCTCCAGATTGGAATGTCAACAATATACAGAAAATGGTAAACTGCTACTCACTGTAAAGTTGACACATTGACTTGCATATAAGTATAACAAAAAGATGAATACATGTTTAGCTTTCGGCCAAAACCTTCTTCGGGGGGGGGGGGGGGAAGGAAAAAAAAATCTCTCTCTCTCTCTCTCTCTCTCACACACACACACACACACACACACACACACACACACACACACACACACACACAGGAAATACGGAAGCGTCCGATCCCGCCCGTCTGCTTTGACCCATGACATCACAAATATGGCGGAAACAAAAACAAACACACACACTTTCAACAAGAAGCCTAATGACACTAACGGAACAAGCGCAGGAAATGGGGTGTTTTGGGAGGGGGGGGGGCAAACTAAATATAAACAAATTTAGGCGCCTTGCACAGCTACAACGTGTAAGTGAAGACAGCCATGCATGAATACCCACCCACCTCCCCAGGGGTCGTAACCCCTGCAACCCATAGAAGATAAAGATGCTTCAGTAGCTGATTAGTGTTTTTTGTCTTTTTAAAAAAAAATCTCACGGGATAGAACGAACAGATCAGAAAGATAAATATAATAAACTAAAACAGAAATTGGAGGAAACAGATAATTAAAATAAGTAATAAGTGTTTTGAAATTAAAAAAAAAAAAAAAAAAAAAAACTCGAGATAGAACGAGCAGATCAGAAAAGTAAATAAAATAAAACAGAACTGGAGACAGCCACACTCAAACCAAACCCCGCGCCGTCATGACGTCACACACGACAACACCCTTACGTCACGGGTCAAAGCCGACGTGTGGGATCGGACGCTTCTGTCGACCTCCTCCCCCCCCTCCCCCCCACACACACACACACAACTGCTACTGTCTGACCTGACAGAGATTTGTGTGTGTGTGTCCTTTTCAGAATAAATACGGCTTTTTGTGGAAATATTTCCTGGCATTTCATGTCACTCAAAGGAGGTTCTATATTATCAAGGAACCCATCACAACAGGTAACTGTGCTATTGCAATTTTTTTTTATACCACCAAAATCTGCTCTTAAATAAAACATTCTGCTTAAAATTGCTTAGTGAAGACGAATCTATCTCCCAGTATTTACAGATAAAAGTCATTTATGATAAAAAGATTGAACTAAGTAAGTACAACTAAAGCTTTTGTTGGTGTATACAAGAAATCTTATCAGGCTGTGAAACAACTTAAAGGATATTTTTTTTAACTGCAATAATATTTTGCCTAGGGTACACTTTAAAAAACGTACACCCACTTGTAAATGTCCCAAACACAAATGTCATTACATCGCCCACAGCTTTTACAGATCAACTGCAGTATTTGATACCATTTCACCAACTCCTGAACCTCTGTCTACACACTACAGCAGGCTGCCACTCTAACCTACATAAATCCCTCCTACTCAAAAAATATTTTGTTCTCTTGCTGGCTGTACTTGCATAACGTAACATGCCACAACAATGTGTTACGAGACAAGCTGCTATCCGATATCAGTATATTCAATTGAACTGCTTTTATACTTTTAACTACACCAATGCATCAACTAGCATCTAATTTGAGCTATTCCTTGACAAAACTTTTTGCCCACAACCAGACTTGTTCAGCCAATTTGACCTTATGATTTATAAATAACTAACAACTTGCCAGAAAATTTAAAAATAAAGCACTTAAAACAGTAAACATCCAATGTAACACCATTAAAATTTTTATATCTTCCTACTTTCTTAATTCTGTATTAACAGCAGCACTTGATGTATGTTTCTACTAGGATAAAATATCAGATGAGGTGAAATTCTTTGTAGACCAAGAGCCGGATTTGTTCCTTCTTGTCAGATACATTTCCCTTGCTACTGCTACCTGCTAATATTACTTTGCACTCACTCATATAATATACAAGGAATTTTTATTTTATTACTGTATGCTCTTATCCAACAATGAGAACAGCACATCTCACGGAGATATTTACTGTATTAACACACACAAAAATTTTCCCCTATGAACCATCATTCTAATTTGTCTCTCTATCCGGTCTTATGAAGAATTCTTAGAAAATACTACAACTTGCCCAACAGAAGAATGACAAGCTGTCACCCCTCCGTGAATCACAAAAAACAAACTTAATTAGGGCAATGCTGCCAAGGTTTTCCCTTTGCTTAGCTAAGAGAAATTTATTGTGAATGCAGATGATCATCCTGGATAATGTTATCAGAAATGAAACCAGGGCACAAGTGGGATAATGAGTCCACTCACACACTTAAATTTTAGTTGTCATGACAGACTGATCAGTAAGATAGACCCAGGTGTAGGGCTAGTTTGGGAGGTGACAATCTGGTTGAGAGTTGTCAGGTCAATGAATATGAATATGGAATAAAGGTTTTTGTAACAGCCTAATCTGTAGCATAATCTGATGTCTATGTTTGTGGCATGTTTAACACAATTTTCATCATAAAACAATGTCAACCCACAAGTACTTTGGTGCAAATTATGTATATGTATCACACATCAACAGCAGAAATGTAGGTGGCCGTGGGGGAATGGGGGCATAGCATGATGTTACACTTGCCAAAAGAGTGAAAGTAAGGACAAAAACTTTCACATTTCACATTCAATGAACATTAGTCTTATAATGCATACAACAGCATTAAATTTCTGCAGAAGTTCCAAAATGCTATATAGACAACTTTCCAACTATCTTTAGTCCTATTATTCAGCAACACTATTATTTTGGTTCTATTGCCAGAAATTGTTTATTTTGGATTGGACATGCATTAGAGTAACAAAACAATCATCCCTATAATCATTTATTTCCATGTGAACTTCAGCAGCATACTTGCCCTAAACTATTATACTAAATAACTTAATTAGCAGTGTGGGACCTACCCCTTCCTACTACTCCTGCCATATTCATATCTAAACCGTGTGTGTTAATACTAGGACAACCTCCAGCTTCTTGTTTACTACCTTTCCTTCTAATTCTACAATACTAACTATTATACTACTGGTAAATAAAAGACACCATCTACTGTTCTCAGCCAAGAATTTAGCTCTGCACATTCCTCAAGCTCAGAAGATGCTTTTGTACTGAAGACAAACTTCAAGTCAGAAAACAAAGATTTGTAGTTTCAACAGTGTCCTAAGACATGCTCTCTCGCAACTTCTACCTACTTTTCGTCACAAATGTGAATAATAATGGCAAATAGCACCCGTTAAAACTTCAACTAACGGCTACATTACAAAATAAACAAACGAGTAAAATTGTCTGTCATGATTTCAGACTAACGTCAGGGATAACAAGGCCTTTCGCGCACCTCACAAGACGAGCTTCGAATGTCGAAGTTTCTTAATTTTACATATAAACAAATCTACACTCTCACGATACTATCGTATAATAAGACATGACTCAATAGAAGAGGTACGACTTACATAGGAATTAAGATTTGCCAAAACTGTAGAAGCTGCAGTATTAGTTTCGACTAAAATTGTATACGTTTTCTCCAAACTATCGAGTTTTCATTTACAAATCTCGACTTTCACAGAAATCTATTTCTAGCAGCAGCAGATAGAAAGAAAGACAAGAGAAACACTGCAGAGAATGATGGGTCGGGAATTAGCTTCTCCGCTATATGCGTCAGGCGGAAGCACTACACTACCTCCGTCAATGTTTGTTGTTATACAAACAGTTGCAATCATCGTGCAGGAGATCCATAGCAGGTGTCAGGGATAACACTTATATCAACATAACTCGTGATTAAGATGTAATTAAAAGTCTGTCATGTCAAAATCATACTGAACGATGGGTGCTGTCGAATAAAACCAGCCACAGCTCATGTTTCATTTACTCAATGAGCGTTAACTAATCTGTCCATGTACGAAAGAATGTGAAGCAGCAGCTCTATCCGGCAATTTTCCGCCTTTAGAGGAATAAGATGATTCAAGTAATCGTTTAACTAAGTACGGCACTGGTTGAGCACCAAAAAAACTATTAATAATGCGTCACAGCTGTCGGTATGAGTTCTCAGAACTTGCTGGCTCGTCAATAGCTAGACAGAAACAATGAATGCGAGCAAAATTATTAATAAACTAGTATAAACATTACCGACCTATAATATAGTTTTTTTTTTCAGGAAATCGCGTTTTGTTAACTAATTAATTCGAGCACAATACCTTGGTCCGTCCAGATGGGTATAAAACCAGAAAAAATGGAATTCAATCCAACGCCAATGTTGATGTCGGGAGATAAAAATATGACGTCCCGAGGCACAGCACACTCTCTTCAAGATGGCGTTAGCAGTTTCAGCAATAGTCCTACAGATCAATGTACAGACAAACCACACAACGAAGTCCCTCCCCTCAAGGTGCCAACATCTGAAGTGGTAGTAATGAGGCTTGCTACTGCAGAAAAATGTTTTACGTACAATAAAAACACTGTTATTTTACTCGTGTTATTTTTTAAAGTTCTGGGTATTATTTGATTCTTCTCATATTGTAGCAATTTGTGTCAGCAAAACACTCCCTTAATATTTATCTGCACTGTATCACGTTTCAAGTCGTATTTCTTATGTTTACCATATCTCAGAAGGTAATATTTAGTTTTCTCTCAGCTTTCCTTCCTTCCAAGGCTATATATTTATTTTTTATATCATAAAGCGATGTACATTCATCCTAGAGATATGTAGTAGCATATCTTCGATCGATTGAATTAAATATACGAAACTCTCTGGGAGTACTACGTTATTTTCGTTTCCGTGATGTTGGTAGAACTGAATGGGTACAGCAGGTGGAGTTTGTAACGTTGCAATTCTGTAAGCAAGTGGCTTGTACTGTTGACGGAGGCTAGCCTATTGCCAGTGTTTTGTATCAGCAATAAATGCATTATGTAAAATAAATTTGCTGGATTTTGTTGTGATAGTTACGTGTTGCATAATTTATTGTACACGGATTTCCCACAACCTTCTGGTGTACTCGTCGGATTCCCTGATCGTCGAAATTAAGTGATCAATGTTTCTACTTTAAGAAAGTGCGTGATGCAATCTGGTGCCAAAATTCTTTGATACGGACGTGAATTCGTAATGGCTTGCCGACTCTTCTGCAGTAAGATGTGTTATGTCATAAGAACGTGAGCCGCCCACAAAATTATTAAAAAGTAAAAGCCGGAGTAAAGTATGAGGTACCGGCTAGAGTAGTAGGTTTATCCGAGTGATTCACTGTAGTTTCAATTAAATTTTCTCTCTTGTCGCACCATATTCGTGCAAACCATTCTGCAGTGTGACCTAGAAGGAATGATCAATATTCGAGGATATGACAACAACGAATATTCGAACCATAAAAGTGCAGTAAACTTCGACTCTAAAATGCATACCTTAAGAGCTGTGAGCATTTCATCATCATCTTTACTGCGAAACATATCTCTTCTGCCTAAAATTTCTCATAGCTCTTAAGATATGCATTTTCGAGCCTATGTTTACTAAGACCTTTTTGTTTCGAATAATCATTCCTGTCATATCAGCCGGCCACGGTGGCCGAGCGGTTCTAGGCGCTTCAGTCCGGAACCTCGCGACTCGGTGGCCGAGCGGTTCTAGGCGCTTCAGTCCGGAACCTCGCGACTGCTACGTTCGCAGGTTCGAATCCTGCCTCGGGCAAGATGTGTGTGATGTCCTTAGGTTAGTTAGGTTTAAATAGTTCTAAGTTCTAGGAGACTGATGACCTCCCATGTTAAGTCCCATAGTGCTCAGAGCCATTTGAACATGTCATATCTCTGAAAATTGCCCATTCCTCCTGGGACACACTGTACATTACGCCACTTCGGCCATATGAGTGTTAATTTCGCTACTGATGTACTCAATTAGCCTCATAATCGATCAGTAAATTTTCACTACAGAAAAATTCGTGTATGATCACAAGGGTTCGAACCCGAGACCGCGTCAGCAACTAAGCCTTTTTTGTTTCTAAGCTGGCAAGTACCATGAAACAGTTTGCAATACTCCAATGCAATGCGCTTAAAAGTAAGAGGGCGCCGTGTTGTAGTGGAGACGGTAAAATGGTTAGTTGATGTGGTTCTCCCTGAGGAACGTTAACTTCTAATTGCGCATTGCTTGCAACATACGTCTGGGGAACTATAATTATAGGTGTCAAAAAGTGGCGTCAAGGGGCTATGAAATGCCACAGCGTGCAGATTTTGTTATAACTGTACTCCACATTCCAGAAATGAACTGATCGTGTAGCATTGATGGACGGGAGGCCCCATCCGCGGAAGTACGGCAGCCGCGTTGCAAGTCTTACTTCAGGTGACGCCACACTGGGCGACTTGTGTGTCGGTGGTGATGATGAAATGATAATGAGGACAACACAAAACGCAGTCCACGAGCAGAGGAAATCTCCAGCCCGACCGGGAATTGAATCAGGACCCACTGCATGGTAGGCCAACACGTAACCACTCAGCTAAGGAGACGGGCCATGTTCCAGAAATAACCGCTTTCAACTTTATATGCGGTTGTCCTCAACAAATAATCAGTCGTATGACTATACCATTAAGACTTTGTCCTAATATCTAGGCTTAGCGACATAACGTAATGACTGATTTGCACCAAAGTTGATGTCTCTATGTTGCCTGAAATACAGACCCCTTGAAAACTTGGATGTGCTTCGTGTTGGAGAATACTGAACCGATATTCTCATTTTCGTAACAATTCCACAAATCATGTTATCTAAAAATGACGTGGAAGTCAGGTACTACATGGATGAGTAGAACAAATGCTCTATGCATGCATCAAGGAGAGTGAAGTCATCTGCTGACATTCAGTCAACACGTGAAACGTGGTGTAGTTTATTGTATAAAGGCATCTCTGGGAAGGTACCATGACTGCCAAATCCTATCAGTATTTCATTTTGTTTCATATCCATCGTTCCTGTGACTGTCTGGTACATTATTTGTTTGGAAACCAAAACAAAAACTACTTCACATAGACATATTTGGTGCCTTGTGTTTTCGCACCGAATAGCCAAATAAAATTTGTAGGAATATTTTATTTCTGTTTGATAGCTCAACTTAATGATCACGACGTTCGTAGCAGAGAAAGTGTTTCTAGGGTGCAAAGTAATACAAATTGTCTTGAAAATGTCCTGCTTGACCTCAATGACAGGTATACCAGGTGTACAGACAAAAGGGTGAAACATACGGAGGTTCCTTCAGTGGTTGTAATTTTCCTCATGCCGAAATGATCAGTTCTGCAGAATTCGAAGGCCTGTGAATGCGTTTTACTATGGTCATCCTTGGGAAGAGGGCAGCTAACTCCTCGACGCGATGACGTACATCTTCAATGAAGTCAGTACGGTTAGGCAAATCAGTCTAATGTGCTAGTGCTATAAGTAAAAACCCAGCCACAGTTTAAAAAGTATAAGCATCACACACACAATCGCGCTCGTGGCTTTTCATTTGGATGCTACTCTGCATGTGCCCAACCTATCCCACTAATACTATAGGAGGAGGGTATATGCTGTTTAAAGTGGAATCCGGTTTGTCTTAGCGAATCTTCTCCTCATTGAGAGGTGAGGGCTAGTTTCAAGGCAGATTGGAAATTCCGTGGTGAGGCTAACTGGTTCCTCTGTTGTTTTCCTATTGATTCGTTAGACACAGTTACATCATTTTACCTGTTGTTGAGTTACTGTCTGCGTATTTTAACAACGGATATTACAAAATAATTTGCGGCATAAGCATTTTTGACGTTTGTGTGAAAGTGCGAGTGATTGAGAGTGGAGCAGGGTGCCTGGGATTTATGTTTACTATTTTCCCTTTTAGTACATAATTAAAAAAAATTAACCACATTCGTCTTCTAAGGGCGCTGATGATCTCGCTCTTGAGCGTCCTTTGAAAAGAACGCTGTCGATTCCCTTCCCCATAGATGCGTTGCGTGCATGAATATAGATACTCGCCGTCACTGTACAACGTACTGCCGAGAATATTTTTCACCACTTCTGCTCATTCCCTTTTCTGTTCCACTATCAAATGGCGCGAAGAAAAAGAAATCTAGTCTGTATGCCTCTGTACTAGCCCTAATCTTTACGTAGGACAGCTGCACGGTGGGGCAGTAAAGTCGTTATATGGTTTTTCGTTAATTCCGGTTCTCTAAACTTTCTTAATAGCGTTTCCCGAAAAGTAAGTCTTCTCCCCTACAAGTAAACCCAGTTAAATTTACTGACGATTTCCGTAAATCTCTAGTATTGATCTAACAAACTAGTAACAATTCGAACAACACGCCTCTAAGTTGCCAGGGTGTCTTTCCTGCTGCGGATCCCGAACTTTCGAGCAGTAATTGGATTCATGAGTGTTGTGTACGCGGTCACGTCACGTCGTTTCGCAACGTTACACCTAGATATGTAATCGACGTGACTGAGTCCGGCAGTAGGCCATCAGTACTGTATTCGAACAGCACACGAATTTTTCTCTTACCCACCATTATCTTATATTCATCCATATAGACAAACTGCATTCAGTATACCAAATACAGTAGAGTCTCGATTATCCGACCTAAACCGGCAGCGGCAAGGTCGGATAAGCGGGAAGGTCGGATAACACGGAAAATAATACAAAAAAAAAAAAATTATACTAAATGAGTTAAACATTTAATACAATACAAATCAAATTAGACTGAATAGATATTTACTGTGTGAAGAAGTTAGTAATTGTCTTTTGTTTGCCTGCTGTTTGCCGTTTTTTTGCCGCTAAATCATGTAGTCTCCTACGAAGTAAAGCCTCGGTAGACGATGTTTCCTCCAGTTGCTCTACAAATTCTAAAGCAGTTTCTAAGGCTTTTTGTCCTTCGTTGTGAGAAATCTTGGGCGCACTTTCCTCCACTACATCCGCTTCTTCGTCTTCTTCTTTCTCATTTACCATGTTGACTATTTCTTCATCTGTCACTTCAAATTCTTCATGTTGGACAATACATTCATTTATGTCATCTTCTGTGGAGTTAGCACATCCCGGAACTTTTCGTAACAATGAAAGCAGGGTAGCATTTTCTGGTTCGGTCTGCTGCTGCAGATTTTCATCATCTGGAGAATTTTCTTGATTTTCCTGCAGCAAAATTTTCCAGGAGTTTGCAATTGTATTTGCTCCAACACCCTCCCAAGATTTGGCCACGTCATAAGCTACGTTTTTCAAATTAATACGGCGCAACTGCTCTAGCATGTTTTTTCCCTTGTCCATAGCATTAATTAAAGAGGAAGCAAGTTTCTGCGGTAGTTTCTCTTCAGTGTCTCTAAGATCCCTTTGGGCCATAGGCTGACGTAAGGATGTGACATTTGGAGGCAAAAACATGGCCTTTATATCTTGATCTTGAAGTTCATCTTCATTAGGATGACAAGTGGCATTATCTAGAAGCAACAGTACTTTGCGGGGCAAGTTGTTGGCTTTCAAAAACTTTTCAGTTTGTGGCACGAACTCGTTAAAAAAACATTCTTTAAAAATGTCTTGAGCTCATCCAAGCATTTTTTGGTTGTAATATTTCACTGGTAAAGCATTTTTAGATACATTTTTAAATGCTCTCGGTTTTTTTGGCTTACCTATCATAGACAGTTTCATTTTCAAATTTGCTGTGGCGTTACTGCATACAAGAATTGTCACTCTTTCTTTGCTACGTTTGTAGCCTGGCGCTGCCTTTTCGGCCTTTGACGCCAACTGCAGAACGAGAGGTTCTTGGTTCAAGTCTTTCCTCGAATGAAAAGTTTAATTCGGTAGCTCAGCATGTTTGGTCAGAGAGCCGGTTGGCGGCCGGCCGAAGTGGCCGTGCGGTTAAAGGCGCTGCAGTCTGGAACTGCAAGACCGCTACGGTCGCAGGTTCGAATCCTGCCTCGGGCATGGATGTTTGTGATGTCCTTAGGTTAGTTAGGTTTAACTAGTTCTAAGTTCTAGGGGACTAATGACCTCAGCAGTTGAGTCCCATAGTGCTCAGAGCCATTTGAACCATTTAGAGCCGGTTGGCCTCTGTAATAAAAAACTGAGTGGAAGGATCAACCACCGAACTTGAACAGGATGTCTTGCGACGTCCGCAACGAGCAAACACAACGATCAGAAACGAACAAAATGCAAAAAAAAAAAAAAAAAAAAAAAAGACGCTAATATTTTTTCCGGTAACATTTTGTAATTGAGACCAGTCTCGTCGCAGTTAAAAATTTGATCGCCTGTTAAGTTTTCCTTGTCCAATACCTTGTGAATTTTATTCCTAAACAATTGAACAGCTTCAAAATTTGCTAAAAGCTTTTCACCACAGACATTAAGTTGCCGAATTCCGTATCTTTTCTTCCTACTATCGAGCCATCCTACACTAGCTGTGAAATCAGGTTCACCTTCTTTTAGTTTTTCCTGCAAAATAGGTCCCGACATGGGTACACCTTTATCTCTATGTTGAGTAAACCATAGGAACAAGGCTTCACTTACTTTTTCATAATCACCTTTTTTCTTCGTTTTCCGATCTTCCAAAACAGCCGAGGTTGCTCGCTGAGAACACCACTTCTCAATTTCATTGCGGTGACGTTATAATCTTGCGCCACTTTTAATAAAGTTTCACCATTGTCTATTCTTTTTAAAGCTTTAAGTTTCTCTTCCAGTGAAACGACCAACTTTTTTCATTTGGAAGCCATCACCACAAATTTATACAATAAACAAAGTGCAACACGTTCACTCCACTACATATCTAACTTAGCACTGAGGAGTGAGGAGTAGCAGACGGCGACAATGAACTGAGTATCAACAAACAACACGTTAGTCACTGACCTGTCGTCGACTGGCGCACAGCCGGCGCGGTGAAAGGATCGGATAACACAGAAGGTCGCATAACCGAAGATCGGATAATTGAGACTCTACTGTAGCAGCTCTTAACAAGTCATCCTGAATCTCACTGCAGTCTCTAAACAAAAACACTTCGTGGTGCACAACGACATCAGCAACAAGTTCAGATTTCTACTAACCAGATTTGACGGGTCGTTATTTTATATGGTGTAGAGAACCGGTTACGCTTCTCGGTGTCACACCTGAAGTTACCTTTGTTTTTAACGTACATGCGCCGCTATGGCCATCGCACTGGATTCCATCACTCGAAAGGCCATCCAAAGCTGACTGGTCATGGAACGAATCAATACATAGTTAACCCTGCCGTTCTGTTCACTTTTACTATACAAGTGTACTGTTCGGGTCAATATGACCCGACATAATAAAATGTTGAAAAAACTTCTACACAAACGTATTTTTCGTACAGTTGTTCAAAAAAGTGTTCAAATGTGTGTGAAATCTTATGGGACTTCACTGCTAAGGTCATCAGTCCCTAAGCTTACACACTACTTAACCTAAATTATCCGAAGGACAAACACACACACCCATGCCCGAAGGAGGACTCGAACCTCCGCCGGGACCAGCCGCACAGTCCATGACTGCAGCGCCCCAAACCGCTCGGCTAATCCCGCGCGGCCGTACAGTTGTAAGCCGTCGACATTGTTATATTATAATACGTTGTTACGTTGTTAATGATCATAGCAGTGATGGTTCAAATGGCTCTGAGCACTATGGGACTTAACATCTATGGTCATCAGTCCCCTAGAACTTACAACTACTTAAACCTAACTAACCTAAGGACAGCACACAACACCCAGCCATCACGAGGCATAGCAGTGATAATAATAATAAGAAGAAGAAGAAGAAGAAGAAGAAGACACAGAACTTCACTAAAGAAAATTTATTATTTTAGTATTCATGCAGCGTATATTAGGAACAACAGACATTTACACCAAAAAGTCATTTTCAGTAACCATCTGTCCGTCTCCCCATATCACTTTCTTTCCTTCTTACTGACTGCAGCTTGTACACAAGTAAGTGACGCGTGTTTTGCATACATGTTTATTATACTTTCCACTCAACATGTTTGTTTTATTGTCATTGCTTGAAGAACAGAAATTACAGCGCGCCCATTTAATAGAGTTCCCTGTTGCTACTGATTTAGCCATACCTCCCACTCTTTCAGGGTCTTGGATACTGCTGACCATTCTCAAAGAATCTTCTGCGTCCTTGATGCAATGTGCTCTGCAACCAGTGACTTTCCAAGTTCCTCAAAAAATATTTTCCTTCACTCAATTTTCTTTAATTGTACTTCAGTTAGGGTCAATGGAATTTCACAAGATATTTGCATTATAAGCAGCAACATCAAGAATATTGTAGAAAACTATCATGGACCATCTATTAGATTTTCGTTTGCATGTATATATACCTGCTAGCTGATGGAGTGTGTCTACAGCCCCTTTGGTTGAATTATAGTCTAAATTCATTTTTGGCTTCTTATCAGCCCTGTCATTTATTTCCCCACAACTGTGGAGAGTGCTCATTAGTACAACATTCTTATTTCTATTAGGAATATATTTGACCACTGTAGTGTCATTCTTTAAGTAAAATGAAGAGCTATTAACCTCTTTGCAGGTCCTATTTTGTGGAAGCTCTGGCTTACTTTTATGTATTGTTCCTAACATTGTCAGTTTCCTTTTCAGGAGCAGCTGTCCCAAATTGTTCGACGTAAAAAAATTGTCACATGTTACATTATGATCTCGCAAATCTGAGGTAAGATCATCAACTGCTCTTATTCCTCGATTTTTTTTCAGGAGCCGCTCCACTCTCCTTTCCTGTATAAATTTGGGCTTTCAGTACATATGAAGATTTGCTGTCACACAGAGTCCATATCTTGACCCCATATTTTGCCGGTATGCTGGGGATGTACTGCTTGAATGGAAAGCGGCCTCTTCAATGCTACCAGTTGCTCGTCGACGGTTTCATTTTACACCGGGTTATACAGTTTAGGAAGGACTTCTAACCGCTTCTCCCAGAGACTGCAAATTGCGGTGGGTTTATCAGTACGTCGCCATCTCTCTCTTGTGGTTTTATTATCAAATCGCAAGACGCTCAATATTTTACGGAATGTTTCTATGGGCATGGTGGCCCGAAATATGTTCTGCCCAGTATCCTTATCCCACGAACTTTTTGTAGATTCCCCATGTGAGCGATATACCCGCAGGCAATAGGAGTTCTAAGGATGTGTGAGAAACAGAAACATCGAAGTTTGTCCATTGTATTGAGCTATCACTAATTCTTCAAAACTCAGCGTCAGTCTGTGATGTAATCGCCATGGTGTCACTATTCAGACCGATCACAAACGATTGAGCTGGCCGCTGTGGCCGAGCGATTCTAGGCGTGAAGTCCGGAACCGCGCTGCTGCTACGGTCGCAGGTTCGAATCCTGCCTCGGGCATGGGTGTATGTGATGTCATTAGGTTAGTTAGGTTTAAGTAGTTCTAAGTCTATGGGGACTGATGACCTCGGATGTTAAGCCCCATAGTGCTTAGAGCCATTTGAACCATTTGAACAAACGATAGAGAACACAAACTGAGCAGAAACAATAGGTAATTCGAACAGCTGCCAAGTCGTAATGACAAGTCCGTTGTTGTAAACATAGCACTTCTGTTGACTTGAATGTTAAGAGTAAGTAGGAACAACGGAAGTCTTTCCTACTACTGTAAAATATGGGACAACCACAAAGTAGCTGACTTTAGAGTAATCATATTAATGTCGGGTCACACTGGCCCGAACATTACGTGTGTAACTCCTAAGGTTTATGAGCAGTTTACATAAAATATTTTAAAACTTTCTTAACTACATACTGCCCTTGCATTTTCAAAGTCACCAAATTTCACAAAGTTATTCTGATATTTCAAAAATAAGAAAATAAATTTATAACCATTTCGAGTCATATAGACCCGAACAGAACAGCAGGGTTAACATAATTCTTGTTAAGCCTACGAATAAATAACTCATTACAGAGGAAAATTCTCAGTTACAGATGGTTCAGAAGGCTCTGAGCACTATGGGACTTAACATCTCAGGTCATCAGTCCCCTATAACTTAGAACTACTTAAGCCTAACTAACCTAAGGACATCACACACATCCATGCCCGAGGCAGGATTCGAACCTGCGACCTTAGCGGTCGCGCGGTTCCAAACTGAAGAGCCTAGAACCGCTCGGCCACACCGGCCGGCTCTCAATTACAGCCAGCAGCTCTTGTACAGTACAGTTGCGTGCTACAAAACAGTTTTCAGTCTGGATTTGGATATTTCGGGTTTATCACTCTTTTTTTTTCAGTTCTGATGGAAAGCTACTGAAAATCAAAATTACTGAATAGTGCACACCCTTCTGTACAATTTTTAAGGAAGCATTACTCCACTGAAAATAGATTTTCCCGTCTAGTGTTCACTGAATGAACGTTGCTGTTGTCTGTCACGACAGATCCCATAATGGTGTAAATTACAGGGTGGTAGAGTTAGTGTTCCAACGCACCTGAACAGCGGCAAACACCACTGACCTGCTCGATCACTCTTTTGTGGACTAAGGATATTCTTGGTAAGTGCATAAGTTCCCCCGAAACACAACACCGTACACATTATAGAATGAAAGTAAGCAAAGTAAACAAGCCTTCCCGTTTGAGTGCCAGAGGCAGCGGAAATCAATGTTGTGGTGAAAATAGCAATATTCGGTTTTTGTACAATATCTTGAACGCGATATTTCAAAGAAAGCTTTCCATCTACCCTCAGTTCTAAGAAGTTAAATCGTCGACTCTATTAATGGACTACCTTAGGACAATAAAATGACGCTTTTACAAGATTTCCGTCTAAGAAACAGTTTGCATTACGTTTTCCAACCACCCTATTAGCGACATCATTTATATCAAGTTAAATGTGTTTCACAATAGCACTTATCATCTGCAAAGAGAAATTTTTTGAGTCGTCCATCACGTTCAGTGGCAACTCATTTACACACAGCGTATCAAGAAAAGTAACAGACCCAGGACAGAACCTTATGGCACTGTCCACAATACGTGACCTGAATCAGAACTTGGATTTTTACCAATCTAAAGTGTCGAACGCTCTCAAGAAATCTAGTAATATGGAATTTGCCTGTTGGTGTGCGTCTGTGGTTTGCGGAATATCGTGCGTGTTTCGCACGAGAAACAATACTTTCTAAATCCACGTTGATTTATAGGTAGGAACTAATCTCTTCTCAGGAAACGCTGAGATGTTAAAGTCATGGGATATCTTCCAATATCATGTCAGACGTCTTTTGGCCCGGCGTAATGCAGCAGCTGGATGTGGCATGAACTCAACAAGCCGCTGAAAGTCCCCTGCAGAAATACTGAGCCATGCTGCCTCCATAGCCACCCATAACAGCGAAAACGTTGCCGGTGCAGAATTTTGTGCACGAACGAATCTCTCGATTATGTCCCACAAAAGATCGATGGCATTCGTGTCGGGTGATCTGGGTGGCCAAATCATTCCCTCGAATTGTCCAGAATGTTCTTCAGACCAATCGGGAACTGTGACCTGATGACATGGCGTATTGTCATGCTTAAAAATTACATCACTGTTTAGGAACCTGAAGTCCATGAATTACAGCAAATGGTCTCCAGGTAGCCGAACATAACCATTACCAGTTAATGATCGGTCCAGTTGGACTAGAGAACCCAGTCCATTACTTTTAGGCGTTTTTGCTCCCCCTTTGGCGTTTGACTTCTCCTCCTAAATTTTCTGTCATGGTGTGAGCCATTTGAGGAAGAACTCCCTCATTAGCGTCTACTGTGTGGATACCTCTCCCCCTTCATTCCCATCGTCCTTCTCCACCATGGGCCTCTCCCGCCCCTCCGAGGTCATCAGCACATGTAGCCAGTCCGTGTGGTACAGCTGCTAAGCATCCATATGGCTGAGCCCGCTGACTATACAGGGATCACACTGATACAAGCAAGACCTGTTGCCTCCCCATGTATGTCTAGGAGTGGCTGCTTGTCATTCTGGAGCATCGGAACTCCCATCAGTGACCGCTGTGCCAGACGGCCCTTGCTATGGCATCCACGGGGAGAGCCCCTAGTGAGAGTGGCGGTACCAGGGCGGCCTCTCTGCATATGAAGTATGCTGTGCTCCCACTTCTGGTCGCTCTCATGGAGCCCCTCTTCAGAGAGGAATGGTTCTCTCTCTGCTCCTATTTTTTGCTCCTTCTGGGTGGATGTGCATGAAAAATATTAAGCTCCGAAAAACAGGGTGTTCTTCTATAGCTGTTTCTTCGGTTGGCAATGGATCATTTAATGCTGCTCCTTATGACCCTATGGTCTTTCCTACCCTGGTTACACCCTGGGAGGAGGGCGAGGCTCGCCAGCTTGGGGCGAAACACTTTTCCCACTGCCTGGTCTGCGCTATGATGGGCGGGGACACGTTCAGCACCCCACCACCAAGCCCTTATTTTTTTGTGGAAAACAGTGAAGACAAGTTTGGTGATGTGGAGTGTCTCAGTAAGATGCAGGTAGGTTTACTGCTGATCAGAACTTATTCTGCCCCCATCTGCAGCCCCTCATGCCTGTGTCTATCTTGGTGACATTGTGGTGTCTATTACCAGTCTTTGAATATGGTTCAGGGAGTCATTTTTCATAGGGACCTCATCCTTAAAACTGATGAGGAACTCTGGGCCAAACTGGAACGATGAAGCATTCAGTTTGCTTGGCATGTTCAGAAAGGTTGTAAGGACAATCAATCTAATACCGGTGCCTTTATTCTGGGTTTTGAGGGAGATACCTTCCCAGATAAGGTCAAGGTTGTATGTTGTTGATGTGACATGAAGCCATACGTCCCACCACCCATGAAGTGTTTTCGGTGCTTCCATTTCAGGCACATGTATTCCCACTGTATTGCATGCAGACCCTTTATGCGGCGAATGTTGTCACTTACTCCCCCTTTGTTCTGACCCCCGTGTGTCTTAACTGCCACGACCATCACTCTCCACACTCAGGTGCAGGAGTTTAAGTCCCTTAATCGTTTATCTTAAATTAAGGCTCATCATAAATATGACTGTCTTCAGCCTTTCTCAGTGACTTCTGCCTTTGCTTCTGTTATGTCCTTTCACACTTGCTTACAGTTCTGGATCTTGCAGAAGCCTATTCTCCCTCTGTGCCCTGCCCTCCTCGACCTGTGAAAGAGAAGAAGAAGGAACATAAGTCCCAGAACAAGGTCCCCCCTTCCCAGTGCCCCTTGAGATGCCACCTCCACCCCCGCAAACTGAGTCTGACCTCTTATTTACATATGTCTCCCCAACCTCATTGGCTGATGGTCATAGTGAACCAGTGGCGTGATTGGCTCTAGCCTTTTCGCCTCCCATTTGAATCACCACTCCAAACTTATTCAATGGAACTGTAATGGATACTATTGTCACCTCCTGGAGCTGCAATCCCTTACTGCCTTTTACTCAGCAGCTTGTGTCATTCTCTAGGAATCTCATTTTACTGATGCTCACTCACCGACCCTTTGTGGATTCTGTGTTTTCTGTCAGAACCAGGTCGGCCTTTGAGGGCTTCTGGTGGCGTCTGCATCTTGGTCTGTATGGATGTTGTTAGTACATGGATCTCTCTTTGTACAGCATTGCAAGCAGTTGCTGTCTGGGTCCACTTGGAATCTGCTGTCACAGTTTGCAATCTCTGTCTCCCTCCTGACAAGCCACTTACACTTGCTTCCCTAACTGCCCTCCATCAGCAACTCCTCCCTCCCTTTTCCCTCCTTGGGGATGTTAATGCCCATCACACTTTCTGGGGCAGTGCTATTGCATCTAGTCGGGGGCTGTTCACTGATCAATTTTTTGGAGACCATGACCTGTGCATTTTTAATGACGGTTCCCCTACTCATTTCCGTGATGCATATGGCACTTTCTCTGCCACTGATCTTTCGCTCACTTCCCAGCTCCTTCTTCCTTCCTTACACTGGTAGCCACACAATGACCTCAGTGATAGTGACCACTTCTCGTTGATTCTCTTGCTCCTTTCCCACCCTCTCATCGCCAGGTTACCCCGCTCGGCTTTCCATTGTACTGATTGGCCTCTCTATACCTCCCAGATCGTGTTCACACCTTCTTTGTCAGGTTGCATTGATGAACTCATATGTGGTCTGACTGATAAGATAATTCTCACCACTAGCATTACCATTCCCTGTTCAATGGGCCCCATTTGGCATCAGCCAGTTCTGTGGTGGAGCACAACAATTGCTACTGCCATTTATTATCATCATTACGAATTGAAACATCTTAAGCAGCACCCATCCATCACCATTCTTATTGACTTTATATGTCTTCATGCCAAAGCCCATTACTTAATAAAACGGAACTTTTTCTCCTCCCTAGACTCTTCTGTTCCTCATCACAGGTGTGGGCTATATTCCTAACCCTCCAAGGTTGTCAGTGGCAGTCCTCAATTCTGGCCCTTGCCCTTCCTGATGGCCTTTGTACAGATCCATCAGTTCTCGCAGAACACCTGATGACCCATTTCGTGATGGCATCAGTATCAGCCTCGTATCCAGGCACTTCTTGCTGAATACCTCACAGCCCATTTTGCAACAGCGTCGGCGTCAGCCTCCTATCCAGCCGCCTTCCTCCTCTGGAAACTGTGGGCTGAAGCTTCCCATTTATGTTTCGTCCCTTGTCTAGCGGAATTCTACAATGAAGCTTTTACTGAATGAGAATTCCTTCTGGCCCTCTCTTCATCCCACGATTCAGGTACTGACCCTGATTCCTTCCATAACCCATTGCTTCAACACCTCAATCGTCCACAATGACATATCTAATCCAGGAGAATAACCATATTTATCTGTAAGGCATTTTCCCTTTGAAGGGAAAGACAGTATTGTGGTTCCTGTCCTTACATACGGCAAGGGTCCGTTGTCCTTGATAGTTACCAGCCGATCAGCCTGACCCATGTCCCATGCAAATTACTAGAATGGATGGTGGCCCATCAGCTCATTTGTGTCCTCAAATTTCGGGGCCTTTTTCTCCTTACCAGTTCAGCTTTTGGGATGGACGGTCTCCAAACAGTCGTCTGCTTTGATTGGAAATCTCAGTTTGGCAGGCCTTTTCTCAGCGCCTTCATCTTGTTACAGTTTCCTTCGACCTTTGTACGGCCTACGACACACGTTGTGCTCCATGAGTGAGGTCTTCAAGGACCTGTCCCGATTTTTATTTGCCAGTTCCTGTCCCACTGGTCGTTCAGTGTTTGCTTGCACTGTTCAAAAATGGTTCAAATGGCTCTGAGCACTATGGGACTCAACTGCTGTGGTTATCAGTCCCCTAGAACTTAGAACTACTTAAACCTAACTAACCTAAGGACATCACACACATCCATGCCCGAGGCAGGATTCGAACCTGCGACCGTAGCAGTCGCACGGTTCCGGACTGCGCGCCTAGAACCGCGAGACCACCGCGACCGGCGCTTGCACTGTTCTCAGCTCTCCATACACTCAGGGGAATGGCGTTCCACAGGGCTGGGTATTAAGCGTACTTCTTTTTCTCATAACTAGTAATGCACTTGTGGCCCCTTCCAGACCACTGGTCAACCCTGCTCTCTATATGGATGATTTCTGTACTTTGGTAGCTCCCATTCAGTCGGCCCTGAAGAGTGACAGCTCCAGGGTGACATACGGCGTGCTTTCGCGTGGAAACACTCAAATGACTTTTAATTATCTCCCTTTAAGTCGAGGGTGGTGCATTTCTATCGCCATACTATGGTCCGTCCTCACCCTGAGTTCTACCCCGATGCCCAAAACCTGACTGTGGTCCCCCAGTTCTGTTTCTTGCGTCATTCTTTTTGGCAACAATGTTACTTGGTTGCCCCTTAGCCATCATCTGAAGGTTGGCTGTTTTCGTAAACTCAGCGTTCTTTGCTTCCTTGCCCACGCTCTTGGGGCACAGATCGTTCAGCTGTTCTCTGCCATTATTGGGCATTAGTTCTGTCTCATCTGAACTATGATTGTCAAGTTTATGGGTCAGGTGCCCATTCCACACTGCTCCTCTTGGACCTGGTTCACTATAATGGTCTCCATTTAGCTGTTGGTGCCTTTCGCAGTATACCTGTCCATAGCCTTCCAGTTGATGCTGGAAAGCCTCCTCTTTTGGTTCAGCACTCCCACCTACTGGTTTCCTCTGCCAACACTATCTGCTCTTCCCCTGCTCAGCCCTCCTATTCTATTCTTTTTGCAGCTTTGTACCACCACCTTCACGCTGTCTGCCCTTGGGTAGATTTACCAGTTGGTCTCCACCTCACTTCTCTCCGCCATGATTTCCATCTTGGTTAGTTCCTCAGACCCAGATTCGGATAGATTTCTTCTGTGGACTGAAAGCCGCCATTACTCCAATGCTGTTCTATCGTTTATTTGGAACGCTCTTACAGGAGTTTCAGGATGCCATTGCTTTTTACACCAATGACTCTAAATCCACCGATCATGTGAGATATGACTTAACATCTACTGTTGGCACAGAACACCATCTCTTGCCTGCCACGTTTATAGTGTTTACTGCAGAACTGATGGCCATCTTTGGCCCTCTGTTTTGTTACATGATCTTTCCTCACCCGAGTTTTGTCATGCACAGGCTCAATGAGTGGCCTTCAGGCTATCACTCTGTGTTTTTTCCGCCACCCCTTGGTCTCTGTTATCCACGAACTTCACGCCGTGTAGGTGACCCGGCTATTGAACTTTCTGATCATCTGGTTATGGGGTTGGCCACCTACCTCCCATTCTCTATGACACCTCTTTGGGCAGATTTGCAGCTTTACATCAAATTCCTTTTTGCTCAGTTGTGGACTGACTCTTGGGAGGCTACCCCCTTTCTAATAAATTTTCGCGTTATCAAGGAGACTCTGACCATATGGCGTTCTTCCGTCCTCCTCCCCCAGCGGGAATCTACCACCCTCCGGCGTCGTTATATTGGCCATACTAAGTTGACACATGGTTTTTTACTCTGAAATGAGCTCCTCTCCCTTTCGTGATCGACCCTCATGGTGATCCACATTTTGCTGGACTGTCCCCACCTTTTGGTCCTTCACACTAAATACAACCTCCCACCTTTCCTGTCCCGAATATTAGCGGACCACAGTCACTTGATAGGTCTGTCCTCTGTTTTCTTCATGAAAGTGGTTTGTGCTCCCTGCTTTAAGTCCTTGAATTTCCCCATGGAATTGGAGTCCCTCAGTAAGCATTGTCAGTGGTTGTGGAGGCACTGGCCTTGCCTCCTCAGTGGGCAGGTTCTCCACCTCCTCTTTTTCCATATGTTTGGTCTGGTTTCTGTGCCATTTTGTTTCCCATTTTTTGTGTCTTCTTCCCCTGTTATGTTGTGATCATGCTATGGTATGGGATCGGAATTGGTCGATGTCAATTCTGGCGTCCAACACACATAGCGTTTCTGGGGCGCCCCTGCTCGCACTGTCTCGCCCCCCCCCCCCCCCCCCCGCCCCCCTTCGCCCTTGTCCCTTCCTCTTCCTGCTGCCCCAAGGTCCTTTAACCTGTCCGTTTTCTCTTCTCCTTGACTGGACTGTGCTGTTTGTGTTGTTGCTCCCTTGGTTTCGCTACTTCAGGTCATGGGACCAACGACCTCGTGTTTGGTTCCCATCCCCAGTCAACCAACCAACCAAAAGCGCCTACCTTCTTGACTGTATGAGGTCATAGTGCGCCTGTCGCGTAGAAACTCACACTTGTTCCATATGCAGTTCAACTGGAAGTCTGCGAGGATATTTTGATTGCAGACGTCACGCTCAACTTCCTATCAGAAACAGTCAACCAAAATTAATAACAAATGTAACTGTTCTGTTAGGGCGGAATGACCGCACTATGGGTGAACGTGGGAGAAATGTGAAGGAAGAAGTTACAGAAACTACCGTCGAAGAGTAGGGGAACGGAATGGAAAGCGACAAAGCTAACAATAAATGTGAATCTATCAATGAGGATGATATCAGAGTCCCTGATAATACTCATGATGAACACAAAAAAGCATCTATGGAATTGGAAGAGCGTGTGGAGACGACAGTAAGCGTTAATGAAACTATCGTACAGAACGAGGGAACTGAGTAGAGAGTGGAACAGTAGACAACAAAAGTAAATCAATCGACAAAGATGCTCTCAGCTTAACTGACAACGGACTGTATGACGGCCATCATAATGCGCTATTGGAGCGGTAGATGGTGTGGAGATGGCAAAAAGCATTTGTGAAAGAAAGGAACAACTGAAAAACATTGAAAACAGGTACTCTGAATACACAAAAAATAAATTCGACGAAGAATCTATGACCGTTGAAAGCACCACGCTGAAAAATCCGAGGAAAATGGACGCAGTAACAAAATCTCTTTTACACTGCGACTGTCTTCAAAAGCTGGGATAAAGCTGAGAAGAGCTGTCGAAACTCCTGTCTCGAATATCTAAGAACTTAAAGGGCAGATAAGAACAATGAAACCGCACCAATATCTCTGTTTAATGCCAAAAAATTGCATTAGCGGCATTAAAAATTTCATCCTGGGCAGAAGACCCACCGAATCAAGCCTAACTTCTACTGTGCAATAAGAAGTAACGATGATCTGGCGCAGATTGATATAGTCGATTTAGAACCCCAACCAGTAAACTCACAGTGAAACAACATGCAAAGGTTTCCAGTATCATCTAAGAAAAGAAAGATGGAAAATATTAAGAAACCCGAGACTGGGACAGAGAACCATGAACAAAGAGAAATATTAATGATGGTCCTAAAATTATGAAAAAACTTTGCTTCAGCTATTTTCTAAAAGGCGAGAGTTTTATCTCTAATGCATACAAAAACCTCAACTAACAGCAAAAGGCATAGAAACACCAAAATTACCTACTAAATGAAGTTTATACTTACCCTAGCAGACTCAGTTTTCGTTGAGAGTTTACACTGCACTAAGTTTCTAACAAAAAGGTTGAGATAAAAAACTCTGATCGTCAAGAAGACGTTGATTTTACATTTTCTTTCCTTTTAATTTTTTGTCGCTGCATAAATTGTCCTTTGTCTTGCTGGGAGATAAAGATATTTTAATTTATTCTCCGTGAAGGGAAAGTACCAAGTCTAACAAGAAGAATGGTTATTCTATATTTAATCTACTTCACGAAATATCACTTTTCTTTATTACTCCCATTTCTAAACGATCACAGACTATTGAAAGGAGAGTACTGACAGTGCACATTGGAAATTTTTTAAGGAAAATACAGCGGGGAAGCTCGCTGATAAGGGCATAAAAAGAAAGCTCAGTTCGTAAGAGCAATGGCCGCGGAAGGTGAGGTTCAGGGTTCGGGTCTCGGTTAGGTATTCCGTTCTAATCTGGCAGGAAGTTTCAAACCAACACACACTCCGCTGCGGAGCGCGACATCCATTCTGCATCCTGAAGTGCCATAAGAAAGGAGCCCGGGGTAGTAGACTGGCGTTAACTTAAAAGGCAGTCCTTTTCTGTCATTGAAAAATATATGAATCAACAACGTAACTCGAAGCGGAGCTATTCGATGCTGGTGACAAGGATTTGCGCACTTGAAGTAGTAGTTCTTAGTTCTCATACATTACTGATAACAATGTGGTTGAAATTTATAAAAGTTTACATCTTCTTCTAAGCATATAAAGTAACTTCTTTCCTAAAGTGAACACACACACCTACAGATTTTCGCAATTCGATCAGGTTTTCGGCTGATGTGATTGTCTTGACCGAGGGGCTGATGAGGTCGCTGTCCAGTCCTTTCTCCCCTACCCCCGTTCCCCCTCCGCAACCATCCAATCAAACACACACACACACACATATTGACTGATCGCTAAATTTGAAATATGCAAGCCAGCCACTCTGCAACACACTTAAACAGTCAGCCAAAGAGTTTGTGCCAGTGCATTCCATTACTTATGAATTTTTTCTACGCCACGTAATATAAAGGCTATATTCTTGACATCAGATCAAGCTCCAATGCTGCAGAAGCCACCTGAGATTCACTGGAAGAATCCTAAGAAAACGTAAATCATCTACGGAATTGCTTAGTGAGAGCGACAGCTTTACTGGATGCTCATTAAACGCCAGTGACAGAGGCTACAAGAGGCGCAGGCTCACTGTTAAAATACCGAGGGTGTACATCGCAAGAAGAGGCAAACTGTTACTTACTCTCATATGTCCAACCCGCATCATTTGCAAATTTCGATGGTACTCAAATGGCTCTGAGCACTATGGGACTTAACTGCGGAGGTCATCAGTCCCCTAGACCTTAGAACTAATTAAACCTAACTAACCTAAGGACATCACACACATCCATGCCCTAGACAGGGTTCGAACCTGCGACCGTAGCTGTAGCGCGGTTCCAGACTGTAGCGCCGTGAACCGCTCGGCCTCTCTGGCCGGCTTCGACGGTACCTAACCGTTACTGCTCGTGTAGATGTTCTTCTAAGCAGCAATCCATACGAGTAATCCAGTTGTGTCTTTACTTGCGGTTACTTGTACTTTAGGTACTTGTGCTATGAATGGCTCTGTTTAAAAAGAATAGCTCGGTGTAGTCATAGCGTCGAGCCACGCAAGTCTGCTTTCATGCCCCGCAACTAATTCACTGCAAATAATAACCTGTAGATGTGATCCTGCAGTCAAATAGTCTATGCATTGGCTAGAATATCGAGTTAATAAAATACACAGAATACAAAAGAAAAGTTAAATGAATAATTTAATAACAAGAGTTTTTTCTAACGTTTGTAATTGATGTAGACGACAGAGAATTGCGTTAAATAATGTTTATTCAAGAAAGAACATCTCAAATAAATGGGAAGCGGCCCAGCGATATTCAGTTAAAACACAGACAGAAAATACCATTATCAAATGCAGTAAATATATGTTGAGAGCGTTACGAGAATGGTAGGAAACTCCCTTAACTAAATAGTCATCAAAGATACGAGGAAACTAAGACCATTCCGTGAACAGAATACACGAAATATTCTTCGCGAAAAACAGTTCAGAGTTCAACATGATGCTTCAGAAACTGACACACACGATACGAAGAATAGTAACTTATACTCTGTCTATTCTCAGTTCCATAATAGAAGCCGAAAAAGTTAGAGCCCTACACTGGTGCACATTCAGACCTCTCGAAATGCAAATCCCCTTCAGAAGTTAAAGTATTGCAGCAGCCGTTCACCTCCCAGAGTCTATCGCCGACATGAACGAATATCACACGTCATCACAGTCACCGAATCGCTCCCTTGAGCCCTTCACGCGAAAAGTCCCAGTCTGCACTTGACTCCCGTAGTGTTCTGCTACACACTACTCTTCCATTGGCTGAAGGCCGTACCCACCAAAAATACATCCTTCTTACGTTTTACTGACATCATTGACACCGTATGACCACTTATCAGACTAAACTAATATATTACAACAATATTTAAATAAAGAACTGTTATAAACATTCAGTGACACTGAGACCATTCGCAATAAATACAAATAAAGGTTTGCACATAGATAAATAAGCCAGTATTCTGGTGCAAGTGCGCTCACGATTAATGTCAAAAGACTGTCGTTAATATTGTTTAAACAATTGTTTAGGCCTGCTTGTCAGAAGTATCTTTTCATACTCTTTTACACAGGTGTTGTCAGCTAACATACGGGATTGAGCACTTCTTAAAGTACCATAATTTTGTATTATCAGTTGTACTTAATACTTAAATAAAGTTACTGGCAAAATAGTAAACTGTTCATTAAATAAAAAACACGAACATGACAAAATATGAGGTATGGATGCTGTTTTCAATTCCTGTGTAAATGTGGAGACTACGATGTTCTGACAAACATACGTGTAGTAAAAAATATATAAAAGACGTAATAAATCGAGAAACAAAACAGATACAGATAAGTGGCTTTCACGGATAATACCTATAGTACAATGTTATTATCTTAGATATCGTTTGTTTAAATCGCTCGCACCATTTAAAAGTTGTTAATTCAGAAGTTCATTGTGAAAGTGTTTATTCGCTGTGAGATATTAACTTCTGTAGTTTTAAAGAAATTGAAATATTGGATACGTCTCACTCTTCTGATATCGCATATGTATACAAATTTGCTTTATAATCTAAGTTGGTCCATTATAAACAGTTTTTTGAAAGTTTTTGAATGTGAAAACACTGACTTTGTTTATAATTAACTTCTCTGCTACGAATCACGATTTCCTTTTATTCCTATTTTACACAACGAATTTCGGGAAATGATTCTCATTTCAGTGTGTATTTCTTTGCGCTATGCCCTTTTATGTAACTTTTTGAGCCGTAAAGTTCTGCTTTGTTTTGTTGATTCTACTGCAATATATAAAAACGCTCAATTTTTGTGAATTACGGATTTTTATATGTAGTTAGCGGCGAAATTTGGAAAAAGTTGTACTTACAGTGTCTTATGGTCCATTTTTGCAGTCTCACACAAATTAATCGTCACTCACAACTTTCACTACACAGCACACATCGACTATAACTTCCATTAACTAACAGTTACAAAGATCATTTTAGATCTGGTTGACAGAGATAGCGATACAGGTACTCCACAGATATGCTTTTGTGCAGAAGGTATTTATCTTAGCGATATGGATTATAATTTGCTTACATCTGTTTTACAATGGTGCTTATTTCTACGTGTTACTACTTTTATTTAAGTATATTGTCGAAGCATCTTAAGAACTTTACCGACTCACATTCAAGTTTTTCGTTTAGCATTTTGTCTTCATGTTTTCTTTAATGTGTATATGTCTCCAATTCTTCTAACAAATCCATTTTATTCCCTTTATTTAGTCGGTCGGTGGAGTACTTCGACATTTTGGTCTACTTTTCCAAACGGGGGTCTTGTAATATGTATGTGTGCAGGTATTGCTGATGTTGTGTGTCTGATGAGTGTGTAGGCTTCAATGTGCTCTGTGTACGTGTTGAAATTTCGGCCTGTTTGTCTTAGATAGGACACGGAGAATTCGCCACGAATTACATACAAAATATCGATAACTAAGTAAAAATGACTCGCTTTTTATGTACTTCATTGAAATCAACAACACAAAGCAGAACCTCACACCTCCAAAACATTACATAAAAATGGCATAGTGCAAGGAAAACATAGGAATAATTTCCCGAAACGCGTAGTGTAAAATGTGAATAAAATAAAATCGCGAATGGTAGCAGAAAAGTTATTTACAAATAAACCCAGTGTACGCTATAAAATTTGATTGTGAATTATTATAGATTCCTGAAGAGCTGTAAGAAGACATCTTTCAGCCTGTGTGACCCCTCTGCCATTACTTGAAGCATTGTCTGTCCTCTTGAGCGATCGACGTGTCGTTCAAATTCCCCATACCCCGATTTTGCGCTGCTTGTCTCTGCACCTGAGCTCATCTGGGGCTGCCGCGAGACGTCATCGTCCTGCCGACTAGTACTTGCGGAGGGTGGGGTGCGGAAGGTGAGGGAGGGGGGTGAGAGAGTGATATCAAAAGTATCGTCCTCCACACACCGTAGGATGTGTCTTGCGAAATATAGGTGTGGATGTAACTGAGAAGCGACTGAACACCTCAATCATTTTCCCAGACAGTGTGGTTCAGCACTCCTCAACTAGATTCCAGTATTTTGCGAATAAATGTGCAAAATTGTAAATGCAGAGGAGCATGTGAGTTGGGAACGAGATAAGCAAAACAAATCTCTGCATTCTGGCTCAGATGGGTCAATCGGGACCGACTGCCAATGGCGTCATTTGGATGCACTATGGAGGGATGGGGGGTGGGCGAACCACTTTCCCAGCCATTGCCGGATTTCTTGACGAAGGATCTGCCACTTCTCACTCAAGTAGCTTCTCAGTTGGTAATACGAGGCTTAAATGAGCCGTGTTAAAAGTCCTCCCAAGAAGGAAAAATCCGTGATGATATGGGGACTCGAACCCGGGCCTCCACACTGGAGCCAGACGCCCTGAACACTAAGCTATGTCGTGGCCGAGCGGTTCTAGGCGCTTCAGTCCGGAACCGCGCTACTGCTACTGTCGCAGGTTCGAATCCTGCCTCGGGCATGGATGTGTGTGATGTCCTTAGGTTAGTTAGGTTTAAGTAGTTCTAAGTTCTAGGGGACTGATGACCTCAGATGTTAAGTCCCATAGTGCTCAGAGCCATTTGAACCACTAAGCTACGAAGGCGTACTGGTTATGAAACAGCTGATTTCTTTTCTGCACTGACGGTTTTAATGTCCTGCAAAGAGAGAAAATAATCAAAAACGTACAGGAGCTTGTGTTACCCTACCGGCTACAGGGCTAAATTGGAATGTGGGAAACAAGCAAGCAGATCTAGCTTCTAAGAAGCCGTTGCAGCCTGATGTCTCACTGTTTTGCTCAGTTAGCACTTTCGCTTTTAGAGCATGGATGTTCAGGAGCAAGAGAGAAATTCCGTTGCTCATTACAGCGGTGGTGTGAACGACTCTAGCCAACAATTACAGCCCAACTGATGCATGTCGATATCGTGGTAGTAGTACAGTACTGGGAGTATCAGCGCAATTTTGATATCAAACTGAAATCAATTTGATATGCAAATTAATTAATTTGATCAATTAATTACGCTTCGCCCAGCCACACCCTCCCCAACCCCAGATGATGTCATGTGGTTTCTTCACTCTGGATGTGGGTCTCCTGACCCTCCCACGTCCTCATCTCTCCCCCTCCCTCCCCCCACCTACACATTTGGCGGGAATTTCAAATTTCGAATTTTGGTGGGAGTTTCTTTGTACCAGGGCGGTGCTGACGTTACAATTGTATCACCAGGGGCGCTTGGAATTAGTGGGAAATTAAAAATGGCAGTGTCCGTTCTGGGACTCGGACCCTGGTCCTTCTGGATGGAAAGCCCAAGTGCACCCCCCAACACATGAAAACTGCCCAGATGGAGGAGAGGAAGGTTGGTTTAGTGTATTTTATTTGTTTTGGTTGGGAAACTGAAGTAAATATCGGTCCTAATTACGTGATTAATCATGCAGATCGGTTTTAATTACACAACTATATGCATAGCGCTACACAAGGACTGCTTAAAATTGCAACACAGCTCAGAAATTGACGATGCCATACAACGGGGGTTATTCTCCTAGGCAAATACTTCACAATACCACTCGAAACTAGTGGCAGGCACACTCAAATTCTACCTTTCACCCACATACCGATGGGAAAGGTGCTGAGGTGTGAGGTACTATCTTTACTTTTTTTTTTTTTTTTTTTTTGGTGGGAAACGTATGCAACTGACAAGATGTTGGTTTTGGATAGAGAGGAGTTAAATAAGTGTGTTACCTGTAAACATACAGCTGAGGACTGTACCTATCGCTGTTTCATGTCAGAGTTCGCTACAGACGCCCAATCGACAATCATACTGCAGCTCAGGTAATCGAAGACAAAACACTCTACCACAGCTGATGGAAAAAATGCGTCACTGTTCTAATTACACTTCAAAATTGTCATGAAAAAACCAGCACTCATAATGAATATGCCATAATGCAACACACGTACTGGGGAAAATCGTCATCCCAAAATATTACAGAGGGAGTAGTAGATGAACATGTGTTCTGCACAATGTACAATCTCAAACTGCCAAATTTCGAGACCCTCTTACCTCCCATCATCCCTACTCTTCCTCCCTCCCTCCCACCCTCCCTCCATCCACCTACAGGGAGACACAGGCTTTTTGAAATGTTCAACTACTGCCGCCGAGCATCTTGTTTCTTCTGCTGCCAACAGCCATCCCCTCATGGTCGCTCTCTGCACTCAGCCATCCACTATACCCCTGTGGACGCTGGCCGCACCCAGACTGCCTTGAGGCGACGTCCATTCAACAACACAAAATGGAAATTTAGCGGCACCACCCTGCCCCCACATCTGTGTCGGGAGATCACTCTCGTTGGACCATACCCCACACCACCAATCTGTGGTGGAGAACAAGTATGTTTAACACCAACGCATCTCTTATAATCGCGCATCGGATAACACAATCACGACGATAATGTCCTCTTTCCACAAAAATAGGAACAGTCCATTTTCTTTTACTTTTATGAGCAAAATCGGTGTAGTTCTTACATTCTACTGAAGGATACAATTCGACTTACATATGTCCTCCCTGTGCAAAACTGAAGGAGAGAAACTTCCACTATTTTGCTGTCAATACTACAGATCACTAGAGAATGTTCTCATTATTTCGAAACCGCCATCAGAGTTAAAGAAAAAGCAGGAATTTATACTAAAAAAAAATCTGTGTTAAGCAATTTCTTTCAGTTTGATGGACACATTGTATGAAGTAAGAGCATCTCTTGCATTCAGATAAGTGTCTGTAAATAAATTTTTATGAATGTGTGTACTACAAACATTTCAGACACATAATGTTAGAGAATACAATCTTTTATGCCAATGGCTCACATGTCAAAAAACAGTCATTTTACGTTCGACTACAACATGTTATAATTGAAGAGGACATTGCTGTTTTGTACACCATGGCGAGTCCTGTTTTGCTAATGTCACACCGGCGTTTACGGAACAAATCGTCAAATCGTGAGAGTCTGTATTGTAATAGAACCTCTAATAAGATTTTCCTGCTACATAAAAACCAATTATCGCATGCATGCTTACGTTTGACATTTTTGATCCATAACTCCCCTCTACAGACATCTGTAAAGGTTCTAATCATGCAGCAGATTCTTGTGTTCTAGTTTTGTAAGCAGTCAGATCATCACAGCCCGTTTCTCGCAATCTACTCACGTGTCGGAAAAAAAACACACCATCATTTCTAGCTTATAAATTATAGAGTGCAGCAATCAGTCGTCCTTTTTTAGATTTTATTACACAAATCCAGATTTCGGCTAGTAGCTAGCCATTCTCAGTCCACAATTTTCTATTGTCAATGCATGTAAGCCCTGTTGTTCGGACATCAGTCACAGTTCTTTGAATACTGTCCAAAGAACTGTGACTGACACCCGAACGACAGGGACTTACATGGATTGACAACAGAAAATAGTGAATTGAGAATGGCTAGCTACTAGCTGAAATCAAGATTTGCGTGTCCACCCACCTTCCGAATGGAAGGTAACCTGACATCATTTCTAGGTTCCACAACGAGCTATAATTCAAGTGGTTTGTACTCTATAATTAGAGGTTCGGAAGTATGAAATAGCACAGGACTTGCGGTAACACCTGTTTTTTTAAACACACAATTGTGACAATAATAATGAAAACAGTCATGATTTGACGATAATAGATACAGTCGAATTGTATCAGTTTTATGAGCAAAATCAGTGTCCTTTTGAGAAAACTATCTGCATCCAAACCTCCTACAAGTTTTTACCTCGCCTTTCTCTTCCAATATATTAAGAAAACAAATACTGCCTGTGTGTTGACATCGAGCATGTTACATGTAGATGTATTGCCGCACTGGAGCACGTGATCAGTGCTCAAAGTCGCATGCACAGATATGGATAAAGTTCTGTCGACTGTACTGGAGGAAGACCATTTCCAGCGGACTATCAATCACAAGATACGGTTCCTGCATTGGTCCTTTATAGTCAGTTTAATACGTTGTTTTTTCGGCTGTAACACATCCAAACAGTGTACGACTACCGTTTTTTACACTGGCATACACATTGTTTTTCTACCACGACTTTGAGGTCTGTGTCAGGTGCTAAAACGATATGAACACGTTTCGATCTTTTGACTCTCACAGAAAGCTGAACATCACATGGTGTAAACTATGCAGCACCCACAACACACAGGTCGGTGGAAACAGAACACAGATACAATGTTTCTCATCGACAAAACTCTGGAAGACATCATAATATATGGAAACTGGAAGAGTTTGTGGCATTCTAGAGCGTTTCCAGTAGCCATCAAAAGGTGATGACCAATACAGTTAATCTCATCTTCCACAGCGACAGGATAGTAGACCTCTCGGTGTACCATTTCGAATACAATGATCCTCAGTTTGCAGTCATGTACATGATTACTTGTTCGATGTTGACCATTGCTGGAAGGTACCATTCACAACATGCATGAGGTAGTAAAAATAAAAAGAGGTACTGTTATCTTATTGGTGAAAAAAATACATGTCGAGGGCATTGCAGCATATGGAAATAGGATGAGTCTGCAACATTGAGGAACGCTTCCTAACAACTGTCTGAAGGTGATGACCCATACATGTAATCCCATGCTCCACAGTGACAAGTAGCATATATCAAGTGTTCCACCAAGGGTCCCTCCATCTAGACCACGTTGTGTCAGTCAGTCATTGTGCAGTAATCAACAGCATACCAGTGGATGGGAAAGACACTGTTGATATGGGACAATGTACTGTAATACACACCGCAGTTGATAGCATGATCAATTATAGCAATTTTTCCAGTTGTTCTGTAATTTCAGCACCAGCCAATGACACAGCAGAATGTTTCCCAATTTCCATATTATCGCTAAATCACCCCTCCACTACTTTGCAAGTACCATATACTACATTGCAAATACAGCTAGAGGACTGAGCAGTACATCCATTTGACCATACATCAAAGTATACCAGTTGTTCCATAATTTCAACGCCAGCCAATGACACAGTAGAATGCTTCCCAATTTCAGTGTCATCGCTAAACCATCCCTCCACTACCTTGCAGCTTCAATATACTAGATTGCGAATGCAGTTAGGTGACTGTGTAGTATGTCGATACGACCATATACACGAAAGTATACCAGACAGCGTCTTATACCAAAGCAATTAGGGTATCTACATATTACGAGTGCATCGATCATAGTGCAGAATTTATTATCACGACTGGCCATCTTTCCCTGTGGGGATGGGCACCACAGAGTATTCCTCCAGTCGTAGGATAAAGTTGGAGATTGACAAACCCCTCCCACATTGCCCTTGACCAATCGTCCCTGAGCACCGATTTTACCCATGGCACCCACCTCTCCAGCTGCATGTGTATCGAGGAGGGTAGTGCCTCTTATCGGTGTATAGTAGGCATGAGAGTGTTGAAGTGATAAAATACAGTAGATGGTTAAGAAGAAACGTATGGTTTATACATGATGGAGCTCCAGATGGATGAAGTTTGAGACATTTCATGTAACTCAACCGTGCTATCAATTCTGGAGCATTATTCGATCGTCTGGAGTCAGTACCATGAAAGCACCAGCATGGAAGAAATGATCACAGAGCACAAACACACGCTCCTATAGTTACATGGTTCTGCACCTAAAGTTGCTACATAGTTAATGCCATACTGTTTCCAAAGTATTAGTCATGTGGAATGCAACGCTCTTAATACTCTAATGCAGGATATACACACATGAAAAAAGTTTTGCATCACCTCGGTTCCGAGAGTTCCGGAACCTGTACAGGAAATTGGAATAGATATCAACACAAACATCATTTCCGCCCTTTTTATTGCTCATGAAAACCACACATTGCATGTTGTACCACTATACAGCGAGATCTTCAGAGATGGTGGTCCAGATTGCTGTACACACTGGTACCTCTTCTAATACACAGTAGAACATCTTCTTGCATTGATGCATGCCCATATTCGTCGTGGCATACTATCCACAAGTTTATCAAGGCACTGTTGGTCCAGATTGTCCCACTCCTCAATGGCGATTCAGCGTAGATCCCTCAGAGTTGCTGGTGGGTCACGTCGTCCACAAACAGCCCTTTTCAATCTATCGCAGTCATGTTGGACAGGGTTCATGTCTGGAGAACATGCTGGTTGCTCTAGTCTAGAGATGTCTTTATCCTGAAGGAAGTCATTCACAAGATGTTCACGATGGGTGCGCTAACTGTCGTCCATGAAGATGAATGAATCGCCAATATGCTGCCAATATGGTTACACTATCGGTCGGAGGATGGCATTCACGTATCGTACAGCGGTTACAGTGCCTTCCATGACCACCAGTGGCATACGTTGGCCATCCAAAAGCAGCAGGAAACCTCCACCTTGCTGCACTCGCTGAACAGTTTGTCTAAGGCGTTCAGCCTGACTGAGTTGCCTCCAAACATGTCTCCGACCATTGTCTGATTGAAGGCATATGCGACACTTATCGGTGATGCTAATCCTGAGTGGTCCATTTGGCATGTTGTTCAGCTCATCTCTATCGCGCTGCATGGTGTCATGGGTGCGAAGATGGACCTTCTTGCGCACATTTTTGAGTTGTAACACGACGTCCTGTGGCTCCACAAAGAGCATTATTCAATATGGTGGCGTTGTTGTCAGGGTTCCTCCCAGCCATAATCCGTAGGGAGCGGTCATCCACTGCAGTAGTAGCCCTTGGGCAGCCTGAGCGATGCAGGTCATCGACAGTTCCTGTCTCTCTGTATCTCCTACATGTCCGAACAACATCGCTTTGGTTCACTCCAAGACGCCTGGTTATTTCCCTTGTTAAGAGCCCTTCCTGGCACAAAGTGGCAATGCGGACGCGATCAAACCGCGGTATTCACCATCTAGACATGTTTAAACTACAGACAACACAACACGAGCCGTGTACCTCCTTCCTGGTGGAATGACTGTAACTGATTGGCTGTCGGACTCCCTCCATCTAATAGGCACGGCTCATGCATGGTTGTTTACATCTTTGGGCGGGTTAGTGACATCTCTGAACGGTCAAAGGGACTGTGTCTGTGAGACATTATCCACAGTCAACGTCTATTTTCAGGAGTTCTGAGAACTGGGGTAATTCAAAACTTTTTTTGACGTGTGTATTTGTCTAACATCAGACATACAACCACCCTGCAAGTTTCCTATCCCAATCACCATGGCGACAAACTTTAAAATGATAAAACTAATTCCTTCTACACTATTCTGGTGTCCTACGATGGCAATGACAGTGTATATCCACTGCTTGAGCTGCTGATAAATCAACTAGACCAAAGTTCAGAGACTACTGTTCTGTCTCTTCGAAAATTAATGGATTTTACACATCTTTTTAAGTCGGAAACGTACATACCCTCAGTGACACTACCCAAATCAGTCATGCTTGTAACTAGTACTAGTATTGGTTTTGACTGATGCGGCTATGTCTCACTAGGAAATAGAGCAAGGAAAAACCAAAATGAATTTTTTCGATAGCTGATACATTGAGGTAGCACCCACACTCTGCTGCTCGGAATTGCACACGAAGAAGCACCAAATTCTTACGAGGCAATAAGCACGAAGATCAGTAGCCAAAGGAGATGTAACAGTCTTATTGCTGTTAACAGCAGCAGCACCATAGTTCTGGTAGCATTACTCGTGCACAAAGAAGTCCTGGTCTGATGTTAGGTAAGTATTGGACCAACAGGGATATGAGCCCAAAGTACCATTATAAAAGATGGCGGCCGTGATGTCAGAAACACACCCCCAGTGACGTCATACAAGATGGTGGCGGTGATGTCACAGACTCACCCCCTGTGACATCATCCAGGATGGCGGATTTTGGCGGGATGTTTGGATTTTGGCAGGAAAGTGCCCCGCCCCCCTCACCCAGAAAAATGGCGGGAAGTTCAAATTCCAACATGATAATGCGTCACACCTAAGAAAATCGCGAGGAGATAGGTCACTTGCGCTTTCGCTACCAACCTAAGAAAATTGTGGGAAAGAAAGGACATTTGTACTAACCTCAGTCACCCGACCACCATCCCCTCCTAGGAACCGGCGCCAAGTTTGGATTCTGGCAGTAAAGAAAGGTCACTTGGACTTTCACTACCAACGTAAGAAAAATGTTGCAAACGAAGCTCACCACCACCATTAACCTAAGTCAACAGGCTACCACCTCTCCCTAGAGGCGGGTGGTAAAAGGACTCAGTCTGCACTAGGCTGATGGAGAGAGAAAGGAGTGTACTTTATTTATTTTGGAGCAGTTTATTTAGGGATGGAGTATATTTATCACCGAATACAAGCTCTGGTATGTTCGACAGCATACAGACCTGCAAACTACTCCTACATAAGTCATGTATAAGGCTCTACACACACGCTTGCTAATTGTAAACCGTCAAAAATAACGCATTGCACAGCGTACAGACATGCGAACCACTCGCAAATAATGCAGTACATTTACGTTGAGAGAGCCAAACAACTCTTAAATTGTCTAAGCAATAATCCATGTAAAAGATCCTGCAAACATGCTTGCTAATCGTCAACTGTCGAAATAATACACCAGTCTTTATGTAAACAATTAGAGGCAGCAACACCACCAAGTGTATTCCATAGCCCAACTGACTTAGTTCATATCGATGCCACTAGAGGACGGTGTAGTGACGCAAGGTGATGATGCAAGTACCGTAATCTAAGATGGTGGCACCTAGTGGGTTCACCACGAGCTCCAGACCCCAACTGGCTGAGTACATTTCGTCGCCGCCAGAGGACGCCACCGTGACAACAGCTGATGACGCAAGTACAGTTATCCATGATGGCGGCAAACGGTATGTTCTCCACGAGGTCTAGTACTCAGTACCACCAGCAGAGGATGTTGTCGTCCGTTTCCTGACGTAAACCAAGATGGTTAGGGAAAATGGTGGCAAAACTACTCAGCCTGCTCTGGGCCACTGGGGAGAGTAAGGATTGACTGCTCTCTATTTATTCTCGAACATTTTATTCAGCCATTGAGTATATTTATCACACTATCACAAAACACCCACGCAGATGTGCCTGGGGTCATGTTGCACATCCCACAACCGTGCAAACAACTCCTAATTTCAGTACACAATAGCAAACTGTTCCTAAATAATTCTCATGAGAGAAAGAACAGAAGCCGCCTACCAGCAACAGTAGGCTAGAGTTTGGGGCATCACACCCCCTACCTATGAGGGGTACTACACTCGCGCCAGAAAAATTCGGCTACATGGCAGAACTTACATTCCTTTAGTGAAAATCAAAATTTCTCGTATATTACCTCCGCAACGACTGAATCTGACTGGTCGAAAAAGACTTTTTTTAAAGTTCTATGGGGCCAAACTACGGAGGTCATTGGTCCCCATGCTTACACACAACTTAACCTAACAAACTAACTTAAGCTGTGACCATTGCACACGCCCATGCCCAAGGGAAGTCTCGAACCTCTGACGAGGGGAGCCGCGCGAACCGTGGCAAGGCGCCTACCCCACGCGGCTCGGAAGAAGACATGAAGGGTACTAACTACATGTATTTTGCTGCACACAGGGCAGAGGTTTACTAGTTAATGGAAGCTCCAATGTTGGGAGTGTTATGGAGTCCCTTAGACAGATAGCTTGCAGGGCTGGAAAGAAAGCAAATGTGCACTCAGTATGCTGGCCCGGGGCCTCATCCAAGATGTGGAGGCAGCATTTCCCGTGGCTGTCGAGCATGCAGGGTGCATTCATCCACATGTTGTGGCTCATGTTGGCACCAATGATGCCTGTCACATGGATTCTCAGGAGATCCTCAGTTCGTGCAGGTGGTTGGCAGAGATGGTGAAAACTATAGTCCTCGCGTGCAAGATGCATACAGAGCTTGCAATTAGCAGCAGCATTAGTAGTAGGGAGATGAGGTTATGGGTGCAATTTTAATTTCAGATTGATAGGGATCGAGACGTGCATGCACGGTCCGTTACAGCCATGCGGATAAGATGCCTGTCATCTCGACTGCTAGTGATACGAGGCCGTTGGGATCCAGCACGGCGTTCCGTATTACCCTCCTGAACCCACCGATTCCATATTCTGCTAACAGTAATTGGATCTCGACCAACGCGAGCAGCAACGTCGCGATACGATAAACCGCAATCGCGATAGGCTATGATCCGACCTTTATCAAAGTCAGAAACGTGATGGCACGCATTTCTCCTCCTTACACGAGGCATCACAACAATGTTTCACCAGGCAACGCCGGTTAACTGCTGTTTGTGTATGAGAAATCGGTTGGAAACTTTCCTCATGTCAGCACGTTGTAGGTGTCGCCACCGGCGCCAACGTTGTGTGAATGCTCTGAAAAGCTAATCATTTGCATATCACAGCATCTTCTTCCTGTCGGTTAAATTTCGCATCTGTAGCACGTCATCTTCGTGGTGTAGCAATTTTAGTGCCCAGTAGTGCATTTTGAGACGAAAGCGGGGCAGCTGAATTTTGGGCGCACTTCGTGTAAAATATATGACGCTTGTAAAACCGTGATTTGATCGGGTTGGCAACATCGACTCTGACCTGAAACACAAACTCTACAGCGAAAAACAGTTTAATGTTCGCAGGTTGTGTGGCATGTAGGAGTGATGACTAATAGATCAAAATTGGAATCTGGGCTGGAACTCGATTCCCGACCTTACGCGGGCAGAGGGCTACCAAATGAAGCATTCGGGCATGTCTCTTCAATTAACTGAAAACTTCCTTATTGAGAACTTTTCACTTCAGAGTGAAGGTTTCATTCACGACACAGGGGGCGACTTCACAGAAAATGGAGATCTCGTGTCCACTAGTAGAGGACCTCACACTGTACTTCGCTCATGTCCTGTCCCGTTTGGAAAATGCCAAGCGAGAAGCACTCTTGGTGGGCGAACCGGGTTACTGTAGAGCTCCACGCATGCCCAATAATAAATTGTTTGTCGTATATCAGTGTCCGTCTACATCTACGTATATTTTATATTCTTGCAGGATTTTAGCGGATCATACGGTCATCTTGACACAATACAGGGTGTTCGGAAGTCCCCGTAATAGCCTTGTAGGACTTGTAGAGGGGAGTGAGTACATAATAATTTTAAAAAGGACCCATGTCCGTAAACGTACCATTTCGATTCTACAACGGTTTCAGTTTAGATGTGTATCGTGTCCACATCTTCTGAGGGATAGGGAAGAGTCTCGGAGTTGCTTGTCTTGGTATGCACTAGGGTAGGTGGCATCTGGCTGCCATCTCCAGATGAGAGCGCTGTTTTCTAAATATCACCGGAACTTCGTTTGTTTCTTTTTTTCATCTTTCATTTTCACTCCTGAAGAGTGGGTTGATGAGAGAACTTATGTGCTTTTCAATCATAGGTTTGGTTTTTCTGTTTTGGTTCTATTTATTTTTTGATGGGGAGTAAGGAGAGCTATGAATTTATTATCTTTTTTCTATTTAGTTTTGATTTAAATTCTGCGTTGGTTTGCGAGGGGAAATTATGATCCCAGCATTCGCATTGCAGGTGACAGATACCACATTTCCTAGTTTGTCTTTTTTGCCTTCCTTATAAGAAATTGCTGATGTTGCTGGCTAGTCCTTTCTGCAGTTCTATTTATTTTATTGTTTATTTTTTTATTTTACACGTCTAGGAACAAATTGAGGAGCAATTCTCCGTGGTCATGCAAAGTGTCAATAGCTGAAATTACAACAAAAAATTTTTGTGAATCGTAAAAAGACCACAAGCTATAAGTTTATATAAGCCCCAATCAACAATTTAACGCAGGAATTAGCTTAATTTCTCAAGGAACCAAATGTTCAAATGTGTGTGACATCTTATGGGACTTAACTGCTTAGGTCATCAGTCCCTAAGCTTACACACTACTTAACCTAAATTATCCTACGGACAAACACAGATACCCATGCCCGAGGGAGGACTCGAACCTCCCCCGGGATCAGCTGCACAGTCCATGACTGGAGCTCTATAGACCGCTCGGCTAATCCCGCGCGGCCTCAAGGAACCTCTCGACAAAATAGCAGGATTGACCATTTGGAAACTTTTAAGTTTGGATTTGAAAGCGTTTGGATTATTACTAAGATTTTTGAATTCTTGTGGTAGCTTATTGAAAATGGATGCAGCAGAATGATACCCACCTTTCTGCACATGAGTCAGGGAGGTGCGATCCAAACGCATTTCGGATTTCTGCCTAGTACTAACTGAGTGAAAGCTGCTAATTCTTGGGAATAAGCTGATATTGTTAACAAGAAACGACATTTCATTGTATTCTTCGTCTGTTTCCCTCATACGTTGGGCTATTGTATGTGACGAGTAACTGTGCTGGCCGGCCGCGGTGGTCTCGCGGTTCTAGGCGCGCAGTCCGGAACCGTGCGACTGCTACGGTCGCAGGTTCGAATCCTGCCTCGGGCATGGATGTGTGTGATGTCCTTAGGTTAGTTAGGTTTAAGTAGTTCTAAGTTCTAGGGGACTGATGACCACAGCAGTTGAGTCCCATAGTGCTCAGAGCCATTTAACTGTGCTGAATTTTGTAAAATTGAAAATAATTATTTTGTACTAAAGTAGTTCCGTAGTCGATGTATCGATACTTTGTATGTTCAGTCCGATTTTATTAGCAAATGCGATGATCTGATATTTCAATGGTTATACATTTGCTGTTTCGTACGTGATGTTTGGTGTATGTACGTTAGATCTTGCAAATATTCTTAGCATTCTTCTTTCTATGCTGAATAACCTTTTTTTTGTTTTGATTAGCCATCCAGATAGGCGCTGCGTATTTGAAAGCTGGTCTAACGAAAGTCTAGTATGTATGTTTCGTTTGAAGCGCCGTTTATGCCTCCTTTAATCAGTTTTTTAAAAAAGTCCTAATCGTCGTCTTGCTTTTACTACGATGCGGTCTATGAGAGGCTTCGTTGATAATTTAGCGTAGACAGTAAGTGCGACATAGTTATCTATCGTTTTTGCTGTTATATCTTCAAAAAATGGCTCTGAGCACTATGGGACTCAACTGCTGAGGTCATTAGTCCCCTAGAACTTAGAACTAGTTAAACCTAACTAACCTAAGGACATCACAAACATCCATGCCCGAGGCAGGATTCGAACCTGCGACGGTAGCGGTCTTTCGGTTTCAGACTGCAGCGCCTTTAACCGCACGGCCACTTCGGCCGGCCGTTATATCTTGTCCCCAAAATATTAATTTTACGTTTTCTGGTGTTTGCTTAAAATTTTTTGTCTGGAGACAAGTTGACTTATTTTTTTGACATCAGGTTATAAGAACTACAGGCTGAGCCAATTTTTTAGTTCGTTCATGTACTGCGTGTTCGTCTATTGTAGGTATTTTGTTGTCATTTCGTGGCGCCAATATACATCGTCATCTGCATATAACGCTGTCTTCGTTCTAATGAGTTAGGCGAGGTATATCAGCATTGTTTATACTATCGGGTGGCTATTATTAAAGTGCAGCTGTTCACGGAGGTTAGTTCCAATTTTGGCCACCAGGTGCAAATCTGGCACTCTACAGCATCTCGTCGACGTCTGGGACCTTTGCCTTTCGCGGGCAAGTGCTCTGCTATCTGATTTACCCAAGAACTACTCACGATCCCTTCTCACAGCTTCAGTTCCGCCAGTACCTCGTCTCCTACCTTCCAAACTTCACAAAGGCTCTTCTGCGAATCTTGCACAGTTAACACTCCTGGAAGAAAGGATATTGCGGGGACATGACATAGCCACAGCCTGGGGGATGTTTCCAGAATTAGATTTTCACTCTGCAGCGGAGTGTGCGCTGATATGAAACTTCCTGGCAGATTAAAACTGTGTGCTGGACCGAGACTCGAACTCGGGACCTTTGTCTTTCACGGACAAGTGCCCTACCATCTGAGCTACCCAAGTATGACCCACGACCCCTCCTCACAGCTTCAATTTCGCCAGTACCTTGTATCCTACCTTCCAAACTACACAGAAAGTCTTCTGCGAAACTTGCACAACTAGCACTCTTGGAAGAAAGGATATTGCGGAGACATGGCTTAGCCACAGCCTGGGGGATGTTTCCAGAATGAGATTTTCACTCTGCAGCGAAGTGTGCGCTGATATGGAAACAGAGCACTTTCCCGCGAAAGGCAAAAGTCCCGAGTTCGAGTCTCGGTCCGGCACACAGTTTTAATCTGGCAGGAAGTTTCATTTACCTAATACTGGTTGTAAAGAGATTGGTCTATATGCGTTGGGCTTATTTAATGGTTTTCCAGGCTTCAGTAACTTACTTTAGCTGTTTTCCATTGGGTTAACACTCGTTTAAGTTTAGATTCTCCGTTGAGCGGGGACAGTAATGTATTTGCTAGTAATGTGATTGGTATTGCACGTAGGTGATATCTGGAGATGCTGTCAATAGCAGGAGCAGAGTTTTACCTTTTATATACAGCAAGATATAAATCTTCTCTTGTTATGTTCAAAAGGAGGGAAGTTTGAAGTTTATTTAAAACTTTTGGTACTGTTAGAATTTTTTGTTTATGTTGCTTGTTACACGGACTGACAAAAAGGACATGGCCGGATGTCAATGTAGTTTTGTACAAAATTCACCCTTTAAAACGAAGTCGAACATTCGCCTTGCCGACTACCAACTTGACGTGATCATTCCATTTCATATCACTTTGCAGCGTCAAAATGTCTCTGAGCACTATGGGACTTAACATCAGTGGTCATCAGTCCCCTAGAACTTAAACTACTTAAACCTAACTAACCTAAGGACATCACACACAACTATGCCCGAGGCAGGATTCGAACCTGCGACCGTAGCAGTCGCGCAGCTCCGGACTGAGCGCCTAGAACCGCGAGACCACCGCGGCCGGCTACAATTCTGTGTGACAGGTAGAACGCACATCAGAGTGCATTAGTGTTGTCCATCTTTAGCGTGTTTTTGCCAGACCTGGCAGTGTATACAAACGGCGTGAACGGCGTCAGACGTTGAGTGATCACTAGGAAGGACACAGAGATGCCTCGTACTCACGCGACAACTTTATCAGCTCCTGACAGAGTTTTAGAGGGTGTCATAGCGGGCCTCCACTTGTCCGGTTGCTCCAGTCGTGCAGTATACAGATTTTTGGAGCATTCAGATGTGACACTGACCTGATGTTGGTCTGCAAGGGAACGTGGAGGCAGGCATACCCGTTGTTAAGGTTCCATTTGACTACATCTGACCACCACAAAGGAGGATTGCCATTTTATGCACCAAGCACATCGTAATCCCTTCACATCTAAGCCTGTAATCCGTAAACAAGTAATGGACTCCATGCAACATTATGGCTCATTATACACCATTGGTCAGAGACTAGAAGCAGCCAGACTAGGGCATCACCCTCCCATGCGTAGGCTGCCGTCAGCACCACGACACCCAATACCGTCGTCGGCGAGTATGGCAGCGACCTGAGATCAGGTTCCATTCTTCCAATGTTTTGCAGAGTCACAGCGGTATTACTTCTGGCGTCATAGTATGAGGAGCCATCAGGTATGTCCGGACCACGGCTGCTAGTGATTGACTGAACTCTTACAGAGCCACAGTACATCATGGATATAATGCGTCCTCATGTGTTACCACCGATGCGACAGTATCGTGAAGCCATTTTTCAACAGGACAACGCTCGTCCACACATCGCGTGTTTCTCTATGAACTCCACTACTGGTCATTAAAGTTGCTACACCACGAAGATGACGTGCTACAGACGCGAAATTTAACCGACAGGGAGAAGATGCTGCGATATGCTAATGATTAGCTTTTCAAGGCAGCCGGTCGGAGTGGCCGAGCGGTTCTAGGCGCTTCAGTCTGGAACCGCCCGACCGCTACGGTCGCAGGTTCGAATCTTGCCTCGGGCATGGATGTGTGTGATATCCTTAGGTTAGTTAGGTTTAAGTAGTTCTAAGTTCTAGGGGACTGATGACCTCAGATGTTAAGTCCCATAGTGCTCAGAGCCACTTGAACCTTTTTTTTTTTTTCAGAGCATTCACACAAGGTTGGCGCCGTTGGCGACACCTACAACGTGCTGACATGAGGAAAGTTTCCAACCGATTTCTGATACACAAACAGCAGTTGACCGTAGTTGCCTGGTGAAACGTTGTTGTGATGCCTCATGTAAGGAGGAGAAATGCGTACCATCACGTTTCTGACTTTGATAAAGGTCGGACCGTAGCCTATCGCGATTGCGGTTTATCGTATCGCGACATTGCTGCTCGCGTTGGTCGAGATCCAATTACTGTTAGCAGAATATGGAATCGGGGGTTCAGGATGGTAATACGGAACGCCGTGCTGGATCCCAACGGCCTCATATCACTAGCAGTCGAGTTGACAGGCATCTTATCCGCATGGCTGTAACGGATCGTGCAGCCACGTCTCGATCCCTGAGTCCACAGATGGGGACGTTTGTAAGACAACAACCATCTGCCCGAACAGTTCGACGACGTTTGCAGCAGCATGGACTATGAGCTCGGAGACCGTGGCTGCGGTTACCCTTGACGCTGCATAACAGACAGGAGCGCCTGCGATGGTGTACTCAACGATGAAGCTGGGTGCACGAATGGCAAAACGTCATTTTTTCGGATGAATCCAGGTTCTGTTGACAGCATCATGATGGTCGCATCCGTGTTTGGCAACATCGTGGTGAACGCACATTGGAAGCGTGTATTCGTCATCGCCATACTGGCGTATCACTGGGCGTGATGGTATGGGGTGCCACTGGTTACACGTCTCGGTCACCTCTTGTTCGCATTGACGGCATTTTGAACAGTGGACGTTACATTTCAGATGTGTTACGACCTATGGCTCTACTCTTCATTCGATCCCAGCGAAACCCTACATTTCAGCAGGATAATGCACGACCGCACGTTGCAGGTCCTGTACGGGCCTTTCTGGATACAGAAAAAGTTCAACTGCTGCCCTGGCGAGCACATTGTCCACATCTCTCACCAACTGAAAACGTCTGGTCAATGGTGGCCGAGCAACTGGCTCGTCACAGTACACCAGTCACTACTCTTGATGAACAGTGGTATCGTATTGAAGCTGCATGGGCAGCTGTACCTGTACAAGCCATCCAAGCTGTTTGACTCAATGCCCAGGCGTATCAACGCGGTTATTACGGCCAGAGGTGGTTGTTCTGGGTACTGATTTCTCAGGATCTATGCACCCAAACTGCGTGAAAATGTAATCACATGTCGGTTCCAGTATAATATATTTGTCCAATGAACACTCGTTTATCATCTGCATTTCTTCTTGGTGTAGCAATTTTAACGGCCAGTAGTATATCTACGTGACGTTCAGGTACCCCAGTGACCAGCAAGGTCCTCCGATCTGTCCCATATACAACATGTGTGGGAGGAGCTTGGACGTCAAACCGGCCCTGCGCCAGTATCTAAGATATGAAGGATCAGTTATAACAGTCATGGGCCAGCTTGCCTTAGGAGATGATACAACGGTATTATGACACTCTTCCCAACCGAATCGCTACATGCATCCAGGCCGGAAGAGTTGTAAAGTCATACCCAAATGTGGGCTCATACTGCCAAGTTCTTTGTAAATCTGTCTCGACTCTATAATCACTGAGATATCATCACATAGCCTCATAACCGTGAAGTTTCATTTCGGTTCCACTTTCCCTTGTGGGTGCTTGGATTTCTGTTAGGTCAGACAGTGTGTTTCGTTTTTGTGTTTTTTGGCGAAGGGGATCTCGTCGGGTATTTTGTATGTCGCCGTTACAACTTCGTGGAAAATTTTAGCTTTCGTTTGGTAATGTTTCCTTCGTACTGAAGTGGGGGTTCCCATGGTACATTGGAGTCGATTATACGCTGGAATGTGTTCCAAAATGGCGTTGTTTATCTGCGGTCCGAGATTACACACTTTCAGAACCATGTCGGAATGACTGGACGATCCATTAACACCAGGATCAAAGAGCATAAGCGACATTGCAGGTTGGGGCAGGTGGAGAAATCGGCCGTGGCAGAACACGCACTGAATGAGACCGACCACGTAATAAAATTCGCCGACACGGAAGTTCTGGCTGTAGAGAAGCACTATCACACGCGCTTGTTCAGAGAAGCTGTAGAAATCCAAAAACACGCGAACAGTTTCAACAAGAAAGAGGAAAGCCTTAAGGTAAACGGATCCTGGCTTCCCGTACTGCAGCGAACGACCGTCGCAGGTAGCAAGAGGAGAACCGCACCGGAAATGACCGCGGAGAAGCCCTCGGACGTTGGCGCGCCAGGTACATATAGTCTGCGGCCGCGAGCTCGCCTCCAGTTCACCACCGGCAATGGAGGGTGAAGCTTTGACAATGCCAGCCACTCGTGCTGGCGAAACGTCAGAAAAATCATTAGATGAACGTCGGCCGAAGAACCCGAGACAGAAGCCAATAGGCAGTTTGTCAACAAGTGGCCACGAAAGCCTTAACAATTTTGTTTCAGAACCATGTTTATGAGTGAAATTCGAGTAACTGTCTTTCGGCTAAATTGTAGAGACTAATCCACTCAATTCTGTGCTCATCAGCTTTTGGTTTTCTTTTTATCTCTGGGCAATGAGTTCTGGACTTTTGTTTAATGGTTGCTGAAGCGCCAAAGAAATTGGTATAGACAAGCGTATACAAATACAGAAATATGTAAACAGGCGGTCGGCACTGCCTATGTAAGACAAGTGGCTGGCGCAGTTGTTAGATCGGTTACTGTTGCTACAATGGCAGGTTATCAAGATTTAAGAGAGTTTGAACGTGATGTTATATTCAGCATCTCCGAGGTAACGATGAAGTGGGGATCTTCCCATATGACCATTTTACGAGTGTACCGTGAATATCAGGAATCCAGTACAATATCAAATCTCCGACGTCGCTGCGGACGGAAAAAGAGCCTGCAAGAACGGTATCAACGACGACTGAAGAGAACCGGTCAACGTGACAGAAGTGTATCCTGCCGCAAATTGTTGCAGATTTCAATGCTGGCTCATCAACAAGGGTCAGCGTGCAAACTATTCAGCGAAACATCAACGATATGGGCTTTCGGAGCCGAAGGCCCACTCTTTACCCTTGATGACTGCACGACACAAACCTTTACGCCTCGCATGGCCCCGTCAACACCGACATTCGACTGTTGATAACTGGAAACATGTTGTCTGGTCGGACGAGTCTCGTTTCACATTGTATCTGGTGGATGGACGTGTATGGGTATGGAGACAACCTCATGAATCCACGGACCCTGCATGTAAGTAGAGAACTTTTCAAGCTGGTGGAGGGGCGGTAATGGTGCGGGATGTGTGCAGTTGGATTGATATGGGACCCCTGATATGTCTAGATACGACACTGACTAGTGACACGTACATAAGCACACTGTCTGATTAGCCGCATCCATTCACGTCCAATGTGCAGTCCGATGGACTGGGGCAATTCCAGCAGGACAATGCGACACCCCACACGTCCAGAATTGATAAAGAGTGGTTCCAAGACCAGTCTTCTGAGTTTGAACACTTACGCTGGCCACCAGACTCCCCAGACATGAACATAATTGAGCATATCTGGAATGCCTGCAACGTGCTGCTCAGAAGAGTCCTCCACCCCTTCGTACCCTTACGGATTTATGGACAGCCCTGCAGGATTCATGGTGTCAATTCCCTCCAGCGCTACTTCAGACATTAGTCGAGTCCATGCCACGTCGTGTTACGCCACTTCTGCGTGCTCGCGGGGGCCTTGCAAATTATTAGGCAGGTGTACCAGTTTCTTTTCCTCTTCAGTGTAGTTTACGCCCACATAGCATCACTTTTATCACTCCTTGTATATTCGAGCCTTCTAAGCAGGGATCTGGTTTTTCACTTTCTTCTTCTGCTCCCAAAACTTTTTCATTCTGTCTGACCTGGATTTTCTTTCTTCATAAGTTATGGTTCATTGTTTTCAATTAAATGTTTTTAGTTTAAGTCTCGTGTCTATTTTACTCGGAATCGCCTTTTCTTCTCAGTTTTCAGTTTGTTGCACTGTTATATTTAATTCTTCAAAATCATCCTGCACCTCTCTGAACCAGCAATTCTTGGTTTTATGTTTCCATGAGCATATATTCCACTTGTTTATCTTCATTATTTTTGCATGTGTGTAACACAGTAGGTAAAAAATTTGATCGTATGTGTGCCCCTACTCTATCCCCTCGTCTTCCACCTCCCTCGTCTTCCACCCCCTTGTCTTCCACCGCCTCGTCTTCTACCCCCCCCCCCCCGTCTTCCACCCCCTTGTCTTCTACCCCCTGCATTCCACCCCCTTCTTTACGAATCCCTCTGTCCAGAAGCAGATTTAAAATTATAATCAGAAAGCACCCTCTAAATATCAAAGCTACAATTTATTCAGAGGCAGAAAGAAACAAGTTTTGACTGTATGAGCCTTCGGACAGAGAACCTTGCCGCTCCCTTTTGACGCGGCCGTAGTTACGACCGCTCACAACAGTCTCTGAAAGACTACACTGGTGCAAATCTGCAACACACCAGATAACTTTAAACTAAGAGTTTTAACAATTTACACAAGCACACAAACTATGCAACCCCCCCCCCCCCCCCCCGTTGGAGGGATGGAAATGGTACAAAACATTAACATTTAAAATATTAACCTTGCCACCGAAGGTGCAACTTGATTTTAACTTCTAAGAAAAGTCTTACGGTGAAAGGGTGGCAACTTTATATACTAAAATGATCATTTAAATAAAAGCCCATGAAATGCAATCTTATATACAATTCTACAAGGTTGGCCAAACAATAGTTAAGATGCTCTACAGTACACAGATACCACCTCTCAAGATCATAGGAAATAACATCAAAGTTTCCAAAGATCAAAACATATTTCAGGTATTAGACCGTTACACTCCAAGCAATAAATTCGTTAACACATCAAATCCGAAAAACATGACAGAGGCAGCTACTAACGTACGGTAGATTGATAGGAAGATTACCGAACAACCCGAACCACATGTTGCTCTAACCTCCCCTACTCCACAAGGGAAAAACGGACCACCCAATTTATAAACAACCACCTTCCCGTGGGTGGGCAAACTGAGAAGAATGGTGGGACGACCCCAAAGCAAAACGGCTGGTGACCTCACCAAGAAAACAAGTAGAATTTAACAAGAGTAAATCAAACAACATATCACCAATCACTTAACTTCTAATAAACTGCGATTTCTCGAGAAGACCTGGCGCAGCACCCCCAAATCTCTCTCCCGAACCGTCCGCTGCCAGCCGCTTCAACGGACGCAGGAAGGTGCGCCGATTTCCCGTCCCATGGCGTCACAGCTCGCACCGGCCAGACCGATGTCGTGGGTTGACTCCTGTTGCTCTCGTGTCGGCCGCGAAGTCACTACCCCTCGCTATACGCCGCGGCCCACTGGACTCACGTGGCGACCTCACATGCGCCGACGCTCAAAACGGACAAGTCATCTTGTGTCTCTGTGCGCGACCGACCAACCGATCGATCCAACCGCCAATGACCATTGCCTGAGCAAACATTTTCTCTGCCTCGTGATGACTGAGTGTTGTGTGCTGTCCTTAGGTTAGTTAGGTTTAAGTTGTTCTAAGTTCTAGGGGACTGATGACCATAGATGTTAAGTCCCATAGTGCTCAGAGCCATTTTGAACCTGAACAAACTCGAGCAGACTGGCGACCTAACGCGCAGACCCAGATGCAGGAACTAACCCCCGACCGGGCGACTACTCGCTGAGTTCTCTTACTGGCGGAGTGGAAAGACTCTCATTTTGCCGGCTTTAAAGGTTGATCCGAACGACAGACATACTAGCACTCCGAGCGACAGACAGACACTAACTGCCTAATAAATGCGGACTAGAGACAGACTAGCAAGCTGGGGACGAGAGACTGACCCAGACTGACCTACTGGCGAGCTCATAGCGCCCCTTAAATGCACGTGAACAGGCAACCTTTCCTCTTTCCCACCAGACACCAAAGATGTGATTGCCACAGCGGCGCCACCGCCAAAAACGGAGGGCGACTGCTTCACACTACGCGCTACAGCGCGCTCTTCAAAATAGCAATTTTTACCACGGCTCAAGATTTACCGACTTTGTGGGAATACTTGGTTTGAGCCGGTCCTCCGACAGAAGTATTACGCAGAGTCATTGTGCTAGCTGGACTGCTGGAAGCACTTTGGGATTCCCAGGAGATTCCTTCCACTGATTTCAAGTGACTTCTAGCAACGACCCTCCGCAATACTCGACCGTCCGTGTCTGTCAGCACATTAGGTCTGCCAGGTCTTGGTTCACCTGTAGTTGATCCTTCGCGTCTCCACTTCGCAATCACATCACCAACAACGGAGTTGCGTAGCTTTAGAAAGTTTGAAATCTCCCTTACGAATCTTTTATTCAGGTCTCATCCAATGACTACTCCATGTTAGAAGCCACTGAGCTCTCCCGACCGATCCACTGGACTGTTCTGCTTCTCTACTGACAACACCGTACTCCCCGTCTCTTTTTATACTGATGAATCCGCATTTCGTGGCATCTAGTAGTCAGTTAACGTAGATGAATATCTAATGCTGACTACTCTATGTCTACAGAGACTCACCTACGAGAGCAATCTGAAAGAGTGCGAACCTTGGACGTCGGTAGATGCGACATTACAGAATTAAGAAAGAAACAAGGTTACTTCGTTGATTGTGCTCCACAGCATTCATATACCAATTTTAGAGGCACCCTTGAAACACTAACTGACTTCTTCACATAAGAATGACAGGTTGGAAATACCATCAGAAGCTGTATTTAAAATAATACTTTATTGGGCAACCGGTCTCAGTTCTACTGACACACGTTGTGTCCAACAGCATACGTCACATAGGTAAAACAATGGCGTCATGATAGGCTCAGTACTATGCTTCAAGCAGATGGTCTGTAAAATGCAGACGTCCTTGACGTAATTGCTTTACCAGTGTGAGTTGCGCTGCACACAAGGTGCGCCAGGAGATGGCTAGTAGGCTGACAAGTATTATTTTGAAACTTCGTGGCAGATTAAACTGTGTGCCCGACTGGAACTCGAACCTAGGACCATTGCCTGGCGAAAGTAGATCTCTGGAGGGGGGTAGATGTAGTGCTCGGCTCACTCAGTTGGTAGAGCACCTGCCCGCCAAAGGCAACGCTTCCGGGTTCAAGTTCTGGTGGGGCAAATAGTTTTAATCTGCCAATAAGTTTCCTATCAGCTCACACACCGCTGCAGAGTGAAAATTCATTCTGGTAGTATTATTTTAACTGTAGATTAGATGTTATTTTCAAGATGTCATTCTTTATAATGTGAGCGTGGGGTTGATCTGAGATTCTGTTATTCTGCGCAATGGATTAATCTGAGATGTACCCTTTACCCTGTGGCTCCTGCAAGATACAATTTCCACTCCCACACTACTACAGATGTGAGACAGACGCTCCTAACGTTCTAAAGAGAAATGCCTGAAGAACTTTCAGCAATAAATATCTTCTGGAGTCGTCCGCTGTAAGGAAATGACACAAAAATTCACAAAATTTCTTACATAACTAGTGGGATACTTGGGTACTGGAGTAGTGCTAGTTAGTGTAAGAAAAACATGAAACTAACGAAAGTTATTATTTATTTTGCAAAAATTCTGAGAAATCACAATGGCACTTTTAGCTTTGAATTGAACAAGTTATATCGTGGTTCTTTTTGGAATGTTAAGTTACCTCTCAAGGATAGGATTCGCTAATGAAATTTCTATACAAAGTTTAAGATGGTTGTTGACTTGGCAGAATGGCTGAGAGGCGCGCCTACTCAACTTGAATAATTATCCTTTAGAATGATGCTAGGTACGATCGAGTCTGTCGCGTGTGAAATGCAGTGAAGTGTACTGTTGTGGAGGAAATATGGGGCTCGCATTAGCTGTAGCGCACAATACCGTAAGCTGCGATTAGTGCTTTCTGCGCCGCTCGCTGCTGAAAAATAAGATAACTCTCGTTCTATCTGGATTGACCTTCGCCAATCAAACTCTCCCTACGCCTTGATGAAGTCAAGGATTCCTATTCGCCCCTAGTCTAACTATTGGCGTGGTACACCGGCCAGATAACCAGTCCACCGCGATGCCACTCAAAAATTCACTCGCAGGCGTTTAACTATATCTCTGTGCGTTCACAGAGCACAATAAGTGTGTCGGCCAACACAGTGAACAACGCTTAATCGCAAGGACTCAATACAGAGAGTCACACTTTGATTCGCTCTCGACAGAGGTGCTCTACCAGTGAAGTACTGAGGAGAGACTTGTTCCTCGCTCCAAGAGCGACAACGGAACGACACCTCTCCACGCCAGATGTGATGGGGTATATCTTTTGGTCTCTTCCATTACTCCTTCAGCTCAAGACGTCAGAAATATCGTTTGCCAATCAGCATTGCTCTTCTAAAACGGGAGAATGACGTTTCGTTTAAGGCGACCAATCCGGAAATTGGCGTTTGGCGTTTGCTGTCTCCCTGTGAAAATCTCTGAAACTGCGTGCTATGTGTAAAGAATGCGTAGGCTGGCCGCTCCCCCACAATGTAGCGGAATTTGCTTTTAAGCCGAACACGGGGTCGTTCCTCCTTTCCCTCGGGCGAACGCTGTCCGCTCCACGGGCGGCCACCTACCGACGTAGATGGGTTTGGACTGGCCTCCTGGCGTGCGGTTGCCTCTCTCGAACTAAAAGCTCCTGTGACCGTCGTGTCTGGAATGTATGTGTATATGCCAGCCTCGAGTATTTCAACCACGGTGCGCACTTGCGATTTATTAGTTATTTACATATCGTTTACGTGAATTCATACAACATTGACTTTTATCTTATCGAGTTTGGGTTCTAATGAAGCGTCTTGATGTGCGGAATATGATTGTGAGGGCGGAATATGTAAGCAATGAAGGTCAGGAGACCACGTCGTCTTACAATAAGAAGAAAAGCTCAGCACGGTCAGCTTTTGTTTTACAAGTGCCTCTGATAACGGCGCGATCATCGATTTGATTAAGAAACGGAGGTGTCACGCAAACAGGCAGAAGCGCTAACCAGGAAGTTGGCACATGACTAGTGGGGCGCTAATAAGCCCTCTTGGCGCAGTGCCCCCTCACAGGCTAATCTGCCCCGAGGCGCTCGGAACACATCCAATTAACGGCAAAAGCACGGTGTAAGCGCTCTTTCCCCAAAGCACCGTTCGGGAAGAATGGCAGCAGCACCGATTATTCAGTGTGATGGTCGTCGGATTAGAGGGCCGGTATTACTTACATCTTCACATACACCTATGAACATTAAAATTGCAGCACCATAAAGGCGGCATGCAGCAATTGTGAAATTGACATGAAGTGTACTTTATCCTCGGATATGCAACTCATTACCACTTCAGCGCATCCGTACAAAGCAGGTAGGAGCAACGCCATCAACACTGTGTGTACAGGGTGGTCAGAAACAGTCTGAAAAGGTTGTAAAGGTGCTGCAGCTTGTGTTATTTTGAGAAGCAATTTTTAAGAAAAAATTCAATACGTTGTGCCATTTCCGCGTTAATTAGCATTTAAGTTACCCAATCATGCCTTTGAGCGAGATAATTCAACCGGCCCGCCAGATGAAATTAGTATCAGTTGTTCTGATATCGTGGATGACAGCGCACCAGACTGCTTGGGTTCGATTCTTACTACCGCCCCATGTCCAGTGTTTGTGTCACTTTCTTGTTCGGTTTTAGGGAACCAAACAAAGACCACGTTTAGCGACACCGTCTCTGGAGGACCGCTTGAATTCTGCTCGCGCAACGGTTTGATTCGCTGACTTCAATGCTAATTAACACGGAAACGATGCAACGTATCGAATTTTATTCGCCGGTCGGAGAGGCCGTGCGGTTCTAGGCGCTACAGTCTGGAACCGGACTCCCTGCCGCCGTTGGATAAGCAGCTGCCAGCAGAAAGTCGTATACTCCTAGCTCACTCATTTGTTACATAGTTTAATTCTTAATTTATTTGCGTGTTTTTGGTACTTGTATTGTTTAAATTCATAAATTTCGGGCGTATTATAGTATTTGAGAGTTGTAGCATCGCGTTTTAGTACCTGAATAGTGTAAATCCGCGTAGTCGTCTGTCTTCTGTTTTTGTTTTGAACGGCCAGTGTCGGTTGGTCACAGCCAGTGTGCTCCCTGCTGCCGTTGGATAAGCAGCTGCCAGCAGAAAGTCGTATACTCCTAGCTCACTCATTTGTTACATAGTTTAATTCTTAATTTCTTTGCGTGTTTTTGGTACTTGCATTGTTCAAATTCATAAATTTCGGGCGTATTATAGTGGTGGTGGTGGTTAGTGTTTAACGTCCCGTCGACAACGAGGTCATTAGAGACGGAGCGCAAGCTCGGGTTAGGGAAGGATTGGGAAGGAAATCGGCCGTGCCCTTTCAAAGGAACCATCCCGGCATTTGCCTGAAACCATTTAGGGAAATCACGGAAAACCTAAATCAGGATGGCCGGAGACGGGATTGAACCGTCGTCCTCCCGAATGCGAGTCCAGTGCGCGTATTATAGTATTTGAGAGTTGTAGCATCGCGTTTTAGTACCTGAATAGTGTAAAATCGCGTAGTCTCCTTCCGCCGCCAAGCAGTGTGTCAGCAGTGCGCAAGTAGCAGCATTACTGCATTTACTAGGCAATCTTGTAATTTAATAACCGTTTAAATTTTGTGTCGATTTGTTTGTGCTCTCTGTAGATTAGTTCAGACGTTCTTTGCACAACAGTTTTTAGCATGGATAGGGACTGCAACTGCTGTGTTCGGATACAGGCTGAGTTGGCATCCCTTCGCTCCCAGCTTCAGGCAGTGATGGCTTCGGTCACACAGCTTGATGCTGTTGCCAATGGGCATCACTGTGGGGGTCCGGATGGGGGTTTGTCAGGGACGGCCAGCTCGTCCCACGCATCCTCCGATTGGACTACGACTGTGGCTGCCCGGGATACTGCCCACATTGAGGCTGATCCCTCACCTGTGGTAGAGTGGGAGGTCATCTCGAGGTGTGGCAGGGGGCGAAAGACATTCCGGAGGGCTGAACGGAAGGCCTCTCCAGTTTGTCTGACGAACCAGTTTCAGGCTCTGTCTCCGGCTGATACTGATGTTCGGCCGGAGATGGCTGCTTGTCCTGTTCCAGAGGTTGCCCCTCAGTCTGCAAGATCCGGGCAGTCGCAGAGGGTGGGCTTACTGGTAGTTGGGAGCTCCAACGTCAGGCGCGTAATGGGGCCCCTTAGGGATATGGCAGCAAGAGAGGGGAAGAAAACCAATGTGCACTCCGTGTGCATACCGGGGGGAGTCATTCGAGATGTGGAAAGGGTCCTTCCGGATGCCATGAAGGGTACAGGGTGCACCCATCTGCAGGTGGTCGCTCATGTCGGCACCAATGATGTGTGTCGCTATGGATCAGAGGAAATCCTCTCTGGCTTCCGGCGGCTATCTGATTTGGTGAAGACTGCCAATCCCGCTAGCGGGATGAAAGCAGAGTTCACCATCTGCAGCATCGTCGACAGGACTGACTGCGGACCTTTAGTACAGAGCCGAGTGGAGGGTCTGAATCAAAGGCTGAGATGGTTCTGCGACCGTGTGGGCTGCAGATTCCTCGACTTGCGCCATAGGGTGGTCGGGTTTCGCGTTCCGCTGGATAGGTCAGGAGTCCACTACATGCAGCAAGCGGCTACACGGGTAGCAGGGGTTGTGTGGCGTGGACTGGGCGGTCTTTTAGGTTAGATGGCCTCGGACAAGTACAGAAAGGGCAACAGCCTCAAAGGGTGTGGGGCAAAGTCAGGACAGGTGGGGACCAAGCAGCAATCGGTATTGTAATTGTAAACTGTCAAAGCTGTATCGGTAAAGTACCGGAACTTCAAGCGCTGATAGAAAGCACTGAAGCTGAAATCGTTATAGGTACAGAAAGCTGGCTGAAGCCAGAGATAAATTCAGCCGAAATTTTTACAAAGGCACAGACGGTGTTTAGAAAGGATAGATTGCATGCAACCGGTGGTGGCGTGTTTGTCGCTGTTAGTAGTAATTTATCCTGTAGTTTAGTAGAAGTGGATAGTTCATGTGAAATATTATGGGTGGAGGTTACACTCAACAACCGAGCTAGGTTAATAATTGGCTCCTTTTACCGACCTCCCGATTCAGCAGCATTAGTTGCAGAACAACTGAGAGAAAATTTGGAATACATTGCACATAAATTTTCTCAGCATATTATAGTCTTAGGTGGAGATTTCAATTTACCAGATATAGACTGGGTCACTCAGATGTTTAGGATGGGTGGTAGGGACAGAGCATCGAGTGACATTATACTCAGTGCACTATCCGAAAATTACCTCGAGCAATTAAACAGAGAACCGACTCGTGGAGATAACATCTTGGACCTACTGATAACAAACAGACCCGAACTTTTCGATTCTGTAAGTGCAGAACAGGGAATCAGTGATCATAAGGCCGTTGCTGCATCCCTGAATATGGAAGTTAATAGGAATATAAAAAAGGGAGGAAGGTTTATCTGTTTAGCAAGAGTAATAGAAGGCAGATATCAGACTACCTAACAGATCAAAACGAAAATATCTGTTCCGACACTGACAATGTTGAGTGTTTATGAAAAAAGTTTAAGGCAATTGTAAAATTCGTTTTAGACAGGTACGTGCCGAGTAAAACTGTGACGGACGGGAAAAACCCACCGTGGTTCAACAACAAAGTTAGGAAGCTACTGCGAAAGCAAAGAGAGCTTCACTCCAAGTTTAAACGCAGCCAAAACCTCTCAGACAAACAGAACCTAAACGATGTCAAAGTTAGCGTAAGGAGGGCTATGCGTGAAGCGTTCAGTGAATTCGAAAGTAAAATTCTATGTACCGACTTAACAGAAAATCCCAGGAAGTTCTGGTCTTACGTTAAATCAGTAAGTGGCTCGAAACAGCATATCCAGACACTCTGGGATGATGATGGCATTGAAACTGAGGATGACACGGGTAAAGCTGAAATACTAAACAACTTTTTCCAAAGCTGTTTCACAGAGGAAGCCGCACTGCAGTTCCTTCTCTAAATCCTCGCACAAACGAAAAAATGGCTGACATCGAAATAAGTGTCCAAGGAATAGAAAAGCAACTAGAATCACTCAACAGAGGAAAGTCCACTGGACCTGACGGGATACCAATTCGTTTCTACACAGAGTACGCGAAAGAACTTGCCCCCCTTCTGACAGCCGTGTACCGCAAGTCTCTAGAGGAACGGAAGGTTCCAAATGTTTGGAAAAGAGCACAGGTAGTCCCAGTCTTCAAGAAGGGTCGTCGATCAGATGCGCAAAACTATAGACCTATATCTCTGACGTCGATCTGTTGTAGAATTTTAGAACATGTCTTTTGCTCGAGTATCATGTCGTTTTTGGAAACCCAGAATCTACTATGTAGGAATCAACATGGATTCCGGAAACAGCGATCGTGTGAGACCCAACTCGCTTTATTTGTTCATGAGACCCAGAAAATATTAGATACAGGCTACCAGGTAATGCTATTTTCCTTGACTTCCGGAAGGCGTTCGATACAGTTCCGCACTGTCGCCTGATAAACAAAGTAAGAGCCTACGGAATATCAGACCAGCTTTGTGGCTGGATTGAAGAGTGTTTCGCAAACAGAACACAGCATGTTGTTATCAATGGAGAGACGTCTACAGACGTTAAAGTAACCTCTGGCGTGCCACAGGGGAGTGTTATGGGACCATTGTTTTTCACAATATATATAAATGACCTCGTAGATAGTGTCGGAAGTTCCATGCGGCTTTTCGCGGATGATGCTGTAGTATACAGAGAAGTTGCAGCATTAGAAAATTGTAGCGAAATGCAGGAAGATCTGCTGCGGATAGGCACTTGGTGCAGGGAGTGGCAACTGACCCTTAACATAGACAAATGTAATGTATTGGAATACATAGAAAGAAGGATCCTTTATTGTATGATTATATGACAGCGGAACAAACACTGGTAGCAGTTACTTCTGTAAAATATCTGGGAGTATGCGTGCAGAACGATTTGAAGTGGAATGATCACATAAAATTAATTGTTGGTAAGGCGGGTACCAGGTTGAGATTCATTGGGAGAGTGCTTAGAAAATGTAGTCCATCAACAAAGGAGGTGGCTTACAAAACACTCGTTCGACCTATACTTGAGTATTGCTCAACAGTGTGGGATCCGTCCCAGATCAGGTTGACGGAGGAGATAGAGAAGATCCAAAGAAGAGCGGCGCGTTTCGTCACAGGGTTATTTGGTAACCGTGATAGCGTTACGGAGATGTTTAGCAAACTCAAGTGGGAGACTCTGCAAGAGAGGCGCTCTGCATCGCGGTGTAGCTTGCTCGCCAGGTTTCGAGAGGGTGCGTTTCTGGATGAGGTATCGAATATATTGCTTCCCCCTACTTATACCTCCCGAGGAGATCACGAATGTAAAATTAGAGAGATTCGAGCGCGCACGGAGGCTTTCAGACAGTCGTTCTTCCCCCGAACCATACGCGACTGGAACAGAAAAGGGAGGTAATGACAGTGGCACGGAAAGTTCCCTCCGCCACACACCGTTGGGTGTCTTGCGGAGTATAAATGTAGATGTAGATGTAGATGTAGACCGCTGCGGTCGCAGGTTCGAATCCTGCCTCGGGCATGGATGTTTGTAATGTCCTTAGGTTAGTTAGGTTTAATTAGTTCTAAGTTCTAGGGGACTGAATGACCTCAGAAGTTAAGTCGCATAGTGCTCAGAGCCATTTGAATCATTTTTTGAATTTTATTCTTAGCAGTTATTTCTCAGCACAACCTACCCTGCAACACTCTTACAAGATTTTCAGACTGTTTCTGAGCACCCTGGATTAAAAAAAAAATTATCAAATGTGTTTCCTATTCAGAAAGTAGCATTTCAGTGTTTGTGAGAAGATCGTGTTATGCCTCGCGCAAGGATAAAAATCTACCAGCACTCGTCAGAATTCGACAGCAGCAGGCTTGTGGCTTGTCGAAACAGGAGTATATCGTTCCACGATACTGTTACTCGCGTTGGTCGGTATCCCGGCGTATCTCGATAGAGTGGGTATTCAACTGTTACCATGGCCAGAACGTTCTCAACATCTCTCACCCATGGAAAACATCTGGTCACGGGTTGCCGAGAGACTGGCAGACCACCATTTGCCAGCCAGTGCTGTTGATGAACTCTAGCGTAGAGTTGAAGCAGTATGGACTGATGTATCCGTATCTGTCATCCAAGCTCAGTTCGACTCGATGCACAAACGGGTTAGAGTCATAATTGCCGCTAGAGGTGGCAGCTCTGTGTACTAAATTCAGATACCTAATACCCCCAAATCAACTATATATTTAATAACGTATTCTTCCAACTATACCGTACACATACATCCAGTAACATTTCCTTATGTGGTATCCTTTCTACTGATTCAGTTTTGATGGCTAGTAAGCGATTGTGCAGTGCGTGATGGAGCGTATAAAGGCCAGTCATATAAAACAAAATAGATGGGAAAAAAGTAAGTGAAACATATATTATTTCAAAAGTAATCGCCATAGCATTCAGTAAAGTTATCCCACTGTGAGACAAGACGGTTAATGCCTCCATGGAAAACTGTTCGCGGTTCCTTATGGAACCATGATTGTACCCAGCCATGCACTTCTTCGTCCGACGGCCACGATCGTCTCTCTTCAGGGCTCCAAAAATATGGAAATCGCCTGAGGAAAGATCCATATGGAGGATGCACAAGGGCTTCCCACCAAAACTTATGCGGGCTACTCGAATAACCGTCGACAGCATTTGGGCGGGCTAATATGTTCACAAGATTATTTCGAGCATGCTGCAGAAGTTTCTCTGGGAAGCCCTTATACATCTAGGCGCTACAGTCTGGAACCGCGCGACCGCTACGGTCGCAGGTTCGAATACTGCCTCGGGCATGAATGTGTGTGATGTCCTTAGGTTAGTTAGGTTTAAATAGTTCTAAGTTCTAGGGGACTGATGACCTCAGAAGTTTAGTCCCATAGTGTTCAGAGCCATTTGAACCACTTTGAACCTTTTTTTTTTTTTTGGTCATCAGTCTACTGACTGGTTTGATGCGGCCCGCCACGAATTCCTTTCCTGTGCTAACCTCTTCATCTCAGAGTAGCACTTGCAACCTACGTGCTCGATTATTTGCTTGACGTATTCCAATCTCTGTCTTCCTCTACAGTTTTTGCCCTCTACAGCTCCCTCTAGTACCATGGAAGTCATTCCCTCATGTCTTAGCAGACGTCCTATCATCCTGTCCCTTCTCCTTATCAGTGTTTTCCACATATTCCTTTCATCTCCGATTCTGCGTAGAACCTCCTCATTCCTTACCTTGTCAGTCCACCTAATTTTCAACATTCGTCTATAGCACCACATCTCAAATGCTTCGATTCTCTTCTCTTCCGGTTTTTCCACAGTCCATGTTTCACTACCATACAATGCTGTATTCCAGACGTACATCCTCTGAAATTTCTTCCTCAAATTAAGGCCGGTATTTGATGTTAGTAGACTTCTCTTGGCCAGAAATGCCTTTTTTGCCATAACGAGTCTGCTTTTGATGTCCTCCTCGCTCCGTCCGTCATTGGTTATTTTACTGCCTAGGTAGCAGAATTCCTTAACTTCATTGACTTCCTGACCATCAATCCTGATGTTAAGTTTCTCGCTGTTCTCATTTCTACTACTTCTCATTACCTTCGTCTTTCTCCGATTTACTCTCAAACCATACTGTGTACTCATTAGACTGTTCATTCCGTTCAGCAGATCATTTAATTCTTCTTCACTTTCACTCAGGATAGCAATGTCATCAGCGAATCGTATCATTGATATCCTTTCACCTTGTATTTTAATTCCACTCCTGAACCTTTCTTTTATTTCCATCATTGCTTCCTCGATGTACAGATTGAAGAGTAGGGGCGTAAGGCTACAGCCTTGTCTTAAACCCTTCTTAATACGAGCACTTCGTTCTTGATCGTCCACTCTTATTATTCCCTCTTGGTTGTTGTACATATTGTATATGACCCGTCTCTCCCTATAGCTTACCCCTACTTTTTTCAGAATCTCGAACAGCTTGCACCATTTTATATTGTCGAACGCTTTTTCCAGGTCGACAAATCCTATGAAAGTGTCTTGATTTTTCTTTAGCCTTGCTTCCATTATTAGCCGTAACGTCAGAATTGCCTCTTCCCTTTACTTTTCTTAAAGCCAAACTGATCGTCACCTAGCGCATTCTCAATTTTCTTTTCCATTCTTTGAACCTTATACATCCACAATACAGTGCCGATTGCTCCCCATGCGATTTCCATATTTTTGGAGCCCTAAATAAAGATATTCGTGGCCGTCGATTTGCTTCGGAAAAAGTGGGTGCACGCCTTGGTACAATCATGGTTCCGCAGGCAACCGCAAACCGTTTCCCACGAAGACAGTGATCGTCGTGTTTCACAGTGGGATACATGTGTTAAGAGTTATGGCGATTACTTTTGAAATAATAAAAAGTTTACTTACTTTTTTCCTCCTGTCTCGTTTGCATTTGACTGCCCGTTATACATTGTGCAATATTACCAAATTTCTGCTCTATTACAACCGCGTGTACAGACAGAGATTGGTGACTGTGTGTATATCCCTGTACTCACTGTAGTCTCTCTTCTCTTATTCTCATGATCTCCATGCGAGATATGCGACAGTCAAACACCGCTGTTGCACATTCTTACTCAAATACAGGTTCTCTAAACTTACCCAATAAGGTTTCCCGAGAACAGTGTCCTCTTTCCTCATAGGCTACCCACTTAAGTTTCCTGGCCATTTATGTTACACTTTCGCATGGGCTATCCCGACCTTATACACCAGCGGTGCGTATCGGAATTGGTACGATGTGTGACGTCATGCTTACCCGATAATGACTGCAAACCCTGTAGCAGCATTGTAACGTTTGTCACGATAGCGTCTTACATGAGTGTTGCTGTACACATAAATTTCACTTTATTAGAATCCTTCAAGAAATTCAAGTCTTCCATTCGACCTCGCTCATAACGATTTTACGCGTTCCGCCGATTTCACATCACTTCTTATTACCGCTATCTGATAAATTTTTTATTGTATGTTGAGAGCATTACTGGTTTTATTACTCTTCTTTGGGGCAAACATGATGTTAATTTCGTTTCCGTAGTATATTCGTTTACCATGATAACGAACTGGCTTTTGTAAGAAGAAGAATTCGACTAGCCGTCGCGTATCTGTGATGATTCTGCGTATAATCATAAGTTGCTTATTATTCGACGACGTGGTAGTTCCTGCGGAAAGGACGCGACTGAATTAATTCCCCATCACTGTTGCAACGAGCTTGTACTCCATCTCTAACGACATCGGTGTCGGCGAAGGAAGGTTAAGCACTAGTAACTTTGTGCAATATCGCATACAGCGTTGTTTATTTATAAGAACTGATTTACCGGAAAATGGGGTAACTTGAAACAATTTTTGACTTTAAGCTTCTCCAGTCCCTATATTTTTTTAATTAAATGAAACATATTACGCTTAATTATCAGGTGACATTCGGTTTATAATGCTAATGTGCTCCAAATGAATTTTGGAATCTTTTTATGCCAAAAAATTTCATTTTGTCCGCCGGTAGGGTGACACTTGAAACAAAGATAGTTTTTTAAATAAATCTCATGTTAAACATTTTTGGAATACATGAAATATGAGGGTTGTGTAAATGATGTGACTGAAAGATTTTAATAGGTTTTGGTAGCAAATAATAATTAATAGACGAAATGTTTGATGGAAATTGAAATGAAATGACATTATCGCATTAAGTGCTGGTTTTACAAGGTGATTTCAAATGACAAAAATAGTGCCTATGAAGTGTTCCTAAAACAGTAAATTATGAAAGTATTACAAAATAAAGTAATTCCATTATACAAACAAATGGAAATTAACTGAAAGAACAGAGATAAATGAAAAACGAGAGTGACCCAGGTACAGCACAACAAAATTACACTGATCAACCTGAACATCACGACCACCTACCTAATAGCCAGGATGTCCAACTTTGGCACGGATAAGAGTTGCGACACGTTATGGCGTGGAAGCAATGAGGCCTTGGTAGGTCGTGGGAGGGAGCTGGCACCACATCTGCACACACAAGTCACTTAATTCCCGTAAATTCCGGGGTGGATTTGGGAGGGGGGGGGGGGGGACGATGAGCTCTGACGCAACGTTCAATAACATCCTAGATGTATTCGATCGTGTTCAGATCTGGCATGTTGGGGGCCAGCACGTCAATTAGAACTCGCTGTGTTCCTCGAACCATTCCATCACACTCCTGGCCTTGTGACATGGTGCATTATCTTGCTGAAAAATGCCACAGCCGTCGGAAAATATGATCGTAATGAAGTGGAGTACATGGTCTGCAACCAGTGTACGATACCCATTGGCCGTCATGGTGTCTTGCACGAGCTCCACTAGACCCATGGAAACCTACGTGAATGTTCTCCGGAGCATAATGGAGCCGCCGCCAGCTTTCTCTGTCCCGCTGTACGGGTGTCAAGCAGCTGTTCCCCTGGAAGGCGATGGATTCGCGTCCTGCCATCGTCGTGATGAAGAAGGTATCTGGATTCATCAGACCGTGCAAAGCTCTGCCACTGCGGCAACGTTCAGTGCCGATCGTCACGTGCCCATTTCAGTCGCAGTTGCCGATGTCGTGGTGTTAACATTGGCACATTCGTGGGTCGTCGACTGCGGGAGTCCATCGTTAGGAATGTTCGGTACACTGTGTGTTCAGACACACCTGCACTCTGTCCAGCATTAAAGTCTGATGTTAGTTCTGCCACAGTTCGCCGCCTGTCCTGTTTTACCTGTCCCACTGATACTACATGCACCGTGTGTGTGTCTGACTAGCAGCCCTTCCTCTCCAGGTGACGCTGCTATCACCTGGACTGGTTTATAGCGATAGTAGGTCGGTGGGCACAATGTTCTTGCTGATCAGTATATACATACTTACTACATACCTACTGTAAACTTGGAATGGTCTCAATTCGGTGAGGACGAGATTCCACGTGTTTCTTCAGTACTTTTTTGTAACTACCATCTAGTAAAAATTTAAGAACTGTTATCAAAATGAGTAACTTATCTAATGTTCCCATGCAAAAGTAATACTAACATATAAATTATACCAAAAAATTCAAGTTTCCAAATAGTGTATATTTTATAACATTAAATAGTAGTAGACTACTTAATACAGAAGCAGAGGCGTCATTAATTACGTTACTACTTCACACTGTAACTACATTGCATATTCGAGTTGTGATTGTACAAAATTTTTTTATGATAGTGTGATTCAAATTAAAATGTGACATACGTCTCACGTTATTGTAATGTATGGTCCCTCATAGTATCTACACAACTGATCATAATGTTATTGCAGAAAATAAATAAATAAATTTAACAAAATCCTCAGCTCCTTGATAGACATTTATCAGTTTTATCAACGTACTGTAGTATATAGCTCTAGAAAACTACGCGATGCGGATCGAAGGTCTTGATGAAGAAAAAGTTCCCCGTGGCCGTAGTGTCCTGAAGGGGCAGCAGGCCCTCACGCAGTCATCGCCGTGGCGCGATAAACGTTATCTGTGCCCCATACGTACTGGCCACCACTACGGCAATGGCACAGCCGCTTTGTACTATACGTGCCAAAGGTCCGATGGAACATAAGCTGACCGCACAAAAAAGTTCGCACCCAGGAGACATCACGGTAATATCGCGCAAGACAGCCTCTAGCTTTCGTAATGGCCACAGTTCGACGAGGTTTCTTCAGGTGTGCCATGTGCAGGTGAAGCTCCCGTAGAGCTACCACACTGCGGGTATGTTGATTGCTACGTTTCATCTGCTGTTCCAGATGGTGACTTTACGCACCAGTCTAGGTTGCGATAAGGTGCCTGAGTGTTCAAATCAGGAATGTATGCGTGCGGTCCTGTGAACACGACTGTTGTCATCTTGTAAGACGGAAGTGTCGACTACGTACTCATCATGAAGATACAGAAGATAAGACAATTGTGCATATTAAAATAAACATCATCGTTGATGTGCATGGTAACCCGAAAGGGTGGGCCCAAGTCATGGTACGAGAAACACCTCTCAGACATCATAGAACCACCTCCCTCCTGAACTGCACCCTACACATACTGCTCGCTGAACGCCTCATTGGCGCCGATGACCTGTATCATTTAGGAAGACGCAAAATGGCTCAGTCCACGCTGCACGTCTCGAGCCAGCTACTTTCCAGTTTTGTTGTTTGTCACAATGAAGACTAGCAGTTTCATGTGCTGGTGTGAGCAATGGCATTTTGCGAGGTATCCCACGCCGAATGTACATTCCATATATTTCCCTTCGCAATTTTCTCCCAGAAACTGATTGAGAAAGATCTGCGTTCACTGACAACAGTAATCCCTGACAGTTCTGACTCTAATTGTCATTGACAAGACAACACTCGTCTATTGGCACCTGTCAGTCAGGATATATTTACTGAAAGAGCTCTTACGTTGCGTTAAATAGCGGTCAGTGGCACACCTTTGCTTGTGTAGACGTTGGATAGTCCGCGTTTATACAATGAAGAAAGGCAACTGCATCACAGCATGGTCATGGGCACGTCCGAACACAATAGCCCCCTTTTGGCAGTATGCCACGTCTCTATGTCGACCCATCGTACTACAGTGATTCCATACAAACGACTAGCACACTGCCATGACTTGCGTCAGCTGTAGAGGATCACATGTACCTAGCTCCAAAGTAACAAATGTGCAAAACTTAAAGACGAAAGTAACTTTCGCTTGATGTGTCATAGTCACGTAACATAACTCGATAAAACTTGGACCATACTTAGAAAGAACTTCTACAGTACAGCACCAAGTGTAACTGAAAGAAATACGCAATGGGACGTACAGGAATGACACTTTCATTCAAAGACAATAAGTGCACGGTAGTCACCAGGTTTTTTTATGGTCCCCTGAGATTACAAAGGCGGGACATGCTTCTTCATAGGGTGTGCGATCACAACGGACAGCAATGCATGCTGTGCAATGTGCTCCCATGTTGGCGATGAGGTTGGTAAGGAGTTCTTGTGCTAGGGCGTCCCTTTCCCCCCACCAACGCGGTTAACAACTGCTGGGTGGTCGCTGCTGCATGTGTACGTGCTGTAATACGACGACGACGATGATGATGATGATTGGTCTGTGGAGCGCTCAACTGCGTGGTTATCAGCGCCAACAAATTCCCAATCTTTACTCAGTCCACTCTCGCGACTTTCATGAATAATGATGAAATGATGATGAGGACATCACAAACGCCCAGTCCTTTTGCATCTATCTGCACATGCATCAAACGAGGGCGCTCGCAGATAGTTGTTCCGCTCTTAACAAATACCTGAACTACGTCTTCAGCTTACATGAACGTCTCTAAAATGGCTCTGAGCACTATGGGACTTAACTTCTGAGGTCACCAGTCCCTTAGAACTTACAACTACTTTAACCTAACTAACCTAAGGACATCACACACATCCATGCCCGAGGCAGGATTCGAACCTGCGACCGTAGCGGTCACGCGGTTCCAGACTTAAGCGCCTAGAGCCGCACGGCCACACCGGCCGGCTGAACGTCTCTCGTCGGCCTAAGAGGATAAATGTGGAACATGGTATTCCGCAGAAACCCATGTTACACCGCACTAGTAACAATCTTGTTACAAGGAGGCAGAAAATATCATTACTGTGAAACACAACTTGCTCTTCATTCACACGAAGTAATGAGTACTGTCGACAGGGGTTCTCAAGTTGATACCATATTTCTAGAGAGTGGAGAAAAATTGTGTCATGAAATTTTAACCCTGGAGAGCTGATGCCAGTAGGAACCACAATTACTAATGTTGTGTAGGTCGACAAATCACAATTTTTAAATTACGGAAACCTGGTGCCACGCGTTCCGATTGGGAGCGGGATTGCCCTGTTGCCGGATGCTTTGGACAACGCATGACCGCGAATGCTTTGCTTGCCGAAGATCGCTATGTATCCAAGGCGGCCCGCACGCTCAGCGGTAGCGCGCCAGCCTTCCACTCTGGGGGCCCGGGGGCGAATCCGCCGGGGTCCCGACACATCAAATGGTTCAAATGGCTCTGAGCACTATGGGACTCAACTATGTGGTCATTAGTCCCCTAGAACTTAGAACTACTTAAACCTAACTAACCTAAGGACATCACACACATCCATGCCCGAGGCAGGATTCGAACCTGCGACCGTAGCAGTCGCACGGTTCCGGACTGCGCGCCTAGAACCGCGAGACCACCCGACACATCCATTGTAGTTTCATGATAAGACGTACTGGGAACAAACCGTTCAACAGCTGTTAGTACGCGTACAGAAAGTCTTTTAAAAATTGTGACGGTCCTGTAAAGAGACTTTTTTGTAGCTAGGACATTGTTTACTTAAAGTAGGTTCTCGAACTGGCGACCCTCTGACGCGACACAAGCTTGGTAACGTCGAACGGTGTTTCGCCGAACTCTTTCAAAGATTCCTGGCATTTGCCGAACTCTTTCAAAGATTCCTGGCATTACCCTGATGTGATCAGCGGAATGTTGAATGTGATCCATTAATTCCTCCTCGTTTCTAGGTGGTTCGCGTCCGGGTGGGTGAACTAGAACCTTGAAGAATCTCCACAGCAAAAAGTCCGGTGGCGTGAGGTCTGGTGATCGCGGAAGCCATGTCCTACGAGCACCTCTGCCAATTACCCGGCCGTCGAAGAGTTCATTTAAATATCCGCGCACAGCACGACTGTTATGTGCGGGCGCCCCATCATGCGTAGCCGTACGTTCAGGGGAACATCTTCCAGCAGGCCGCTTAGAGTTTCTTGTAAAAATTGAAGGTAATTTTCCCCGGTACGTCAAGGAGGTAGACGCACCGGCCCAATCAAATTGTCACCCACAATGCCTGCCCAAATGTTGAGCGAAAATCGTTCCTGGTGACCGTGGACGTACGTGACGTGAGGATTTCCCCTTGCCCAGTAAGGAACGTTTCGAGTGTTATAAAGTTCATCACGATGGAAGATGCACTCGTCGGTAAACAACACAATGGCAGGGAAGTCGGGATCTCGTGCAACACGTCGCAGAAACCACCGGCAAAACCCTAGTCCGCCACAGGATTTAGGTCTTGGACAGGGTGAAAACTAAATGGATGATGATCGTTATCCCTCAAAACCTACCAGACTAACCACTGAGTGACCCCCATGTCGTGTTCAACCGCTCGAGTACTTGTCGTAGGTGCTTCCTCGAAGCGCTCGAGAACAGTCTCTTCAAATGCAGCATCCCGTCGTGTTCAAGGTCTTCCAGCATCACCATGATATCCCGCTAACGAGCCTGTTTCGCCCAGTCGCCGGTGAATTGCTGTAAACTTTTGCGGGTGTGGTGGCGTCTAGCGGGGTACCATTCTTCATACAACCGTCGAGCTTCATGCGCATTGCCGTCGGCTAGTCCGTAAACAAAAACCATATCTCGTTGTTCTTCAAATGAATACTCTGCTGCCAAGCTTACTGCATGACTAAATCGCAGATGACGTGTGTGTGCTCCGAAGCGAAGCTTACGTGTGAATGCCTCTGACGTGAGCTGGAGACAAACAGCAACACCTATTCGACACGTGTGCGTATCACTTTTGGGGCAGTGACGGGGCAAGGGACTTTTGATGTGTGAACCGACAACCACAGCGCTGCCCGTCAACCGACGAACGGCAACAGGCCAATCCCACAGCCAATCGGATCGCGTGGCGCCAAGTTTCCGTAGTTTAAAAATGGTGCTTTGTCGACCTACACAACATTAGTAATTTTGGTTCCTACCGGCATCAGCTATCCAGGGTTAAAATTTCGAGACACAATTTTTCTCCACTCTGTAGAAATACGGAAGCAACTTCAGATCCCTTGTCGACAGCACTCATTACTTCGTGCGAATGAAGAGCAAATTGTGTTTCACAATAATGATATTTTCTGCTTCCTCGTAACAAGATTGTTACTAGTGTGGTGTAACATGTGTTTCTACGGAATACCACGTTCCACATTTATCCTCTTAGGCCGACGAGAGACGTTCATGTAAGCTGAAGACGTAGTTCAGGTATTTGTTAAGAGCGGAACATCTCACTGCGCCCGCCCTCGTTTGATGCATGTGCAGATAGATGCAAAAGGAAGTCGTCTCGGTATATCGGGAGGCACGACCGCGAGTGCACGTCTCCACCTGCTGGGGAGGCTCGATTGTATTTTGGCGTCGCGATATGACCGTGCCTTGGAAGTCAAGCAAAAAAGGGTCGCTGGCAAGAATGTAAACGATGGACCAGCTGAAAAATCGTGATGAGAACTGTCACCCCGTTTCTAATGTCAAAGCATAACACATATATGTTACGATCTATTGTGAGCAACAAGTTGATGAGCGATCTGCATCACCACTATCTCCAGCGATTTTAAAAGTAGTTGTATAAACGAAACGCTGCTGCTGCAATACAGAAGTGTTATAGCAAACCTGATTACGTCATTTCAGTTGCTTAAATAGATCAGAGCTCTCTTTCAGCAACCGCCCCAACTGCAAAAGGAGAAGAAATCACATGGCAGGGTTTTGTGGCACTACATAACTGGTCCACTCAAGCGACTGAGTTCAAGAACGGCGATCGCAAATTATCCGTAAGGTAAAGTTGGCACATACATGCAACCGGGTGACAGATCGTATATAGACTGAAACCTCACAACACCAGTAACACTTCTCACTAATTCCAGCAGCTGACTCACATGTCCTCAAGCATTTGGCGATGACTGGCGTCACCTCCCTCCCCATACAGTTTCCAACGACATTTCGTTACATGACGAGGCAACTGAGATTTGGAAAAAGATATGACATTCTTTGATGTATCAAGTGGCTATTTTCTGAAGTGTTCAAAATTCAGGTTATATGTAACTGTATTTCTCGTCGTCATATGCATTATTAGTTGTCCAAAAGGAAAGAAGACTAGATTTTAACGTCCTGTCGATGTTGAGGTCGTAAGGGACGGGTCACAAGCTCGTGTTGGTGTAGGCTGAGGAAGGAAATCGGCCATGTCCTTCAAAAGAACTATCCTGGCATTCGCCTGAAGCGATTTAAGAGAATCACTAAATTCTAAATCCGGAGAGCTCGGCGAGGATCTGAACCGTTTTCAATTCAAACACGAGCCCAGTGTTCTATTTAACAAAGCTTCAGGGCTCGATGGAATCTCTATCAGATTCTATAAGGCATCTGCAGCTGAGTTATCCTCTCTATTAAGCATTACATAACGTAGATCCCGAGAACAAGAAAACGGTGTCCAGTACTTGAAAGAAAGCAAAGGCTACCCCTGTCAACCAGAAGGGAAGCATAAGTGAGTCACAACACTACCTTCCAATATAACTGACATCGGCCGGCAGGAGTGGCCGAGCGGCTCCAGGCGCTACAGTCTGGAACCGCGCGACCGCTACGGTCGCAGGTTCGAATCCTGCCTCGGGCATGGATGTGTGTGATGTCCTTAGGTTAGTTCGGTTTAAGTAGTTCTCAGTTCTAGGAGACTGATGACCTCAGAAGTTAAGTCCTATAGTGCTCAGAGCCATTTGAATCTCTCTCTCTCTTTTTTTTTTTTTTTTAACTGACATCCATCGCTCACAGAATCATAGTCAGAGCTCAGATGTAATGAGTTACAGGGTATGGACAAAAATACGAAAACAACAAAAACGCAACACATTACCGTGCATAATACTATGTAGGAAACACGTCTGCATTCAAAACAGCTTCCAGTGGTGTCAAAATGGATAATTAAGCGTCCTTTGTCGTTTTCAAGGGAATCTTATACCATTATTTTTAAAACTAGTGACAAGTTCAGGTAATGATGATGGAGGTGGATACCGATCGCCCAGCCTCCTCTCCGAAGCGGACCACAACGACTCAACAATATGGAAATCTGGTGACTGTGGCTGTCAGGGTAGACGCGACAGTCCATCCTCGGCCTCACAAAACCAATCCTGGACGATGGACTGTGTCAACAGGGGCCCCGTCGTCTTGGAGCACAGCATCAGTGTTGGGAAACATTGTACCATGGCTGAATCTGATCAGCAAAAGTGTTCCCACAATCCTTGGCAGTAATGCGGCATTGCAAAGTATCCATGGTGTCCAAGCAATGCCACGATATGGCTGCCCAAATCATCACCGAATCCCTGACATGTTTCACTCTTAGAACGTAAATTCGTAGAGAACTTGGAAACAGTGTGAAACAAGACTCATCCGACAAAATAATTTTCTCCCATTGCTCCTTAGTCGAGGTTTTATGGCTTCCGCATCACGCTTTCCTGTTACGTATATTTCCATCGCAGATGTGTGGTTTTGGTATTCCAACTTTCCCTGCAATTCCCAGCTTTGGAAGCTCCCTTCGTGTTGTTTTGCTGCTGACACAGTTCGCGAGATCGAGAGCGACTTTTGAAACTGTCATCTTCTTATTTTTCCGCACAATCCTCTTCAATGACCGTCTGTCACGATCCCTCAACGCACACTTTCGTCCACGTTTTGATTTAGCAGACGTTTTTGCGCTTTCCTTATATTCTGTATAAATCTTTGATACGGTGCGTCTTGAAATACCAAACACTTCGGTTAAGTTTTGCAGGTTCTTGAGACATATTTTCTGGGTATTATGGCATAACGGACCCGTCGTCTCCGGTGATCTCTTGAGAGTGATTGCATTTCGTTTGATTTATTACCCCCATTTTATCTCTGTACCTGTACTGCATTGAAAATACCTGTACAACAGTCCATATAACGACTGTATGTGTTGTGTGTCTTGTCTGGAAACGAAGGTGTCCCATTCACCCACGGTATGATGACAACAGTAATGCAGAAATTACTCTTCGCCCTCAAAATTCAAATGGCTCTGAGCACTATGGGACTTAACATCTGAGGTCATCAGTCCCCTAGAACTTAGAACTACTTAAACCTAATCAACCTAAGAACATCACACACACCCATGCCCGAGGTAGGATTCGAACCTGCGACCGTAGCGGTCGCGCGGTTCCAGACTGAAGCGCCTAGAACCGCTCGGCCACAGTGACCGGCTCTTCGCCCTTAATCTTCTTTAAGTATTTCTCGGCTCCGTCTCAGGTTTGCTTTTCCAGCAGTGTTAGTTTGCGTTATCGGTGATACACCGCTGTATGGATAAGTTTACAGATGAAGAGTTGACCTGTATGCACCGCATCGACGGGCTCGCTGAATGCAGTGGAAGAGCGAAGCAACGACGTTACGCTGAGTTGTTCCCGCAGCGATGGCAGCCACTCTGTCCGATGGTTTATTAATAAAGGAATAAATTTCCTGTATGAAACCACGATTTTTGTGAATATTTTTGGTCGCTTTGAATATGTCTTCTCAGACACATGAACGTGCAGGGAGCCGGCGGACTGTGCTTACACCAGAACTGGTGGACCGGATTCTACAGGATATTGAGACGAATCCTCGTACAAGCTCCAGGAAAGTGGCCTCTCAACGCGTTCGTCTGTCTGAAAGGACCCACGATCACACAAACGGGCTTGAAATGTTGTGTGATGGGGTTAGTGTCTGTGAGGATACTTGTTTTGGTATAGCCGTGCTCCCTCTCGTCCGCTTCCATCTGCATGGTCATACACAAACACCATCTCGGCTTGTTCCCGACATGAATGTCAGACCGTTCTGCTGCTTACAGTACGCTGCGTAAATCATGCAGCCTGCAACACACAAGGAACACACAGCACGTGGTCAGAGAAATTTTCACTCCTCAGCGTCATCTACCGTGGTAATGATGCATTTCCGGACACATCTTCGTGGGAACTTCCTTCCTCCATTTCCAGTCAGGGATACGTACCCGCGGTTTATCAGTTTTGTTAATGTTCACCCTGTACTAATAAAAATGAAAAATCTGGAGAAGACTGCCGTGGTGAAGAAGTAGGATTTAGAAAAGATAAGATCCGGGAGACAAAGAGCTACACGAATGATATTACTAGTACTTTCTAACACATTACGAGACAAAGAACTATCTGATAATGTCAACGCATATTGGGATATGTTGAAAAAAGGAATCATAAAAGTAAGGCGGAAAATCATAGGATATATAAATGGGAAAAGGACAAAAAAAAACCTGGATTACACGGAAAATGATTTCGAAGACGTAAGAGAGAAGAGTATAGATTTAAGTGTCAGGAAGTCGTTTCTGAAAGTATTTGTATGGAGTGTAGCCATGTATGGAAGTGAAACATGGACGATAAATAGTTTGGACAAGAAGAGAATAGAAGCTTTCGAAATGTGGTGCTACAGTAGAATGTTGAAGATTAGGTGGGTAGATCACGTAACTAATGAGGAGGTATTGAATAGGATTGGGGAGAAGAGAAGTTTGTGGCACAACTTCACTAGAAGAAGGGAACGGTTGGTAGGACATGTTTTGAGGCATCAAGGGATCACAAATTTAGCATTGGAGGGCATCGTGGAGGGTAAAAATCGTAGAGGGAGACCAAGAGATGAATACACTAAGCAGATTCAGAAGGATGTAGGTTGCAGTAGGTACTGGGAGATGAAGGAGCTCGCACAGGATAGAGTAGCATGGAGAGCTGCATCAAACCAGTCTCAGGACTGAAGACCACAACAACAACAACAAGAGAGAAGAAAATAATAAAAAACAATGAAGATCCAAGAAAAATTTACTGAAGGCTGAATAACGAAATGCGTAGAGAAACAGAGCAAGCTCGAAAAAAGGAGAAAGACTCATCTGAAGAAGCGGAGTGGAAGGGAATATATAATTTACTGTACAACAGAGTAAAGAGTACAACATGGGATCAAAACAGACCAGGAAGTGCTACAATGGAAATTCTCAATAAAGACGAAAATGTAACGTACAAGGATCGTGAGGACATCCTACAGAGACGGGAAGACTATTTAAAAGAGCTGTATGACACAAATCACAAACCAACAACTCTGGAATTTGAATCTGTGAACAGTGGAAATGATGACAAGAAACGGCCAACAATCATTATGGAAGAAGTAAAGAGAGCAGTAGCTGCAATGAGAAATGGGTAAAGCAGTATGTGCAGTTACGATACCAGGAGAAATACTGAAATGTTTGAACCATGAAAGAGTAAGAGAAATAGTGAGGTTATGTAACGAAGTATATGGCAGTGGGGAATGTCCAGGGGACTTTCTGACAACAGTAATGATTGGATTACTAATGAAAGATGGAACCGAGGAATTCAGTGATTACCGGACAATTGACCTCATTTTAGATGCAGCGAAAGATATGTTAAGAATAATTAATAAAAGACTGGAAAAATAAATGGAGGAGAACCTCCCTAAAGAGCTGCTGAAACGTGGACATTGAGGAAGAAAAACAGAGAAAGAGGCTTTTGAAATGTGGACATGGCGGAGGATGGATGGAAGAAGTTGGACGGATAGAGTGAAAAATGGAGAGATACTGAAAAGAGTGGTAGCGAAAAGATGTAATAAAAAGGAGGAAACGAAACTGGATTCGACGTATGTTAAGAAAGAAGGAGGGACTTATAAAAACCGTCTTAGCAGGTTATGTAGAAGGAAAGAGATGGCGAGGGAGGAAGAGGTTTCAGATCCTGGATGGTGTGATGGACGGGCACATGCAGCAACAGTAAGAAGAAAGGAATGGATTGCAGGAAACGGAGACGCAAAGGACCTGCTAACATAGCAAAAGACTGATGATGAATCTTGATGAGAAAACTGATAATGGCAGGAGCCGAAACGTCGTTATGAATGAGGACATATATTAAGCGATCCAGACGGTTTTATTTACAAAATGTCTGACGTACTCTTTCATGTCGAAAGTGTTAGTGATTGCATATTACAGGTTTTTCCACTGCTGTGAAAGTAGTTCCGCAGAAATGAAGGTAAATGACAAAAAAGTAAAGTTAAACTCAGTCAACTCCAGAGTTGGGTTGAACGCCAGAGTAGGTTACCAGTAATGTTACTATTGGAGGTGATATGCCGTTTGCTGTTGTGTTCCTCCAACCTTCGAAGTGATTCAGTCAGCCCGTTACGGGGAGACCCACAGTTTAGCGAGAACTCCAAACTACGGTGTAAATTGACTTTTTTACATTAGCAAACGTTATCAACAAACCGTATAAATCATAATTACATTATTACTACGCCACGAGCCATCGGAGAACACGATTTCCTTGTACCGATATATTCAGAACATATTCCGTGCAGTCTCCGAAGTTTTGTGGGTAACTCAGTCTTTAACCAATCGAGATGTCATAATACACATCCGATTTTCGAATTCCTACCACCGAGGAAGTTCCTCATTACCTTACTAAGCCGGTAAACCGCGCCGTTCCTTTGCTTATTACCATTGTGACAGATTTAATCTACAAAATCTCCTTTCCTTTAGAGAAGAGTCAGCTAACAGCTTACAGCGAAAGGCTTTCACAAGGACGTTTCCAGCACGGAATTCCCCAGAACTGCTGCGGTGAGTGGCGGCCGCGGCTGGGGAGCTTTTAGCCCCACCAGCCGCTCCAGTCCTTTGTCCCGTGCAGGTATGGCCCCAGGCAAACAATCCGCTTTCCCGTCACTATACCACGACACGTACCTAGCAGCATTTCCTTCAACTGCCTGCACGACGTTTTCGTTCTCCTTTCAGTCTACTTGCGGAAAAGATTCAAGTTTTATATGAACAAAATATGTGCGTACGCAATATCAGACCAGCTTTGTGATTGGATCGATGTGCTCCTAGCAAATAGAGCACAGCACGTATTTCTAAACAGAAAGAATGTTTAGGATATAAATGTAACCCAACTGAACTATTTAGGAACAGAGACGATTCACCGAAAGGCAGAAGCGCTGCGTCGTCCACAGATACAAAAACAAGAGGTGCAGAGCTTTCCTTTACTAGCTTTCGGAATGAAATTCCTTTCCCCAAGGTGTAGGAGAAACACGCACAAAGACACACACACACACACACACACACACACACACACACATGCACACGCCTATCTCCCTGCATAGTACTCATTCGACAGCCAAGTGAGTATTATAGGTGTACTGCTATTCGCACAGGGTTATTCCGTGATGATATTCCATATTTTCAGGGATAATGGAGAAGGGTAAATGTATCAACCTGAAGTAAGAGGTCCTGATCCGGAAACGACCGAGTCGAAAGTTATAAGCTAAAATCGTTCCTATAACTCTGACTGTGGAATACATGCTCCGGTACTGTTGTTACTGAGATTGCAGGGTAGGCAACTTTCAGAGTTGGTACTATGGACCAAAATAAGTAAAAAAAATCAAGTAAACATGTTGTTCGTCTCCGATACCGTGAAGCACATCGCTTCTACTGCAAACTCTTTGGTTTCCATGTTTTTGGAGGAAGCAGTGTGAGCCAAAACAAGAAAAAAAGTCCGGTAAATATGAGCTCTGAAATGCATCTCTTCAGAGCTATGGGCACTTACTTCAGATAGCCGGCCGAAGTGGCCGTGCGGTTAAAGGCGCTGCAGTCTGGAACCGCAAGACCGCTACGGTCGCAGGTTCGAATCCTGCCTCGGGCATGGATGTTTGTGATGTCCTTAGGTTAGTTAGGTTTAACTAGTTCTAAGTTCTAGGGGACTAATGACCTCAGCAGTTGAGTCCCATAGTGCTCAGAGCCATTTGAACCATTTTTTTTCTTCAGATGTTTCGACAGTATACTTAAATAAAAATAGTAAAACATAGAAATAAGCACAATTGTAAAACCGACATAAGTAAATTATGAGCCAAATTGTTAAGATAAATAACCTCTGAACAAAAGCATATCATAATCTGTTGAAGAACTATAATGTTATCTCTGTGGGCTACTTGTAAGAAGATCTTTGTAACTGTTCTGTTTATACAAGATATTTTCGATGTGTAAAGTGTACAACAAGTTGTGCGTGACGTTTAGTGTGTGTGTGAGACTGTACACAAATGGACCATTCGAAAATTTTAAGTACAAATTCTTCTAAATTTCGCTACTAACTTCACCAAAAGAATCGAATAACCAATTAAAAAATCGCGTGTTTCTTATATATTACAGTAAAAGTCAATGTAATGAAGCAGACTCTCACATACTGACAACATCAATAGAAATGGCTTAATACACACAAAATACGCACTTGAAAATGGGAAGCATTTCCCGAAACGCGTCGTGCGAAAAGTAAATAAAGAAAAATCGTGACTGGTAGCAGGAGATTTATTTATAAACAAACCTATTGTTTTCACAGTCGTAGGCTTTCAGAATTCAAATGTTCAAATGTGTGTGAAATCTTATGGGACTTAACTGCTAAGGTCATCAGTCCCTAAGCTTACACACTACTTAACATAAATGATCCTAAGGACGAACACACACATCCATGCCCGAGGGAGGACTCGAACCTCCGCCGGGACCAGCCGCACAGTCCATGACTGCAGCGCCTGAGACCGCTCGCCTAATCTCGCGCGGCCAGGCTTTCAAAAACCATTGATAATGGATCAAATCAGACCAAACTAAAACCCACTGATGATGGCACAGAGAGGCTGAAACATGTTTGGGAACTTGGAAAAAACGGTGTTTTGCTTAACTGGCGGACCTTACATCCAACAGTGACAAAACTATATCTGGCGAGCCGCGAGAATTTGCACGCGCAACGGCCTGATTACGTGACTCCAGTGCTTATTAACTCGGAAACGGCACAACGCATCAGATTTTTTCTTAACAATTATTTCTTAGTACAACCTACCCTGAAACACCTATACAAACGTTTCAGACTGTTTCTGATCACCCTGTATGAATGGATAACGTCTGAAGCTCTACGTAGCTGTTTCGGATTATGCTATTCTATAGAGACGTCACAACACTAGGAAATACTAGACGATCTGCACAGTATCGATGTTTGATGCAAAATAGGCAGAAAGACCCGTTATTGTATGATTACACGATTGCCAAACAAGCGCTGGAAGCAGTCCGTCCTAAAATATGTGGGAGTACGCATACGGAGTGATTTGAAATGGAACGACCATATAAAACTATTGATAAGATAAGGCAGAGGTCACACTGAGATTCACTGAGACAATTCTCAGGAAATATAGTCGACCCACGAAGGATGTAGCTGACAAACCCCTTGTTCGACCGATACTTGAATATTGCTAGTCAGTCTGGGATTCATAAGAGAAAAGATAAAAAGTGGAAATAGAGAAGATCCGAAAAAGAACAGCACGTTTTGCCATAGGTTTTTTTTAGTAGCCCTAACTCATTCATCTTCATTGACAGTCGTTACAAGATTTAATAATAATTAAATTTTCGTTGCTGGGGTTCACATTCGTGCGCAGTGTTTTAGAGGACATCATGGGCCGCCTTTGGCTGTAAGACTGTTTATTCATTAAGTCCATTACTGCAGTTTCGCCTTGCCGCCGTTATAAACGGAAGTTTTGTGAAACTGCAGACACAGAACCAACAATCAGAATTGCTCTTACATCGTGTCATACATGTGACAGTTGTGCCGGCTGTCCCTTTTACCTTGATCACCAGAGATAACATTTTGGTCGGAAACAATATAAAAAAAAATTTGCAAGGTACCAGGGAGATATTAACCAGCATGATTGTCTTTCTTGTAACTTTGTTCGTTACGAAGATGTGAACAGGAGTACGTATTTTTTATTCGATAATCCACTTCCTCTCCACAACACCTCTTCACAGTGCACCATTCAAGTAAACATGACGTTATTAAACACGTAACACATAACTGACTTTAACTCCTGTAGTAGCACACAGTGCAGGTACCTGGGATAACGTAAATCATTCTCTTGCTGCAGTTGACAGTAAAATAATGGAAACATAAAGAAAACGCACACCAGCCATCAGTCAGTCGTCTTCAGTTGAAGGTTTGTGTGACTCCAGTGCACGCCAACGCCGAGAAGGAAAAAATGCTACTCCTATACGGAAAATGTCTGTTATCTGAACAGTAACTTCAATAAGACGGTTGACTGAATGAATGGTGAGCATTTCCTTTGTGTTTCCATCTCTTTTCTGACAAATACAGCAAACTGAAGAGTTACATTACCCCAGGTACATGCTGACAGAGGAGAATCAAACTCAGTTTAGTGTAATGTTTTTAATAATGTCATGTGCACGTGAATGGAAAACTATGATACAGTTTCGAACAGGTCTTGAAGACATGACGTGGAGAAAGTTGTTGCACTGGTTAATGCCCCCCTGGTAGCTAAACAACATTTGCTTGATTCATTTTTATTTTATTTATAGACAAAAAAGTTATTTGGTGTGACCAAGATAAATGGGATATCCTCTATCATAAAATAACACATTACATTGTGCTTCATCATTTGTCAAAAATTTAAAAAAAACTTGACGTGTGTATATGTCGTCATCACGTGCGTATCACGTATATTGACATAATGACACGTAAATCTTTCTTTTTTTATTTTTTATATATGCTGAAGACAATTTGAATAATATATTATTGTGTGGGATGACTCCGTGACGATGTTTCAAGCTTTCAGAGACGATGTAGAAGGGTAAATGTATCAATTTGAGGTAAGGACCCTGTTCCAGAAACGACAGACTCGAAAATTATAAGGGAAAATTGCTCTGATACTTCTGATAGTGAAACAAATGTAAAGCAGGCAGTTTTCAGGGACGGTAGAATGCACCAAAATAAGAGAAAAGGTTTAGTAAACATGGGCTCTAAAATGCTTTTCTTAAGAGCTAAGAGATCGTAAAAGCACTTGTAGATCTTCGCTACTGTGAAACGTATCTCTTCTACTGGACAAGCTATAATTGCTCTTAAGGTATGCATTTTAGAACCCATATTTACTTGACATTTTTTCTTGTTTTGGTTCATACTATCTCCTCCAAAGATATAGTCACAAAACAAATTTCAGAAGAAGAGATGTGTTTCATAGTATCAGAGATGAACAAGTCTCATACTTCTTAAGAAATGCCTTTTAGAACCCACGTTTACCAAACATTTTTTACTTGTTTTAGTCTATAGTACAGCCTCTGAACACCGCCGCAAGCCGGTCCCAAGCCCGGGCCCATCTAAAAACAAGAGGATGGGGAAGTGTGGAGGGGGAGGAGTAACAACCTCGTAAAAAAACCAGGGTCCGTCCGGCTCCAGATGGTAGCACCCTGTCATAGGGCCCCTGCCTAGGGTTACTAGGTGAAACCCAACCAACGGTCTCAATGGCGGAAGAGGAACATTTTCCCAACGGCAGAGAGAGCGGAAGAGCTAACTCCAGGGCTTACTACCTTGGTTTTAATTTCGGATTCGGGGCAACCCGATCCCCTAATTTATTATCCAACAATTATTGCAAAGCATGATGGGAACGTCGTCAAAGATAGACACTACTCCAAGAGGTAGACCGAATGGCAAATCCTCCGTTGTTCGTAGAAACAATGCAAAGGGGTCAAAGGATTTTGGAGGACCCCGACCAACATGTATGCAGCCCTCAACACTGAAATTTAAGAAAGCAACTATGTTTGCAACCCTAAATGTAAACTCTCTAATTAAAGTAGGAAAATTGAAATTATTGATTGAAAAGCTGAACCAGAAAGAAATTTTAATATGTGCATTGCAAGAAACAAGGTTTTTAGATGAAACTGCTTTAGATTTTGAAAACTATCGTTTATTTAAAGGAAAACCAGGTAAAATCTTAATGAAACAAATGCCATACCTGGGAACAGCATTTCTGGTACATCACTCAATTTTAGATTCAGTTACTAACTTCTACTCGAGTTCTGAGAGACTATCCATTCTTGAGATTAAATGTAAAAACAAAGGATACTCTATAATCAACTGCCATGCACCCATAAACCAGGACAACAAAAATAACCCGGAGAAAGTTGAAGAATTTTGGGAGATACTTGAAATGGAACTGGATAGGTGCTCAAAGAAGAACATCAAAATGTTAGTAGGCGATTTTAACGCACAAATAGGAAGGGAGAAAAAATACCATGGAACAGTAGGCCTCTTCCCAGGTCACAAAAGAACTTCAAAAAATGGAGAAAGGCTTATAGAGGTATGTAGGCATTTCAACTTGAAAATAATGACAACACATTTCAAAAAGCTGAGCCGAAAAACTAAAACATGGAGATCACCAAATCCACTTCTCGGAGAATTCCAAATTGACCATGTGGCTATCTCACTTCATTGTCAAGAAGAAATTCAAAACACTAAAGTGCTGAAAAGCCTTGATGTTGATTCAGACCACTATTTGACTACGATTAAATTCAGACCACTCCCATTTCGAAAAGAGAAGAAAACCTTTTACAAAATTCCAAAATATAACACAGAAACTTTAAAAAATGAAGAAATTAAACAACGGTTTCAAAGAGCATTGCACAAAGATAGCGATGGCATATCCACAATAAATAAGGAAGCGGGATGGGAGGAGATAAAAAACGAAATAGTTGAAATAGCAAAAGAAAATTGTCTCGTGAAAAGAGTAAGAAGACATCCATGGTGGGACAATGAGTGTGATGAGAACCTGGAGAAGAGACAGAAATTGTGGCAGAAATGGAACTCCACAAAAGATCCTCAAGATCTTGACAATTTTAAAGTCCAGAGAAGAGAAACAGATAAGCTTTTCCGTAATAAAAAAAGAAGACAATTTCAGGATAACCTAGAACAGATTGAGGAAGACTTTAAAAGAAATAATTCTAGAGATTTCTACAAAACTTTTAGAAAACAGCTAACCAAATACCAATCCCCAAATTTATGTTTTAAAGATGAAGAGAACAAGCTACGTTTGACAAACAAGACTAATTGTGAAATATTAGCAAAATATTTCGAGAATCTACTAAATTGTGAACCCCCCAAAGATAAAATGAGTTTTGAAAACCACCGAAATACTACTACCGAGTCAAAACCTCCAGACGCTGAAGAAATAAAACACATAATACACAGTCTAAAAAACAATAAAGCCCCAGGTGAAGACTCCATAGTACCAGAAATCCTAAAAATAATGGATACCAACCTCCCACAAGTTTTGGAACATATGTTTAAGAAGATCTGGGACGAAGAAAGAATTCCTGAAGACTGGCAGTGTGCCCTGATACACCCACTACACAAAAAGGGGGATAAGATGAATGTTAATAATTATAGAGGGATCTCGCTACTACCAGTAGGATACAAAATTTTGTCAAGGAAATTACTTCAAATCGTGGAGCCAGTTCTGGATAAAAAAATAGGTGAATATCAAGCAGGTTTTAGACAAGGTAGATCCTGTGTTGAACAAATATTTAACTTGAAAACACTAATTCGTTACAGAATCTCAAGAGGCCAGAGATTTGCAATAGTATTTGTAGATTTCAAAAAAGCATACGACTCGGTAGATAGAGAAACACTACTGAAAGTATTGGAAGAATTTGGGGTCGATAAGAAAACAATTCAAATTATCAAACAGACGCTAACAAACAGTGAGGCCAAAGTTAAATTTATGGGTGAAATTTCAAGGAAGTTCGAAATTAAAACAGGTGTTAGACAAGGTGATGGTTTATCCCCAATCCTCTTCAACTGCGTACTGGAAAAGATATTGAGAATATGGAAAGAAGAACTCAAAGGCACCAAGAATGACATCAGAATTGGAACAAAAAAAGAAAAAATAGAAGTGGACTGTTTCGCTTTTGCAGACGATCTGGCAATAATTACACAAACGAAGAAATAGCTCAGAAGTACTTGGAGATACTACAAGAAGTTTCGGCCAGAGCTGGATTGCAGATTTCATTTGAAAAAACCGTGTATATGTCTAATCATAGAAATAACAAGAAAAATCTTATTACTAAATACGGCAATATTAAGAGAGTAGAAAAATTTAAGTATTTAGGTGAAATAATCCAAGTGAATGGTTTAGACAAGAGTGCAAACCAGGCGAGAGCAAGGAAAATGGAATTTGCTTTTCAAAAAACCAAAGACATATATAACAAAAAAAACATTTCGATTCAAGCTAAATTAAGACATTATAAAACTGTCATTAGACCAGAATGCCTGTATGCATCGGAGTGCCTAACTCTTAACAAAAAGGGGGAAATAGAAAACATGGAAAGGAAAGAAAGGAAAATTTTGAGAAGAATATTAGGACCGAGAAATATTGGAGAAGAGTACAAGCTAAAGAGTAATAAGGAAATATACAAAACTATTGAGAAAGTGAGTGATGCAATGCGTAAACGCAGACTAACGTTTTATGGTCACCTGTCGAGGATGGATGGAAACAGACTAACAAGAAAAGTGTTTGAACATAGTAACAGGAACGAAAAAACCAACAATAAATGGATAGAGATGGTGAAAAAGGATTTGGCCTATTTTAATGTCACCCGTGAGTCAATCAGGGACAGGAAAAAGTTTAGACAAATAGTGAACGAAATTAAGTGTTTTCCAGAAGAAACGAAACTAAAGAATAATAACAGGAAATGGTCGGAAGAGCGGAGGAGGAACCATTCGAAAATGATGAGGAAATATTGGGAAGAGAGAAAAAAGATCAAAAAGCCGGGCAAGTGAATTGTTGAACGTGGTCCAAAGATGGCCGAAATCGAAAGAAGAAGAAGAAGTACAGCCTCTGAAAGTTGCCTGCTAAACAATCTAAGCAATAACGGTACTGGGTCGTTTCCGGACCAGGGTCACTTACCTCAAATTGATAAATTTACTCTTCTCCAACATCCCTGAATATTTGTAACATCATCACGCCATCACGTAGTATCATTGCCATACGCATGGCAATTCTGTATGTATGCTCTGTGTGTACAGTTTCACAATACTCCCCTTGACAATGGGCACACGGGCAAAATTTCAGTAGTGTGTTTTATGAATAAATAGTTTCACAATCAAAGGCGCCCATGATGACTTTTAAAAAATAACACCAATATACACTGAAGACCAAAGAAACTCTTACACCTGTCTAATATCTTGCAGGGCCCCCGCGAGCACGCAGAAGTGCCGCAACACGAAATGGCTCGGACTCCACTAATGTCTGAAATAGTGCCGGAGGGAATTGTCACCATGAGTTCTGCAGGGATGTCCATAAATCCGTAAGAGTACGAGAGGGTGGAGATCTCTTCTGAACAGCACGTTGCAAGGCATCCCAGATATGCTCAGTGATGTTCATGTCTGGAGAGTTTGGTGGGCAGAAGTGTTTAAACTCAGAAGAGTGTTCCTGGTGCCAGTCTGTAGCAATTCTGGACGTGTGAGGTGTCGCATTGTCCTGCTGGAATTGCCAAGTCTATCGGAATGTACAATGGACACAAATGGATGCAGGTGAACGGACAGGATGCTTATGTACGTGTCCCCTGTCAAGTACCGAATCTAGACGTATCAGGGGTCCCATATCACTCCAACTGCACACGCTCCACACCATTACAGAACCTTCACCAGATGGAGTAGTGCCGTGCTGACATGCAGGGTCCAAGGATTCATGAGGATGTCTCTATACCCGTAAAGGTCCATCGGCTCGATACAATTTGAAATGAGACTCATCCGACCAGGCAACATGTTTCCAGTCATCAACAGTCCAATGTTGGTGTTGACGGGCCCATGCGAGGCGTAAAGCTTTGTGTCGGGCAATCGTGAACGGTACACGAGTGGGCCTTCGACTCCGAAAGACCATATCGATGATGTTTCGTTGAATCGTTCGCACGCTGACACTTGTTGATGACACAGCACTGAAATCTGCAGCAATCTACGGAAGGATTGCACTTTGTCACGTTGAACGATTCTGTTCAGCCGTCGTTGGTCCCGTTCTTACACGATCTTTTTCCGGCCGCAGCGATGTCGGAGATTTGGTGTTTTACCGGAATCATGATATTCACAGTACACTCGTGAAATGGTCGTAAGGGAAAATCCTCACTTTATCGCTACCTCGGAGAAGCTGTGTACCATCGCTCCTGCGCCGACTGTAACACGACGTTCAAACTCACTTAAATCTTGATAACCAGCCATTGTAGCAGCGGTAACCAATCTAGCAACTGCGCCAGACACTTGTCTTATATAGGCGTTGCCGACCGGAGTGCCGTATTCTATCTGCTTGCATATCTCTGTATTTGAATACGCATAACTATACCAGTTTCATGGGCGTTTCAGTGTATAAGCCTGAAGGAGACGAAGAAAGCTACCTTTTGTCAATATTGAGCGACTTACGCCTCCAAATATCGAGAAACATGTATTACAGATAATTGTTGTAGAAGAAGAAGTAAAGTAGAAATAATATCAGTAATTTCATCTTCACAGGAGAAACTATACAACTCATCTATGAGCCAAGAAAAAATGATGTACAAAATCAATATCATAAGGATATATTAGCGAAAGAGGGACCTCCTGCCAATTAAAAAAATGTGTTTTACGAATTCCCGAGCTTTCTTGTCTGCAGGCTTCCCATTAACCCCACAAATCGGACGACTATCGAAGTATGTAGTTTCAAAGTGTTGGACAAGCCGTGTTATGAAGCATCAACGTAACTTTTGAAGTCTGTGGAAGTAAGTGCGGAACGAACTTTTACTTGAGGACCGGGAAATCGTAAAGGACACGGACGCAGTGGTTAGCCAGTAACGTGGACGACGACATCCTTATTGTCAAGGATTCAACAACAACAAAACCTAGAAAAACAGTAATGGGACTCCAAAACCACTCGCCATGTGCTTGATGCACTTAAATTAATCTAGTCCTGCTAGCGTGAATGTCAACATAAACGTATCCAATTATTACGGATCGAGGGTCGCTCTGGTGTTGCATATCACGAGTTGGTGGACCACCTAGCGAAACGTAGTGAGCCGGCCGCGTTGGCCGTGCGGTTCTAGGCGCTCCAGTCCGGAGCCGCGCTGCTGCTACGGTCGCAGGTTCGAATCCTGCCTCGGGCATGGATGTGTGTGATGTCCTTAGGTTAGTTATGTTTAAGTAGTTCTAAGTTCTAGGGGACTGATGACCACAGCAGTTGAGTCCCATAGTGCTCAGAGCCATTTTTTGAAACGTAGTGTGACTGATTGTCAACCTTACTGTATTTGTCTACCGTATGCGGATTTCGTTGCTAGTGTAAAGAAGCAAGTCTTAGGAGAATGGTCACCGAGGTGGCAGATCTCAAAACAGCCGAAAGGCAGACATTATGCAACAATACAACCGCACCTTCCGCAAAAACATGTTACACATATGAAGCTATCTCGACGGCACATCGGTATTAAGTCTATAACGCGCATCCGGTTGCAGCACGGCTATTACCCTTACATCTTTATAGGATGAAAGTTCAACCATCTTCGTACTGCGAATAACATCCAAATAAAATGGTAGACCCCAACCATGTGAAATTAGAGTGTTCGCGTTACGAAATACATCGGCGCAAGCATCTCACCGACTTTTATCACGGAAGCCATTCCTCAACCTATGTCTGTGACAGACCTGTTTTGGTAGATTTCTCCTTCGGAATATGCCAGTATTGCCCATCTTCTGCAAGAAGCGGATATACAGGGTGAGTCACTTAACATTACCACTAGAAACACCTCCCAAACAACGACAGACACTGAATAACCAATTCCGCAGACCGAAAGTGAGGAGAGGGGCTGGTGGAATTGGTTAATACAAACCATTGACAAATGGACAGAAGGATGATTTTCAACACGTACTTATGTTTTTTTAAAAGAAATCTGTTATTATTTTTAGCACAATTGAAAATATAACAAAATACTTAATCAACCCCGTTTAGCCGGCCGCGATGGTCTAGCGGTTTCTAGGCGCTTAGTCCGGAACCGCGAGACTGCTACAGTCGCAGGTTCGAATCCTGCCTCGGGCATGGATGTGTGTGATGTCCTTAGGTTAGTTAGGTTTAAGTACTTCTAAGTTCTAGGGAACTGATGACCACAGATGTTAAGTCCCATAGTGCTCAGAGCCAACCCCGTTTCTTACCTTGTAAAATGTTAATTACATCCAGAGTAATTTGTAAGTAAAGCTGACGCTTGAATAGCTCCTCAGCAGTTCAGTGGCGTGTATCCGAGAGAACTGAATTAATTAGGGATACAAAAAGAACAGTGATGTAACGTAAGCACAGAAGAGACATGAACAGCTCGTTACGTCCACATGCTAACATTTTTATTGGTCTTTTTCTCTGAAGAATACTGTACGGCACCGATTTGTTAGAAGAAAATGTACATTAACATGAGAATGTAGTTAAACCTATATATCTGTTTTTCTTTTCAGTTACAGAATGTAAAAGAGTGTGTCCTGTCATTTCAGGCCAATAAATTAAATGTTCAAAGTGGTGCCCATCATTTTCTGCACACATTTGCAATCTACCGCGTAATGAATGTCTTTCACGACGCAGTACATCTGGTGTAACGTTGCCACAGGCTGCCTCAATACGATGTTTCACATCCTCTGGGGTTGTAGGCACATCACGGCACATTCTCGGTCAATGTATCCTACAGAAAGAAGTCTACAGGTGTAAGATCAATCGAGCGGGATGGCCAATCTATGCGTCCGCCACGTCCTATGAAGCGCCCGTCCAACATTCTGTCAAGCGTCAGCCTAGTGTTCATTGCAGAATGTGCAGGAGCACCATCATGTTGATACCACATACGCCTAGCCGTTTCCAGTGGGACAATTTCTAGCAATGTTGGCAGATCATTTTGAAGAAACTCGATGTATTTTGCAGCTGTTTGGGTGCCCTCAATGAAGTGAGGACCAATGAGATGGTCGCCAATTACTCCGCACCATACATTTACATTTCACGGTCGAGGTCGCTCTACTTGTCGAAGCCAGCGAGGATTGTCCACGGGCCGGTAATGTATGTATCGCAAATTCACTGCCAATTGGCTTGTGAAACCTGCATCATCGCTAAACAGGTAGAAATGCAACGCATTCTCTGTTAATGCCCATTGACAGAAATTCACTCGATTTTTAAAGTCATCTCGATGTCATTGCTGATGCAGCGACACATGATAGGGGTGAAATTTGTGACGATGAAGTATGCGTATTACATTACTTTGCCTCATTGCACTGCCTCTAGCGATGTCACGTGAACTCATGTGTGAGTTCACGGCAATAGCAGCTAACACACCAACCGCACCCGCTTCTCCTGTGATGGGTTTATTACGGACCCGTTTGCGTGTTGCGACCATACCTGTTGCATACAATTGTTTGTAGATGTTTTAAAATGTGCGGTGCGTTGGATGATCTCTGTCCGGGTACCTTTCTGCTACAACCTGCAGGCTGCAGCTGCATTTTGTCTACACTCGCCATAGATGAGTATCAACTCTGCCTTTTCAGCGTGAGAATAAACCATTTTCACAGCTTTTACAACACTGTACACACTGTTGGACTTGCGACCTTCTCACGTTCCTATTGTGCGTACTACTGTTCTTACTTGTGTACAATACACTACCACAGACGTCCGGTAACACAGTGTACAACAGTTATTCTGAGTACACAAGCCGCCGACCGGTGTGGCCGTGCGGTTCTAGGCACTTCAGTCTGGATCCGCGTGACCGCTACGGTCGCGGGTTCGAATCCTGCCACGGGCATGGATGTGTGTTATGTCCTTAGGTTAGTTAGGTTTAAGTAGTTCTAAGTTCTAGGGGACTGATCACCACAGATGTTAAGTCCCATAGTGCTCAGAGCCATTTGAACCATTTTTTGAACCAGTACACAAGCGCTACATGCGGACACTAAGACAGCTAAATTCGTAAACATCGTAGCCTTCGTAAACATACCCCTACGGATCTTGTTTGTTACAACACGCGACTGAACGTCTGGGGTTTCAAGCGTCAACATTACGTTACAAATTACTCCGGATGTATTTACATTTTACAATGTAAGAAACGGCATTGATTAAGTATTAGTTTCCATTTTCAGTTGTGCTAAAAATAATAACAGGTTTTTATTTTAAAAAAAAACGAAAATATGTGTTGAAAATCATACTTCCGTGCATTTCTCAGTGGTTTGTATTAACCAATTCCACCAGCCTCTCTCCTCACTTTCTGTCTGCGGAACTGGTTATTCAGTGTTTGTTGTGGTTTGGGAGGTGTTTCCAGTGGTAATGTTAGGTGACTCACCTCGTAGAGGAAAGTGGGATAAAGTGGCCAGAGCGGGAAAAGTGGCCACTGCTAATTTTTGGCCCTGGGCAATGCTGCTGCTTGCCGAAAAGTGATCAAACTCGTTCTGATATACACAATCATTGTTGTCAGTGAGTTTTTTTTTTTTTTGGAAAAATCTTTTCTGATTTTCAATCCTCTGTACGTGGAAAATACCTTTTTCGCATATCGATGTTTAAACAAAGTCTTTTGGCCTAAAAATGAAGTTCCTTGCTATTTCTTTCGGTTTGATAGTTCTATCTGTGAACCACTAATGCTGAAATGGCGTTCGATTAGGAAAATTGGTTACACTACTCTTCGGGAAAAGTGGCCAAGGTGTTCACGCCAAATAAGAGTTAGTTGCTTCCATATAGCCGGCCGGGGTGGGCGAGCGGTTCTAGGCGCTACAGTCTGTAACCGCGCTACCGCTACGGTCGCAGGTTCGAATCCTGCCTCGGGCATGGATATGTGTGATATCCTTAGGTTAGTTAGGTTTACGCAGTTCTACGTTATAGGGGACTGATGACCTCAGATGTTAAGACCCATAGTGCTCAGAGTCATTTGAACCATTTTTTGATGTTGTGTTCCAAGACGACAGGGCCCCTGTTCACAAGTCTCGCATCATCCAGAACTGGTTTTGTGAGCGCGAGGATGAATTATGGCGTCTCTCCAGGCCACCACAGTCATCAGATCTCAGTGTTATTGAGCCTTTGTGGTCTGCTTTGGAGAGAAGGTTCCATGATCGCTATCCATCTCCATCAACGTTATCCGAACTTGTCACTATTTTGCAAGTAGCATGGTATAAGATCCCCTCGAAAACAATACAGTGTCTCTATGCATCCGTTCGGAGTAGACTGGAAGCGGTCTTCAATGCCTACATCATTTGAGTCGTGGTAATGCGCTGTGTTTGCGGTGTTTCTATGTTTTTGACCACCCCCTGTATATCGTCTCTCATCTACTCTAGTCCTAGATGATCAGTGCTGAGACATTCACACTTATACTTGATCTGGAACATTCAGTTTAGAAGCAGGCTTCGTGTAGTTTAACGCACTGTTTTCTACACAAAAGATATGCCCAGTACCTAAATGTGTAGGAGATGTGTGTTTCCCCAACATTCGGCGTAGAACAAACAATTCAGAAAGAAAAGTACTAGAAAAAATTTACTTTTAAATGAATTATATTTAGCATATGATAAACCTTAATTTTAAATTTCTAGCCTACGAAATTAACTCTGTGCTACGTGGGCCAAATACGAACTCTCCGTTTCATAGGTCAGGTACTGTACATTCCGACCTAATGTCACTCAGCCAGTCGAAAATGCAACGAACTTTCTGGCTGACAGTAAGTATATAAGATTAATACCTAAGGCACTTCTTAGCTAAACCCTCTTCCTCCTCAGTGAGTTTATTATCTGCTTATTACGTTGGTCAAAATATCGCAAAAGGTCTTCCCAAGTACCAATGGATACCTCCCGCTTGCAGTGGCCGCGCGGTTTAAGGCGCCATGTCACGGACTGCGTGGCCCCTCCCACCGGAGGTTCGAGTCTTCCCTCGGGTATAGGTGTGTGTGTTGTTCTTAGCATAAGTTAGTTTGAATAGTGTGTAAGTCTAGGGACCGGTAACCTCAGCAGTTTCGTCCCACAGTAATTCACACACATATCGGATACCAGTATTCAGTATCACACAGTAATTTACACTTTGCACTTTCTATACAAAGGGCCTCCCTTAAGATCTGAATTTACAGTTGACAACTATCAACTATCTATTCACAGGAAAAAATTTTCCCTTGTGACTGAAATCCACATTTTCTAAAGTAAAAGTATACTTCAAAATCTTGTGATTCCGAAATTTTGGAACTGTTTCTGACGGTACCAAAATACTACGTTCCTCGATCGTCACAAAATTCTCGGAATATTGTATGGCTTAGGGAAAAAGCAAGGAGAACTTGGACAAAACAAGCTTCATTGAACAAATAAACAAATACATCAGTGTACGCAAAATGCACCGCATTTACAGAATGTGTTTACAAAAATATATACATCAGTAGTTCTGAGGCTGTTGGATAGGGCCCTGCGTTACAGAAATTTAAAATAAAAATAAAAAGTGTGCGTTTCAGTGCTTTGGCGCGGGCCCTCTTGTAATCGTAAAAGAAATGGATGTAATAATTTCATGTAGATGTGTCCTGCTAAGTTTTACATTGAACAGCTGAGATGAATGAAGTCAGCAGTGACGTCCCATGTCCTGCGTCAAATTTCCAGTGGCAGCCGGTAACACACGTGACACTTCAATTGTCAAAATTGTTGTTGTTGTTGTTGTTGTGGTCTTCAGTCCTGAGACTGGTTTGATGCAGCTCCCCATGCTACTCTATCCTGTGCAAGCTTCTTCATCTCCCAGTACCTACTGCAGCCTACATCCTTCTGAATCTGCTTAGTCTATTCATCTCTTGGTCTCCCTCTACGATTTTTACCCTCCACGCTGCCCTCCAGTACTAAATTGGTGATCCCTTGATGCCTCATATCATGTCCTACCAACCGGTCCCTTCTTCTAGTAAAGTTGTGCCACAATCTCCTCTTCTCCCCGATTCTATTCAATACCTCCTCATTAGCTATGTGATCTACCCATCTAATCTTCAGCATTCTTCTGTAGCACCACAGTTCAAAAGTTTCTATTCTCTTCTTGTCTAAACTATTTATCGTCCATGTTTCACTTCCATACATGGCTACACTCCATACAAATACTTTCTGAAACGACTTCCTGACACTTAAATCTATACTCGATGTTAACAAATTTCTCTTCTTCAGAAACGCTTTCCTTGCCATTGCCAGTCTACATTTTATATCCTCTCTACTTCGACCATCATCAGTTATTTTGCTCCCCAAATAGCAAAACTCCTTTACTACTTTAAGTATCTCATTTCCTAATTTAATTCCATCAGCATCACCCGACTTAATTCGACTACATTCCATGATCCTCGTTTTGCTTTTGTTGCTGTTCATCTTATACCCTCCTTTCAAAACACTGTCCATTCCGTTCAACTGCTCTTCCAAGTCCTTTGCTGTCTCTGACAGAATTACAAAGTCATCGGCGAACCTCAAAGTTTTTATTTCTTCTCCATGGATTTTAATACCTACTCCGAACTTTTCTTTTGTTTCCTTTACTGCTTGCTCAATATACAGATTGAATAGCATCGGGGAGAGGCTACAACCCTGTCTCACTCCCATCCCAACCACTGCTTCCCTTTCATGTCCCTCGACTCTTATAACTGCCATCTGCTTTATGTACAAATTGTAAATAGCCTTTCGCTCCCTGTATTTTACCCCTGCCACCTTCAGAATTTGAAAGAGGGTATTCCAGTCAACATTGTCAAAAGCTTACTCTAAGTCTACAAATGCTAGAAACGTAGGTTTGCCTTTACTTAACCTTTCTTCTAAGATAAGTCGTAAGGTCAGTATCGCCTCACGTGTTCCAACATCTCTACGGAATCCGAACTGATCTTCCCAGAGGTCGGATTCTACCAGTTTTTCCATTCGTCTGTAAAAAATTCGCATTAGTATTTTGCAGCTGTGACTTATTAAACTGATAGTTCGGTAATTTTCACATCTGTCAACACCTGCTTTCTTTGGGATTGGAATTATTATATTCTTCTTGAAGTCTGTGGGTATTTCGCCTGTCTCATACATCTTGCTCACCAGATGGTAGAGGTTTATCAGGACTGGCTCTCCCAAGGCCGTCAGTAGTTCTAATGGAATGTTGTCTACTCCTGGGGCCTTGTTTCGAATCAGGTCTTTCAGTGCTCTGTCAAACTCTTCACGCAGTATCGTATCTCCCATTTCCTCTTCATCTACATCCTCTTCCATTTCCATAATATTGTCCTCAAGTACATCGCCTTTGTATAGATCCTCTGTATACTTCTTCCACCTTTCTGCTTTCCCTTCTTTGCTTAGAACTGGGTTTCCATCTGAGCTCTTGATATTCATACAAGTGGCTCTCTTTTCTCCAAAGGACTCTTTAATTTTCCTGTAGGCAGTATCTATCTTACCCCTCGTGAGATAAGCCTCTACGTCCTTACATTTATCCTCTAGCCATCCCTGCTTAGCCATTTTGCTCTTCCTGTCGATCTCATTTTTGAGACGTTTGTATTCCTTTTTGCCAGCTTCACTCACTGCATTTTTGTATTTTCTCCTTTCATCAATTAAATTCAGTTACCCAAGGATTTCTATTAGCCCTCGTCTTTTTACCTACTTGATCCTCTGCTGCCTTCACTATTTCATTCCTCAAAGCTACCCATTCTTCTTCTACTATATTTCTTTCCCCCATTTCTGTCAATTGTTCCCTTATGCTCTCCCTGAAACTCTGTACAACCTCTGGTTCTTTCATTTTGTCCTGGTCCCATCTCCTTAAATTCCCAACTTTTTGCAGTTTCTTCAGTTCATAACCAGTAGATTGTGGTCAGAGTCCACATCTGCCCCTGGAAATGTCTTACAATTTAAAATCTGGTTCCTAAATCTCTGTCTTACCATTATATAAACTATCTGAAACCTTCTAGTATCTCCAGGGTTCTTCCATGTATACAACCTTCTTTCATGATTCTTGAACCAAGTGTTAGCTATGATTAAGTTATGCTCTGTGCAAAATTCTACCAGGCGGCTTCCTCTTTCATTTCTTAGCCCCAATCCATATTCAAATGGTTCAAATGGCTCTGGGCACTATGGGACTTAACAGCTGAGGTCATCAGTCCCCTAGAACTTAGAACTACTTAAACCTAACTAACCTACGGACATCACACACATCCATGCCCGAGGCAGGAATCGAACCTGCGACCGTAGCGGTCGCGCGGTTCCAGACTGAAGCGCCTAGAACCGCTCGGCCCTCCAGCCGGCCAATCCATATTCACTTACTACTTTTCCTTGTCTTCCTTTTCCTACTGTCGAATTCCAGTCACCCATGACTATTAAATTTTCGTCTCCCTTCACTACGTGAATGGTTTCTTTTATCTCATCATACATTTCATCAATTTCTTCATCATCTGCAGAGCTAGTTGGCATATAAACTTGTAATAGTGTAGTAGGCGTGGGCTTCGTGTCTATCTTGGCCACAATAATGCGTTCACTATGCTGTTTGTAGTAGCTTACCCGCACTCCTATTTTTTTTATTCATTATTAAACCTACTCCTGCATTACCCCTATTTGATTTTGTATTTATAACCCTGTATTCACCTGACCAAAAGTCTTGTTCCTTCTGCCACCGAACTTCACTAATTTCCACTATATCTAACTTTAACCTATCCATTTCCCTTTTTAAATTTTCTAACCTACCTGCCCGATTAAGGGATCTGACATTCCACGCTCCGATCCGTAGAACGCCAGTTTTCTTTCTCCTGATAACGACGTCCTCTTGACTAGTCCCCGCCCGGAGATCCGAATGGGGGACTATATTACCTCCGGAATATTTTACCTGCCCGCATCTCGTGGTCGTGCGGTGGCGTTCTCGCTTCCCACGCACGGGTTCCCGGGTTCGATTCCCGGCGGGGTCAGGGATTTTCTCTGCCTCGTGATGGCTGGGTGTTGTGTGCTGTCCTTAGGTTAGTTAGGTTTAAGTAGTTCTAAGTTCTAGGGGACTTATGACCACAGCAGTTGAGTCCCATAGTGCTCAGAGCCATTTGAACCATTTGAATATTTTACCCAAGAGGACGCCATCATCATTTAATCATAGAGTAAAGCTGCATGCCCTCGGGGAAAATTACGGCCGTAGTTTCCCCTTGCTTTCAGCCGTTCGCAGTACCACAACAGCAAGGCCGTTTTGGTTAGTGTTACAGGGCCAGATCAGTCAATCATCCAGACTGTTGCCCCTGCAACTACTGAAAAGGTTGCTGTCCCTCTTCAAGAACCACACGTTTGTCTGGCCTCTCAACAGATACCCCTCCATTGTGGTTGCACCTCCGGTACGGCTATCTGTATCCTTGAGGCACGCAAGCGTCCCCACCAACGGCAAGGCATGGTTCATAAAGGACTTTTAAAAGATTGGCTAACTGAATTTTGGAAGTTTGAACTGAATTTGATTTCGGCAAAAGCCGATGTCGTACATACCTCATCACAACGCAACCAATACCCACTTTTTTTTTTAAATTATTTACTTCCGATTACCAGGCGCAGATTTTTGAGTCCCTGAAACTGAGGAGAACCGTTGTGAGAAAACTTTATTTGCTAACGGGATTTTATGGGATATGTACAAGAAGCTTTGAGATATATAGTATCTGATAGATAACTTACTGACTAGTGAAGACTTGGCAAGATTACATAACCACCGTTATCGTTTTAGCAGGAGATACAAAAGTCAAATAAGCAAATACATTTAAAAATTTTTAATGTACTTTTGTTATAAATTAAGTTGCGAAGAAAGGAGTTGAGGTACTGACGGAAGTAAAGCTGTGAGATGGGGTCGTAAATCCTGTTCGGTAAGATGAACAGGTAGAGTGTTTGGCCTCGAAAGAGAAAGATACTGAATCGACTCCCGGTCCACCACACAATCTTTATCTGCCTGGAAGTTTCATATTAACGCAAATTCCGCTGCAGAATGATAATTAATTCTCGAAAACCTATTATTTTCCTTGTCATAATCATAGCACTACCAACTGTGTGTATGCTTATGGTTTGTCACTATCAAAATTAAAATGCTGATTTTTGCACGCACATGAATCTGAACTTCTTGTTTTTTTATGTAGATTTTTATAGCGGTGTTAATAAATCATGTTTAATACCTTACACATTTAAATTCCTTTCATTGTTTTTTAATCTCATCAATTCATCAAATCATGCAAATGTACAATAAAATGTTATACATGTAAATATATACCTTAAATGGTGCGTTATAAGATTTTAATTTCGAAAATTGCTCTAAAATGCAATTTTCGAAGGTCTACAATCACAAAATGTCCATTGATATAGAGCTATAGATCGTAAATACAACACTGTAAGTCTTCAATTTTTTGTCTAGATATGTGCTTGCATTTGTACGTTGGACATACGGCAGGTTAAAAATAATTGCAGATGGTTACTTAAAATATAGAGCGCTGAGTATAGTGTTGTTACATAGTATTTTAAAACAGGTAGTAGAGTTTACAGTTTTCGTCATGCAAGAACATAAACCCTTCCATATTACATGCAAAATACTGTTTTCAGGAAAGAAAATCAAAGTAATAATAATGAGCTACAAAGAAAATTAAGTAAAATACAGAGTGTTCAAAAAGTATTCTATATTTTGAGATGTGGTAGCGAGGACCAAAACGAGACAAAAAATCCAGTAAACATGGGCTCTAAAATGAATACTTTAAGAGCTATGAGCACTTCTTCACCTTCGCTACTGTGAAACAAATCTCTTCCACTCCAGGCTCCTTGCTATTGCGAACGACGAACAGAACGCCGTAAACAAATGGGGAAACATAACTCTGTTATTGTTCATGGATACAGCATGCAGTAAACGACTATTAGTGTTCTTACTGTAAGCCGTAGTAACAGTTCCGTATAAGTGCAGCGCATAGATTGGTTCTAATGGAACCAGTTTGTGTATTGACAAATTTGTGAAATGTATATACATTGAAGTTTTATCTTTGCACTTATTAGCATATTGAAAGCTTATTTTTACACATGCGACACTGCAGACATGATCTTCTATTATGGTCCGACAAACGAAAACATCCGTCGAGCACGTGTCTTGTATGCTAAAAAATATCCAGAGCTCAGGGTACCATCCGCACAATTACCATTTAGACATGCCCATAAGATGCCCCTTTCCTCGTTCGCAATCACAGATGCACGGGAATAAAAGTGCATGCACAAATATTTGTGGAAAGATCGCATGTACGCATGGGCGTTCTCGTGTCCACACGTTGCCTCATTCCGCAAATAGTCTGCTGTGGATCCCCTTCTTTGCTTGGGAGCCTGTCCTATGTTTAGCGGGATGAAAAGGCAACAGAAAAAGAAAACGCAAAATCTACTGTAGGTAGAGAAGTATCTAAATAAAAGAGGTACGAGAAATGCGAAGTGACGACTACGTTTTATTTGCAAATTTTAGATCACAGCGAGATTTTAGACTGCCTGCTTGGGAAACTGCAGCGATAAGGCTGGCACTAATATTTCGTTAGCTAGTAACCGGCGACTTATGTACGATTTTGAACTATTTATTTCGGCTTCCAAAACAAAACATTTCAGTAATTATTCCTGGAACTGAGAAATCTTACGGAAGTTTCTTATTCGTTATGTGATGGTTTATTAACTTTCAATGCGCCATTTGTATTTTATTTTATAAAAATGTTGTTTACACAACTTTAATCATGAAAGATTATAGATATCCCCGGACTCGACAAATCTGGGAATTTCATAGACGCCAGAATCCACTACAATTTTTCCAATTTTATATTGTATTTTTTCATCATCAATGTCCGTCATTTCAGTTTCTAGTAGTCTGTTGAGGAGCTACACATGCTACGTTATTTCTCTTATTCCGATGTCAGGCTCCACAGTTGTATTATTAAGTGGCCATAGTATGAATACTAGTCCACAGTTTTCGTATACACTTTTCATAAATTTCTAGTTTATTTTTCTCTGTTTTCATACTTCTAAACATATGGTATCTTATTCTTTACAGTCATATAATTGAAGACTAGTATTTCACGCACCCCACATTACATTTCAAATTCTTATTCAAACGTAGAAGAGACATTCCATACCGCTTTTCTTTGTGTGTAATTATCTGTAAATTCAAGCGTGCTTCGTTAGGAGTCAACAGACATTATTGCATAGTAATCGATAAATAGCATAACCTCAAAACACACTACACTATTAAACACACATAGACCGCAGCTGCCTGTCGTCTGTTAAAAGGTGCAAAGATTCCCACCGAAGGCGGGAAGCAATAGCCTTTACACGCGGCCTCCACTTCCAGAAAAGTACCCTTGGAGAAATGCGCATTCGTAGTCGCGCTGTTAGATATTTATGGGCATGCGCAAATGTGAACACACACACACACACACACACACACAAAACGCGTTTATTTGCACATTTTTTCCGCGTCCTTAATAGCAAAGAGCTTTCAGTAGAAGAGATGTGCTTCACAACAGCGAAAATTAACGCAACAAGTGCTCATAGTCCTTAAGGTATGCATTTTAGAACCCATTTTTACTGGACATTCTTTTCGTGTTTTGGTTCACACTGCCACCCCTCAAAAAATGAATAGTTTTTTAATACCCTTATATTGCCGAAGCTCAGAAGATCTTTCAATAGTCCTTACGTAACGGTCGCTTAATATTGAATGTAGGTATGGGTTGCCGTAGCGTGGCTACTCCCGTCTGGAACGGCGTTATATAAGCGGGCAGCGGTGCGGCGCGCGCAGGTGGTCAGCGAGTCTGCGTCGCCCGGGAAACGGCCGGAAGTGACTCACCCCAGGGCCCCTCCGTTCTCTCCTCCTGCAGCTCTGGGCGCCAGTGCACCGGCAATTTGCGCTGCACCGCGCTCCTCTCTGCGCCTAGCCTGACAGAACGCGAGCGGCCGCGACTTACAGGTGGCTCAGAAAGCGGCTGTCCGTCACAGCGGCGGCGGAAGAAGAAGTAAAAAGGTTCAAATGGCTCTGAGCACTATAGGACTTAACTTCGCAGGTCATCAGTCCCCTAGAACTTAGAACTACTTAAACCTAACTAACCTAAGGGCATCACACACATCCATGCCCGAGGCAGGATTCGAACCTGCGACCGTAGCAGTCGCGCGGTTCCAGACTGTAGCGCCTAGAACCGCTCGGTCACTCCGGCCGTCGAAGAAGAAGTCAGTATTCATTTTAGGAGCGGGGTGACGAATTGTTGCAGCAAGAAACGATTTGTTAACGTCTCGTACGATTCACATTTTGCATAGAAATCTTTTGTTCGGACGAGGAACTCCTTCTAATACCAATTCTGTGAAACGGTAAGAAGCAAAACGATGTTGGATGAATAATATTAGGAGATAAAAATTATGGGAGTACATCCGATTATGTACTGAACTGGACTCGCATCAGGACAGGCGTCTGGTAGGAGAAGCGATAGGAACATATTTAAAAAATCTTTGTCTCCAAAGTTCTGCTATCTGGCTGGACTTCTATTTACTATGTCTTACATCCTAACATTTGTATTGTAGCAAACCCTCGACATCACTTGATAATCTCAAGCCCTATGGCAAGACCAGCCAACTACTGTAAAATGCGGTGAATAGATTCAGTTTTAAATTTTAGAAGAAGAAACTGATCATATAAGAAAATGAAAATCAAAATTATACGGGATCATGGCTCTTGTGCCTAAATTTAAACTTATAATTAGTTTTTGAGCCTTGATCACGACTTAAGACGTAAAAAATAAAAAAAGAGCAGTGATAAGCTTTTATTGTTTCTATTTATACTAGTCCTTTGGGTGAATACAGACATGTTGAAACGTCCCCTTAAAAAAAATTATAAATGACTGTGCTTAAACTGACATACAACATTTTTAGCGCAACGCAGTCTGACTTTCAATAATCCGCACAAACGAATGGCCCTGACTAACAATAACCTGTACCTTTCATGAATCACTTACCTCACAAAAATCTTCGTTACTCGAACTACTGCAATACAGCGTGCGCCAATACTGCCAGCTGAATAAAAGATTCTAACTACTGAAGGTACTAACTACTGATAGGCATAGTTAGCACATGAAAGATTTTGATAGAGAACAAACAATGTATTTACCTTAATAGTGTTCAGAAATATATATATATATATATATATATATATATATATATATATATATATATATCAGTTCATGATATACAGTATTACAAATTTACTCTTTCTGATGGACACACGTCCAGATCGTCCGCTCTCAAAATTCTGCCATCTCTCTCCCCACATCCACCACTGCTGGCGGCTCACCAACTGCGCAACGCTACGCGCTGTTAACAGCCAACTGCCCAACACTACAATAGCAAATTTCAACAATGCAAACCAGCCACAGACTGCACACAGCACAGTCAGTGATTTTCATACAGAGCGCTACGTGGCGTTACCAAATCAAATGGTTCAAATGGCTCTGAGCACTATGGGACTCAACTTCTGTGGTTATCAGTCCCCTAGAACTTAGAACTACTTAAACCTAGCTAACCTAAGGACATCACACACATCCATGCCCGAGGCAGGATTCGAACCTGCGACCGTAGCAGTCGCACGGCTCCGGACTGCGCGCCTAGAACCGCGAGACCACCGCGGCCGGCATGGCGTTACCAACATAAAAACCTAAACAGCCTACTTTCAATGTCAAAATCTGTTTTTGTTCCAGGAGAATAAGAAATAAAATTTATTTGGTTTCAAGAAAAGCTTTATGCAGAACAAAGCTAAGAATAGTGCATGAATTGTGATTTTTATTCTTTTTTCCAAATAAACAGTGTTATATCTCCAATTACGTTATTGTAACGTTAAACTGAAGAACGTGCTTTGTTAATAAATTAAATCACTGACATCATTTCTGAAAATGATCATGTACTAGGACGGTAAAAGAATCACAACAACAAAAAGTAACTAATGTAGAATAATGAAATTTCGGGAATACATTTGTCTAGGGTACATATTTAAGTGATTAACATTACAGCATCACAGTTTAATGTAAGCACGAGATAAGCCATGGTAAAAGTAAAATGCTGGTACATTAATTACCGGTGTAACTTCCAGAATGTTGAATGCAAGGATGCAAACGTGAATGCATTGTGTCGCACAGCTGCTAGATGTCTGTTTGTGGGATGGAGTTCCTGGTCGGTCAATAAAGGGACCGTTAGTACTGGTTGTGGATGACTCTTAACAAATCTGTATTTGCACTTCGAGTGTTAGCAGACACAGGCGACATACAAATGAAAAAGCTTGCATACTTTGCCTACTTTCATTCCATAATGTCATATGGTATAATATTTTGGGGTAACTCTTCAAGTCAAACAAAAGTTTTCAGAGTCCAAAAGCGTGTAATACGTATTATTTGTGGAGTAAATTCACGGACGTCCTGTAGAAACCTCTTCAAAGAACTGGGTATACTAACTACTGCCTCTCAGTATATTTACTCCTTAATAAAATGTGTCCAAAATAATGTATCTCTTTTTCCAACGAACAGCTCAGTTCATACATACAATACCAGGAACAAAAATGATCTGCACAAGGACTTAAAAGCACTTACTTTAGTTCAAAAAGGGGTCCACTACTCAGGAACACTCATCTTCAATAATTTGCCAGTAAACATAAAAAATTTAGTTACAAATAATAAAGATCAGTCTAAAAGGAGCGTGAAAGACTTACTAGTGACCAACTCCTACTCCATTGACGAATTTTTTAATAGAAACAAATGATGTATTGTATACAGGGTGAGTCACCTAACGTTACCGCTGGATATATTTCGTAAACCACATCAAATACTGACGAGCCTATTCCACAGACCGATCGTGAGTAAAGGGGCTAGTGTAATTGTTTAATACAAACCATACAAAAATGCACGGAAGTATGTTTTTTAACACAGACCTACGTTTTTTTAAAAGGAACCACGATAGTTTTGTTAGCACATCTGAACATATAAACAAATACGTAATCAGTGCCGTTTGTTGCATTGTAAAATGTTAATTACATCCGGAGATATTGTAACCTAAAGTTGACGCTTGAAACCTCCGACGTTCAGTTGCGTGTTGTAACAAACACGGGCCACGGTCGGCGAGCAGCATCTGCAGGGACATGTTTACGATGACGACCGTGTTTACGAGTGTGGCTGTAGTGCACTGTTGTGGTTTGGTCTAGCTGACGCAGTGTCCGCATGTAGCGCTTGCTGCTATTGTTATTCTGCATTTGTCTCCCACGCAGAGCAACTGTAGTACACCGTGTTACCAGACGTCTGTGATAGTGTAGTGTTGTAGGAACTGTGACCATGGTGTATTCGAACTCTGAAAAGGTGGAGATGATACTCATCTATGGCGAGTGTCGACGAAATGCAGCTGAAGCCTGCAGGGTGTATGCAGAACGGTACCCGGACAGAGAGCATCCAACGTGCCGCACATTGCAAAACATCTGCCGCCAACTGTATGCAACGGGTATGGTCGTAGCACGCAAACGGGTCCGTAACAGGCCCGTCACAGGAGAAGCGGGTGCAGTTGGTGTGTTAGCTGCTGTTGCCATGAAACCACACATGAGTAGTGTCATGCGCATACTGCACCGTCACCGCTTTCACCCGTTTCATGTGTCGCTACATCAGCAATTACATGGTGATAACTTTAATCATCGAGTGCAATTCTGTCAATGGGAATTAACAGAGAATGCGTTGCAGTTCTACCTGTTTACCGATGAAGCGGGTTTCACAAACCACGGGGCAGTGAATCTACGGAACATGCGTTACTGGTCCGTGGACAATCCTCTCTGGCTCAGACAGGTAGAGCGACAGCGACCGTGGACTGTAAATGTATGGTGCGGAATCATTGGCGACCACCTCATTTTGGTCCTCACTTCATTGCAGGGGCCCAAACAGCTGCAACATACATCGCGTTTCTACAGAATGATCTGCCAACGTTGCTCGAAAATGTCCCACTGGAAACGCGTCAACGTATGTGGTATCAGCATGATGGTGCACCTGCACATTCCGCAATTAACACTAGGCTGACCGTTGACAGGATGTTGGACGGGCGTTTCATAGGACGTGGAGGACGCATAAATTGGCCAGCCCGTTCTCCTGATCTTACAACTCTGGACTTCTTTCTGTGGGGTACGTTAAAGGAGAATGTGTACCGTGATGTGCCTACAACCCCAGAGGATATGAAATAATGTATTGTGGGAGCCTGCGGCGACATTACACCAGATGTACTGCGGCGTGTACGACATTCATTACGCCAGAGATTGCAATTGTGTGCAGCAAATGATGGCCACCACATTGAACATCTATTGGCCTGACATGTCGGGACACACTCTATTCCTTTCCGTAATTGAAAACGGAAACCACGTGTGTACGTGTATCTCACCCCTCATGGTAATGTACATGTGCGTCAGTGAGAAAGACCAATAAAAAGGTGTTAGCATGTGGATGTAATGTGCTGTTCCAGTCTCTTCTGTACCTAAGGTCCATCACCGTTCCCTTTGGATCCCTACGCAATTCGGTGCTCTTTGATACACACGATCGAACAGCGGAGGAGTGGTACTCAAGCGTCAACTTTAGGTTACAATATCTCCGGATGTAATTAACATTTTACAATGCAACAAACGGCACTGATTACGTATTTGTTTATATGTTCAGATGTGCTAACAAAACTAACGTGGTTCCATTAAAAAAAACGTAGGTTTGTGGTAAAAAACATACTTCCGTGCATTGTTTTATGGTTTGTATTAACCAATTACACTAGCCCCTCTCCTCAATTTCGGTCTGTGGAATCGATTCGTCACTATTTGATGTGGTTTACGAAATACATCCAGCGGTAATGTTAGGTGACTCACCCTGTATATTCATAATATTAGTATTGTTATTTCAGCTTAAAAAAAATAATTTGACATGTTCCACATCCACGAGGATCTCCTCAGCACGGATCTATGGAACGAAAAACTAATCTAATCTAATCTTGTCGTCCGATGATATCCCATATGTGCCCGACTGAAGACAGATCTGGTGATCGAGCAGGCCAAAGCAGCATGTCGACACTCTACGGAGCATGTTGAGGTACAACAATGGTATGTGGGCGAGCGTTATCCTGTTGGGAAACACCCCCTGGAATGCTGTTCATGAATGGCAGAACACCAGACTGAGGTACAAATTTGCAGTCAGGTAGCGTGGAATAACCACGAAAGTGCTCCCGCTGCTACACGAAATGGCACCCCAGACCACAACTCCAGATGTGGGTCCAGTGTGTCTGGCACGCAGACAGGTTGATTCAGGCCTTCAACTGATCTTCTAACCAACACGCGGCCATCATTGGCACCGAGGCACAACCAACTGTCACAAGAAAACACAACAGACCTCCACCCTGCCCTCCAATGAGCTCTCGCTTGACACCACTGAAGTTGAAAATGGCGGTGGTTTGGGGTTAGTGGAATGCACGTTACAGGGCGTCTGGCTTGTAGCTGTGCTTGAAGTAACTGCTTTGTAACAGTTCGTTGTGTCACTGTGGTACCAACTACTACTCAAATTGCAGCTGTAGATGCAGTACGATGCGCCAGAGCTGTAAGCATAACACGCAATTTTCTCTCGAAATCTGGCAGAAAACCCAAAGAGTTTCTGGTCATACATAAAGCACACCAGTGGCAAGACGCAATCAACACTTCACTGCGCCATAACAACGGTGAAGTCACTGATGATAGTGCCACTAATGCAAAGTTATTAAACACGGTTTTCCGAAACTCCTTCACCAAAGAAGACGAAGTAAATATTCCTGAATTTCAATCAAGAACAACTGCCAAGATGAGAAACATAGAAGTAGATATCCTCGGAGTAACGAAGCAGCTTAACTCAATTAATAAAAGCAAGGCCTGCGGTCCAGATTGTATACCAGTCAGGTTCCTCTCAGAATATGCTGATAAAATAGCTCCATATTTAGCAATTATATACAACCACTCGCTCACAGAAAGATCCGTACCTAAAGACTGGAAAATTGCTCAAGTCACACCAATACCCAAAAAGGGAAGGAGTAATCCGCTGAATTACATGCCTATATCACTAACGTCGATTTGCAGTAGTGTTTTGGAACATATACTGTATTCGAACATTATGAAGTACCCCGAAGAAAGCGATTTATTGACACAAGGCACGGTTTCAGAAAATATCGGTATTTTGAAACACAACAAGCTCTTTATACTCATGAAGTAAAAAGTGCTATCGTCAGGGGATGTCAAATTCATTCCATATTTCTAGATTTGCAGAAGGCTTTCGACGCCGTTCCTCACAAGCGTCTTCTAACTAAACTGCGTGCCTACGGAGTATCGCCTCAGGTGTGCGACTGGATTCGTAATTTCCTGTCAGAAAGGTCACAGTTCGTAGTAATAGACGGAAAGTCATTGAGTAAAACAGAAGTAATATCCGGCGTTCCCCAAGGAAGTCTTATAGGCCCTCTATTGTTCCTGATCTATATTAACGACATAGGAGACAATCTGAGTAGCCGTCTTAGATTGTTTGTAGATGATGCTGTCATTTACCTTCTTGTAAAGTCATCAGATGTTCAAAACGACTTGCAAAACGTTTTAGATAAGATATCTGTATGGTGCCAAAAGTGGCAGTTGACCCTGAATAAGGAAAAGTGTGAAATTATTTACATGAGTACTAAAAGAAATCAGCTAAATTTCGATTATGCAATAAGGCACTCAAATCTGAAGGCTGTAAATTCAACTAAATACTTAGGGATTACAATTACAAATAACCTAAATTGGAACGATCACATATATAATATTGTGGGTAGAGCAAACCAAAGACTGCGATTCATTGGCAGAATACTTAGAAGGTGCAACAGGTCTACCAAAGAGACTGCCTACACCACGCTTGTCGGCCCTATTCTGGAGTATTGCTGGGCGGTGTGGTATCCGCATCAGGTGGGACTGACGGATGACATCGAAAGAGTACAAAGAAGGGCAGCTCGTTTTGTATTATCGCGAAATAGGGGAGATAGTGTCACAGACACGATACGTGAATCGGAGTGGCAATCATTAAAACAAAGGCGTTTGTCGTTGTGACGGGATCTTCTCATGAAATTTCAACCACAAGTTTTCTCCTCCGATTGCGAAAACATTCTGTTGGCACCCACCTACATAGGGAGAAATGATCATCACGATAAAATAAGAGAAAGCAGGGCTCGCACAGAAAAATTTAAGTGCTCGGTTTCACGCGTGCCGTTCGAGAGTGGAACGGTAGAGAGACTGTTTGAAGGTGGTTCATTGAACTCTCTGCCAGGCACTTTATTGTGAATAGCAGACTAATCACGTAGATGTAGATGTAGATGTAAATTGGCTTCCCTCTCGCCACGTGGCAGTCCGGAGCCCGGCGTTCTTGTGACCGTACATTCCGGTGGTCACCACTAACAGCTTACAAATTCAGTGGCTACATTACTGCCAAGTCTTTCTGCAATATCGCAGAAAGAACATGTAGTTTCTTGTAGTTCTATTACCCGACTCGTTCAAATTCAGTGAGTCGCTGATAATGGCGTCTTGTCGCCTTAAGGGCGTTCTTGACTAACATCAGCTCACGACGTGCAGTCTCAAAGGTAACTGACATTCGCGACCGTTAGAGTGTGTGTTTAAAGCAAACCTGATTTGTACGAGTATCCTCACAGTGGCGCTAGTAGAGCCACCCATGTGCGACTGGCGAGAATTTTGAATAGAGATCATCTTTCAGAAATAGAACTTTCGTTTATGTTGCACAACTCCTTGGTGTTCCGTTTTTTCCGTCAGTGTATTTGAATCTACAGGTCGTAGGTACTCCCGGAAGTAACGGAGAGCTTTCGAGCAACATCTCCTTGACGAAAAAGTAAGTGCTGATCTGTTAAAATAAAGACGTTTAATCGACTTTAATTTTTTTCATAAACAACTTTGCCTTCTAAACCACAAATTTTACGTCCATAAAGGCTAAATGACTACTTACTTTCTCCATATGTTTTAATGACAGTGCCAGGTGATGCTTCATTTCAGTCAAATCCTTGGTCATGTTCTGAAGAAACACTGAAGATAACTGTTTCTGTTTATCCATAAATTCTAAAAACATAATCCCACGTTTTCCATTAGCCGAAACACAAATCAGTATACCTAAAAAATAAACTGTTTCTTAATGAAACGAAACTGAAAATTTTCTTCCAGATACATAAACTAAATGAACGAAGTTTATACTGATGCTTACAAAGTTCGAACTAAGAAAATTTAGCACCACATCCGATGTTTGCTATGGTTCAAATGGGTCTAAGCACTATGGGACTTAACATCTGATGTCATCAGTCCCCTAGACTTAGAACTACTGAAACCTAACTAACCTAAGGACATTACGCACATCCATACTCGAGGCAGGATTCGAACCTGCGACCGTAGCAGCAGCGCGGTTCCGGACTGAAGCGCCTAGAACCGCTCATCCACCACGGCCGGCTCTTTGTTATGCAATGAACAAAATATCAACTGACAGTGTCGCCAACTTTGAAATTCATAATTTCCGTGTTAGATTGGTTTGCTTTAGAGAAACAAATCTTTGAGTGATATTCCCATTTGTCAACCCCTCCGGAGAGCCGTGCATGTTAAAAGTGTCGCTTCTGGGACTGGGAGGTGCACCGACCCCGATCGAACGACGAGGGTAGGTGTGCCAGCCCGCCTGGATGAAGTCTTTAGGCGGTTTCCTACATCCCACTGGGCAAATACAAGGTTGGTACCCAAATTCCGTCTCAGTTACACGATTCGCAAAGATTTCGAGAAACTTCCGCTCACTTTCATATGAATAACACTATTTGCAGACAGTTAGGGTATGCATATTCCGTAGCGGGGGACAACGGGGTGGCGAGAAAAAGAGCATCCGTCCGCCCTTTAAATTAACCATCCTAAATCCGTTAATAACCGTGCTTCCCCTGCGTGGATGCTAGACAAGTGCGCAAGGAAAAAAAAAAAGGGAAAAATAAGATATTCGCATTTGTCGTCCGATAGGATAGCATAGACGTCTCTGGAAGTTTCGTTTCCTTTCACCCCTTTGTTTTTATTCACCCCATTTTAAGCTACTTACAACACTGATTATGGGTGTGTGTGTTTGTCGTTAGGATATTTTAGGCTAAGTAGGTTGTAAGCTTAGGGACTGATGACCTTAGCAGTTAAGTGCCATAATATTTCACACACATTTGAACATTTTTTAATAAAGCACGGACCCCATTGAGACGCGATTGGATACGTCTTCCACGATTGTAACTACGATCACGAAATTCGATTCCACAAGGTCCAGAAAAGAAATATTACAGTACTCTCAATAAATAAAATTTCTACCGGCAACAAAGACGCCACAGTGGCAGCATATTAAAGTTTCATACCAGGGGCGCCCATGGTTTTTATTTTCCTGCTTTATTTCAAAACGTTACACTGCCAACAACTGACGTGCTACAGCACTGAATTATTTTTGCGAGCAGTCGGATGGCATTACGAAAGATACAGTCTTCTGCTGAACAATGTTTTAGTTGCTTCTCGAAAGATTAAAAGAGTTCCGATTATTTACCAAATAACAAAATACTCGCCTCTCTGCGTAAAACCACCTACTGAAAACCTCCGTTCAGTATCTGAAGGATGGTGTGAATTTTCTGATGCACGAAAATAGTTTTTAACGTTTATAACTGCCGAATTAATCGATTTTCTTCTTTTTATAATAGCACTGCACACTTATTTTTGTGGCACTGGAAAAATCGTCAAAGTGGACCTCAAAGACATAACATGAATGGAATATGATCAAATAATAACAAATAACAGTGCCGCAAACTACTGCCCCGCCGTGAGGGGAAGAGGTCCCACAAACTTCTGTCGTGCTGTAACAAATGTTAAGCAAACACATAACTCAGATACAGTTCGTGTGTTTTGCTGTGCGCCTGAAGCCCACCATTCTGTGCTCTGCTGTCGTAGCGATATCTGGTGAAGGTATTCAGACACGATAGTCAAAAAGCTGGAAATGGTTTTACTTTACGGCGAATGTCGCCAAACTGTGAGTACAGCGGTGCGGTTATTTTCTGAGAGGTATCCTGATCGTGCGAAACATTCACAACCTGCCTTTGCAAACACCGTAGAAAAGAAAAATTAGAAACTGGAAGTGTGAGAAATAAAATATGCCAACCCTAACGAACAGCAACTGATTTATCACTACTAGGCAACTTAAATGTACGAGTGGTGTCAGCCAAAAATACAACATTTCACCACTACATTTCGCTCCGTCCATAGCTTCATGGTAATGACTTTGATGACAAATGAAGCATCGTTTGCAAACCATGAGTATATCAAACTTTACAATATGTAAGTATTGCTTTATGAACAAAGATCTCGGTCTGTAAACCGATTCTAAACACGAACAAATATTTACAGTTCCTAACAGATATGCTGCCCAATCGTTGGAAGGCGTCGAACTGGACATAACGTAGTCCACATGCTACCAACACGCGGATGTCCAGCTCATTCCACACTGGTAATTACAGACTCTTAAGAGATCTTATGTGTTGGATCGGTCATTCGGGAAACAGGCTCTCTAGATTTGACACATCTAGAGTTTTGCCGTGTTGACCGTGCGGTTCTAGGCGCTCCAGTCCGGAACCGCGCTGCTGCTACGGTCGTAGGTTTGAATCCTGCCTCGGACATGGATGTGTGTGATGTCCTTAGGTTTAAGTAGTTCTAAGTCTAGGTGACTGATGACCTCAGATGTTGAGTCCCATAGTACTCAGAGCCATTTGAACCATTTGAACTCCCAAAGACATGAAACTCCGTAAAGATCGAGATGAAGTCCAACGTGATTATTGTCTGTCCAAAATCGCCTTATAGCACGTATCAATACTCAAGATCAAAATTTTGGGCACTTGTTGTGGCAGTCATAATAATAAGACTCGAATCGTACCTGAGTTACGTGTTTGCTTACGTCTGGTGCAGCTGGGGCAAACGTTTGGGTGATTTCGTCTCCTAACGGCGGCATGCTGTTTCGCGACGCTGTTGTTTTGTTACTATCTGATCAACTACCACACATGAAATGTCGTTGTATCCTTCTTTGAAAGTCTTTTCCAATGGATCAGAAAATGTGTATAGTTCATTTTAAAAAAAGTCAGTGTCCTAATTCAACAGTTATAAACGTTAAAAGTTAGTTGCGTAAGTCATAAAATTCTCCCCATTCTCCACTATAGCTTACCGGACACCGCACAGGGCGGCCGCGGTGGCCGAGTTGTTCTAGGCGCTACAGTCTGGAACTGCGCGATCACTACGGTCGCAAGTTCGAATCCTGCCTCGGGCATGGATGTGTGTGATGCCCTTAGGTTAGTTAGGTTTAAGTAGTTCTAAGTTCTAGGGGACCGATGACCTCAGAAGTTAAGTCCCATAGTGCTCAGTGCCATTTGAACCATTTGACACCGCACATGATGTTAAGTCCCTCAGTGCTCAGAGCCATTTTGGAACACCGCGCATGCATATACATTGAGCTGACAAAAGTCATGGGGTACCACCTAATATCCTGTAGCACCTCCTTTTGCCCGGCTTAGTGCAACAACTCGACGTGGCATGGACTCAACAAGTCGTTGGAATTCTCTTGCAGAAATATTAAGCAATGTTGCCTCTATAGCCGTCCATAACTGCGAAAGTGTTGCCGGTGGAGAATTTTGTGCACGAACTCCTGAACTGACCCCCCCCCCCCCCCCCCCGATTATGTCCCATAAATGTTCGATGGAATTCTTGTCGGGCCAGTTTGGTGGCCAAATCATTCTCTCGAATTGTCCGTAATGTTCTTCAACAAATCGCAAACTGTTGTGCCCCAGTGACATGGAGCATTGTCATCCATAACACGAAGTCCATGAATGGATGCAAACGGTCTTCATGTAGCCAAAAATGGTTCAAATGGCTCTGAGCACTATGGGACTCAACTGCTGAGGTTATTAGTCCCCTAGAACTTAGAACTAGTTAAACCTAACTAACCTAAGGACATCACAAACATCCATGCCCGAGGCAGGATTCGAACCTGCGACCGTAGCGGTCTTGCGGTTCCAGACTGCAGCGCCTTTAACCGCACGGCCACTTCGGCCGGCTTCATGTAGCCGAACATAACCATTTACAGTCAATGATCGGTTAAGTTTGACCAGGCGACCCAGTCCATTCCATATAAACACAGCCTACACCATCATGGAGCCACTACCTGCTTGCGCAGTGCCTTGTTGACATCTTGGATCCATGGCTTATTGGGGTCTGCCCCACACTCGAACCCAATCATTACCACTTACAAACTGAAATCGGGACTCATCTGACCAGGCCACGGTTTCCTACTCGTCTATGGTCCAACCGAAATTGTCACAAGCCCAGAAGAGACGTTTCAGGCGATGTGCTGTTAGCAAAGACACACGTGTCTGTCGTCTGTTGCCCTCATAACACATGTACGTCACGTTTTGCCGTACAGTCGTAACGGATACGTTCTTTTTACGTACCACATCGATTTCTGCGGTTATTTCACGCAGTGTTGCGTCTCTGTTCGCATTGACGCAAACGCCACTGCACTCGGTCGTTAAGTGAAGGCCGTCGGCCACTGGGTTGTCTGTGCTGGGAGGTAATGCCTGAAATTTGGTATTCTCGGAACATTTTTCACACTGCGGATTTCGGAGTACTGAATTCCTTAACGATTTCCGAAATGGAATGTCCCTTGTGCCTAGCTCCAACTACCTTCCGCTTTCAAAGTCTGTTAATTCCCATCGTGTGGCCATAATCATGTCGGAAATCTTTTCACATACTTCACCTTAGTACATATGACAGCTCCGCCAATGCACTGCCCTCTTGTACCTTGTGAACGCTAGACTGCCGCCATCTGTATATTTGCGCATCGCTACCCCATGACTTTTGTCACAGTGTATGTACTCGTTCTGTACATACACTCCTGGAAATGGAAAAAAGAACACATTGACACCGGTGTGTCAGACCCCCCATACTTGCTCCGGACACTGCGAGAGGGCTGTACAAGCAATGATCACACGCACGGCACAGCGGACACACCAGGAACCGCGGTGTTGGCCGTCGAATGGCGCTAGCTGCGCAGCATTTGTGCACCGCCGCCGTCAGTGTCAGCCAGTTTGCCGTGGCATACGGAGCTCCATCGCAGTCTTTAACACTGGTAGCATGCCGCGACAGCGTGGACGTGAACCGTATGTGCAGTTGACGGACTTTGAGCGAGGGCGTATAGTGGGCATGCGGGAGGCCGGGTGGACGTACCGCCGAATTGCTCAACACGTGGGGCGTGAGGTCTCCACAGTACATCGATGTTGTCGCCAGTGGTCGGCGGAAGGTGCACGTGCCCGTCGACCTGGGACCGGACCGCAGCGACGCACGGATGCACGCCAAGACCGTAGGATCCTACGCAGTGCCGTAGGGGACCGCACCGCCACTTCCCAGCAAATTAGGGACACTGTTGCTCCTGGGGTATCGGCGAGGACCATTCGCAACCGTCTCCATGAAGCTGGGCTACGGTCCCGCACACTGTTAGGCCTTCCGCTCACGCCCCAACATCGTGCAGCCCGCCTCCAGTGGTGTCGCGACAGGCGTGAATGGAGGGACGAATGGAGACGTGTCGTCTTCAGCGATGAGAGTCGCTTCTGCCTTGGTGCCAATGATGGTCGTATGCGTGTTTGGTGCCGTGCAGGTGAGCGCCACAATCAGGACTGCATACGACCGAGGCACACAGGGCCAACACCCGGCATCATGGTGTGGGGAGCGATCTCCTACACTGGCCGTACACCGCTGGTGATCGTCGAGGGGACACTGAATAGTGCACGGTACATCCAAACCGTCATCGAACCCATCGTTCTACCATTCCTAGACCGGCAAGGGAACTTGCTGTTCCAACAGGACAATGCACGTCCGCATGTATCCCGTGCCACCCAACGTGCTCTAGAAGGTGTAAGTCAACTACCCTGGCCAGCAAGATCTCCGGATCTGTCCCCCATTGAGCATGTTTGGGACTGGATGAAGCGTCGTCTCACGCGGTCTGCACGTCCAGCACGAACGCTGGTCCAACTGAGGTGCCAGGTGGAAATGGCATGGCAAGCCGTTCCACAGGACTACATCCAGCATCTCTACGATCGTCTCCATGGGAGAATAGCAGCCTGCATTGCTGCGAAAGGTGGATATACACTGTACTAGTGCCGACATTGTGCATGCTCTGTTGCCTGTGTCTATGTGCCTGTGGTTCTGTCAGTGTGATCATGTGATGTATCTGACCCCAGGAATGTGTCAATAAAGTTTCCCCTTCCTGGGACAATGAATTCACGGTGTTCTTATTTCAATTTCCAGGAGTGTATTTTGGGTGGACTGTCCAAGCTGCCTCACAGTATAGATATAATATATCCCTATTAGCCAAAAAATTATGACAACTGCCCACCTCGAGACTGAATACCGCCTATTGGCGTTGCGGGAACCTGACACCGTAAGCAGGGACGATAGGGACCACAAATAGGGAAATACACTGGCATAAGTGACTTTGACATAGGACAGATTATTATATAAGTTTCACTCAAATCAAAACGAGACATAAGGGAAAAGGTAAGTAATCTGTTTTGTCAATCAGCTGGCCAGTAGGAACCTAGACGCAGAGTGTGTGTGTTATCGGCCTGAGGAGACACGACACGAACACATGGCCTGTATAATTATCCCCGTATATTTTACTATCTCACGATAGTAATCCAGCCCTGAATTAATAATTTCTCTGACCACTTAGAAATTGCCGAGGGGAACTTGAATGTTACGAATGTTGAGTAAAATCACAACTTTGTAGGAGCAGCATAGTTGCACAGTAGCAGTAACTGTCAATTCGCAAAATATGCCGTCAGTTCTCTATTCATAACTAACTCTAATCAATCCAACCGTCCATATCAGTCGTACAGTAACACTATAGTTTAGCAAAGTAAACCTTCTAGAGCTAAACTACAAAAATCACTTTCAGTACAAATTAAATTCCACGCCACTGTACCTTTCTATAATACGTACAGATAGGCGTCAGTAAAATCATTAATCATTCTTTATAATCAATCATTATATTTAAAAAACATAATGTATCATGCTCGGAGCGGTACAAATCATTAGCCATGCTCATACAGATACGAACGGACAATAACTTTTTTCAGCATTTCTTAAATCTTTTTCTGCGCCTGCGAATTTCTGGGCGGTGGCCTTGTTCTCTCACGGCTGTCGGCTGCCTGCTACCACTGACTAGCTGCTCGGTTCACAGATCCTTCACCAGCAGCGACAAGTCATAACTTACTCTAGGCTTTTTGCAACTGTTTTCAATTCTTATTAACAACATACAAATTGCCCCTTGACCGGACGGTGGTTGCCCCTCACAACTGTCTACATAATTTCCTATTCTGACGTGCTTCGTTCGATCTCAGAGTTTACTAATTTCAGATGTCCGATACAAACGGACCGTCACACACCACGGCGCTTAGACAAATGTCACCCTGGTGACAGCTGGGTCGATACTACTACCAACCGTAGGTGTTAATGATACCGACTGACAACCAATACAAGCGGACCGTCACAACGGTTAATATACGAGGCGTGTTTTTTAAGCAAGTACCGTTTTGAAATTAAAAAAAAACCTGCTAAGATATCTCAATAATTTTATTTTTATATGAAAGCCTGTACCTTAATCTACTTTTCTATATAATTTCCGTCAATATTGAGGCACTTGTCATAACGTTGACCAGTTTTTGAATTCCCTCCTCATAGAAGTCTGCCGCCTGATTTGTTAACCACTGCATCACCAACTGTTTTGACCTCGTCATCGTCTTGAAGACTCTGAGCGCCCAGGTGTTTCTTCAGGTGCAGGAACAGATTATAGTCACTGAGCGCAAGATCGGGGCTGTACGGAGGATGATCTAGGCTCTAGAGTTTCCCATCGAAAAGATGTGATGAGATATTTGGTCTGATTTTCCACATACAGACGGGCATTGTCTTGCAGTAAAACGATGCCCTTGCTCAACTTCCATGGACTGTTGCTTTGATTCTGGTGTGACGTAGGCCACCCATGTTTCATCGCCCGTAACAATTTGGCTTCAGAAATCATCACCGTCGTTGTGGTACCGCTCAAGGAAAGTCAATGTACTGTCTAAACGTTTGGTTTTGTACACATCCGTCAACATTTTCTGTACCCAACGTGCGCACAATTTCCGGTAATTCAAGTGCTCGGTCACAATCCCATACAAAACACTACGAGAAACATTAGGAAAGTCATCCCGCAAGGAGGAAATCGTAAAGCGTCTGTTTTCTCTCACCTTATTGTCAACTTCCTGCACCAAACTTTCATTAACGACCGAAGGACGCCTACACCGTTGTTCATCATGCACATTTGTGCGGGCATCCTTTAAATGCTCTCACCCACTTTCTTACCATTCCATCACTCATAATGTTTTCTCCGTAAACTGCACAGATATCACGATGAATACGATCGCTTTTAGGCCCGTACTTCTCAGTCGGCGGGACTCACGATTATCGGAGGCATCTTAAACACTTAGTACATAGCCGGCCGGGGTGCCCGAGCGGTTCTAGGCGCTACAGTCTGGAACCGCGAGACCACTACGGTCGCAGGTTCGAATCCTGCCTCGGACATGGATGTGTGTGATGACCTTAGGTTCGTTAGGTTTAAGTAGTTCTAAGTTCTACAATGAGAGAGACATTATTTCTTATCGCACTTTTGCAATTGGAGTTATACCTAACCGTAATTATGGTACATGTGTTGTTACAACAGACAAGCCATTTTCACTTTATACAAGGAATCGTAGGAGGATTAATGCAAATGAGAAACTTAATGTTTGGTGCAAACTTGTTGGTGTATTAACTAAGTATATTGTTGTACAAGGAGATATTACTTTGTATTACCATTCGTAATAAAGGTTGTCCTACCCGAGAACCATCCTGATATACTTGCTGTATTAGAAATAGTATAATACATAGACCCACTAATTATTAAGGTGGTGGGTTATCTTTTGTAATTCTCATAGAGTTGTAATGTATTGTGTTAATAAAGTTGTTTAAAAAAAAAAAAGTTCTAGGGGACTGATGACCTCAAAAGTTAAGTCCCATAGTGATCAGAGCCATTTTTGAACACAGTACACAACGTAAACAAGGAAAAATCAGACTGTAATGGCGTCAGTGCGTAGATTAAGGTACAGGCTTTCATGTAAAAATAAAATTATTGAGATATCTTAGCACGTCTTTTTTTAATTTCAAAACGGTATTTACTTAAAAAAACACGCCTCGTATTTATTACACTGTGAGACAAGACGGTCAGTGCCTTAATGGACAAATGTTTTCCCATGGAACCATAATTGTACACAAGCGTACACCTCGTCCGAAGTAAATCGACGGTCACGAATATCTTGCTTCAGGGCACCAAAAGTATGGAAATCGCATTGGGCGAGATATTAGTGCCAATTTGTTGACAAGGTGGTTTCGAGTACACTACAGAAGTTTCACTGTGAAGCCCTTTTACTTCCTCCTACGGCACCGATCTCTCCCCAGGTTATTTCCATATTTTTGGAGTCCTGAAGAAAGACATTCGTGGCCGTCGATTTGCTTCGGACGAAGAGGTGCACGCCTAGGTACAATCATGGTTCCGTAGGCAAACATTTTCCATGAATGCGTTTTCCGTCTTGTCTCACAGTGGTACATTCGAAATAATAAACAGTTTACTTACTTTTTTGACATCTGTTTCGTTTTTATTTGACTGCCCGTTATATTCCGGCACCTGCGACCGAACATCTCGGAAACGACGTGATACTGTTCGTGTGATACTGTCGCGAGCAGCTATGGAATGTCGTTGAAGGATAGTGAAACCACGAGTAGACGACAAGGTGTTGGACGTTCACACCTCATAACAGAACATGGAGGTCGGAGGTTGCACGCTCTGAACCTGCCAAAGTAGCCGTGCATGTTCTTGCGCCGCATAGGGAACGGGGAGATGTACCGGCCTCGGGTTGACTCCGCCTGGATGAACCCTCTATTATATCACTATTTTTTTAGGAAATCAGTTTTGGTGAAAAAAATACCTGGTGGTAGGTTCTGACACATAAAAGACTATGAACAGATTGAGCAAAAACATTTTGATATACTTGTGGTTTATTCAGTATTTTAACGGCAACTAACCAAAAATATTGATTAATTATTAAGCATTCACTTACAGAGACATGGGAACATAATCTATGCTATCATTAAATACCATTTTTCAGACCTTAAAATGTAGCAATTGTGGACGTGTGGGATGTCGGATTGCCCTGTTGGAATTGCCCAAGTCCATCGGAATGCACAATGGAATGAATGGATGCAGGTAACCAGACAGGATTCTTACGTACGTGTCACCTGTCAGAGTCGTATCTAGACGTATCAGGGGTCTCATGTCTCTCCAACTGCACACGCCCCACACCATTACAGAGCCTCGACCAGCTTGAATAGTCACCTGCTGACATACAGGGTCCATGGATTCATGAGATTGTCTACATACCCGTACACGTCCATCCGCTCGATACAATTTGAAACGAGACTCGTCCGACAAGGCAACATGTTTCCAATCATCAACAGTCCAATGTCGTGTTGACGGGACCAGGCGAGGCGTAAAGCATGCCGTGCAATCATCAAGGGTACACGATTGGGCCTTCGGCTCAGAAAGCCGATATCGATGACGTTTCGTTGAATGGTTCGCACGCTGACACTTGTCATCTACTGCCTTGAAATCCGCAGCAATTTGCGAAAGGGTTGCACTTCTGTCACGTTGAACGATTCTCTTCAGTTGTTATTGGTCCCGTTATTGGTCCCGTTCTCGCAGGATCTTTTTTCGGCCGCAGCGATGTCGGAGATTTGATGTTTTACCGGATTGTTCACTCGTGAAATGGCCGCATGGGAAAATCCCCACTTCATCGCTACCTCGGAGATGCTGTATCCCATCGCTAGTGCGCCGACTAACACCACGTTCAAACTCACTTAAATCTTGATAGCCTGCCATTGCAGCAGCAGAAACAGATCTAACAACTGAGCTAGACATTTGTTGTCTCATACAGGCGTATCCGTCCGCAGCGACGTATACTGCCTGTTTACATATCTCTGTATTTGAATACGCATTCCTATACCAGTGTTTTTTAGCGTTTCAGTGTAGCTATATGTGAGCTAAGTGGCAGAAATAATTCACTCTTTCTGCTACTTTCGAGTGTGTTTATATACACTCGACCTTCAGTAAATATTATCGACTTTGAACTGGTTCTGCCAAGATAATGACGCTGAACACTTTCTCGATTCAGCCAGTCTTAGTGTGTTGACAAACGGCAACTTCATGCACATACGCATATACGAGCGCTTACCTTAACATTATATGTAAATTTACGGTTTGTTGCGAAATGGCAACACCATACAATTGAGGGTTAACGTCGAGGGACGATTTACTGGCCAGCCTGGATGCAGTTTATAGGCGGTTTCCCACATTCCACTAGATGAATACCGGGCTGGAACCCAAGTTCCGCCTCAGTTACACAATTCGCAAATAGAAAATTTTCGCTCACTTCCACACGAATAACACTACTCGCAGGAAGCTGGCGGGAATACATATTCCGTCCCTGGGTATAACGGGGTGGCAACAGGAAGAGCATCTGGCCTTAAGTTAACCATGCCAAATCCATTAATCTTCATGCCGACTGAGGGCCAATGCTGACCATAAACACAAGAAAGAGAAGAAGAATGATAAGGAAAAAGAAGAAGAAGGGGAAGAAAAGCTTGACATCTCAGTAAAGCAGGATAGGCAGCGACCTGTATGCAGATGTAACGACAGAGAACAATGCGGGTGCAGGCGCAAGTGTTTCTGAGCACACCGTACAGCGCACCTTGTTGAACGAGGGCTCCGCAGCAGACAACTACCGACGCGTCCCTATGGTGACGCAACGACATCATCAATAACGATTGCAAAGGGCATGGGGTCTCCGAGATTGCACGATGAATAAATGAAAACGTATCGCCGGGTTGGATGAGTCACGTTCCTTGTTAAATCAGGTCGACGTTCGTGTCCGGATACACCGTCAATCAGGCGAACGGTTGCTCGAAACAAGTACCGCTTCACAGACGAAGGAAATAGGGGGGGGGGGCAGTATTACGGTACTAGTGACATGACATCTGTGGAGTACATGAACATTAATGTGAATCACATGAATCCCTTGTGCTCGTGTCTTGCCCGACGGCGATGACATCTTGTAGCAAGACACTTATCCCTGTCGCAACGTCAGAATCGTGTTACATTGCTTTGAGGGGCATGGTAGTGAACTCACACTCATGTCCTGGCCACCAAATTCGTCTGACCTGAACTCAAATGAACACATGTGGGAAGATATGCGCCAGCCGCGCGGTCACTAACCACCGGTCCGTAAAAATGGCTCTGAGCACTTAACAGCTGAGGTCATCAGTCCCCTAGAACTTAGAACTATTTAAACCTAACTAACCTAAGGACATCACACACATCCATGCCCGAGGCAGGATTCGAAACTGCGACCGTAGCGGTCGCGCGCTTCCAGATTGAAGCGCCTAGAACCGCTCGGCCACCCCGGCCGGCACCGGTCCGTAATTTACGGGAACTGCTTGACCAGTGCCCACGCAGAACAGCCTCTGTACAGCATTTCAAAGATGGACCAGCACGCTTTTAAGCAGGTTGTCATAATACCTTGCTCATCTCTGTATATTCAGATAAGATATCAGAATGTAATTTACTAACTATTGGTTCAAATAGCTCAAATGGCTCTGAGCGCCATGGGACTTAACTTCTGAGGTCATCAGTCCCCTAGAACTTAGAACTACTTAAACCTAACTAACCTAAAGACATCACACACATCCATGCCCGAGGCAGGATTCGAACCGGCGACCGTAGCGGTCACGCGGTTCCAGACTGTAGCGGCTAGAACCGCATGGCCACCCCGGCCGGCTACTAACTATTCTGCACTCTGCTTTAGCAAACGAGGAGATGAATGTGGCACGAGTTATAAATTTTTATGAAAGCCTGTCTGCTCTCTAAATCATTAGGAAGGAAATGTATTTTCGTGAAGTATTATTTCAACCATCATTCTCTTAATTTATTATTTGTTTTAATACAACATTTACCAATGAGTATATGGGCAATCTAATATGCTGTTCGTGAGTGACCCTGGAGGAGAGTGAATGAGACGATATGTTTTTTTTTTTTATCATGGAGTTTTAGTTGTTGACATTACTTAGCCGGCCGGGGTGGCCAAGCGGTTAAAGGCGCTACAGTCTGGAACCGCGCGACCGCTGCGGTCGCAGGTTCGAATCCTGCCTCGGGCATGGATGTGTGTGATGTCCTTAGGTTAGTTAGGTTTAAGTAGTTCTAAGTTCTAGGGGACTGATGACCATAGAAGTTAAGTCCCATAGTGCTCAGAGCCATTTGAACCATTTGACATTACTTACACTCACCATAAACAGTTTTATTTAATTCTAAATGCAAGAAACTAAGGTACGGAGTCACCTTGAAACACCGGTGCCTTGCATTTACGTCCGTTAATTTATAAATATCTTTTTTTATTCAAGTCTTTGATCACAGTATAAAGTCCTTCGATGATGACCGTTTTTAGTCAGTAATGACCATCTTCAGATCTGTTCTACACCATGGCCTAATGTGATAAACCCGTAATGACATCGTCAAAACATACAAACACACTCAGTAAAGCATCGTCTGTATACTTTGTTCAGTCACCGAGCTGTTAAACTCTTAACATTCCTCCCGCCTAATACTTTTTTCCCCATTACGAGTATGTCATAAATAGAAGAAGTCTGTACGGATGAGGACATCCACGGGCATATCTACGCATACCCCCAGCAATAAATAGCTCGTGGATAAAAGCTCTTGTGACAACAGATATTGGCGAGCGCATGTACAATTATCTGCAAGAATAATTAAGTCACTCGCAGCTATACCTAAAAACTAAACAGCTCATAACTTTAAAAGTGTTTGGTCTGTCGGCAGTCAACCAGTCTGTCGGTTGTAAAATATAGCTCTGCCCCCTCTCCCTTTCAACAGGACAACAAAATACCTCGAAAAATATCACCGAAAAATACCCCACTGAAAGCGGCAAGACCTCCAAAGAGGCCAATGACATGCAGACAAGCAGTAATCAAACAGTGGACCAGAAGCAACAGGAAACTAACAAGGAGATGGTACCAGTCATACGTCCGAAGAGTGAGCGTGGATCCATGGTACAAGTTGGCCAAACCAACCCATTGTTGAGTGCAGGATGTCAGTCAGCAACCGTGTAACCCAAAGTACTCACGTTCAGGTGCAGTTTCAGTGGTCGGTTCTGACGGAGAGCGGGGTGTTTTTTCTATTTTTTGCAATATCTGTCTCCTTCCCAAAACAAAACTTTTAACGTGGCACAGATGTTTAAGATTTCAATAATAATATCAATAAAACATATTACATGTTTTAATATAATAAGAAATTTGTGAATTTGAGGTAAGATCTTATGGGACCAGACCGCTTAGGTCATCGGTTCCTAAGTTTACACAGTACTTAATCTAACTTAAACTAGCTTACGCTATGGACAACAAAAAAATGGTTCAAATGGCTCTGAGCACTATGGGACTTAACATCTGTGGTCATCAGTCCCCTAGAACTTAGAACTACTTAAACCTAACTAACCTAAGGACATCACACACATCCATGCCCGAGGCAGGATTCGAACCTGCGACCGTAGCAGTCGCGCAGTTCCGGACTGAGCGCCTAGAACCGTTAGACCACCGCGGCCGGCTTATGGACAACAGACACACACCCATGCCTGATGGAGGACTCGAATCTCCGACTGGGGAATCGCGCGGACCGTGACAAGACGCTCGAGACCACGCGGCTACCCCGCGCGGCAATATAATAACAGTAATTTACTTACATGAGTGATTGAAACATAACTTTAGTGTATCTTACATGAACAGATGCCTAAGATTTTAATAATAACAACACCTAAATATATAACATATTTTAATGTAATGATAATAAGAATAATAATTTGTTTACATCAGTGCTTAATTCATTTTAAGACAAAAAAAGGCGCACCAAAATTTTATACTTTGGCGGCCGATGGATGAATGTGTGCCGCTGCAGCGCAATTCACTGTGCAGCTGGCAAGGCTATTAAACAGAGGACATGTCGATATCAGGGCATAAAGTGTTTGCAAATTTCATTCCGTGTACTCAGCTGGTCAGTAACTATACCTTGCAGATAGGTGCGTGAACAAGATATACAGATGACAGCATTTGAGAGAGGGCGCATAGTTGGCCCCAAAGAAGCCGTTTGGAGTAATCGGCGAATCGCTCGGCATTTGTATAGGAGCGATGCCACTGTTTCACGATGTTGGCAGGAATGGGTGAACTATGACCGAATACAGCATCAAGAAGGAAGCAGTCGACCTAGAAAGACGACAGAACGTGAGAGTATTCGTCAAAGACGCGCTCAGAGACCCGGTTTCATTATTATCATTCGTCCGAGGTGTAACTGGTGCTTCAGAGAACAAGGATCATTAATAGACAGCTCACAGAATGGGAGCTTTGCTCACCGCGCCCCTTTGGCCGGCTACTATTGACCTCTCTACACCAACAAGCCCGTTTGCAGCGGTGTTGGGCACATTTGGTATAGAATTTCATTAACTGGAGTAGAACTGTCCTCAGTGATGCGTCCCGCTTCTAACTGAAGACGTGTCTGGAGGCGCTCCGGCCATTAGTGCGATACCAGCCTGACTGTTGCCCGCGATACGGCCCGACAACCAGGAGTGATGGTTTTGGTGCCATTTCATTTCAAATCAGGACCCCTTTGGTTGTCCGTTGCACTCTTACCGCACAGCGGTACGTCGACGATATTCTATGCCCCGTTACTTTGGCCTTCAAAATGGTTCAAATGGCTCTAAGCACTATGGGACTTAACATCTGAGGTCGTCAGTCCCCTAGACTTAGAACTACTTAAACCTAACTAACCTAAGGACATCACACACATCTATGCCCGAGACAGGATTAGAACTTGCGACAGGAGCAGCAGCGCGGTTCCGGACTGAAGCGCCTAGACCGCTCGGTCACAACGGCCGGCTTGCCCTTCATGGCAAGCCATGCTGGGCCTATATATTTCAAAAAGATAATTCCCACCCTCACACGGCGAGAGTTTCCACTGCTTGTCTTCGTGCTTTGCAAACCCTAACTTGGCCACCGACGTCGCCGGCTCTCTCCCCAATGGAGAACGTTTGGAGCATTTTGTGCAGAGCCCATCAACCGGCTCGTCATTTTGACGATCTAAAGCGCAAATTGGACAGAATTTGGCACGATATCCATTAGGAGGACATTCAACAGCTCTGTCAATCAGTACCAAGCTGAATAACTGCTTGCATAAAGGCCAGAGATGGACCAGCGCGATATTGACTTGCTCAATTTGCGAAGCTCTTTCTCTTGAATGAATCATTCATTTTTTCTGAAATTGTAAGCAGTTATTTGTCTGTAGATGTACATCACATTTCCCGATTTCCGTCCCTTTCGAATAATTCCTTCGTGATGCGTCTTTTTCTTTGTCTTACAGTGTACATAACTTTAAGTTATTTTCCAAAAAACTGCAATTCAAAGGTGTAAATTATTTTAAAAGAAATCTTCCGTAAATTTGATACGTGTCCTGTAATTAATTTTAGAACTACAATACCAACAAACTCTCACAATTTATACCACATATTTTGCATAATATAAAAGCTGTGTGTGCACGTAAGATTAAGAGTGTTTCACGTAACACTAAGGTTGTGAACACAGGGCTTTCTGTGGTCTTCTGGTGTTGCCTGTGGACTCATAGGACGCAGCCCCGAATCCTCCCGCGGTCAGAAAAGTGGTACCGAATCCTCCCAAGCCCGCAAGGGTCTGAAAAACGATGGGACCGAATCCTCCCGTTTGAAGCAGGTAGCAGTTCTAAACGTTAGGAATCTTCCAAGTAGGCAAAGGAAAGTATATGAAGTTAAAGTAGAAGATGTAAAAATTTTTCGCGTGTATTGTATGTTTAAAAGTTTTATCTTTTATCTTATTGAGATAAAGTTCAGCCGACAAAGAGCCAGCGACTAAGTTCCGCTCAAGATCACGCGCAAAGCGTGCATAAGTGAATTAATATCTTTTGTTTAAAACATGGGAGGAGTAGCAGAAGGAGATAAGGAACATGGCAGAGATAATTATGTTATTGTCTATAATACAACATACAATGTGTCAGTTTGGGAGGATTCCGTCCTGTTACCCGCGCCCGACTCAAAGTGTCGGATCCGTTGTTGGCAGCAGGTGGTTTTAGTCCGTGCATGGGCGCCTCCAACTGAGTGGACTGTTCTCTCCAGGCGGTCAGAATGCAAGCCCACCCACTGAAAAGCATCCTGTCTTAAACATAGCTTGCAATTTCTGGAATGCCTTGCCATTTTTCAGATATTCACCGAGTGAGGTGGCGCAGTTGTTAGTACACTGTACTCGCATTCAAGAACACTACGGTTCAAATCAGCGTACGCCCATCCCAAATTAGATTTTTTGTAATTTCCCAAATTCGCTCCAGGCAGAGGCCAGGCTTGTTCCTTTGAAAGGGCGCGGCCGATTTCCTTCCCCATCGTTGAAACGTTCCGAGCTTGTGCTCCGCCCCTAATGACCTCGATGTCGACGGGACGTTCAACCCTAATCTTCCTTCGAGATATTTAGTATTCGTGCTACTTTATCCTCCAAATTTTGTCTGAGAAATTTGTAAATTGATACAAGTAAAAATTTAAGCGCTCTTAACCACACAATGTAAGTTTCCCCCCGCCGTTGTTTACTTGAGATAAGACTTCCGGTCTGAGAGCTGTGTGCTACAGATCAAACTAATCCCTGACGTTCCGTCTCCGACTGTGGGAGACGTTTTCGGAAGCAAAACGGCAACTGCATCAGAATTTGTGGATTTATTTACAAGATGAGATGAATTACTTACGGTCGACTTTCAAGAAAAATAGTTTCTCCCGTAACGAAGTGGATCGAACACTCCGTCCAACGAGATAGAATGTCGGAATTAATGAGGAACAACGGTCGCCAAATGGGAAGGTTTTCCTCCCTTTTACTAACAAGATTACGGAAAAGTGGTAGCCGAGTATGGGGTTGAAGCCCGCCCGGCTAGCCGCTCGGTGTAACGCGCTGCTTCCCGTGCGGGAAGGGGTGCCGGTCCCCAGCACGAATACGTCCGGCGGATTAACGTCGAGGGCCGGTGTGCCGACCAAACTGTGGATGGATTTTAAGGCGGTTTTCCATCTACCTCGGCGAATACGGGCTGGTTCCCTTTATTCCGCCTCAGTTACACTATGTCGGCGATTGCTGCGCAAACACTGTCTCCACGTACCCGTACACCATAATAACTCTACCATGCAAACATTTGGGGTTACACTCGTCTGGTATGAGACGTTCCCGGAGGGGAAGGCGGGGAAGGAAGGGAGGGGGGTCAGCTGGGGGCTGAACCGCACAATAACCCTGGGTTCGGTTTGCGACGGCGGGGGGGATGGGTGGACAGCTGTGGCCTGTTGTGGGATTGTGAACCACTGAGGGCTTCGGCGGGACGAAGCCTCTTCGTCGTTTCTAGGCCTCCTGTTTAAATACAAAATACACAGTGGGGTAGAAACGATCTTTGGACCAACCAAAAAAAAAAAAAATAAAATAAAATAAAATAAAATAAAAGAAAACTTAAGAGAGGCAAAAGATGTACAGCATCCATTAGAAACTCCTGGTGTATATAAAATTCCGTGTTGTTGTGGGAGTGGTAACACCTGTTTATCCGAACACGAAATAAACTGCCGCAGACATACAAATCCGCTGCAGCGGAAGTAGTTTTCCAAGATGGGAACCATGAAATAAAATCCAGAGAGACTAGTGATTTACCAAAGGTAACGCATTATCTTACGCGCATGTAAAGAGAGGCCATACAGATTCATAAACACCACAATAATTTTAACAGAAAAAAGGAAGGAGTCAAGTTAAATAAAACGTGGATTCTAACGCTGTGTCGAAAAATTGCTGTTGGTTACTTTTAGTTGAGAATGGTGACGCCAGGCAGAGAAAATCACGCATTCGATATCTCGCGGTGGATGGTGTGCGCTCTTTACACCTCTATAAATTCGGGGCCATAGAGCCCTAGATGCTGTTCTCGTTCTACCTCCAAAATGTTCCGCACTGTCGAAGACGAAACGTCAGTGTCAAACATGTTATACTAGTAACCCCGATTCCTTGACGAATCGAACTGTCATGTAGGAAACAACTTCAAATGTATGAATACTTTTCAAAAGAGTTAATGTGTTAAATATTTGACGCTAAGCATGTTAGCGAGAAAAGTATTAGAAACGTTTGAAATTATGCTTAAAGTTTGTTGGAAGTCGATAAGTGCTATGATTTTCAAATAGGGTATGAATAAATGCCGGGTATTTGCGCTCCGTCAGTGAACGCTGCCTTAAGACAAACGCACAGACACACTTTCTAACTGGAATATTTATCTTATTGTGTTAAACTTTTAGCATAAGATTACACCTCTTAATGAATAGATGACGGCAGCATTTAAAATTTTTAAATTCGGCCAATAATTACGTGAAACATTGAAAGTCATATTTTGTTGTCCCTGGAAGCTGTTAGATAGGCAACATGCAACTGGAACTGATTCCAGGATGGTCGCTTAGTAATAAATATACCGTCCATGAGCTCTCAGCCCGGAAGTTAAACACTTTTGCTAAATGATCTTTATTTGGTGGAGGGGTGGGCTGGGGGGGGGGGGGGGGATGCTCATGATTGCCACATCCCCGTCGCTCCCTTCGCCCTCCCCCTACATCTCCCCATCCGCGCCTCGGATCCAGGGCACGTACTTTACTCTCACGCATGGGATACGATAGTCCACAGGCAACTTTAGAGGCAAATGCCATGCGTTCTGCCCGAAAGGTGCCCGGATACTAAAGAATATCGACATGTCAATCTAGTTGTGTTTGTCATTCAATCATGTCTGATGACTTGGTGGCAGCTGATCTCTGCCCCGTCGCCTTTGTGGCGCGGGGTAGTGCGGCGGCCTGCAGACACGCGCTAGCCACCAGTAGAAATTCCTTCACGTCGCCACCGCCGGTTCAAGGTTGGCCGCAGCGCGCAACAGATGCAGCCAACACGCCCAGGCCTTCACGCTGATCGAGCCGCCTTGCTGTGACAATTATTTTATACGTTCTCTTTTTGTGATCTAAAACCTACTAGTTACTCGAACATACAAACACTTCTTAAATACTTTGGAAATGACATCAAATATCACCTTCACCGGTATGATATCGCAGTTTCTCGCGACGACATCTTTGTAGAAGACATTCTCGGATTATTTTGCGTCAAATCCGAGTACACTTTCGAGCTTCCGTCGACGTTCCCCATCGTCTTCGTCGCGAACAACTGGCTGTCGTGGCTGCTGTTACGATCGGCGTGCGTCATCCTTAGGTCATGACTCTAGAGATTCTGTGAATGTTTGCTCTGCTGGTGCCAGCGCATTTGTCTGTGTCTTCTCAGTTTCTGGAGCACGCTTTCACTCACCACTAAGGTTATAGCCACTGCCACTGTTCCGATTGAAGCCATTCTCGCACATTCTAATTTCTACTATTTCTTTGATAACAGAATCCCAGCGTCTAGATGCAAAAAAAAAAAAAAAAAAAAAAAAAAAAATCAGAAAACGTTATTGTGTGTTTATTTGTGAGACTTTGTTTACCAGCTACGTATTTTCACGTTCTCTATCTTTAATGTGCCTTTGCTGTTCTGCACACTAAAAATCGAGACCAGTAATACGCTACAATTTTCTAGTGTTACGATTTTTCTGTATACAGGGTATTTCATGTTCCTGTTACAGACTTCTAGGAGCTGTAGAAGGTACTTTGTAGATAAAATTTTAGCAAGTAACCAATGTGAAGAAATGTACCATTTGGGTATAAAGTAAGTTTGAAGATCGGATCGCTTTCAAATCTCCCGCTTCACGGTACGCAGATAAACTGAGGACCGGGTGCCATTGTAAGTTACTGTTGTAATGATGACATCACATACAATTTTGTCCGCTACAAAAACGGCTGCGAGTAACTGGTGCGTTTCCAGCTAACAGGGTTGACTGTGGTGCTCCACGGACTCGCCGTAGTCTCGATTTTGTGGAATACATACATCGTCGCGTAGAAAAGCAACCGATGACGAGTACTCAAAACATTTCCCATGCCTCGGGCTCCTCTTGGAAACACAAGTCAGAGCTAATTGTCCCCGCTGTGGGCGTTCCATGAAGTGGGAAATTTGAAAGTGATACTTATTTTACATCAAAACGGTACACATCCGGACATGAGTTCCTTATCAAAACTTTATCTGCCCCTCTATAGCATCTATAAACCTATATAGCTGCATCAGCACCGAAATGCCTCATGAAACTTCCAGTGTCATCTAATATATCATTTATAGAGGGTGTTACAAAAAGGTACGGCCAAACTTTCAGGAAACATTCCTCACACACAAAGAAACAAAATATCTTATGTGGACATGTGTCCGGAAACGCTTACTTTCCATTTTATTACTTCTCTTCAAATCACATTTATCATGGAATGGAAACACACAGCAACAGAACGTACCAGAGTGGCTTCAAACACTTTGTTACAGGAAATGTTCAAAATGTCCTCCGTAGCGAGAATACATGCATACACCCTCCGTCGCATGGAATCCCTGATGTGCTGATGCAGCGCTGGAGAATGGCGAATTGTATCACAGCCGTCCACAATACGATCACGAACAAAAATGGCTCTGAGCACTATGGGACTTAACATCTGTGGTCATCAGTCCCCTAGAACTTAGAACTACTTAAACCTAACTAACCTAAGGACATCACACACATCCATGCCCGAGGCAGGATTCGAACCTGCGACCGTAGCGGTCACGCGGTTCCAAACTGAAGCGCCTAGAACCGCACGGCCACACAAGCCGGCTCGAGCACGAAGAGTCTCTACATTTGGTACCGGGGTTGCGTAGACAAGAGCTTTCAAATGCCCCCATAAATGAAAGTCAAGAGGGTTGAGGTTAGGAGAGCGTGGAGGCCTTGGAATTGGTCCGCCTCTACCAATCCATCGGTCACCGAATCTGTTGTTGAGAAGCGTACGAACACTTCGACTGAAATGTGCTGGAGCTCCATCGTGCATGAACCACATGTTGTGTCGTACTTGTAAAGGCACATGTTCTAGCAGCACAGGTAGAGTACCCCGTATGAAATCATGGCGGTGAATCGAGGAAGTACAGTACATACTGACGAAACTAAAATGAGCTCTAACATGGAAATTAAGCGTTTCCGGACACATGTCCACATAACATCTTTTCTTTATTTGTGTGTGAGGAATGTTTCCTGAAAGTTTGGCCGTACCTTTTTGTAACACCCTGTATACAGGGTGGTCAGCAACAGTCTGAAAAACTTATAAGGGTGTTGCAGTGCAGGTTGCGCTGAGAAACAGTTTGTCATGTTATTAATGTTAAACAGTTATTTCAGCTTGAAGCACCTATAACTTCTGGAAATCAGAAATGAAAGGGTGCAGCTCCAATCTTTAATAATAATATGGATCTGATTATTATTGAGGGGATAAATTCTGTTTCCCATCCTATTGGGTACTTTATTTGAATCAGCAAAATTGAAAATAATAGTATTGTTGATGCTATTGCTTGGACAATAAAATATTTAATTGGTCCGTTACCGAGTTCATTAGCATTGAAGTTAGCGAATGAGGCCGTCGCTCGCGCAAATTCAAGCGGCCCGCCAGATAATATTGTTTGTTTTTCTCACAGCGTAGATGATAGCGAATGAGACTGCTAAGCCTTCCGCTCGGGTTCGATCCTTACTACGTTTTGATGTCCTATTTTTGTACTGCTCTCTTGCTCGGCCTTAGGAAACCAAACGAAGAACACGTTTGGCGACACCATTTCTGGTGGGCCGCTTGAATTTGTGAGCGCAATGGTCTGATTGGTTAATTTCATTGGCTTATTAATTCGGAAACGGCGCAACATATCGAATTTTTTCTAAACAATTATTTTTCAGCACAACCTACCCTGAAACACCCTTACAAGCTTTTCAGACTGTTTCTGACCACGCCTTACATTGTGAAAAGCGCTGGTCTTGTAGCACACCCTTGGATGCGCCCAGATTTATTTTTACGTCCGAAGATTTCTCGCAGGTAAAAGTAACATGTTCTGCTCTGCTTGCAAGTACCTCTTCAATTCAGTCACACAGCAGGTCTGGTATTCCGCGTGCACTCGTATTTTGTTCATTAGGCTGCAGTGCGGAACTGTATCGAATGCCTTCCGGACGTCAAGGAACGCGACATCAGTCTGGGCTCCGATATGCCTCGTGCAAGGGACAGGATCGGAGCAGAACTGGCCACCGGATGCGGAATTTGTGAGTTGTAATTAACACAGAGTATGGAGCAGAAAAGATGCTGAAATTAATTCAGTGTACATAAACAGTTGGCATGTCACTGTACAGTCACGGCAACTCTTGTTATAGCGTAACTTTAAATATTTTTATCATTGCTGCTTAGGCAACTACGCTGATATCTTAACGTGCAACAAAATCATGTAATTATTTAGCTGAAACTGAAGGACTTATGTTTGCTGAAACAGAGAAAAGAGAGCCTCAAAAATTAAGTGTAGACTTCAAATCGAATGGCTTGTTTGATTTCAAGTCGTTCCGGTGGTTTTTTTCTTTCGCCTGTTGCAGTAATTTTTTTAGCATATCAACCAAAACTTGTCAGTGACTGGGTGTTCCGCCTAATTACAAAGATGGCCGATTTACCGACACTCAGCATTGTCCCACTGTCCTGTACATATCCCTGAATAATCTGGCTCGCAGCGTCAGTATTATCTTGATTTTTTTGTACATAACTAATATCGTCTGTATAAGCTGCTGGTACCAACTTTATTTCTCAAAAAGAGGACACAACTAACGCAACGGAAGTGGAATTCCTATCTCACTATCATGTTGCGTGCGTGGTGTATACAGGTGGGTCCAAGTTTAGTGACGGTGCTCGTAGTGTGTCTGTTGGATATGCCGCAGCAAACGACAAGGCCTATATAAGCTGAATCCACACTTCACTATTATGACAGTTGAGCTGATTGCCATTTTGGAATCCCTGCTTTCACACAGACGATCACACCAGATAGAATAGTAATCTCTGGTAGGATGTCAGCCCTACAACTGATTAGAAACTATCACACTAGTTGTACCAAACCCACAGTGGCAGCAGTTATCGACTTATCGACGTTGTGTTTCCGGTGCAGAGGAACTATCGTAACAATGTGATTGTATGAATGAAAGGCTACTCCTGGATACCTGAAAATGAACAAGCATCTCTGCACGGAGCTATTAAATATGATAACTCGCTCTCACCGATATGATGCCCACATTCAGAAAGCGGTTGTCATCGGACTGGCAAGAGGAATGGTTGAGGACATCTAAAATCAAAGTCAAAAAATGGTTCAAATGGCTCTGAACACTATGGGACTTAACATCAGAGGTCATTAGTCCCCTAGAATTAGAACTGCGTAAACCTAACTAACCTACGAACATCACACACATCCATGCCCGAGGCAGGATTCGAACCTGCGACCGTAGCAGCAGCGCGTTTCCGGACTGAAGCGCCTAGAACCGCTCGGCCACAATGGCCGGCAACCAAAGTCAGCCACTACGTATTAATCCACCGTACGATTCCGAGAGTACCATGTTATTATAACATACAAACATCGAGGAGCTTCCCCACAGTCATAGCAAGGCTGAAATTTAATCATTGGAACTTCAACAAACACCTGTATCGCCTCAACCTAAGCACCATCCTTCTCTCTTTTTGCAGATAGAAAGAAGATCCAAACCACATATTCCTACATTGTCCTCGGAACACCTAACGCACAAACCTACTTGCAAGTAATATTCGTGCTCTTGGTCATCAGTTCCCAAGCAGTTTCCAAACCTTGTTAGCATCCAACGATATAGCAACTATAAAATGCTGTACGAGTTCGTCAACAGTGACGACATCCCGATATAGCTCACTGTGCTGCTAATCTGATGCTCTTGGTAATTAGAACGCCAGGGGAAGACCAAAGAGCAATTAATTGACTATATCCCCCACGAGCTATTCAGCAGGATGTGGAACGCACAGCCTATAAATATATGTCACAATGTACCGCAATGTATGCGTCTGAATATTAGTGTATCTATATGTATGGCTGAAATACCCAAATCGGTTCTTATACACTGTTCTCATATTCTGTCTAGATGGTACGTTTAGACCTGCACAAATGTTCAATTCCTCTATCTTCAGCTTTTGAAACATTTTTTACATGGCATACAAAAGAACACTTTATTTGTTAATTTAGATACATGATCATTAATGTGGGTTGAATCGGGAATATCCCAAATGTGTACCAAAGGCGATTTATCATTTCTTATTGTGTTACGAGTAGGATTTGTGGATTTTTACAGTATACTACCTCTGCGTTTTCTGTTTTACGTTTTCCTCTTGTTTACTCGTTTCAGTATATTGTGGATGTACAATTCTTTTTATGTCAGAAGCTGACCTTTGTTAAGCCCATGCTACTTCGTATCAGTTCACGACTCTTCTATAGTATGAACTGTAAAACCAACTATTTCGTAATATTTCCAATGCTGAGATGGATGACTCAGCACGTTCCGAAAGCTAATAAATTAAAATCAAAGTTTTAATCCTTGAAATGCGAACACATTTAGTGTACTGGTTAATTTTTTCTGTAATGGCTCCGTTGCGATCGATACAACATCGTTGGCAGGAGGAAACAATTACAATGAGCTCTCCTTATTGACGCTCGTGTAGTCAGGATTTGGTTAACCTTGATGCAAGTTTGTGTGCCCGAAATGCACCTCTCCGCAGTGTTAACAAAGTCCTGCTCGAAACCCAGTCCTCTCAAAACCTTTGTAACGTATGAACCCTCTGCACCCGAAACACAACGTCGACAACTGCTGCCACTGTGGATTTGGTACAACTAGTATGATAGTTTCTAATCAGTTGTAGGGCTGACATACTACCAGAGATTACTATTGTATCTGGTGTGATCGTCTGTGTGAAAGCAGGGATTCCAAAATGGCAGTTCTAGCATATGAGTTTTGAAGATGTAGGAAACCCAGGCTATACAGGGTGTTCGTTGTTCAAAAGATGCGTACCAAGTCGCTATAAGTAAAAAGCGAGTCAAAATTCATCTGCCGTGAACTGGCTTGGTAAGCATCCAGAATGTTACAGGTAACTCCTCTGAGTCGATTTCTGACTGCCCGTACGAAAAGCCCAAAATCGGCATTCAGCGTAATTATGGGGGGTGCAGTTTTTAATTCATGTAGGTTTTGTAATCTTAAGGGTGGTTACTATCATCTCGTCCGTGAATACTACTGGTCGGTCAAGGGAAGACAATGTATGTACCGGAAAACATTGCGGTAAACTGTGTTCCTAAGATGTCACAAAAGCTTTAATAAAATTCATCTAAGATACCATCCGTACATGAAGATTTATTATTCGGGGTCACCTAGAGGATTTTCAACATTTTTTATGATGTAAACGGGACTATGAGATATCTACTTTGCTGTCAGAAATTGTTGACGGATTATCTCCGGAATGAAACCAACCCTCTTCGTCGGCTACTGCGGTAAATTCTAATGAACATAATGTTCTAAAATAGACAGATGTGCCATTTAGCCGGCCGGGGTGCCCGAGCGGTTCTAAGCGCTACAGTCTGGAACCGCGTGACCGCTACGGTCGCAGGTTCGAATCCTGCCTCGGACATGGATGTGTGTGACGTCCTTAGGTTAGTTCGGTTTAAGTAGTTCTAAGTTCTAGGGGACTGATGACCACAGATGTTACGTCCCATAGTGCTCAGAGCCATTTGAATTTGATTGATGACCTCAGGTGTCATCTGACACCTGAATCGTCCATTAATATGCGTCTTTTTGTTGGTCTACAGCACCTCGCTAGCGACCTATGTCGTCGGCACACACTACACCGCTCCATCATTTCCGAATGGTTGAAGCTCTTTCCAGGAATATGAGGGTGCTTGTGTGTGCTCCCATGTCACCCGACGTCAACTCTATTGAACAAATCTCGGACAGGAAGGAAAGAGCGGGGGGGAAGATATTCTAGAAAATTTTATAGGCTATGTTGAACTCAAGATACTTTTAGAATGCTTGCTTAAGGGACTCATTTTATTTATTTAGTCATCCAGGGATCATCTTATAACGATATAGGATTTGTCATCAAAATACAATGAAAATAAATAGTTCAGAAATATAGATACTCATAAACTCGTGTGGAGTTGATAGTCTCCCATCGGGAGCCTCCCCAGGTGGCGGATAGGGGAATGCTCTCCACATATGGAGAGTACTGGGGAAATAAAATACCCGAGGTGGACCAAAACTATCAACCGAAATCCACTAACGGCTGCCTGGTATCCAGCGGTTAGGGGTCAGCGTCTGTTCGCCTAGATGGTGCGGCTGCAGCAACCTTCTTGATCTCAACAATCAAGTCGTATTCCTCGTGATCTTTCCTCGGAAGGACCACCACCAAGTTAGTTTTCAACTTGAAAACCAAACATGATGATAACACAATGAATGAATCCACTACCCCGGGCACCAGTCGCAAGGCTGGCTTTACCTGGTCATCGGTTTCCGGGGGACCAGGAGCATCATGTTACGCCTAAGGTTGAGAACCAGACGACGTCCAAATTATTACACACAAAACAAAGACACTTCATCGCTACACTTAATACTAATATTCTCTTAAAACTGGGCAAGATCAAACCACTTACAGACGTGCTGCAAAAATTCCAGATCAAAATCCTTGCAATCCAGGAAACACGATTTTCGGACGAAAACCATTTTGACACAGACAACTACAGGTTCTACAAAGGAAAACCAACAGTTAAAACTAATGAGAAAGGTCTCAAACAGTTTGGTACAGCATTTTTAGTCCACAAATCTATGAGCGACTCTGTCATTGACTTCCAGTCTGCCTCAGAATGTATATCAACGCTCTTCGTCAAATAAGGCCAACAAAGCATATACCTTGATCAACGCATACGAACCCACAAATAACTATAACAAGAAGAACCCCCAGAAAGTGGATGACTTCTGGAATGACCTTGAAGAGACGACAAACAAAATTGCCAAACGCCATGTAATAATCTTGTTAGGCGACTTTAACTCACAATTAGGCAAACAGAAAAAATACAGGAAAAGCACCAGAATCCATACAGCTCACAAGAGAACTAACAAGAATGGGGAGAGATTGATAAGCTTTTGCGAAAATTTCGACCTCGTAATTATGTCAACATCAGAAAAATGGCAACAATTTCTAGTACTCCGAAAACAAACAATTTGGAGGGGAAAAAAAAATTATGACAAACGGCGACTAGATGAGATAGAACAAGACTTTAAGAAGAACAAAACCAGGAATTTTTATAAGACGTTTAAAGATCATATTGCAGGATACCAGCCACCCAATCATTGCTTCAAGAAACCGGATGGTTCACTAGAAACTAACACGAAGAATAACTGCCAAATCCTCGCCGACTATTTCAACAAACTTCTCAACTGCGAAAGACCTACAGAGGATATTCACTACCAGACGTCTACATCAAATCCCGACGCTAAACCACCAACCATCAACGAAATAGTAGAAATTATCAAGACACTGAAAAACAACAGAGCCCCAGGAGAAGATGGAATTATTGCAGAACTATGCAAACTAAATTATGAAAGATTAACAGGAAAAATCCATAAAATCATATTAAACATTTGAGAAACAGAACAGATCCCTTCTGAATAGAAATGTGCACTCATCCATCCACTTCACAAAAAGGGGACAAAACGGAACCAAATAATTACAGGGGTATCTCACTCGTGCCGGTCACATGTAAAATCCTATCAAAAGTTCTCATGAATAGTTTAGAAGAACAAGCTGACCCACAAATAGGAGAATACCAGGCTGGTTTTCGCAAGGGACGATCATGCATAGAACAGATCTGGAATCTGAAAATGATTCTCCAGATGAGAAACACCCGAAACAAAGTGGTCACTTTTGTAGATTTTAAAAAGGTCTACGACTCCATAGACAGAGTAGCGCTCTGCAACACGCTGGAAGAATTCAGCATTGACAGAAAGACAAGAGCAATCATTCGACAAACATTAACTGACACAGTCTCCTAGGTTAAATTTATGGGTGATATCTCTCAACCATTTGAAATCCAAACTGGAGTGCGACAGGATGACGGACTTTCACCATTACTCTTTAATATCACTCTTGAAAAAATTATCAGGACATGGTAAAAAGAAATCAAAGGAATCCAAATTGGCATTAGAAAAGATAATAGATTCAATGTGAAGTGTTTAGCTTTTGCAGATGACCTTGAAATCCTCACAAATAATAGAAAAGAAGCCACTAACGCCATAGGGAAGTTACACGAAATTGCACAAAGAACTGGTCTGCAAATCTCGTATGAGAAAACCCAGTACATAGAAAGAGTGCCACAAGACAAATTGCCTATTATGACAACCCATGGGAAAATCGCACAAGTACCACATTTTAAGTACCTGGGAGAAACCATCCATCCAACTATCAGGGATCAACCTAAAGGCCAATGAGGACAGAAGAAAAAAACTACAGAAAGCATATAAACTCACATGGAACTATTATAAATTCCATATCCATTAACGCATAATTGAGGCACTACAACACCGTCGTACTTCCGGAGGCACTGTATGCATCTGAAACAACACAAATAGGTGGGCAAACTAAAATCAAAGAAATAGAGAAACAAGAAAGGAAAATTCTCAGGAAAATTTTTGGCCCGATACAAGAGCAAAGAATCTGGAAGAAGGGACCAACATTAGAATTATATAAAGACACAGACAAGATTACGGATACGATAAGGAAAAGAAGAATGCAGCTCTACGGACATATCCACAGGGTGAATGAAAACAGAATTTCAAAGCGAATTCTTAAAGTCATATCGTCTCAGGCAGGGGAAAAACAAAATGGAAAAAAGAAGTTGAAGAGGACCTCAGACAAGCACACATAACAGTAAACGATGCAGAAAATAGAACTGAATTCAGGAACATCATCAAAAAACATAAATTTGACACCAAACCACAGAAGAGACCAGGATGCAAATGGACAGCGGAGCGAAAGAAACAACACAGTGAATACATGAAGAAAATTTGGGCTCAGAAAAAACATAAACAATCATAAAGGAATTCAAGTTCAAACGCTCTCTTTAAATGGGAATAATCGAAAATAATAATAATAGATACACATAAAATACGAAAGTATGCTTACATTTAGGAAAACCACGCCGTATAGAGAAAAAAAACACCATCCTCCCGAATATGAGGTCAGCGTCTTTACAACTGCACTGCCTCGTTCAGTTGCTACCTCTTATACAATGTTCCTTTCTCTACACGCAATATGCACAAGAGAAGTTGTAATATGAAAATAGTCTTGCGCTGTTTCTTCACTTCTCTCTACACTGTCACAGCGCATTTGCCTGAGTGGATGGACTTGCTTCCTGACCGTCTGCAGATTAAATCCTAAGTTTTGTCAATGAAATTCGGATTTGGCTTGTAGGTGTAATTCACGTCATACGAGATCAGGAAATGGAATTTTAAATGAATTAGTTAACTGTGACTGCGACGACTGAGAATTTCGCATAACAAAGCGAAGAACATGAAAGTATGTTCATAGAAAACTGATGTAGCGCAACTGCAGGTCTTCTCTGAAATGTGTATGTATGAGTCCCGACTACGGCCGTAATTCCGCAGAAATGAAAAAGCAATAATAAAATAGACATTAAATCGATTGATCCACCTTACAACTGTTAAATATTTATTTTTCATTTATTGCAGTTCAAGTTCAAGTTTTACTACTCATCGTCACGCAAGAGTTCCAAATACAAATATCCTTATAGGCATAAATAATGCCGCTGGTCCAAACAGCAGGCGAGTGCGAACGGTGACCAAGCCACAGAGTACACGAATAATCACAAAACCAGACGAAAGCCACGACAGCAACATATTTCTTAAATTCGTGTGGTTCCGTTTTGCAGTTGGGTAACGATGTTTGTTCGTATTTGGACTAGGGGCTGTATTTTTGCTTATGTGGATGTCTGTATTTGAGACTTCTGTCTGATAATGAGTAGTAATAATCTAAATTTAGACCAGAATAAACAAAAAATAAATTATTTGATAGCTGTAAGCCGGGATCAGTCATGTTCAATAATTGCATTAATACAGTGGACCCATCGAAAATCAAAATAAAATAATCGTGATTGAAGATAAAAGTCTCGTTTTAGTTTCTTTCTCACTTTTAATATTTTTTGTTTTGTTTTGATAATAACTTCCATCGGCAACGTTGTCAGTAAAGACGGGTGTTTCATTTGAGACACTCTAGAGAAATAAGTGTATCTGTCATCTGCCTGTTTAGAGACGCATTCCGGATGTAAGGCGTTTTGTCGATAGCTCGGAATTTTCCTATAAACGCCGCAGTCTGCTGTTCGAGTGTGGGAAAAGTCTCGACACGTACATGCAGACAGGCTTATGGCCTTGTTGTTGCAGCCGTTGTTGGAAGTTCCACGGAATCAGACAAAATCTGAAAATAGTCGGAGCTTCGGGTGTGGCAGTGCGTACCGTTAGAGACAGCGCTATTCCCGAACCACTAACTAGAGTGGAATGCAAAGGAACGGCCGTAGGCTTTCGTTCGACAGTTTCCAGGTACTGATGAGTCTGAGTGAGTAAGTATAGCAGTGCTAGCGACGAAACGTCAGTCGCGCGCGCTCGGGGCGCAGGAAACTAGCTGTATTCCGGGAATGTGCGGCGTAGAGACGGTGTCTGAGGTCCATAGGCGTGCTTAGCGGAGCGGAACCGCCGCCCCGCACGCAACAAACAACTGCCGAAGCGGCTGCTCCGTACTTTACGTTCCTTCCTCGATTTTGTCTCATTTCAAAGAAACCTCTTACATAACATCCCACTGAGGCTTTGCAATACCTTTGTCAAATTTAAATGATTTCCTGCCTTTATCCAGTTTAGTGTGAAGGAGGTAATTGCAACTTTGTCCAGGATTGTTAATGATACCGTTGTTGATGTAGTCTTCAATATGAAGACGCTAGTTTATTCAGTGCATTTCAGTTCATCCCTAGATAAATACTGCAATCTACACCCATCAGAAACTGCTTGCTGCTGGCAGCCCTTTGTCGATCTCTCTGCAATCCCCCCTAAATCACGCACACATTTACAGGGTGATTTTAATTAAAGTTAAACATTCTAAACGCTGTAGAAATAACACCACTGGTCAGAATGACGTCAAACTGCAGCGGAATGTTATCAGAGAAGGGGAAAACGTATGGCAGAAAAAAAATAGCGTGTCAGAACACGTAAATGAAAACACCTGTCATGCGCACGACACCATGAAGTTGGTGTAAACATGCCGGGTACACGGGTTTTCCTCCTTTCGCGCCTGCGACGTTCATCATGACTGTCTCAATGGAGAATCGCGCTCTGCTAGCAAAGCTGCATTACAGGAATGGTGACTGTGCACACGTAGCTCTGCAGAAGTTCCGGACACTGAAGGGTTTGAAAAAAATGCGTTCGTCCGATGATTGCCATGGGTCTGCAGAAAATGATTCGGAAGTTCGAAAAGACGGGTTCTTTTGGTGTGCAACCTGGTAGAGGGAGGAAACGAATTGATTCGACGTCAGTGGATGCAGTGGCCACAGCGATGCAGGAGGAGCGGTGGTGTGCAAACGTGTAGTGCACGGAGAACTGCCCGAACATTGGACATACCCGTGAGAACGGCGCGTAAAATCCTACCAAGCATCCTTCTTTGCTATCCATTCAAAATTACCCATGTGCATGAGTTGCTTCCTGTTGACCTGAAGCAAGAGAGACCTTTGCCTTAGAATTTCTTGCTCGCATGGAAGTGGATAATGATTGGCCGTGGAAGATTTTGTGGACAGACGAAGCCCATTTCCATCTGACATGATATGTCAATACACAGAATTGTCGAATAGAAGGAAAATCCACACGCAGATCAACCAGTACCACTTCATCCTGAAAAGGTCACTGTGTGCTGCGGGTTTATGGCATTATTTATCATAGGGCCATATTTTTTCGAAGGGACAGGTGCTTCTGGTCCTGTTACCTGTACCGTTACTGGTAAGCGGTATGAGTGTCTTTTGGGCAACCACGTCATTCCAGCTCTCCAACAGCGTGGATGTGCGGATGCGATCGTTTTATGCAAGATGTAGCACCTCCGCAAACTGCAAATCCACTTAAGCAGCTGCTGAAGCGTCATTTCGGAAACGCTAGAATTACCAGCCAACATTTCCCTACAGCCTGGCCGTCCCGATCACCTGATCTCAATCCGTGTGACTTCTGGCTGTGGGGCTATCTGAAAAACGTGTTCAGTGTTCCGATTGCAAACTTAGCTGCATTGAAGGGACACATTGCGCAACATATTCTGAACGTGACCGCAAAAACACTTCGATCAGTCGTGGAACATGCTGTTTCTCGATTTCATCTTGTTACAGAAAACGGTGGACGGCATATTCGCCGGCCGAAGTGGCCGAGTGGTTCTTGGCGCTACAGTCTGGAACCACGAGACCGCTACGGTTTCAGGTTCGAATCCTGCCTCGGGCATGGATGTGTGTGATGTCCTTAGGTTAGTTAGGTTTAAGTAGTTCTAAGTTCTACCTCAGAAGTTAAGTCCCATAGTGCTCAGAGCCATTTGAACCATTTTGAACGGCATATTCAAAATGTTTTGCGCCAGTCACACGGGAATTAATAATTCGATTTGATTTTGATTGGTGCTCTTTATGCGGTTTTTGGCCCCAGGACAATTAAAAACCAATGTAATTGATACTTTTTATGCGGTTTTTGACCTCGGGACAATTAAAAGCCGATGTGATTGATGCTTTGTATGCGGTTTTTGGCTTCAGGACAATTAAAAACCGATTTTCCCCGTCCGATGTGATATGACCTTGCCGTGTTGGATGGGCTTACGTAACTAACAGTACCACACCTGTACACCCACGCACACTGAGTAGTACAGTTTGTTTAACATCAAACGTACACCTTAGGCATTGTTGTATGATTCATTTGTCATTTTTAGTCGATCATTATTGAATTATGATGCTTACAGCGCCATCTATTGCTACATTTTGTTACTATTTATTTTTCTTCTGCCATACGTTTTCCCCCTTCTCCGATAATATTCTGTTGCAATTTGATGTCATTCTGACAAGTGGTGTTATTTCTACAGCGGTTTGAAAGTTTAATTATAATCACTCTGTACATGCACTTCCTTTTATTATAAAACTGAGGATTCACTGATTCTGCAGGATGTATCCAATAAACCGATCCGTTGTTTTAGATAAGTTACGCCATAAATTTCTTTGCTCCCCAGTTAGATTCAGTACATCATTATTAATTATCCGGTCTACCCATCTAACTGGCAGCATTCTTCTATAGCCTGCACTTCAAAAGCTTCAATTATCTCCTTGTTTGTACTGTTTAGCCGCGCTGAGTGGCCGCGCGGTTAGAGGCGCCATGTCACTAATCGTGCGGCCCCTCCCGACGGAGGTTCGAGTCCTCCCTCGGGCATGGGTGTGAGTGTTGTCCTTAGCGTTAAGTTAGTTTAAGTAGTTTGTAAGTCTAGAGACCCATGACCTCAGCAGTTTGCTCCCTTAAGAATTCACAAACATTTGTACTGTTTATAGTCTATTTTTCACTACCATACGAAGCTAAACTGCAGAAAATGCTTTCAGAAAACATTTACTAACTCTTAAATTTATAATCGATCTTCGCATATTTCCCTTTTTCAGAAACGTTTGTCTCAGCAATTGCCATCCTGCTTTTTATATCCTCTTTACTTATTCCGTCATCTGTTATTTTACTCGTCAAACAACAACACTTTTAGCGTCTCACTTCTTAATCTACGAGGGTGTGCTGAAAAGAAATTTCTCCGCATTTTTTACTCTGTTCTCAATATCTGCTTAGGTATTACATGTCATACATATTTCTCAGTCGACATTCCCATTCTCTGACGCAAGATGCAACCCGCTATCGCTAGTGGGCTCCGAATTGTAGCGTGCAACGTTTTGGTGTGTCACGTAACTACGTCGGTGCGTGAGAAACAGCGTTGTGTAATCGAATTTCCAACCGCAGTAAAGTGCCTCCAATTGAAATCGCTCTCCATCAGCATGAAAATATGCCAGTCCACACACGAGCGCTGCAAGGCTGCAACAATCCGATGCCTTGGGTTCACTGTCATCGAACATCCTCCATACAGTCCCGACTTGCCCTATGCGATTTCATCTGTTTCCAGAACTTAGATAACACCTTCGAGGACTTCGCTTTGGTAGTGCTGAAGCGGTGCAATCAGAGGTGAGATTCTAACTTTGTCGACGAAGGCAAATATTCTACAGTATCAACAGAATGGTCTCTCGTTGGGAGAAACAAGTTCTGTGCCAGATGACTATGCAGAGAAATAAATATGTAGACATAAAAATAAAGTCTGTTTTATTTAAAAGTCTTTAATAGTTTTCACATAAAAAAATTCGAAGGCATTATTTTTCAGCACTCCCTAGTAATTACTCTACCATCACCTACCCTAATACGACTACATTCCATCACCCTTGTTTTATTTTTATTGAAGTTCGTGTTATAGTCCCTGTCTATTAAGTTCAAAAACTTCAAAGTCCTTTGTCGTGTCTAGCAGAAATTAAATATCGTCGACAAACCTTAAAAGTTTTTATTTCTTGTCCCCGAGCTTCATTTCGTTTTCCCAATTTCTCCCTTGTTTCCTTTATTGCTTGCTCTACGCACAAATGAAATAACATGGGGAATAGTTTACAGCCCTGCCTCACGTCCTTCTCGACAGCTGGCTGCCGATCACGTCTTCTATTTTTGTAACTGCACTCAGATTTCCGTACGAGTTGTTGATAACCTTTTGCTCTTTGTATTTTATCCCTAATAATCTCAGAATATCGAAGAGATTTTTGTAGTCTACATTATTAAAAACTATAAATGTTGGTTTGATTTCCTTCAGTTTATCTTATCAATCGTGAGATCAGTATTGCCTCACGTGTTTCTACAGTTTTCTGGAACCCAAAATGATCTCCTCTGAGGTCGGCTTCTATCAGTCGTTTCGTTTTTCTGCAGATAATTTATCTTAGTATGTTTCAATTATGACTAAGTAGACTAAGTTTTTGATCAGGAACCCCCTTCCAGGAAATTCGATGGCCTGGTGCAAGTCTTTTTACTTGAGGCCACTTCGGGGACTTGCGCGTCGATAAGGATGAAATGATAACGCCAGGCCGAGCGGTTCTAGGCGCTTCAGTCTGGAACCGCACGAACGCTACGGTCGCGGGTTCGAATCCTGCCTCGGGCACGGATGTGTGTGATGTCCTTAGGTTAGTTAGGTTTAAATAGTTCTAAGTTCTAGGGGACTGATGACCTCAGATGTTAAGTCCCATAGTGCTCAGAGCCATTTGAACCATTTGATAACGCCAACAACAACAACAACAACAACAACAACAACACACAACAACACACACACACACACACACACACACACACACACACACATACAAAACTCCTAGACGAGAAAAATCCCCGACCAGATGACAATCGGACCCGGGGTCCGCGCTCGAGAGTCAACAACGCTAACCACGAAACCATGGGCTGCTAACACGAAACTGAAGATCCTGTAGTGCTCACATCTGCCAGCACCTGCTTTCTGTGGTACTGTTCTTATTAACTTCTTTTTGAAGGCATGAAGTATTTTGTCTGTGTCCTATACACTCCAACAGAAAGAAAAAGGACGGCGTACAACGAAAGAATCATCCGCATGGGACGGTAAACAAGAGATGTAATGTACACGTAATGACAAATAAATGATTACAATATCAGAAAAATTGGATGATTTGTTCAAGAGAAAGTGCTTAGCAAATTGAGCAAGTCAATAACTATTGGTCCCTCTCTGGCTCTTATGTAAGCAGTTATTCGGCTTGGTTTGATAGACACAGTTGTTGGATGTCCTCCTGAGGAACATCAAGCCAAATTCTGTCCAACTGACGCGATAGATTGTCAAATTCCCGAGATAGTGGGACGGCCTTCCCCTTAATGCCCCAAATGTTCTCACCTGGGGATACATCCAGCGACCGTGCTGGCCAATGAAGGATTTGGAAACCACGAAGACAAGCAGTAGAATCTCTCGCCGTGTGCGGACGGGCATTATCTTGCTGAAATGGTAGCCAGGATGGCATGTCATAAAGAGCAACAAAACGGGGCAAAGAATATCGTCGACGTACCGCTGTGCTGTAAGGGTGCAACGGACAACCAAAGGGGTCCTGCTTTGAAATGAAATGGCACCCAAACCATCACTCCTGGTTGTCGGGCCGTGCAGTCAGGCTGGTATCCCATTACTGGCCGGGGCGTCTCCAGACACGTCTTCGCTGGTTATCGAAGCTCAGTTAGAAGCGGGACGCATCACTGAGGACAGTTCTACTCCAGTTAATGAAATTCTATACGGAATGTGCCCGACACCGCTGCAAACGGGCTTGTTGGAGTAGAGAGGTCAATGGTAGTCGGCGAAAGGGGCGCCGTGAGCTCAGCTCCCTTTCTGTGAGCTGTCTATTAATGATCCTTGTTGTCTCTGAAGCACCATTTGCATCTCGGGTGGATGATAATAATGAAACCGGGGCTTTGAGTGCCTCTCTGACGATTGTTCTAACATTCTGTCGTCTTTCTAGGTCGACGGCTTCCTTCTTGATGCTGTGTTCGGTCATAGTTCACCCATTCCTGCCAACATCGTCAAACGGTGGCATCGCTCCTATACAAATGCCGAGCGATTCGCCGATTACTCCAACCGGCTTCTTTGAGGCCAACTACGCGCCCTCTCTCAAATGCTGTCATCAACGTATGTTGTTCACGCGCCTGTCTGCAAGGTATAGTTACTGTCCAGCTGAGTACACGGAATGAAATTCGCAAACACTTTATGCCCTGGTATCGACATTTCCTCTGTTTACTAACCTTGCCAGCTGCACAGTGAATTGCGCTGCAGCGTCACACATTCATCCATCGGCCGCCAAAGTATAAAATTTTGGTGCGTCTTTTTTGTCTTAGAGTGAATTAAGCACTGATGTATACAAATTATTATTTTTATTATTATTATATTAAAATTTGTTATGTATTTTGTTGTTATTATTAAAATCTTAGGCATCTGTTCATGTAAGCTACTATAAAGTTATGTTTCATTCACTCGTGTAAGTAAATTACTGTTATTATATTAAAAAAAGTAATATGTTTGATTGATATTATTATTGAAATCTTAAACATCTGAGCAACGTTAAATGTTTTGTTTTGGGAAGCATACAGATATAGTAAACAAAAAAAAAAGAAAAAACACCCCGCTCTCCGTCAGAACCGAACACTGAATCTGCACCTGAACCTTAGTCTTTTGGTTTACACGGTTGCTGACTGAGATGCTGCACTCAACAATGGGTTGGTTTGGCCAACTTGTACCATGGCTCCACGCCCACTCTTCGGACGTATGACTGGTACCATCTCCTTGTAGTTTCCTGTTGCTTCTGGTCCACAGTTTGATTACTGCTTGTCTGCATGTCATTGGCTTCTTTGGAGGTCTTGCCGCTTTCTGTGGGGTATTTTTCGGTGATATTTTCTGAGGTATTTTGTTGTCCTGTTGAAAGGGGGAGGAAGGAGGGGACGAAGCTATATTTTACAACCGACAGACTGGTTGACTGCCGACTGACCGAACACTTTTAAGGTTATGAGCTGTTTACTTTTTAGGTATAGCTGCGAGTGACTTAATTATTCTTGCAGATAATTGCACACGCGCGGCCAATATCTGTTGCCACATGAGCTTTTATCCACAAACAAATTATTGCTGGGGGTATTCGTAGATTTCCCCGTTGATGTCCTCATCCACACAGACTTCTTCTGTTTACGGCATACTCGTAAGAGTGCAACGTCAACCAAAGAGGTCCTGGTATAGACTGAAATGGCACCCTAGAACTTTTGGTTGTCGGGCCGTATGGCGGGCAACGGTCAGGCTGGTATCCCACTACTGGCCGGGGCGTCTCCAGACACGTCTTTGCTGGTCAGCGGGGTTCAGTTCAAAGCGGGACTCGTCACTGAAGACAATTCTACGCCAGTCAATGAAATTCCGTGCCGAATGTGCCAGACACCACTGCAAGCGTACTTGTTGGTGTGCAGTGGTCAAGTTAGTGGACGTAAGGGGGGCTGTGACCCCAGCCGTCCGTTAATGGTCCTTGTGGTCATTGAAGCACCAGTTGCACGTCGGACCGATGATAAAGATGAATCCAGGGTCTGAGAGCTTCTCCGACGATTGCTCGTTTGGGATACCATTCCATTTCACAGAAGCACTCTTTTGGTTGTCATCCGCTCACTTTTACAGCACAGAGGTATGTCGACGATATTCCATGCCCCGTTATGTTGCCCTACATGGCAAACAATCCTGGGTTTACATTTCAGTAAGATAATGCCTACCCGCACAAGGCGATAGTTTCTAATCCTTGTCTTCGCGTTTATGAAATCCTGCCTTGGGCAGCAAGGTCGCCGGATCTTTCCCCAGTTGAGAACGTTTAGAGCATTGTGAGCACGGCTCTCCAACCAGCTCGGGGTTTGACGATGTAATGTGCAGTTGGTCAGAATTTATCATGATGCCCCTCAGGAGGACATCCAACAACTGCGTCAATCAGTGCCAAGTTGAATAACTGCTTGCATAAGGACCAGAGGTGGACCAACGTGTTATTTATTTTCCTTGTTTGTGAAGCTCTTTTTCTTGGATAAATCATCCAATGTTTCTGAAACTGTAAGCATTTGTTTGCCTGTACATGTAAATCACATCTACTTATTTCCGTCCCATTCATATAATGCCTTCGTGGTGCGTCGGTTTTTGTCTTAGAGTGTATTTTGGATGCCAGGTGAAACATTTCTGTTTTTGTTGGTCCTCCCCAGGAACTCAGGGTGACCAAACTTACTGCTTGAGGAATGTTTCTAAACAGCTATCCCTCCCCTTCCTCTCAAAAATGGCCGAGCGGTTCTAGGCGCTACAGTCTGAAATCGCGCGACCGCTACGGTCGCAGGTTCGAATCCTGCCTCGGGCATGGATGTGTGTGATGTCCTTAGGTTAGTTAGGTTTAAGTAGTTCTAAGTTCTAGGGGACTGATGACCACAGATGTTACGTCCCATAGTGCTCAGAGCCATTTGAATTTGATTGATGACCTCAGGTGTTGAGTCTCACAGTGCTTAGAGCCATTAGAACCAACTTTGTAGGGTATGTTCCACAACACGTGCGCGATGTGAACATCTGTACAGACCGCACATCTAACCACGTATCTCTGTTGTTGTGGGCAAGAAAACGTCACAGATTATCTTTCTTTCGTATATGTTCGAGGCCTACTGACGTCACTAAAGAACTTTTACTCGAGGTTGTGCAGCATCGTCATCTTTTGCTAGACAGTGTGATGACACTGTTAGCAACGGCGGATCACAGAGCTTACAACACACTGTTCAAATATACTGTCGCTGCACAGTGTAGCTAGCTGTATGGCGCAAATAAAAAGCCAAAAAAGTTAACTAAAACATTTGATATGAAAGTTGAAGTCTGGGAATAGCGCTGTGGAAACAGACAGGAGCAACAATAAAGGAAGTGGAACTGGTACATTAACGAATCGATCGTTCGGTAAATTCCAATATGACACTTGATAGTCACTCAAAATAGACACACGCGGAATAGTGCTTTACTACATATGGTTTTATGGTACCCGAATGCACTTACAGACGTAGTTTGATGCTAAGAATCGGCTGCTGTTGTTTCTGTTTTAATTCCTAAGATTGGTATTTTGCAGTTCCCCGTTCTTGTCGCTTACCAGATACTTACATCTACATCTACATCTATACTCATCTAATCACTGTGAAACGCGTGATAGGGGAAATTTCGCATTGTACCAGCTATTAGGGTTTCTTCCCGTGCCATTCACGTATGGAGTGTAGGAAGATGGAAGGTAGATTAGAGGTTAACGGCCCGTCGACAGCGCGACTATTAGAGACGGAGCAGAAGCTAGGATTACGAAAAGAAAAAGAATGGTTCAAATGGCTCTGAGCACTATTGGACTTAACATCTCAAGTCAGCAGTCCCCTAGAACATAGAACTAGTTAAAGAGATCACACACATCCATGCCCGAGGCAGGATTCGAACCTGCGACCGTAGCGGTCCCGCGGTTCCAGACTGTAGCGCCTAGAACCACTCGGCCACCAAAGGCCGGCTACGAAAAGAAGGCGAAGGAAATCGGCAGAGCCCTTTTCAAAGGAACCATCCCGGGATTTGCCTGGTGCGATTTAGGGAAACCACGGAAATCCTAAATCTGGATGACCAGACTGGTATTTGAACTGTCGTCCTCCCGAATGCGAGTACAGTAGGGTAACCACTGTGCAACTTCGCTCGGTGTGTGGAAAGAATAATTGTCGAATTGCCTCTGTGCGTGTTGTAATTACTTAATGTCGTCTTCGCGGTCCCTATAGGAGCGATAAGTTAGCGCTTTTAGTATATTCCTAGATTCCTCTACATCTACGATTACATCTGTTTCTATACTCGCACACCGTAGTGAACTATTTCTTAAATGGCTCTGCGCGCTCTTTATTTAGTCCAACCTTTTCTTTAATGCCCTTGCGTGTTCGTTGCTTAAGGGGTTGTAGTATATTTCTAGATTCCTCACTTAAGGTTGTTTATTGAAACTTTATAAAAAGGCTTTCTTGGGATAATTAGCATCTACCTTTAAACGTCTTCGAGTTCACGCTCTTTAACATTTCAGTGACGCTCTCCCGTGGCTCAAACAAATCTGTCACCAATCGTGCTGCTCTTATTTGTATATTTCTATATCTACTGTTAGCCCCATTTAGTATGGCTACGAGACACTTGAGCAATACTCTAGCATGAATCGTGCGAGTGGTTACAAGGAATTTCTTTAGTAGACTTAATACATTTTTCCAGTATCCTACCAATGAAGTGAAGTCTGCAATCTACTCTCCCAATGATTGAGCCTATGTGATCAATACATATCATGCCCGTACAAACCGCAAAGACTATTCATTCGTGTGAGGTTACTTACTGCAGTATTGACTCACTGATCTTTTAACAATAGATAACTACGATTTTTGCCCTTTTTACGTACAAATTTTACATTTCTGAATATTTAAAGCAGTTTTCCCATCTTTGTACCGCCTTGAAATATTATCAAGATCTGATTGGATATCTGTGCAGCTTTTTTTCAGTCCGCACTTCATTGCAGGTCATGTACTGCCAGAGTGGGAGGACTGATACGCCGTGCACTCAGCCTCTTGATGCCAGATGAGGTGCTACCTGACCTAGTAATAGCGACTCCCGGTCGCGGAAACTTTCAATGGCCAGGAGGGGGTGTGTTGACACGGCGTTCGGTCGGTACCGATGGACTGAGGTACTTCATTAACGGTAACTCCACCACTTGCAAAATGTCTGTGGTTACTATTAACATTTTCTGACAGCTCATTAGTATGCCATATGAACCGTAAGGACACCAACAGACTTCCCTGGGGCATGCTTAAGGTTACTTACACATCTCTCGATGTCACTCTATTCAAGATAATGAGCTGTGTCCTCTCTACCAAGAAATGATCAGTCGATGATGATGAAGTCTTCTGGGGTTATCGGCCGAGTCAAGGCGTCGTTCTGCATCAACGTTTCAACAAGTTTCCTACTTGTCACCTTCAGGCGAAGTGTTCGTCTGAGATGACCAATAGGAAACTTGTCAAAACGTTGCTGCAGAACGACATCTTGACTCGGCTGATAATCTGAAAAGACTTCGTCATCGAGATTCGCCGAGAAAATCTATATTTGCATATGTGAACAGTCTGGTCAAAAATTGCATTCGATACCCTATACGATCGTACTTTCGTTAACAAGTGATGATATGACACTGATCAAATGCTTTCCGGAAGTTAAGAAATACTGCATCTACCCAACTGTCATGATCCATGGCTTCCAGGGTCTCATGTGAGAAAAGTGAGAATTGAGTTTCGCGTGGCCGATGTTATCGGAGCTCGTTCTGGTTGACATGTGGCTGTTCGAGATACCTCATTACTTCTCAGCTCAGAATATATTCTAAGACTCTAAAACAGATGAATGTGGAAGGTATTGTGTGGCAATTTAGTTGATGTGACCTGTGCCTTCTTGCATCTACGGGGAGAAGCTTTTGCTCGAGGCATCTACGGTATACTATAGGTAAAAAATGGGTTAACTCAGCCTCAAATTCTGTAAGGAATCTGTTAGAGATTCCATCGGGCACTGGCGCTGTTTCGCGTCATTTCAGAGTAATTTCTGTAACCAATAACATCGATGAAGTGCCTCAGCGATTCTTTTCCTCCACCATCACTTCAATTAAAGTTTTCATCAGCCATCCCTGACGTAAAATGTGCCTAATCCATCTTACTGTTTGACTGACAGTGTTGTTAGAAAGGCGTTTTTTTTCTCGTTGATTCGTTGCAGGACTTCTTGATTCCGTACACGATTAACCTACTTTATCCTCAACATCCTCCTACAACAGCACGTTTCATGCTATTCAAGTCATTTCATTTCTATCTTCCATATTGTCCATATTTCACATCCACGCAGAGTTGTGCTGCGAACACAGGTTTTCGTGGATCTGTTCCTTGGCTCCAAGTTAATGTTTTCGGATGCTAGGAATTTTTCGTTTTATGACCTGCTCGTACAGCGTAATACTTAACTCGTTAGCTTGCGAGACAGGAAGGTGAGCCAGACCAGGATCGAATCCACGATGGCGGATTAACGACCGTGGCTGGCGCACGGGCCAGTCTCAGTGTGGTTTTTAGGCGTTTCTCACGCTCGTTTAGGCAAATGCTGGGCTCGACCCCAATTTCCATCTCTGAAAATTCTATACACAAACAGCTACACAGTTCACAGACAGGTCGAGCCTTCCCTCCCATAGGCTACGGCCACATCGGACGCCTACGTACCTCGCGACTCGCCTGGTGCCGAGCGCTTGGAGACATTCTGGCCACGCCGGAGCATCGACGACAGTTGCCACAGGCGTGTTGCTCGCTCGCACTGTCGAAATGTCTCTTCCAGTGTTGAGTCGGGACAAACTTCTGGTAGAAAATATTTCTTTGAAGTATGAACTGTCGCAGAAATTACCATCATGCTGGGTACATAGTATTAATTGTGAGAGATTTGAACATGGTAAATCCAACATGTTATACACACAACTTTGGGAGTTTCAAGACACGTTTTTTGGTTATTTACTGTAGAATAGTTCGATATTCTTCTCATGACTATTACAGAAAATCTACAAAAACAAAATACTAATTACAGAACGAAGTGGAGGCGGAGCTGATGATATTGCCACAAACTCTCCGCGCTTTTTTGAACAGTTAAAATTAAAAAAAAATACTAGAATGACCTCCAAACACAGAGATTCTAGTATTTTAGAAAGTGAATCGAATAATAACGGATGAAAGTGCTACAGTGTTTAAAGACATTCAGTCACACAAGTTAGCAGATGTTTCTCAGATAGTTAACACACATGTACCACAGATGAAAAAAATGCGGCCACTGTGTATGCAAGCAAAGGAGACCAATTGTTGGACCTTGAGAGTAAAAAAAAAAAAGTTGAAGTACTGGACAAGACATCGGCAGAAGCTAAAACGACGAACTTCTGTTCTTTGAGACTTTGTTATCACACAAGGTTGAATTTACAAAATTTTATACTGCGAAACAAAATTCAAAATTTAATTATTGCATAAAATTAAGTTGGTTCAAGATGTCATTTCCTTTTTGAAAACTGCCTAGATTAATGCTTCGACACTCCTGTTAGAGATGAAATAAACGAAATGACGTAATCAGCAGCATTTATCAAACAGTACGGAGTCTTTCCGGCAGTCGTTCTTCCCGCGGACCATACGCGACTGTAACAGGAATGGGAGATAATGACAGTGGCACGTAAAGTGCCCTCCGCCACACACCGTTGGGTGGCTTGCGGAGTATAAATGTAGATGTAGATGTATAATCTTCGAGGCCTCTTAATGCTTCTTACCATTCAGCTGTTGGTTGACAAGGCACCTATCATGGCAAACCGAAAGGAAGAAATGATTGATTGGGCTTCAGGATCATAACATCGATGTAAGTGATGACCATAAAAAGGTGGAGCTTATGGAAAACATATCTCTCCACTAGCCACAGTTCCCCCTGTATGAAATCCACGAAATAACATAAGAAATTGGCATACATCGTTAGGCTACCACATTACCACTGCCATTTCAACCCAGTAGAGCTAATATGGGCCCAAACTAAAGGTTCATTGCCAGGAATAATAACAAATTTACCCTGTCTACAGTTGAAGCACTCACAAGAGAAGCCACTGAAGACTGGAAAAAAGCTGTCAAACATACGCAGAGCATCATGGAAAGGGCATGGCAGAATGAAGCTCTTTTGGAAAATTCAATGGAGGAGATGATAATTTCATTAAATGACAATAGCACCTCTGATAGTGACAGTGATAGTGATACTTCAAGAATCAGTCATAGCGACGAGAGCGACGTCAGAGTAGTTTTTCCATTATCGCCGTAGAAAAGGAGCACAGGCGGATCCAGCTAAGCGTTTGCGCGCACAGTTTACATCTGTAGGTGCCTACATAACAAAATTATTTCGCCGTAAATTATGAAATTTTAATAAAAGGGCCTTAATAGCAACTAATTTCAAAGGAAGTTCTTCTTAGGCATTTAGTAGGGCTCACAGAAGATAAATATAACTGTTTAGGAAATAACTGCTGTAATACGGAGGCCCTGTTATTTGTATCGTTTTTGTTCTTTCTAAACAGTAGAGGTTGGCCTACTTAAGATAAGTTTAATCAATAATTCAAGAACAGTCTTAATCGCATTTACTATTATTATTATTATATCGCCAACCGGTTTCGACGTAGGGATTATCTTCTGGGCGTTTAACCATTGGTCGACTGCTGGTGGTGTCACTCCTGTCTACATAATGGCAGGACACTATGCCGGTATGTAGACAGGAGTGACACCACCAGCAGTCGACCAATGGTGTAAACGCCCAGAAGATGACCCCTACGTCGGGTTGAAACCGGTTGGCGGTATAATAATAATAATAATAAATGCTATTAAGACTGTTCTTGAATTATTGATTAATCACACTAATCGCTGTGATTCTTGAGTTTCTCCCGGCGTATTTGATAATCAAAATATCTACGGGTGTACTGCCGGTCTACAGTGTCCAACGGGCCCGTTGGACACTGTAGACCGGCAGTACACCCGTGGATATTTTGATAATACTAATCGCTGCTTCTCTCCATAACCATGTTGTCCAAAAATCTAAGATAAGTTTTCCCACCGTGACAAACACGTTTAATTTTGATTTTGGTTGCGTTAGAATTAAGCTGGCGGGTCGAAAAAATTAATAGTGTCATTACAAACCTATAGCGAACTGTTTATCGTGCAAAAACTGTATGGGCACCCGATTAGCAGATGACACGCGAGCGGACTATTTGTGAGTCATATTTAACTCAAATTATCTCGCATTAGAGATATCCGACAGAGTTCTGGTTTCGAACATATGAAAATGCACTACTGGCCACTAAAATTGCTACACCACGAAGATGACGTGCTACAGACGCGAAATTTAACCGACAGGAAGAAGATACTGTGATATGCAAATGATTAGCTTTTCAGAGCATTCACACAAGATTGGCGCCGGTGGCGACACCTACAACGTGCTGACACGAGGAAAGTTACCAACCGATTTCTCATAGCAGTTGACCGGCGTTCCCTGGTGAAACATAGTTGTGATGCCTTGTGTAAGGAGGAGAAATGCGTACCATCACGTTTCCGACTTTGATAAAGGTCAGATTGTAGTCTGTCGCGATTGTGGTTTATCGTATCGCGACATTGCTGCTCGCGTTGGTCGAGATCCAATGACTGTTAGCAGAATATGGAATCAGTGGGTTCAGGAGGGTAATACGGAACGCCGTGCTAGATCCCAACGGCCTCGTATCACTAGCAGTCGAGATGACAAGCATCTAATCCGCATGGCTGTAACGGATCGTGCAGGCACGTCTCGATCCCTGAGTCAACGGGTGGGGACGTTTGCAAGACAACACCCATCTGCACTAACAGTTCGACGACGTTTGCAGCAGCACGGACTATCAGCTCGGAGACCATGGCTGCGGCTACCCTTGACGCTGCATCACAGACAGGAGTGACTGTGATGGTGTACTCAACGACGAACCTGGGTGCACGAATGGCAAAACGTCATTTTTTTCGGATGAATCCAGGTTTTTTTACAGCATCATGATGGTCGCATCCGTGTTTGGCGACATCGCGGTGAACGCACATTCGAAGCGTGTATTCGTCATCGCCATACTGGCGTATCCCCCGGCGTGATGGTATGGGGTGCCATTGGTTACACGTCTCGGTCACCTCTTGTTCGCGTTGACGGCACTTTGAACAGTGGACGTTACATTTGAGATGTGTTACGACCCGTGGCTCTACCCTTCATTCGATCCCAGCGAAACCCTACATTTCAGCAGGATAATGCACGACAGCATGTTGCAGGTCCTGTACGGGTCTTTCTGGATACAGAAAATGTTCGACTGCTGCCCTGGCCAGCAGATTCTCGAGATCTCCAAAAACACACGTATTCAAAAAAGCAGATAGAAATTGACTTGACGCCTTCTTGAGAGACATCACCACTCATTCCAAATTAATAATATAAGCGTAGACCAGATGTTGCTTGAACTCAAAGAAATAGTATCGGCAGCAGTTGAGAGATTTATACCAAATAAGTTAACAAACGACGGAGCTGATACTCTTGGTACACAAAACGGGTTAGAACACTGTTGCAGAAACAACGAGGTAAACATGCCAACTTTAAACAGACACAAAATCCCCAAAATTGGCGATCTTTTACAGAAGCTCGAAATTTATCGCTGACTTCAATATGAGATGCTTATAACAGTTTCCACAACGAAACTTTGTCTCTAAACCTGGCAGAAAATCCAAAGAGATTCTGGTCGTATGTGAAGTATGTTAGCGGCAAGAAACAATCAATGCCTTCTCTGCCCGATAGAAATGGAGATACTATCGAAGACAGTGCTGCCAAAGCACAGTTACTAAACACAGCCTTCCGAAATGCCTTCACAAAAGAAGACGAAGTAAATATTCCAGAACTCGAATCGAGAACAGCTACCAACATGAGTAACGTAGAAGTAAATATCCTCGGAGTAGTGAAGCAACTTAAATCACTTAATAAAAGCAAGTCTTCTGGTCCAGACTGTATACCAATTAGGTTCCTTTCGGAGTATGCTAATGCAGTAGCTCCATACTTAACAATCATATACAACCGTTCGCTCCACCAAAGATCCCTACCCAAAGGCTGGAAAGTTGCACAGGTCACACCAATATTCAAGAAAGGTAGTAGGAGTAATCCACTAAATTACAGGTCCATATCGTTAACGTCGATATGCAGCAGGATTTTAGAACATATATTGTGTTCGAACATTATGAATTACCTCGAAGAAACTGTCTATTGACACACAGTCAACATGGGTGTAGAAAACATCATTCCTGTGAAACACAAGTATCTCTTTATTCACATGAAGTGTTGAGTGCTATTGACAAGGGATTTCAGATCGATTCCGTATTCCTGGATATCCGGAAGGCTTTTGACACTGTACCACACAAGCGGCTCTTAGTGAAATTGCGTGCTTATGGAATATCGTCTCAGTTATGTGACTGGAATTGTGATTTCCTGTCAGAGAGGTCACAGTTCGTAGTAATTGACGGAAAGTCATCGAGTAAAACAGAAGTGATTTCTGGCGTTCCCCAGGGTAGTGTTATAGGCCGTTTGTTGTTCCTTATCTATATTAACGATTTTGGAGACAATATGAGCAGCCATCTTCGGTTGTTTGCAGATGACGCTGTCGTTTATCGACTAATAAAGTCATAAGAAGATCAAAACAAACTGCGAAACGATTTAGAAAAGATATCTGAATGGTGCGAAAAGTGGCAGTTGACCCTAAATAACGAAAAGTGTGAGGTCATCCACATGAGTGCAAAAGGAACTCGTTAAACTTCGGTTACACGATAAATCAGTCTAATCTAAAAGCCGTAAATTCAGCTAGATACCTAGGTATTATAATTACGAACAACTTAAATTGGAAGGTTGGTTCAAATGGCTCTGAGCACTATGGGACTCAACTGCTGTGGTCATAAGTCCCCTAGAACTTAGAACTACTTAAACCTAACTAACCTAAGGACAGCACACAACACCCAGCCATCACGAGGCAGAGAAAATCCCTGACCCCGCCGGGAATCGAACCCGGGAACCCGGGCGTGGGAAGCGAGAACGCTACCGCACGACCACGAGATGCGGGCTAAATCGGAAGGAACACATAGAAAATGTTGTGGGGAAGGCTAACCAAAGACTGCGTTTTATTGGCAGGCCACTTAGAAATTGTAACAGACCTACTAAGGAGACTGCGCACGCTACGCTTGTCCGTACTCTTTTAGAATACTGCTGCGCGGTGTGGGTCCCTTACTAGATAAGACTGACGGAGTAAATCGAAAAAGTTCAAAGAAAGGCAGCACGTTTTCTATTATCGCGAAATATGGGAGAGAGTGTCACAGAAATGATACAGGATTTGGGCTGGAAATCGTTAAAAGAAGCGTTTTTCGTTGCGACGGAATCTTTTCACGAAATTTCAATCACCAACTTTCTCCTCTGAATGCGAAAATATTTTGTTGAAACCGACCTACTTAGGGAGGAACGATCACCACGATAAAATAAGGAAAATCAGAGCTCGTACGGAAAGATATAGGTGTTCATTCTTTCCGCGCGCTATACGAGATTGGAATAATAGAGAATTGTGAAGGTGGTTCGATGAACCCTCTGCCAGGCACTTGAATGTGATTTGCAGAATATCCATGTAGATGTAGATGCAGATGTAGAATAACAGCATTTGCTGATTACTTCGTGAATGAAAGGGCATGCAAATGACTTGGATTGACATGCAGCCGAGATGTTTGCTTGAAATACAGCTTTGCATGTACTGAATTGGTAAAGTATTTTAGCTGCTAAAATATTTCGTGTATTACTGATATTCGGTGGAAATGAATAAGTTTTTCTCAGTTGCGGACATAACAGTGAAATATGTTTCGAATTTCCATACAATGGGTTAAAACGCCTTCTTCTTTGGGATCTCGTTGTTGTAATCGTCGTGTTTCACATACCATATGGCAGGTCACTTTCTAATCTCCGTGGCAAAATTTCTGTACTGATGACTGGTCCGTATGTCCCCGTAACTAACGCCATTGTCTATGACAGTACAGACCAGCTGCTTCCTCTTTGCAGCAGATACTGCGTTAGGCCGGTATTACACTATCAAATTTCTTTGTCAAATATCTTTGTCAAAAATCTTTGTCAAACATATTTGATGGTGTAATAGGGAACTTTGTGAAATGTCGTCCAATATTTGATCAAATCTAGGGCCTCGCTGTATATTTGATCAAATAAGTCGCTTGTCTTCTGTTCACTGCAATGTGACATGTTACCACATTGAGCGCTAGCATCGCTGCACCGTTCTGTCGTCTGTAGTGGGTTTATAAACATTGCCAGTAAATACAATTGGTGTGTGCCGACAACTACAAAATTAATAGAGATGTATGAAGCTGATGAGGCGCTTTACAACGTGAGACGCCCTGAATACAAAAATAGATTAAGAAGATTGGAGACCTGACCTGACCTGACCTAACCTAACGTAATCTAACCTAACCCTTTCCTGTAGCAAGGAATCGGAGTGTTACAGTGAGCCTGTCTTCTGCAGATGTAGCAGTTCTTAAGTGAATATTCTGCTTTGTGATATGAGGATACACTTCACCGAGCACATACAGAAATGTATGCTCATCCATTGTTAAGTAATTGATGTACGACTTGACGTCCTCCACTATAAGCTCACATAACAAGTCTTCTTGAATTCTTTCGTCGTGTCGTCGTAAAACCCACGGCTTCACCTAGGTATGTTTCCTTTTTTTCCCTCGCTTCTCTTCCGCATGTGCACACAGCGCAATTGTGGTACATGCAACTGCTGCGGTTAACAACAAGTTTTTGTTGTCAGCCATCTTGAACTTCCACGAAAAATGTGATGACAGTGTAATACCCCTTCTAGCGCTACGTCAAAGATCTTTGTCAAATATATTTGACGGAATATTTGATTACATCTTTGATCAAATCTTTGACAAAGAAATTTGATAGTGTAATGCCGGCCTTAGGGATAAAGCAGCCCATGACTCAACGCGTTAACAGCGCTGCTTTAGCGCGTTTGAAGTATTGGCGTGGCTGTGGCGGAGGCTGAACGCTACCGTAACGTTCTTTGCGTAGTCACGAGTGGAGTCACTTTTTGTGGTCGCCACTCGTGCTGAAGCAGACCACCGAGGCGGCCAGCGGCGCCACTGTCCAGTGGCTGTTCATGTTTGTGAAACCGCTCGAATACCTGCAGCATTCGCCATCGGAAGCGCTGCAAGTGGCTGCGTCTGAAGGGCCCTTAAGCAACTGACGTTTTCGCCGGCAGGGAAGGCGTGCGTCGGGGAAATAATTTTAAAATAGATTTGCCAAATCCTGAGTACACCGTCGACGCCACATAACAGGGAAACGACGAAGGAGGAGAAGAAGAAGAAGAAGCAACTATTTAACTTTACATAAAGCACTTTCATGTTCCGTAATCCTTGCTAAAATGTTTTTCGTACATTTTGCTTTTTTGTCTAGTCTACTTCTGAAGTATCAAAATTTGTTAAAAATCTTATCCACAGTAAACATTTAGATTCCATCATACCTTCCTGCTGTACATGCGACTACGGGAAGGTCGAGTAGTTCGTACAGCGGATTGTATTGGACAAAACAAAAAAATGTTCAAATGTCTGTGAAATCTTATGCTACTTAACTGCTAAGGTCATCAGTCCCTAAGCTTACACACTACTTAATCTAAATTATCCTAAGGACAAACACACATACCCATGCCCGAGGGAGGACTCGAACCTCCACCTCGATCAGTCGCACAGTCCACGACTGCAGCGCCTGAGACCGCTCGGCTAAACCCACGCGGCTGGACAAAACAGACGCCATAAAAACTTAAATGTTTACGGTCTATTTTCCTTTAACAGGAAAATACACATGGGATGAAAATAACCTGAAAGAAGCCGTAGATAAAGTCAGACATCTTGAAATGCCCATCAGAGAGGCGAATGAGAAATAAAAGTGAGAGGTGGTAGACTTAAAGCTTTGCGGGAAAAGAAAGAGGTGACCACCCGAAACCTGTTTTAGGAAATAAAAAGTATTTTCAGAGATGAATAGGAAACAATATTGTACGATCAATGAAACCTTCGAAGAAGATTGCATTCTCTACCACCTTGGTGAGGTATGGGTGCATGAGAGTTGCGCCGATATAGAGTTGAACAGCCTTTATTATACGTGAGCTAAATGTTTCCCTAAAAGTTAAGCTACTACTCTGATTTACGCCTGTTGTGTTCAGAACTTTGACTTAATATCTTTTCCATGAAGTTTTGCTTGTCTGGGTCTGCTTTCGCCCGTCATGGCAACTTATTACTAAGATGTATAGGGTCTTTGTTTTAACTTGAGACAACTAAATATATCGTACGAAAAATGTTCTGCATGAAGAGTTAATATTAGCAAGGGGGACATCTGACTGTGCTACAACTGGCCACTTCCTAACAAGCCCTCCTGCGTGGGCGGGGTCATTTTTGTATTTTCAAATGAGAACCCGCCATTTTTATTACATATTCGGATTCTACGCCACTAAAAGACAGTTTACTCAATCATTGTCCGACCCCCCCCCCCCCCCCGAAACAAAAAAGGTTCAAATGACTCTGAGCACAATGAGACTTAACAAAAAAAAAAAAAAAAAAAGGTTCAAATGGCTTTGAGCACTATGGGACTTAACATCTGTGGTCATCAGTCCCCTAGAACTTAGAACTACTTAAACCTAACTAACCTAAGGACATCACACACATCCATGCCCGAGGCAGGATTCGAACCTGCGACCGTAGCAGTCGCGCGGTTCCGGACTGAGCGCCTAGAACCGCTATACCACCGCGGCCGGCGAGACTTAACATCTGAGGTTATCAGTCCCCTATAACTTATAATTACTTAAACCTAAGGACATCACACACATCCAAGCCCGAGGCAGGATTCGAACCTGCGACCGTAGCGGTCGCGCGGTTCCAGACTGAAGCCCCTAGAACCGTTCGGCCACAACGGCCGGCATTGTTTTCCATTCGTGGTGTGTGGCCCTGTAATTGACAAATAATTTTTTTTTTAAATTAAGAACCGACGGATTTGATTCTACAGTTTACATTTACGATGTTAATGTAAATCTTTGTGTTCTAACGGTAGATACTGGTATTAAAACATGACTTTAGTGTTGCATATTTCATTGTAGGCTACAGTACAATATGATTAACCGTTTCAATGTCTGGTTAGCAACTGCGTTTAGCGTGATCCAGGAAGAACGACATGCATGTAATAGTCTTCTATTCCCATCGTGATGTTTGATTTTGGAGTGTCCTCTTGCCTCTCACGACTGGGGCGCTTGTTTTCGGTGAGTATCCACGGCAAGTTCGCCTGTCACTGTCACTTCATGGACGTTTTACGTTATTACAGTGGTTGTGGTTTGTTTTCCACCGGCAGCCGCACAGCGGTTTGTGCGAGAGTCACAGCGGTTGGATGGACACACACACCGAAATTAGTGACCTTGATGGCGAGGTTCGAGGTCGACCACCGAAATCAAGCATTCAGATGGTTTGGGGGCTCATCACAATCAACCAGTAGGAAACAGAAAACTACGTTACCATACACGAAGCTTATTTGCCAGAAACGTCAATGGTTGGTTGGTTGAGGGTCCAAACAGCGAGGTCATCGGTCCCACAGGATTAGGAAAGAATGGGGAAGGAGGTCGGCCGTGTCCTTTGAAAGGAACCATCCCGGCATTTGAAACGATTTAGGGTAATCACTGAAAAATTTGCAACACTCAACGTACGTTTCAACATCAGTATCAACCGTCAAAACACAAAGTTTAACATTTGCATGGTAAATGAAATGTAGAATCAAATGCGTCGGTTCTTATTTGCAAAAACAGGTACACTTGATATTTGTCGATCACAATGCCTTCTATCACGAATAGAAAACGATGGTTTGAGTAACCGTACATATTTTTTGGCGGAGAATCAGAATATTCAATTAAAATAGGGGTTCCCATTTGAAAATACCTTGACCACGCAGAAGGGTGGTTAGGGGGTGGCCAGTTGTAGCACAGACAATATCCTCTTCACTAGTATTAACTTTTCACATAGAAAATTTTTTCGTACGATACGTCATTTTCGAGACATTTAGTTGTGTCAAGCTAAAAGAAACACCCTGTATAGCTTGTACTTTAGTTTAATGCTTATGATCATGTGGATACAATTAGATTTTTTTGTAACAAAAATGACTTTTCTCGTTACATTTTCATGACCGATACAATAATCGAAAATTTTAAAGGACCAAAATGTAAAGAGTGGATAAAGATATGAAAAAGTCAAGGAACGTATTGTATTATGTATCACAGTATTATTTAGGGTGAAGAATGTTCGAAGACAACAAACAGAAAAAAATTAATTTCTAAAGAGCTTACGTGACCGATACTAGTCGCCCCCCCCCCTTATGTTTCTTTTTATTTATGTGAATGTTGTAGCCATTAGCTGTAGTGCGCGTCACGTTGCAAGGCAGTCCAATTATGAAGCGTTCTATTCATTCCCCTCCACTAATTGCTGTAAGCAAATGAGGCTAAGTCTTACACCGAACGCTTTCCTCTGTGTAGTGCTATAAAAATAATGTGGCCAGATGCACGTCAAACTGGAGAACGTGTTACTGTACTTGTATGTCATGAACACCTTGACCGAACGCTTCATACTGATATTCCAATATCTCCTTGCATGTGGCATACATTAAGAAGATTTTCACTCTTACGAGAGCTTTTTTCGAGTACAGAAAAGAGCCGTTTAAACAGACGGAGAATGGTGTGGGTGCATGATGGCTATTAGGTGTGTCTAACGTTACTGGAACTTTTCAGGTGGAGATCGCAAGACAGCCTACGCAGAAGACAGACACGTGCAGCTTACTGACATCTTTCCCGCTTTAAAAATTTCGAATCATGGACATGAAGGGGACCGGGAGCATTATACCGACAGATCGCACGGACAGCTGGCTGAAGTGCAACGACTACAGAACGAGTGATGACTAGATGGAGTCAGCACAATAGTATTGCAGGAAGAGTAGACACGGGTCCTTGCATGAAGACGACTGCACGAGAATTTCATAGGCATGTTCTATTGTCTCTGACGAATAGGCGGATGACAATAATTGATACTAGGGCAGAGGCTACAGGCAGTGTGTCACCACTAACCATTGGGAACACACTACTGGAATCTGGGTTGAGGTCTCGAGGTGCCATACGTCGTTTACCACTGACAGCGTGCCAGAGTCAACTGAGGCTGCGTGATGTAACTAGAGTCAACTCGTATATTGAATGGCATTCTTTGGTGTTCCGCGACGAGTCTCGCTTCTCTTTGTGGCGGTTAGATGGAGGTCAACGTCCGTAGATAACTTGGTGAAAGGTTACAGGGTGCGGCGATTCTCGAGACCAGTGTAATGACCCGCAGAATTACAGATCAATATCCTTAACATCTGTTTACTGCAAAACTCTTGAACACATTCTGAGATCGAAAGTAATAAATTTCCTCGAGACAGAAAAGCTTCTGTCCACAAATCAGCTCGGATTTAGAAAGCATCTCTCGTATGAAACTCAGCTGGCCCTTTTCTCACATGAGATTCGACAAAGCACGGATGAAGCGGAACAGTCAGATACCATATTCCTAGGTTTCCGGTAAGCGTTTGATACGGTGTCCCACTGCAGTCTGTTGACGAAGGTCCGAGCATAAGGATTATTTTCTCAAATATGTGAGTGGCTCGAAGACTTCTTAAGTTATAGAACCCAGTGCGTTGTCCTCGAAGTCGAGTGTTTATCAGAGACAAGCGTATCGTCAGGAGTGCGCCAAAGAAGCGTGATAGGATAAGTCTTACTATATATATATATATATATATATATATATATATATATATATATACAGGGTGTTTCAAAAATGACCGGTATATTTGAAACGGCAATAAAAACTAAACGAGCAGCGATAGAAATACACCGTTTGTTGCAATATGCTTGGGACAACAGTACATTTTCAGGCAGACAAACTTTCGAAATTACAGTAGTTACAATTTTCAACAACAGATGGCGCTGCGGTCTGGGAAACTCTATAGTACGATATTTTCCACATATCCACCAAGCGTAGCAATAATATGGCGTTGTCTCTGAATGAAATTACCCGAAACCTTTGACAACGTGTCTGGCGGAATGGCTTCACATGCAGATGAGATGTACTGCTTCAGCTGTTCAATTGTTTCTGGATTCTGGCGGTACACCTGGTGTTTCAAGTGTCCCCACAGAAAGAAGTCACAGGGGTTCATGTCTGGCGAATAGGGAGGCCAATCCACGCTGCCTCCTGTATGTTTCGGATAGCCCAAAGCAATCACACGATCATCGAAATATTCATTCAGGAAATTAAAGACGTCGGCCGTGCGATGTGGCCGGGCACCATCTTGCATAAACCACGAGGTGTTCGCAGTGTCGTCTAAGGCAGTTTGTACCGCCACAAATTCACGAAGAATGTCCAGATAGCGTGATGCAGTAATCGTTTCGGATCTGAAAAATGGGCCAATGATTCCTTTGGAAGAAATGGCGGCCCAGACCAGTACTTTTTGAGGATGCAGGGACGATGGGACTGTAACATGGGGCTTTTCGGTTCCCCATATGCGCCAGTTCTGTTTATTGACGAAGCCGTCCAGGTAAAAATAAGCTTCGTCAGTAAACCAAATGCTGCCCACATGCACATCGCCGTCATCAATCCTGTGCACTATATCGTTAGCGAATGTCTCTCGTGCAGCAATGGTAGCGGCGCTGAGGGGTTGCCGCGTTTGAATTTTGTATGGATAGAGGTGTGAACTCTGGCGCATGAGACGATACGTGGACGTTGGCGTCATTTGGACCACAGCTGCAACACGGCGAACGGAAACCCGAGGCCGCTGTTGGATCACCTGGTGCACTAGCTGCGCGTTGCCCTCTGTGGTTGCCGTACGCGGTCGCCCTACCTTTCCAGCACGTTCATCCGTCACGTTCCCAGTCCGTTGAAATTTTTCAAACAGATCCTTTATTGTATCGCTTTTCGGACCTTTGGTTACATTAAACCTCCGTTGAAAACTTCGTCTTGTTGCAACAACACTGTGTTCTAGGCGGTGGAATTCCAACACCAGAAAAATCCTCTGTTCTAAGGAATAAACCATGTTGTCTACAGCACACTTGCACGTTGTGAACAGCACACGCTTACAGCAGAAAGACGACGTACAGAATGGCGCACCCACAGACTGCTTTGTCTTCTATATCTTTCACATCACTTGCAGCGCCATCTGTTGTTGAAAATTGTAACTACTGTAATTTCGAAAGTTTGTCCGCCTGAAAATGTACTGTTGTCCCAAGCATATTGCAACAAACGGTGTGTTTCTATCGCTGCTCGTTTAGTTTTTATTGCCGTTTCAAATATACCGGTCATTTTTGAAACACCCTGTATATATATATATATATATATATATATATATATATATATATATATATATATATATATATATATGTTCTCGAGGATAGGATGAACAGCAACTTACGGCTGTTTGCTGATGATGCTGTGGTGTACGGGAAGCTGTCGTCGCTAGATGACTGTAGGAGCATACAAGAAGACTTACACAGAATTTCTAGTTGGTGTGATGAATGTAAGCTTACTCTAAATGTAGAAAAATGTAAGTTAATGCGTCTGAATAGGAACAACTAACCTGTAACTTTCGAATACAGCATTAGTAATGTGGTGCTTGACACAGTCACGTAGATTAAATATCTAGGCGTGACGCTGCAAGGCCGGCCGGAGTGGCTGTGCGGTTCTAGGCGCTACAGTCTGGAACCGAGCGACCGCTACGGTCGCAGGTTCGAATCCTGCCTCGGGCATGGACGTGTGTGATGTCCTTAGGTTAGTTAGGTTTAATTAGTTCTACGTTCTAGGCGACTGATGACCTCAGAAGTTAAGTCGCATAGTGCTCAGAACCATTTTGACGCTGCAAAGTGATATGAAATGGAATGATCACGTCAAGTTGGTAGTCGGCAAGGCGAATGTTCGACTTCGTTTTAAAGGGTGAATTTTGGGAAAGTCTAGCTCATCTATTCGTATAAAGGAGGCGGCGTATAGAACGGTAGTGTGGCCCATGCGTGAATACTGCTCGAGCGTTCTGGATCCCCACCAGGTCGGTTTAAAGGAAGACATCGAAGCAGTTCAGAGGCATGCTACCGCTAGGTTCGATCAGTATGCAGCTATTACGGGAATGCTTCGTTGGCTCAAATGGGAATCTCTGGGGGGGAAGACGACGCTCTTTTCTAGATGCACTATGGAGGAAATTTCGAGAACCGGCATTTGAGGCCGCCTGGAGACTGATTCTACTGCCACCAACGCACATTTCGCGTAAGGACCACGAAGACACGATGAAAGTTATTGGGGCTCGTGAGGAAGATTAAAGACAGTAGTTCTCCACTCTCTCTATTTGCGAGTGGGACAGGAAAGGAAATCACTAGTAGTGGTACAAGGTACCCTCCGCCGCACACTGCGCGTTCGCTTGCGGACTATGTACGTATATGTAGATATATCTTCAGTTCCTGGAATCATAGTGTGGGTACTTATTGGAAGTGACAACAACACTGATTAGGTTATTGTCGAAGGGAGGATGAATGCTCGCCAGCTTGTGGCAAGAATGCTAAGCACGGTTGTCATACCCTTCATGACTAGGGTATCAAATGGTATATTTCCACAGGATAACGCCAGATCCCACACTGCAGTTGACGCTATAAACGCCTTGAAGAGTGTACGGATCCTGGACTGTCGCGCCCATGTCCCCCAATTTTTCACCCGTAGAGCATGCCTGTGACGCTATGGGGAGGCGTATACTTTCAAACGAGCTTCCACAGCAGCCTTCATGATCTGATATAACGTGTTTTAGGCATGGCATGTATTCCTCAAGAAGATATCCAGAGGCCGTCTGCTTCCATATTACACCAAATACGAGAGTACATTCGTGCTCGTTGGGGTCACACCTCATACAAATGTTAATTATGGATATCATTTCCGAATGGAATGAAAGTTAAATTATTCAGTCCCCGTTATAGGTTGAAGATTTTCGGGGCTGCTGTTTCATACTATGCCACTTTCCATTTCCGTTAGTATATAAAGAATCGCTTTTCGGTTTTACCACTCAGAAAATTTTATTATAGCCTCCACAGATGGAAACCGCTGCACTAGGTTGTTTGCATATGCAAGTTTGCCAAGGGTCGGGAAAGGGTACTGGCGTGTAAGTTTTGAGCGCAGGCAGCCCGGAGCTGGGAGGCGACAGGAAGTGGCGTGCCACGTTACAGCCACATCCGCAAGAACAAGCGCGCTCCCACGCCTCCTACCAGTATGTATTCCACAGTGAGGAAGGACAGGCTTCACGCTGACCGAATACGTTGCTTTCCATAAATCGAGGAAAAATAGCAAAACTGCTGATAACTCGAAAAGTGATCAACATATACCATATTGGTTCTGCTCAGCATGACTGTGTGTAATGTATTTTAAGTCACAAAACAGCTTACTTTTCTCATCCTGTCCTCTTTTTAGAGCAGTGGTTCCCATTCTGGGGTTAACTTCTCACTTTGGGGGGGGGGGGGGGGTTAATAAATTTATCTGTACTTTAAGAAGGGAGCTTTATTATCACTGATTTGTTGGACCAATACTTACAATTACGTCTACGTCATTCTTCGATATTCACAGTAGGTGCCTTAAGGCGTGTATCCACTAGCAAGTAACTTCCTGAAGTAAATTCTGCGTGCGATTGCAGAGAGTTTCACACGTGTTTCCACTTGAGTCGCATCATGAGACAGGCAAGTGGAAATTTACAAAGTCTACGTCTACATGGATACTCTGCTAATCAAACTTCAGTGGCTGTCAGAGTGTTCATCGAACTACCTGCACAATAATTCTCTACTATTCTCTACTATTCCAACAGCGTGCGAAAAAAACGAACTCCTATGCATCCCCGTGTGAGCTCAGATTTCCTTTATTATATAGTGATGATCGTTTCTCCCTATGTAGATCGGCATCAACAAAATATTTTCACACTCGGAGGAGAAAGTTTGTGATTGAAATTTCTTGAGAGCATTCCGCCGCATCGAAAAATGCCTTTGTTTTAATGATGTCCACCCAAAATCCTGTATTATGTCAGTGACACTCTCTCCACTATTTCTCGATAATACAAAACGTGCTGCTCTTTTCTGAACTCCAAAAGAGGATGGACAAGCGTAGCCCTAATCTAGGCAGTCTCTTTCGTAGATCTGCTGCATCTTTTAAGTGTTCTGCCAAGAAACGCAGTCTTTGGTTCACTTTTTACACAACATTTTCTATGTGTTCTTTACAATTTAAATTGTTCGTAACTGTAATTCCTAAGTATTTAGCTGAACTTAGGGCCTTTAGATCTCACTAATTTTAGTGTAACCGAAGTTTAGCTGAATCTTTTTAGTACTCACGTGGATGATCTCGCACTTTTTATTATTTTGGGTCAATTATCAATTTTCAGACCATTTAGATACCTTTTCTAGATCGTTTGGCAATTTGTTTTGATCTTCTGATGACTTTATTAGACGATAAATGAAAGCATCATCTTCAAAAAACCTATGATGGCTGGTCGGATTGTCTCCTAAATCGTTTATATAGATAAGGAACAGCAGAAGGCCTAGAACACTACCATGGGGAACGACAAAAAAAAAAAAATGGTTCAAATGGCTCTGAGCACTATGGGACTTAACATCTGAGGTCATCAGTCCCCTAGAACTTAGAACTACTTAAACCTAACTAACCTAAGAACATCACACACATCCATGCCCGAGGCAGGATTCGAACCTGCGACCGTAGCGGTCGCGCGGTTCCAAACTGAAGCACCTAGAACAGCTCGGCCACACCGGTCTGCGGAACGACAAAAATCACATTTTTTTTCTTGATGACTTTCCGTCAATTACTACGAGCTGAGACGATATTCCACAAGCACGCAAGTTGATTAGAAGCCGCCAGAAAATCAAAGCAGCTGCCACTGTTGTTACGAAAATGTGACATTGTGACGAAAAACAAAGAGTTAAGAAAGAGGAAGTGTTTGGATAGAGAAATGTATACAGAAGCATACATATGTCATTTTTCAAGAAACACTTTATTAATTTCTTTGCCATACCGAGTCCACAACTTGTGATTTTTTGTATATATTTCGGCATCTGTTATCACTAAATCTGCCGCAATATCTTCTAGCGCGTCCTGTTTTTTAACCATGTCATTAAAATCCACTTGTTTCATGTCCTAAAATACAGAAAGCTCTCCACTATCTGAATTAATAGTTGCGCTATTTCAGTAGCATATACGGACTTCTCAGTCTCTCACATTTTCTTACCGGTATTGAACACACAAAACTTCTGCCAGTTTAAGAAAAACTCATAGCTGCTGGCAGGTTCATCAAGTAATTGCAGCAAGAAGCAAGAAACTACTTCCACTACCTTGCGCCATCTACTTCTGGAAGGTGACGAAACTTGTGGAAGTCGACTTGCCGCGGGTATTTCCACATCCAAGGACTTGCAGTGGTAGCTTCTACTTGACTTTCGGAAGATTACGCACGCCTCAGGGATGCTTTAGGTACCACTCTCTTTTCCCCCTTCGCTGTGCTATTCGCAAATGAATCGTAGGAATTATGGCTATCGCCAAATCCCGGTATGAGCTTTAATTTCTATTTTCTCGTCATAATAATTTCGTAAGACGCATGTGGCAGAAATTAATTTGTTGTCCAACCTTTCCTGGAATCTATGCTTTATGTATTTCAGTGTTAAACCTTTCCGTGGTGCACAACACTCTATTGCGTCTGCCACTGGGTTTTGTTGAGCATATCCGACTAAACGATACCGTGACGAAACTCGCCACTTTTCTTTGGATCTTCTCTCTCTATTCTATCAAACCTGCGTTGTAAGGGTTCCAGACTGACAAGCAAATAAGTGGAGTGCTGATAATATGCTCCAGGCGAGTGTCCAAGCTCTGGTTACAAATAAATGATTTAGTGTCCCAGCGAAACTTATAGCGTTTCTGCGATGCTACAGCCGTTCTTACAGGTTTACTGTAAATAAAAATATTTGGACTGCAACGTATTTCAGAAGCGTACTGCAAGATATGGAGACTCCAATTCATAACAAGAAACCTAAGCCACGGTCAATGGGCTTTATGAAAGCCACCAACAAAAATTAATATCTCGGGGAGAAGGGAACAAATACGTAGATTCGCTTGCATTAAATGTAGTGAATGTCGAAGGTGGCTTCACAAATAGCACACTTAAAAATATTAAACTACCTCCTTGAGACATGTTGTTGTTGTTGTTGTTGTTGTAGTCTTCAGTCCAGAGACCGGTTTGATGCAGCTCTCCATGCTACCGCATCCTGTGCTAGCTTCTTCATCTCGAAGTGCCTACTGCAACCTACATCCTTCTCTTGGTCTCCCTCTACGATTTTTACCCTCCACGCTGCCCTCTAATATTAAAGTGATGATCCCTTGATGCCTCAGAATATGTTCTACGAACCGATCCCCTCTCCTAGTCAAGTTGTACCACAAATTCGTCTTCTCCACAATTGTGTTCAGTACCTCCTCATTAGTTATGTGATATATCCATCTAATCTTCAGCATTCTTCTGCAGCACCACATTTCGAAAGCCTCTATTCTCTTCTTCTCTAAACTGTTTATCGTCCATGTTTCACTTCCATACATGGCTACACTCCATACAAATACTTTCATAAACGACTTCCAGACAGTTAAATCTATACTCGATGTTTCTCTTCTTCAGAAACGCTTTTCTTGCCGCTGCCAGTATCCTCCCTACTTCGACCATCATCAGTTATTTTTCTTCCCAATCAGCAAAACTCATTTACTGCTTTAAGTGTCTCATTTCCTAACCTAATTCCCTCAGCATCACCTGATTTAATTCGATTACGTTTCATTATATTCGATTTGCTTTTGCTGATGTTTATGTTATGTCCTCCTTTGAAGATACTGTCCATTCCGTTCAACTGCTCTTCTAGGTCCTTTGCTGTCTCTGGCAGAATTACAATGTCATCGGCAAACCTCATAGTTTTAATTTCTTCCCCATGGATTTTAATTCCTACTCCTAATTTTTCTTTTGTTTCCTTTACTACTTGCTCAGTATACAGATTGAATAACAACACAGATAGGCTACAACACTGCCTCACTCCCTTCCCAACCACTGCTTCTCTTTCATGCCCTTCGACTCTTATAACTGCCATCTGGTTTCTGTACAAATTTTAAATAGCCTTTCGTTCCCTGTATTTGACCCCTGCCACCCTCAGAAGTTGAAAGAGAATATTCCAGTCAACATTGTCAAAAGCTTTCTCCAAGTAAACAAAAGCTCGAAACGTAGGTTTGCCTTTCCTTAATCTATCTTCAACATAAGTCGTAGGATCAGTGTTGCCTCACGTGTTCCAACATTTCTACGGAATCCAAACTGATCTTCCCCAAGGTTGGCTTCTACCAGCTTTTCCATTCGTCTGTAAAGAATTCGTGTTAGTATTTTGCAGTCGTATATTCTTCTTGAAGTCTGAGCGTATTTCGCCTGCCTCATACATCTTGTCACCAGATAGTAGAGTTTCGTCAGGGCTGGCTGTCCCACGGCTATCAGTAGTTCTAATGGAATGTTGTCTACTCCCGGGGCCTTGTTTCGACACAGGTCTTTCAGTGCTCTGTCAAACTGGCCACGCAGTATCATATCTCCCATTTCATCTTCATCTACGTCCTCTTCCATTTCCATAATATTGCCCTCCAGTACATCGCCCTTGTATAAAACCTCTTTGTACTCCTTCCACCTTTTTGCTTTCCCTTCTTTGCTTAGAAATGGTTTTCCATCTGAGCTCTTGATATTCGTACAAGTGGTTCTCTTTTCTCCAAAGGTCTCTTTAATTTTCCTGTAGGCAGTATCTATCTTACCCATAGTGATATATACCTCTACATACTTACATTTATCCTCTAGCCATCCCTGCTCAGCCATTTTGCACTTCCTGTCGATCTCATTTTTGAGACGTTTTTATTCCTTTTTGCCTGCGTCATTTACTGCATTTTTATAATTTCTCTTTCATCAATTAAATTCAAAATCGCTTCTGTTACCCAAGAATTTCTACTGGCCCTTGTCTTTTTACGTACTTGATCCTCTGCTGCCTTCACTATTTCATCTCTCAATGCTACCTATTATTCTTCTACTGTATTTATTTCCCCGTTCTTGTCAATCGTTCCCTAATTCTCTACCTGAAACTCTCTACACCCTCTAGTTCTTTAAGTTTGATCAGGTCCGATCTCCTTAAATTCCTACCTTTTTGCAGTTTCTTCAGTTTTGGTCTACAGTTCATAACCAATAAATTGTGGTCAGAGTCCATATCCGCCCCTAGAAATGTCTTACAATTTAAAATCCGGTTCTTAAATCTCTGTCTTACCATTATATAATCTATCTGAAACCTGCCAATGACTCGAGGCCTCTTCCATGTATACAACCATATTTCATGATTCTTAACCAAATGTTAGCTATGATTAAGTTACGCTCTGTGCAAAATTCTACCAGGCGGCTTCCTCTTTCATTCCTTACCCTCATTCCATATTTACATACTACTTTTCCTTCTCTTCCTTTTCCTACTCTCGAATTCCAATCCCCCACGACTATTAAATTTTCATCTCCCCTCACTATCTGAATTATTTCTTTTATCTCCTCAAACATTTCTTCAACCTCTTCGTCATCTGGGGAGCTAGTTGGCACATAAACTTGCACTACTGTGGTAGGCGTGTGCTTCGTGCCTATCTTGGCTATAATAATGCGTTCACTATGCTGTCCGCAGTAGCTCACCCGCGCTCTTATTATTTTTTTTTTAAATTCATTATTAAACCGACTCCTGCATTACACCTGTTTGACTTTGTATTTATAACCCTGTATTAACCAGACCAGAAGTCTTGTTTCTCCTGCCACCGAACTTCACTAATTGCCACTACGTTTACCTTTAACCTATTCATTTCTCTTTTTAAATTTTCTAACCTACCTGCCCGGCTCTGACATTGCACGCTCCGATCGGTTGAACGCTAGTTTTCTTTTTCCTGGTAACGATATCCTCCTGAGTAGTCCCTGCCCGGATATCCGAATGGTGGGCTATTTTACCTCCGGAATATTTTACCAAAGAGGACGCCATCATCATTTAACCATACAGTAAAGCTGCATGCCCTCGGGAAAAATTACGGCTGTAGTTTCCCCTTGCTTTCAGCCGTTCGCAGTACCAGCACAGCAAGACCGTTTTGGTTAATGTTACAAGGCCAGGTCAGTCAATCACCCAGACTGTTGCCCCTGTAACTACTGAAAAGGCTGCTGCCCCTCTTCAGGAACTACACGTTTGTCTGGCATCTCAACAGATACCCCTCCGTTGTGGTTGCATCTACGGTACGGCTATCTGTATCGCTGAGGCATGCAAGCCTCCCCACCAAGGTCCATGGTTCATGGGGGGGGGGGGGGGAGGCCTTGAGACATAAAGACTACATTATACAGAAGAGCAAGACGTCAGTGATACGACGACTAACAAGCACCTAAACGCAGTAAAGGGAAATATTATGGACAAATACGGGCAGACGTATCATCGATATCCGAGAATACGGACTACGTTCCCAGATATGTAAATGGCGCGGAGATTTCTTGAGGAATAGAATCCAGTACATTGCCTTGGACAGCGAGTGCTCATCAGAAACAAGGGTACCGCCAAGAGTGCCCCAAGGAAGTGTGATAAGGCCGCTCTTGTTCTCTGTGTGTATACATACACACTCTGACTGAGAGAGTGAGCAGCAATCTGTGACCTTTTGCTATGATGGGGAAGCGTCACCTCTGAGTACTGTAGGAGCTTACAGGATGACTTAGGTGGTATTTCTGTTTGATATGATGAATGGCAGTTTGCTCTATATGTAGAAAAGTGTAAGTTGTTGCAGATGAGTAGGAAAAACAACTTTGTAATGTTCGAATGCTTTATTGGTGGTGTGCCGCTTGGCACAGTCATGTCGATTAGAGGCGATGTTGAAAAGCGACAGGAAATGGAATAAGCATATAAGGTCGGTGGTAGGGAAGGCGAATCGTAGATTTCAGTTTATTGGGAGAATTATAGGGAAGTGTGTAACGTTGTTACTTTAATTTGCTATGTAAGCGTTACTGCTTGCCAATAAAAGCGGGTTAAACGCTGTGAGCTGTCTGGGGAAGTTAATCTTGCATTACTAAGCAACTGTTTCATCAGGTATCTAGTCTAGGTTTACCAAATTCCCAAACAGACTAACATTAATTATAATCTTTTAATAGTCATACAACAACCGGTAATATATATATATATATATATATAAAAGAGAATTTAAATGAAAAGAAAGAAATCAGTTTATATTTGGAAATTTATTTTAAGATCGATCATTGAAATTTCAGCATATAACACTTGATTCCTAACTAAACTGGTGCCTTATTTAGGATTGTGAAAATGTGAGATTGCTATCTTACGGAACACATCAAATATGGAGCCAAGATTGGGAGACTGCATACAACACTGCATTCATAAAACAACACACAAATAACGTTGAAACGCATGCAAGAGAAAGTTAACCACTACAAACAGATTCAAATTTTTACCCAAAGAAATTACGTTCGTAGCACAATCCTGTCCGTCATGTAATTACCACACACTGGTATACTAAATTCATATTAACTCTTTGTGAAATCTTCGCGAAAAGAATAGCTGAGGGCTACTTTGATGATTACACCACATGCTTCACGTGGTCAACTTGGTTTACACAAAGCGTATAACTCCACAATAATTTTGATAATTAAAATAAATTAGATCGAAAAGCAATTTACAAAATAAAAACCTCGAACTGGTTATATAAGCACGTGGTGCTGGTCTCGCAAAGTACATCCCACGTGGGTTGAACATAAAGAAAAGTTGCTATATTGAAAATATTGTCAAGACGAGACGTTATAATCACACAAGCATTCGCATTTAAGATTGATCTTAGAGTTACTGATCAACACGTGGTTCCACTTTACTCACAAAGTAGTGACAAAGCAACTACCGGAAAAATAATCTGAACTTCACACGAGAATTATACTGCGCTACAATTTAAGATAACATTAGATATTTTAGAGCTAAACCTGAAATAAAGGTGATTAAATTTTCAGTTAGGCTGAACTTAAGAAATCCATTGTCCTACGGACTTAGCAGACACGCGCTTAGCCGGAGATCTTACCACTTCAGACGCTCGCCACGGACCAACTGACCTGCGCTACTACCGAGCGTGCTTCCTGAGGGTGGCTCACAAATACAAACGGAAGTGGCCAGAGGGGCAGCTTCCTATACCAACATGACAACGGACGGACAGGACCATACTAAGGATAGAAACCTCTTTGCTTTTAGAAAGCGTAGCTACCTGTTCCGACGTTGGTTCTACTGTTCTCTAGCAGACAGCCTTGTCTGCTACCCTCAAGCATGCAACTAGAAATACGTTTGCTCATTCATCCTCTCACACAGAAGGGAAGGGGGATGACAGTATCTTATCATATACAGTATATAAAAGAAAGCGGATGTAGGTTCCGTATGAGACTGTGTGACATGAATTACATATAAACTGTGTTTTAAAGTGTAGTAGTGTGACAGATCGTTCTTGTTTATGTGTAAAAGTAACACGTTCCACTACTCAGTCTCCTCCCAGATAGTCAGAAACGCCACAGTAAATTTAGAAGAGGAATTTATGCCGTAATGACAACAGATTTAAGAAATTAAACATGAAAGGAATCCAACAGAGACCTTTCAAGTGTTACTCATCGATAAATGACGCGATTCGAGTGTTTGTAATCCTGAACAGGTCGGATTAAAAAAAGACACTGAAAGAATTCGGAGATTTGCTGTTGGATTTATTACCTGCAGGTTCGATCAGCACGCGAGTATTACGGAGATGTCTCGTGATCTCAAATGGGAATTCCTGGAAGGAAGATGACGTTATTTTCGAGGACCACTATTGAGGAAATTTAGGTAATCGGCATTTGTGGCTGACTGCAGAATGATTCTGCTGCTGCCAGCGTAAATTTGGCGTAAGGACCGCGAAGATAAAATAAGAGAAATTTGGGCTCGCATGGAGGCATTTAGACAGTCGTTGTCCCTGGATCCATTTGCGAGTGGAACAGGAAGTGTTGTGAGGTACGTTCCGCATGCACCTTATGATGGCTTGTGGATTATGTCTGTAGATACAGATGTAGATGTAGAAACCTTGGATCATGAAGTTCTAGCTAGTAAACAATTTATAACTTTTATAATCAGCATGATATTTAATAGTGGGTCGCACTTCAACGACTCCCATCGAATAAATGTATAAAATAATGTGATATACGGGACATAAATAACATTTTCTTCGCATGTAGGCTGTATGTACACCAACGAATAGAGTTCTTACACGATTTACTGGAATATTATCGACCGACACCTACTAAGGTCTTAATCCTCCTTCATTAAAATGATATATTAATCTCCAACGCATTAATATAGTTTTTATACAATGAAACTTTACCCCGTCAAATTATATACAGTCAGTAAAGAACTAAGGTAGCGCTGTGTGCCTACGGGTCAAAAGTCGACGTTTAAAAGTAGTCCTGTCGCCCTCGAAGTACTCAAAGACGATGTAGAAGCTCGAAGTGGAGAAACACGTATCGTAATTCACCTGTGGCACTTTTGCAAAGCAACTATTGCTACATTCAGCTTAAGTGACTCAGAAAAGCCACGGAAAACCAAAATCTGTATTGCCAGACGGAGCTGCGAAGCCCGATCCTTCGCAAAACGAATCCAGTGGCTCCGTCACTTAGCAACCTCGCCCAGCCCGGGAACTCGAAATGTATCACAGTTAACGAAGTCAAAAGAATAAATTTTTGTTAATGGTAGTTGTTATCTGAATTAAAACAGATTGATATTGGAAACTGCCAACGGCGTTGCCGCAGTGGTAACACCGGTTCCCGTCAGATCACCGAAGTTAAGCGCTGTCGGGTTGGGCTAGCGGTTGGGTGGGTGACCATCCAGTCTGCCGAGCGCTGTTGGCAAGCGGGGTGCACTCAACCCTTGTGAGGCAAACTGAGGAGCTACTTGATTGGGAAGTAGCGGCTCCGATCTCATAGACTGACATACGGCCGGAAGAGCGGTGTGCTGACCACGTGTCCCTCCATATCCGCATCCGGTGACTCCTGTGGGTGAGGATGACACGGCGACCGGTCGGTGCCGTTGGCCTTTCAAGGCCTGTTCGGGTGGAGTTTTTTATATTGGAAATTGTTATGAGTCGCATGTATTGAAACTTAGCCATAGCATAGATCATACGAAACAGCTTGGAAAAAAACATAAAACAGTAGTTCAAAAAAAAGAATTAATGTTCAAACTTAGAACATAACCTACACAAAAAGTTTTGCACCGTCCCGATGCGTGTGGTTTTTGATCGGAAGTTCCCTCATCGAATGCTGTTTTGAACACGGGAAATCACTGCGCACAGCCACCTGTGTAATGCAGGTGAAACTAAACCAGCGCTCTCCGTGCAGCTCAGTAGAGCGCGCTGTGTCTTCAGGCGTGACCGGGAAGCGTTACGGAGGTGCTCAATAAACGCCAGTGGCAGAAGCTACAAGAGAAGCGTTGTGATTCACGGATAGGTCACCTGTTGTAATTCAGAAAGCGTACGTTCCAAGAAGAGTCGGACGACGATAGGGTGTCCCAGGGAGAATGGTCAATATTCGGGGATACGACTGGAACGATCATTTGAAGCAAAAATTTTCACATGCACATATACCATATCCCGAATGGTTTCAGAGATAGAACACATTTAATGTGCATTGTTATTTATTTTCCGTATTATCCAATACACTGTCAGGTTTACACATGTGCAGTTGTACAACAATTAATAAACATTATTTATCGACACGCTGTACGTGAAATGCGTATAAGTTTTCGGCATGTAATGTTCACTATACAAATGTTAGTGGGACAATGATACGTGCACATGTTATTGATCTACACGTTCAGAGGAAAAATGGGAACTTGGAAGAATGCCTGTTTCCCTCAACATCTACATCTACATCTACATCTACATTTATACTCCGCAAGCCACCCAACGGTGTGTGGCGGAGGGCACTTTACGTGCCACTGTCATTACCTCCCTTTCCTGTTCCAGTCGCGTATGGTTCGCGGGAGGAACGACTGTCTGAAAGCCTCCGTGCGCGCTCTAATCTCTCTAATTTTACATTCGTGATCTCCTCGGGAGGTATAAGTAGGGGGAAGCAATATATTCGATACCTCATCCAGAAACGCACCCTCTCGAAACCTGGCGAGCAAGCTACACCGCGATGCAGAGCGCCTCTCTTGCAGAGTCTGCCACTTGAGTTTATTAAACATCTCCGTAACGCTATCACGGTTACCAAATAACCCTGTGACGAAACGCGCCGCTCTTCTTTGGATCTTCTCTATCTCCTCCGTCAACCCGATATGGTACGGATCCCACACTGATGAGCAATACTCAAGTATAGGTCGAACGAGTGTTTTGTAAGCCACCTCCTTTGTTGATGGACTACATTTTCTAAGCACTCTCCCAATGAATCTCAACCTGGTACCCGCCATACCAACAATTAATTTTATATGATCATTCCACTTCAAATCATTCCGCACGCATACTCCCAGATATTTTACAGAAGTAACTGCTACCAGTGTTTGTTCCGCTATCATATAATCATACAATAAAGGATTCTTCTTTCTATGTATTCGCAATACATTACATTTGTCTATGTTAAGGGTCAGTTGCCACTCCCTGCACCAAGTGCCTATCCGCTGCAGATCTTCCTGCATTTCGCTACAATTTTCTAATGTAATGCTGAAAACTCTGGTGAACACTCTACGATAAGGAACTCGGCTTTTCGGAAAGCGCCGACGGTATTTTTCGACAGAAGCAAGAACACTACCATCGCTGAATCTGTAAACGTACGCCATATATGAATATTTTTCACTGGTGTAGATGAGTGTCACTTTAGCCAGCGCATTTACAAACACAGTTGACCGATGCTTCTCACTGAGACACTCATAATCCCTCGCACTAGCTCTCACAACACGCCATGGACAACTGCGCGTTGAATGGGCTAGTTAAATAGCGGAAAGACATCACGAGCAAACAGGTAGGTTGGGCTAGAATGAAACGTCAAAGGTGTTGGATGGGTAAGACACATAACGTGAGCGCCACTAGCCCAAAAATAAATGTACATTCAGTGTGTTCTACGGCGGTAACCCTCGGAACAGGGCATATGTACATATGCAGTTGTTTGCTTCAAATGAGCGTTCCTGCTATATCCCAAAATATTGACCGTTCCTCCTGGGAGACTTCCTCCCACAAACGCCTCGCGAAATGAGCACTAGTAAAAACATATGAGATATTAGAAATGACGACAATCGTTCTTCCCACGCAATTTTCGCGAATGGAACAGGGATGAAGGAAAAGTTAATGGTACCAGAAGTGTTCTCCACCACGCACTGTAAGGTAGCTTGCGGAATATAGATGTGCTGTATCAGTGTGACTCTGATGCTAAATAATACTGCACTCATGATGTGTCCAACATAAAAGCTACTTGCGCTTGGTTATGAAATCAAAGAACGACAGAGGTCTGCGCTAACGAAATCCACCTGGAATCATGCTGGGTGCCTCTGGTTAGGCAGCATCAAGTAGGGAGAAACTGAGGCAGCACAACGTTGTGCAACATTTCGCGGGCGTTGCATAGCCCAGCTGAGATATTCTGGCTGCCACAATTTCCGGAATGATGATAACGAGATACGTATGTAGCCGTCTGGATTGTATTTCAAATGATTACGTCATATCGAGTGAGGTTGGCGTAATTGTTAAAGCACTGGACTTGTACTCGGGAGAACGGCGGTTGAAATACACCTCAGGCTGTACGTACTGTAGGGTTACAAAAGTGTACGCTAGCGCCGCACGCGGAAGTGTCGGTACAAAATGCGAGGCAAAGGACGCTCTAGCCTAAGGTTGCCTGGACGGTAGCACCAACGTCGAGACATTCAGTCGAACGCGCGATCTCGGTGCAACAGACCTCAACACCCGAACGTACGGACTTCGGACGACGGTTGGCGGAATTCATATCAGTTTGTTTTCTTTGATCTAATCGGGCGACGATCCCACAGGCAAAACTTGGATTGGGAGAAATTCTGAAGTTAAGTGCTAGAAAGAAGGATTTTGTGACGTCCTGAGGATGACAAATACTATTATATTAATGTTCTGGTACTTGACTAGGATCAGAAATATAATAACCGGGTTACGGTTCAAATGGCTCTGAGCACTATGGGACTTAACATCTATGGTCATCAGTCCCCTAGAACTTAGAACTACTTAAACCTAAGGACATCACACAACACCCAGTCATCACGAGGCAGAGAAAATGCCTGACCCCGCCGGGAATCGAACCCGGGAACCCGGGCGTGGGAAGCGAGAACGCTACCGCACGACCACGAGCTGCGGACAAGCGGGGTACGTCTCGGAATCTATGGTCTCAAATACCTACTTTATTGGAAACCAAAACTTTTGAACAACCAAAAAATTTAATAATAATTTATTGAACGTCACATTATATTACATCATGTATGTTCTGCGGCTGTTTACCATTGTTCAGTGCTTTAGGTATTCAGAGAGTTTTATTCAAAAATTTATTTTTGTTTTTCACACTTATGCTGAATGACACTCATTGAAGGTTAATTGACATATACCTGTTTTGCTGAATTTGTTTGAAATTGCGCGGAGTGTTTGTAATCTTGTTTTTCAGTAACATCACGTATTATCTTGAGTATGTGGAGAGTGTTTGTAATATTGTTTTTCATTAACATTACGTATTATCTTGAGTATGTAACAAAACGTTTCGCTCTTCATCTCATATACTCTTAAAATTTGTATGATTATTCTAATAACTGAGAAAACAGTGTACTGTTAGTACAGCTACAAAATAGTGTAGCTACTATTGTGTAGTTTTTCGAGATATTTATAGATTAGGCTAGAGTCTAACCTCCTCGACAGAATCAATTCTAACCTCCTTGATCCCGACGAAAGCTGACGAAGATCGGATGCACTGTGTCCATGCTGTCGGTCGATATTATCGGGCGACCTCTGGCGACGATATCTGGAGTCCATTGTCGAGGCCACTGTGAGCGGAGCCTAAGAGGATGGGAGAAGTCAGGGGCTTCATTACAACGAGGTGATGGAGCAGGCAGCTGTGAAATGTCAGGAAGTGGTGAGGAACTGAGTTATTACTGGTATGTTGTAAGGCGTATGCTTTGCCGGCGATGGGCGAGGCATGGCAGAGTCTCTGACCAGAGAGTAGTATGTCGTTAGTTGTTGCTTGTCGCTAGTCTGCGCTTGTCTGCGCGAGTCGACAGTAGTCTTGAGTAGTCTGCGTGAGTCGGCGGGAGTCGGCGCGTGTCGGCTGTCTGCTCTGCTCGGGACTCTGGTCAGGACTCTGCAGGATGGGTATTATTGTAGAAGGTAAAGAAGCAGCCTTGCGCATATCTAATAATGTATGTTAATTGTCATTTAATTTGTTCCAAAAAATGCCCCAATAATAATTGTTATAATATAAAGTAACTTTTTTAAAGAAAAGCATTCATTTCAATTTAAAGAATATTTCCAATGCATGATCATTCCTTCCAAGAATCAATATATATATATATATATATATATATATATATATATATATATATATATATATATACGCCAGCATTGCACGAAGCTGTGTCAAAAAATTTCTACATAAGAGCAGATATATTTGCAGTTTTTTCTGAGGTAAGAATTTTTGCTTTTTTATTCAGAATACAGGGCCGAAGGGCAGCGCTGCTGTCCTCATAAAATTTACCAGGTTACTAATTTTTTTATTATTAATTCCGGATTTACGAATTGAATTTTGAGGTTACATTAAATGTGAATGTAGTTTTGCACACAGATTATAAATGGGAGCCAATTTTGTTCAGAGGTTACATTAAAACCAATTTTGTTCTGAGGTTACAATATTAACAAATTCATTTAGTTATTATTTTTGTGGGGAGTTTAGGCTTGGTTCATGGTCCATTTTCATTATTATTTTTCTGTGGGGAGGTTACACTTGGCGACCCTGCCAGGATCGTATTTCTTTGTGAATCTTCTGATAAGTAGTCATATATCTGCTCTTATTTACTTAAATGTAGTTTGCATCTGGCGCAACGCATTTACTAATTTGTCACTCTTTCTTTCACAGATCATCGGCAATTTGTTGCTCTTTCTTGTAATTGTGTTTGTTGCATTTTGCATTGTCATTGTTTCTTTTGTGCTTAATTTTGATTTGTGTAAAAAATGCCGCGAAAAACTGTTAACAGTACATCGCGATGTGCAATGAGTGAAATAGCCGACTCGAATAATTTGACCGATAATACTTGCGACACTCAGTGTATTGATGATAATCCCCTAATTGTAGACAATCAGTGCCTACCGACCACTAGTAATGATTTTAATGCTAATGATGAGCAAACAAATTCAATTGTGTCCTCTGTTAATTTAACGACAATTGATGACACGGGACGTTCTGTTACAATCAACGCTGCCCAGCTTGACACACCCGGTTTGCAAAATTTACGTAATGAACAGATAATTTTTTCTAACGAAAATGAACAGTGTACTCAAAATACGACAGATTTATTTGATTCCGAGGTAGTGACTAACAGTGCACATCCGATTGGAAAACATTTTCAAGAATCACAAAATGACCAAATGGTTACACAAAACGTGACAATTGCAGGTACGCCATTAAACAGCACTGAGAATAGAGTAGGTAATATTGGCTTGGATCAAATTATGGCAATATTGCTACAACAGAATGAAAATTCTAAACAGCGGAATGAAAGACAAGACAACAATTTCAAACAACTTAGTGAACAGAACAAACAACTTAATGAAAAATTAGACAACAATTCCAGACAGCTTAGCGAACAGATTACAGCCGTTGCTGTCCAATGTCATGATACTAAAGAACAATTACGTGTGGAAATTGAGGCTTGTGCTAGGAAAAGTAGTGAAGAAATTAGATCTGTTGCTCAAGAATTAAGGAATATGCAAACAGCTACAACAGAATCACTTAGAGACGAAATTAGTGCAGTTGGTAAACAATGCTCTGAAAACGCAACACAGTTACGCGATGAGTTTAAATTAATGTCAGCAGAACTTTCACGCACACTGGATGCAAAAGTAGACGCGAAATTCGACCAACAGAACAGCCAAATTGACGAACGCTTTAATCACCACCTACAAAACAGTGAAACGCGTTACCGTAAATTCATACAGGAACAAATTAAAGTAAAACGACAAGTTATGGAAACAATTACCGCACAGAGACAGGAAGATAAACGTAAATTGTTTACGAAAGCAAAAACATACGTAGACAACAATATTGCTACAGTATCAGACGAAATAAATACTATCAAACAGTTGAACACCGAATTGCGTGATGAAATTTCCGATCTTAAAACAAAAACAGATACACATACAGTAGACTTTCAGACTGTGACCGACAGACTCGAACAATTAGAACTAATACAGGATCCCGATGTCATCAAAGCAGACATTAAAAAATTGAACGAAACCACACGTAAAATACAAAAACAGATTAATGCTTGTGACACTAAAAATGATGATCAGGTAAAAATACTGACTGAAAAATATGATGAATTGGCCAGTTGTATTGACGTTATTGAAAGTAATAATGACAGCAAATCAGACGATACTTCACCGATTTCGTTTAATCAAACACCCGAAGTCCAAAATTTACAGCAGACGATCAGTGAGATAGATTCGTCTAATAATACATTACGTAGAAAATTGTCAACTCTACAGCAAGAAGTGACAGAGTTAAAAAATGTTTCAGTCAATAACACGTCACAGCATACGCCACATTCCGAACATTTCTCACACTCACACAGCCTGTATAATTTAGGTAATTTACAGAGAGTACGTGACTTAGATTCCGAGCAATTACAGACAAATAAATTCTCATACAATCCTGAACCTGTTCAGACGTACAGAGACGATAATTTTGATTACAAACATTTTTTATCAGTGAGAAAATTTAAAGTATTTAAAAATGACAGAACACAGATTCACCCCTTGGATTGGATACAACAATTTAGCGTTGCTTTTCCACCTACTTGGCCTGTAACGCACAAACTTGAATTTATTTGCAGTTTTTTGGAAGGCGAACCGGCAACTCGTATGAGACCGATCGCGAGACAACGCTACTCGGTAGAAGAATTTCAGAATGCTTTTCTGTCAGCGTATTGGTCGAAGACGACACAGCGCGGAATCAAGGATCAATTAATTAGTTTACCGAATTATGAGAACTCAAATTTTTCCACTGTCACGCAATTTTTTGAACACATGGTCCAACAAAACCAGTACTTAAGTGAACCATACAGTGAATCTGCACTTATTCAATTATGTATTTCTAAGTTACCACGATCATTAAGAGTGTCACTTTTAACGGGTCAGCAGAAAGAAAATATTTCGGCATTCAGAGATCTGTTACAACTTTTGGAAGTGCAGCATTCGGATTATTCCTTCATAACCAAAATTTTTCATATAATGACCAAGGTCAACAAACATACAGCAATTACGATCAGCCACGCAATTTCAATAGTGAAGGTAATAGACGCTTCAGGAACGACAACCACCAGAACTTTAATAACAGACAAAATTTTAATTATCAGTATCGTCAAGATTATCAGCAACAGCGAACGCATTTTGGTAACAATAGAGGTTTTTCCCAACAACAGCAACAAAACCAACCGGGTAGCATACCTAACCAACAATATAATGCACAAGGTCAACCAAGCTTTAATGTTTCGCCGCGTACGCGTATAGCGTCGGCCACAACAAATAGTAACACACAGCAACAAGGAAATCAGTATGTACAGAAAACACGCTATTTCAGTTCCTATCGCAATGCTCCGTATAGAAATGACTATCATGACAGACGTAAAAATAATGAGCACAATTATCAGCGTACGTTTAATAACAGTCGGTCTTATCACAGCATGAACATCAGCAACAACATATTATCATGAATGAACCAGACAGTAGATATCATCCCGAACGTAATACGTCAGGAAGAAATAAAAGAACAGTACAAATAGTGGAAATGCCACAGCATCCTCCCGAAAATAATAGCACATCAGATAGAATTTGACTAAATACAGTACAGGTTGCATCTTCCAGTAACGTAAGCAATACTTCAGATACGCAGAATCTTGTTCACGAAAATGTTATTACTTTTGACGACATCCGAGACGCTCTCTTGCAGGAAAGACCAGTTATTCAAAAAACCATTTCACACCCTGTCATCGAAGTTAAAATTGGATCATCGAAATTTTCAGCAGTAATCGATTCTGGATCACCTATGTCAGTTATAAATGAAGAAACTTTTAACGAGTGTAACAAAGAGAATACCTATCCTACGTTACCATTAGGCAAAACGAAAGTAAAAGGAGCAGTATCTAGTAAAGGAGTGGATGTAAAATTACAGACACATTTATCATTTTTGTATTGCAGGTCATACATTTCACTCAAATTTTTGGATTGTTCCCTTATTGACAACAGACGTTATTTTAGGTACGAATTTTCTGGTACAACACGACGCAATTATTGACTTTCAAAATTCCTATTTAATGTTAAAGGATGAAAATGTACAACTGGCTTTAGAATTTCAGCACTCTTTATCAGCAGAAGAACAAACAATTAATCGTACAGAGGTCATTTCCGCATCACGTAACTTAGACTGTCATTCCACATTGTTCACAGATACGTACGTACACAACTATAATACGCCGAAGCCGACTAAGACGTTATACAGATGATAAAGTTAAACAGAGCAGTGCAAATACAGACGACGAACGCACGCAACTACGCAAAATTCTTTTACAGCAAGCTCCAGTTTTTGACAACGTTCCTGGTACTATGTCCGGTTTTATGTATGAATTTCAAGTTAAACAGCCCGACACATTTAAAGCCAAACATTATCCTATTCCGTATATTCACAGAGAACAAGTTAAGAAAGAATTGCAAGCTATGCTTGACCAAGGAATTATTGAACCGGCAGTTAATCCGTACATAAGCCCGCTCCATATTGTTAAGAAAAAGGATGGTTCACTTCGTCTCGTACTTGATTCGCGTCACATCAATGACATTATTATTAATGAAACAGATCGCCCTCAAACACTAGAAGAACCTCTACAAAAATTTCATGGTATTGCTATTTATTCCACATTAGATTTGAAATCGGGATTTTGGCAAATTCAGCTCCATCCGGACTGCAGAAAGTACACGGCTTTTCTCTGTTTTGGTGACTGTTATCAATTTTGTAAATTACCATTCGGTTTAACTATTTCTTCAGCAGCATTTATTCGCGGTTTGAATACAATACTTCCGACAGAACTTAAAGACAGAATCACAACGTACGTAGACGACATTCTTATTGCAGAAGCTAACTGGTCTGAACACAATCTGATTCTTGAACAACTGTTACGAACTTTTCGTGCACAAGGACTCACAGTTAATCTCAGTAAATCGCACTTTGGTAAAACTTCTATAAAATTTCTTGGACATGTAATTTCAGCAGAGGGCATTGCGCCTGACCCGGAAAAACTTCAAGCTTTACGTGACATTACTGTTCCTACGACGAAGAAACAACTACGCAGTTTTTTGGGTTTAATTAACTTTTTTCGTAAATTTATTCATTACTCTGCTTTAGACACCCCTAGATTATGTCAATTGACAGGTAAAAACACTATTTGGTCCTGGGATAAGCAAGCACATTCTGAATTTGTGAACCTGAAACAAGCTTTGTTGAATGCACCACTTTTATCGCACCCAGATCTTACTAGAAATTTTTCCATTGCTACCGACAGTTCTAACACCGATTTAGGCGTACATATTTTTCAGGAAATTGAAGAAGATGGTTGTACAGTAATTAAAAACATAGCTTTTGCAAGTCGCATTCTGTCACCTGCTGAACGCAATTATTCTGTCACAGAACTTGAAACATTATGTGTTATATGGGCATTTACCAGATTTAGGCATTTTCTTTATGGAAGACATACTACCGTTTACACAGACCATAGAGCGATACAGTTTTTACTTTCGGCTAAATTTACACACGACAGATTAAGTAGATGGAAACTTTATTTGCAGGAATTTAATTTTACAATTGTTCACATTCCCGGTACACAAAATATTGTAGCAGACGCACTATCCCGTTCTCTCAGCAACAATCAGCAAGACATCGCAACCAACTTCTGCAAAGCAAATTTCAGCGTCATGTACAGTCGTGGACAAAACGAGCGAGACCCCTCGCCTTTTCGTTATGCTGATCCGCACGGCTTTAAAGTCTGCTACACAGCATAACAGGCAAGGCGACGAAGTGCTACCAACATACTATGCGCAGGCGTGAAATTGACAAACTATCTGAACTTTTTTAGACTGTATTCCATAATTTGTAAGACTATATTAATGCTGATTAGTGTGTTAAATACAACACGTAAATATAAGACAGAACTGAAAGAACAAACGCTAATTGGTATGAACTGGACAAATAAAAATGAATTTCAACTTATCGAGATGACTTAACTGTTTCAGTAAGACAAAGAACCCCAGATCGTTACGAAGTAGCAAAATATTATCCGCATTCGGCCGCGAAACGGTCTGTGTCAACGTTCAGACCAGTCATACTGGATTACCGTTGCTGACCTACCATGAAAGAGTGCAAATTTAGCAATGCGTGAAGATTCATAACGAAATTCAGTTAAAAATCATTCAGTGCCACGCTTAAGTCAATTCCATTATTGACAGAAGCGGAAAAAGTAGGCAGTAACATGTATGAAATTCTACAAGAGTGTCATATTGACATGCACAGGGCGCCAGTACAGAATAAAGGTAGCGATAAAACGTATTGGGTGCGCGAGAATTTCTTAAAATTGCATTACTGATATTCTACCTGCCTCCATCGAGATTAGAACCGAAAACAAACCAGACCTTCCTTTCACTATGCTAGCAGACAACCTAGGCAAACAGCCCTCTATTATTACCCCAGACATGAACAAGCAGGCAATTTCGAAATGAAAATCTGCAGTTTCTGTTGCATAGAGCTTTCTGGACTCAAAAACATGAATTTTCTTCCTTTATGTCACCGCTTATGTGACAATCATTCGGGATGTTTATCGAAATAACAAATTACTGTTATTAGAGAGTAAATTTTGTAGGATAATTCTGCACCACCCCAGGAAATAAACGGCTACATAGCTGCCAAACGTATTCTGCATTGTTTCGAATTCTCCACTAGACTCGCCACAGCCAGAAAACGTTCATTAGCAGAAGTGTTTCTTAAGCTAGCTAGCAATGAGAATGTTCGTACTTCTAAAACGCGGTGGCATTAATACTGGGATGTGAATTACCACGTGTATAGGCAAATACATTCTATTTGCATTCCTGTAAACGTGATTTGGATCGAAAACGTAGCTACGACTAATATGCTTATGTATCGAGAGCAACTAGAACATTTCGAATAAAGAGTAGCGGGTGTTATTTATGCGGCCCTCATCTTCAGTGTTTTCGTTGTTAGGATTTCGTCACCTAAACCGGTAAAAACGGAACCCTACTAGTCTCACTTTCTTGACCGTCTATCGGTCTACCCAACCCTTAAAACCCGTTTACCTCCAGAACGGGTGGACATAATAAGCGGAAATGTATCGCACTTCTTGCTGTAACCGGTCCCATGCTGGTGTAAAAAAGTGAGCTTCTATGTCAACGCAATCAAAAGATACGACGGTTTATGTAAAGAAAATTTACGCGAAAGGTCAAAAAATGGCTTCAAGAACTATGCGACCTAACTGCTTAGGTCATCAGCCCCTAGACCTAGAACTACTTAAACCTAGCTAGCCTAAGGGCATCACAGACATCTATGCCCGAGGTAGAATTCCAACCTGCGACTGAAGCAGCCGTGCGGTTCGTCACTGAAGCGCCTGGAACCGCTCGGCCACCGCAACGCGGCGAAACCCTACTCACCTCATGTATAATGATAATATATACTGTCTAGTGAGGATAAACTGTATTCGCCAGCAACTCAGATCGTTTGCTCACGGAACTTTTACGAAGCTACATTCAAACTTTGTCGAAGTCGTCTGCAATATCCATTACAAACACCCTAGGAACTTCGTATGCGATATCCACTTCTGAAGACGCTGGCAGATACTGCAGTACTATAACAAGTAGGTGGGAATTTATTGTTATTGGTCCACGCATGACACTTTATTTCAATATCAATTTAACGCGCCTAGGTGTTTGTATATGCCTGAAACTATTGAACAAAAAGTAAATAAACAACAAACGAGCCGGCCGCGGTGGTCTCGCGGTTCTAGGCGCGCAGTCCGGAACCGTGCGACTGCTACGGTCGCTGGTTCGAATCCTGCCTGGGGCATGGATGTGTGTGATGTCCTTAGGTTAGTTAGGTTTAAGTAGTTCTAAGTTCTAGGGGACTTATGACCACAGCAGTTGAGTCCCATAGTGCTCAGAGGCATTTGAACCATTTTGAAACAGCAAACAACTTCGATGTTTAAATCAAATGAAAGTCACATGTCGTAATTAAAACATAATTTCGTCGTTACATCTACATGACTACATCAACAGGATTTCTTGGCAATCCGGACTTACGTGCCTGGCAGAAGGTTAGGGTTATTTCTCTACCGTCCCACTCATTAACAGTGTGCGGGAAAAAGGACCACTTAAATCTTTTCTTGCGAGCCTTGAATTACATTATTACTATGGTTTCTTCCTGTGTTCCCGAGGAAATACCCCGATCTTGCTGAAACTTCGCTCAGTGAAAGCGGGGACAAAATAAGCGAACACGTGTCTCGGCTTATCTGCTTACACTCTACCGCTTCTGAGAAAACGACGGTCAAAGTTTTCAATGCGCTGTTACTATAGTGTAGACACCTCTTAGCGGGTAAGCATTCAACTGGAGCGGTGGCTCTGCGGCTACCATAGCGATTTCTGAACTTTGCGCTGCGAGTTCGAAACCCGGTTTTTCCTTTTTTTTCCCCTCACTCTCTGAATTATCTATGAATGTTTATTCCAATTTATGTTGAAACACTGTTGTCGTTATTCGTCAGTTAATTTACTGTGTAAAGAAATAAGTTAAAAAGGGAACACACAGTGCGTAGTGGGGCGATCACTCTGTTGTAGAAATAATTCAGAAGCCAAGATCGCTTAAATATTGTTTACTGGATAACCGGTTTCAACACACTAAAGGTGCCATCATCGGATCTGAATGTAGATTAACATTTATAAAATATTTGGTTATAACGATACATGAGGCAGCCCAGATGATGTTAGATCAGCTTGTCTCATTCGTTTATTACTTTTTAATTCATTGATTACACATAAAGTTAATTGGCGAATAATGACAACATTATTTCAACATAACTTAGAAAAAAACATTCGTAGATAATTCTGATAGAGAGGCAGGAAAATAAAATAATTAAAAAACCCAATATGGTATCGAACACGGGAATCAGTGTTAAGAAGGAACGACGGTAGCCACCGCTTCAATTGCGTTCTCGGCTGCAGAAGGTATCTACACTAGAGGAACAGCGCGTTGATAACTTTGACCGTCGTTTTCTCGGAAACGGTCGAGTGTCTGCAGATAAGCCGAAACACATGTTCGCTTATTTTGTCCTCTCCTTCACTGAGCAAAGTTTCGGGACAATCAGCCTATGACATTTGGCGAGTTCCCCTCGCTCGTCGAGTCGCTTCTTACGCCCGGCGAGAATTATGTATGCCTCCGAGTAAACTGCGCCACCTGGAAACACGGCGAGCGGGGATAAACACGTTTTCCTTCTTATAAGGCAACCTTCTACAGATAATATTCACGAAGTGTTCTTCAGGTTGCCTCAGATATTTCAGAAATGTTTCTTGCCTCAGGCCTGCCGCATATGCAAAACGTAAACATTTCATTTCATGTAATATTTATCAGGATAAGACATGACAAGAGTGGACCAGTCACTTCTGAGAAAAATTAGAGATTCTAAGTTGCTCCACTATGTAATGACACGGGCACGGGCTTGCGATCTGTCTTTTATGCCATCGATTTCCGTGTTACACATACTTGGCCACTGCGTTGCGGCTGCCATCTTGGAGGAGGCAGTCTGTTTCCTGCCAGCGCTGTTTCCGCAGCCAATATTAACCGCGACGAATCATTCAGTCAACGCTAAATGGCCCATCTGGCTGAGGCAGACAAGGGCGCTATAATACTCCATGCAGAGGGATCTTCAAATGCCGACATAGCGAGAACTATGGGTCTTCACAAGTCGACGGAAGCCAGGTGGATCAGACGAAAGGAAGAGAGTGGTAACTTGAATGGGAGGCCTCATGGCCGTCGCCGCAAAACAACGCAAGCTCAGGATCAGCAGATACGCCGTTTCAGTGAGAACCACCCATTTGTCAACGCACGACAAATCAGCAAATTCATGAAGCTTGGAATGAGTTACTTGAATCTCCTAGTTCTGTGGCTCGAGTTGTGGGCTCAATGCCCAACAGACTTCCAGCTGTTGTGGAAGCCAAAGGAGGCTATACGCGATTTTTTTTTTACAGACTTATGTTTTATATAATTTCAAGGAAACGCAATAAGTGGAATGGGGACAAACAAATTAATTCGCAGCAAGATATGTAATATTTAATTTGATAAGAGAAGAAATACTCACCTTATATATTCATTCAGTCTCTATAAAATACGTAACACACGTGTGTATGCAAGAAGGGTACAAAACAGTTCAGCACAAAATAAAAATGTTGAGGAGAAGCTCCCCGATGAAGAGGTAATTGCAGAACAAAGGTTGGGCTAGAAGGAGAGGTAAGGAGGCCCGAAAAAGCAGAACAAAATCAAATACCCAATAGACTTTGAGTAGTTGTCGCAGCAAAGGGCGGTTGGTATATGCGATTCGGAGCAACTGTACAAGAATAGTTTTATTTACTGATTTTTGAGGCTTTATTTTGTGACGGCTAAACAGTGCTGCATCATGAGACCCGCTATTTTTCCACATGTGGCTAAACATCAGAGCTGAAAAAATTTTGAGAGGTACCGAAGTTCTCGGGAAGAGTAAAGTGTTTTAGACAAGAAGATGATTTTTAGTTCATTTCATTTTAACCATTCACACTATGCTTCGACATTCTAATCTTTGATTTCATTTTATTATTACGTATCTTTCCTTCAGTGAAAGTCAACGGTAGTAAGTTTCAAGATATGAAGAATAACTGGAAGTTTTTAATTTGTGGAATAGCGTATTTAACAGTTCATATTTTCAACAAATCTGTAGTTATAGGACATATTAAGAAGCAAGTAAAAATGGCACTGTGGAAAGATCAGGTTGGCCTCTAAAGGGTAACGACGGTAAAATAGCAAATACTAAACAATGGGTAACAACTATTGTTGATGGTGAGTAGCCGTAATCGATATGTCACTTTTCCGTAATTGTATTTCTGAAGTTTATCGTCAATCCTAGGACTGACACCGATACTCTGTTTTACGTAAAGAATACAACCTTCAAAATTTATTTAGCAGCGCAGAATATTAAATCACAGTTTATAGATCAGGAACCTAATCCAACTGCCTTTAATTTTATTCTCACGGATGACTTTGGGACAGTAAATAACAAGAGAAATAACAAAACTCTCAGAATCAATATATAGAATTCAAGTGTCCAGTGGATTCAAAAGTTTGCTATAATAGCGATTAATTGCTTTTACAGACTCCTTCATGCCTACATTTTCTATCAGACAATGTTTGAAACTAGGACTAAGAAGGTAAACAATTTTTCCACAAATTGTCAAATTGGAAGTCGGAGAGACAGTTACACAAATTACGATGACAACAAACGTTTTTCAAGTAAACTGATCACAGGAGGAATCCAACGCATTTATTGTGAGTTACATGCACAGTATGTAAACTGGCAACGCCACCAACACACAATACCACTAACAAGGGAACATCCCCATCGCAACGCCCTCAGATTTAGTTATAAGTTGATACAGGGGATAGGCCTTGAAAAACTGAACACAGATCAATCGAGAAAACAGGAAGAAGTTGTGTGGAAGTATGAAAAAAATAAGCAAAATATACAAACTGAGTAGTCCATGCGCAAGATAGGCAACATCAAGGATAGGGTGAGCCCAGGAGCGCCGTGATCCCGTGGTTAGCGCACGCAGCTGCGGAACGAGAGGTCCTTCCGTCAAATTTTCCCAGGAGTGAAAAGTTTAATTTTTATTTTCAGACAATTATTATCTGTCCGTCCGTCTGTCCGATGCGAGGCAACCGCGCCGTAGTATGATGACGCTACACCTAAAAAACATCGAAAGACATGACGTCAGTCGACTATAGCGCACGGAAGAGAGAGTATTCCTGCTAATGAGGCTCCCTGGCTGGCAGTTAACTGTTCGCTACTTTGGACGAGAGTGCATTAAATACGTGCGATGCATTGCGTGGGCAATATGAATCCAGCAAATATAGCTCGTGACTCCAATAACAATGTCAATGAATATTTTCCGAACTGTAAGGCATCGGAAAGTTCCTTAAGGGATCGAACGATTGTCGAACATTTGTATGATTATTTCCTACATTTGTTGAATAACAGTACGTGTGGTGATGATTGTCTGAAAATAAAAAAAATCAAACAACTAACCCGAGGGAAGACTTAAACCAACGACCTCTCGTTCTGCAGCTCCTCACGCTAACCACGCGACCACTGCGCTCCCGTGCTCAAGCTATCCTTGATGTTGCTTATCATGCACACGGACTACTCAGTTTGTTTGGTTTGAATATTTTTTTCATAGGTCCACACAACTTCTTCCTGTTTTTCGAATGATCTGTGTTCAGTTTTCAAGGCCTATCCACTGTGTCAACTTATAACTAAATCTGAGGAGGGTGCGATGGGAAGGTTCCCTTGTTAGCTATGAAACAACTGTAGCAAAACGGAGCATCCTCGTTATCCATGTGATGGATAAGACGACTAATTCGCAACATAAATGTCAATGTAAGCATCAGTTTCTGTTGGAACGTGCTTCCCGGACCAAATAACATACATTTCCTACGTCTTCAATGCGAATCATGTAGCAAATGTAATTTAAAGGACATAAAAATATCGAGTGAATTTACTAAAATAATTATGAACCACTTGAATTTGCATTCAACAGGCAATGTTCAGAAGTCTGGTGTAGGAGTACTGCATGCTCTAATTCGAAACAACAAAAATCAACAGAGTAACTATTATTGAACGTCATCAGGTCACTCATCGAGCATTCCTATGCAGTACTGTTACTGGTGACGTGTTATGATGCCTTTATCGTTAACTTCCTAAGAAGAAATGAAAGGCTGAGCCCCACCAAAAGACGTAAACTCGAGGAAAGAGTTGCATGAACATATTATTTTACATCTGATAAATCCAAAAGTGTGTTTTGGGCTACGAATTCTGCCCCCAGGGTGTGTGCAACACAGCTGGAATTTGTTGCCAACAACTGAGACACCTTTCGGTCACAGTGTAAGAAAATCGAGCAACAAAACTACATCACCTGTGCTACTGCATGATAACGCACTATGTTGATTTGAGAAACAAAACTATCCAGGAGATTGATAGGAAAGTCGTCTCTCAGGCACATTTGTATTGATAGGGAAGTCCTCTCTCAAGCACTTGTCCCTCTCGTCATATATTTGTAAAATTTTACCTTTCCCACTCTAGATCGATCAACCGTCAAGGCAATTCATTTCTAGACGAAAATACTTTTAAAACTACTCTGGTTTATTGACATCGTTAGAACAAGTAGGTTTCTACAGGCGTAGAATTTGTAAACAACTTTAGCATTGTCATATCGTTTTAGATATCGTGAAAGAAAATTCTGCTGCTAATTAATTTCTCTTTGATAATTACTGTTGCGTTTAGTAAACTAATGGAAAATGCAATTAAAATATTCACTGTACTAATACAAACTAAAGTCAGCTTAATACAGAAACATCACGACGGCAGTCTATCTTAATAAAGCATTAAGTTTCTGTGAGACAATTGGGCTTATTTTAACACGAATTAGTAGGATATTACAGACTTTACACTTAGAAAAGATCTGTATTTATTTCATTTCCTGTACCATTCGTAAGTGTTATGAAAATGGGGCTTTTCATAGATAAAATTATGTATTCACAACAACAAAAAAATGTCGGCAGAAAACAAAAGTGGCATTATGAATCTGGCAGTACCGTAAGGTTTTCACTCTGACACTAAGAGTTACTGAAAGTAGCAAGAAGAATTTTGCTCGAGCGTTGTCTTATTAAGTTTTTATCTGCCTGCTTGTAGCTGTGCTACAAAAGAATTAAAAATCTGGCTTTCAGCAAGTCTCGAAAGGCGAACAAAAGCAGCTTGCACCTGGTTACTAAGCATGTTACCTGGGGACTGGTTTTTTCTTAAAGCGGGAAGACATCCTTTTGTGGTTCAATTGGCAAATGTCAATCAGACGTGTGACGTTAGTCTAAGCGTTTCGGTGTGTTGAATTTGTACCAATGATTTTTCTACACGTTTTTTCTGTCCCAAATAGAGTTGAAGTCTCCCATTAGTATTTTCACGTCATCTTGGTGAATTTTGCTCATGGTATTTTCGAGTGTGTTCCAGAATTTTTCAACATTGTCGGTGTTTTTCTTATTTTCGATGTTGGTGGGTTCAAATGGTTCAAATGGCTCTGAGCACTATGGGACTTAACTGCTGTGGTCATCAGTCCCCTAGAACTTAGAACTACTTAAACCTAACTAACCTAAGGACATCGCACACATCCATGCCCGAGGCAGGATGCGAACCTGCGACCGTAGCGGTCGCGCGGTTCCAGACTGTAGCGCCTAGAACCTCTCGAACACTCCGGCCGTCGATGTTGGTGGGGACACGTGCGTATATGTTTTACTGGGGCTCTGAATGACCATAGTCATAAGTCGCTTGTTGACGGGCCAGCCGCGGTGGCCGAGCGGTTCTTGGCTCTTCAGTCTGGAACCGCGCGACTGCTACGGTCGCAGGTTCGAATCCAGCCTTGGGCATGAATTTGTGTGATGTCCTTAGATTAGCTAGGTATAAGTAGTTCTAAGTTCTAGGAGACTGATGACCTCCACTGTTAAGTTCCATAGTGCTCAGAGCCATTGGAACCTTTTGATTGTCGATCGGTGTGAATTCTTTGGCAGAGTTGATAGATCGGTGTTCGAGAAATGCAATGCCGAAGATTGGTACGCCTTTCGTTACCTTTTGTTGTATTCTGCTCTTGAAGATGCAATGGTTTCCCTAATACACGGTTTCATTGTCAGTTAGTCGTGGTTCTTGAAGTGCAAGGATGAGAATTTTTTGTCGGTCCATTTCTTTTGTGAAATTATTTAGTTTTCGTGTTTGGATCAAGGTATCGATGTTTACTTTTAAATGCATGTTTTTTGCTTGTAGGGAAATTTACCAGAGATCTTCGATATTCTCTGTCGTGCTAACCTGGACTCCCCAGAATCCGAAAATCCAACTGCCGCCTGTCGACAGCCGGTTTGTGTACCACCTGGGATAAAGTTGACTTTGCTTGCATAGTTTACGTTTGCTTGTGTTTCATTGATTGTGCTTGGGTGATACCAGGACCGGACAGGACCAGAGGGTGTTGAAGCCTTTGAAAGCAAATATTTTCAGCCAAGCTCATTGAGCTAACACGGTGACCAGAGTAACGGTGATTTTCACTCAGACGTGTCTGGATTTTGCGTTCAACGGATTGAGTAGCCGTTCAGGATTGTGTTAGTATTTGGTTCACCCCTAGTATTTGATTTCCTCGGTACCACCCATATGGGGGAGGGTTTCCACTATCCGCCACACGCGATTATTATTATTATTATTATTATTATTGTTGTCATTATGTCTCAGCAAATCCCATATGGTGTATCTTCCCACCACTGAAATAGATGTGTATTGTTCGATTCAGTATTTCCATCACATAAATGTGGTTTATAATTACGTTACATTGCTACTAGTAGACATATTTCTCACTTTTTCTTAGACAGTTGCTACCTGTTACTCCATCATAGGAATTTATGTGCGAAGCATTGTTGAAATACAGACGTTCAAATTATCCGATTTCTGTAATTTCATTTCGATACCAGATCGTTCTAATCGGATTCAGCCAGGTAGTCTTAATGTGGATATCCGACCACGACTGTCATCATATGATAGACTGTGTAAACCACATTCTTTATCGGACTGTTGAATATAGATCACTTATCTATGACAGGACCTGAATTCTTAAACACTGTGGAAAATAATAATCCGATGTGCTTATTACAAATACGTTATTCCAATATAAATATGTGAACTAACGAGATAACAGTTTATTTACAGGAGCAGAACTAATGTTCAAATGTTCAAATGTGTGTGAAATCGTATGGGACTTAACTGCTAAGGTCATCAGTACCTAAGCTTACACACTACTTAACCTAAATCATCCTAAGGACAAACACACACACCCATGCCCCAGGGAGGACTCGAACCTCCGCCGGGATCAGCCACGCAGCTCATGACTGCAGCGCCCCTGACCGCTCGGCTAATCCCGCGCGGCTACTAAAAGTATACTCGTCCACAAAACCCATGTGGACAATTATCTGATAATCGGTCAAGCTTTGCTTTGTCGCAGCTCTTTAGGATACAAGTCCATTTACTTTCAGGCTCTTACATACAATTCTTGCAATGCAAGGTAATTGAAAAAACTCATCCACTCGACGCCAACTGAGGAACTGACTGGTGCATGTGTTGTTCAACACACAGTAGTTGTCACCCTCACTGGAATCAATGAGTGTGTGCGTGTGTGTGTGTGTGTGTGTGTGTGTGTGTGTGTGTGTGTGAGTGAGTTTTCGTGTTAATGCACAATCTGAATCAATACTATTAACATCAGACAGACAACCGGGCATCAAATATGACTGTAAAGTATGTTAATGCGATGGGAAGTTACAAACTGAATTTTCACCTAACCCACGTCCTGCATATTACGTTAAGTAAGATGTATTAACTCCATAGTATCGTTAGCAGAGAGTGCGCTCTTGTTGTCGAGGCCTGCGACAAGCGCAGCGATCAGCACTGCCCAATGCCGCCGCGATTTGTTTATGTTGGCTGAGCGTGGACACTGCAGCAGACGCTTCGCCATAAACAGAAAGAAATCACCTTGGCTCTGACTGCAGTGAGCGGATATCACTGCCTGCGTGTTCTTATAGTAACCAACGTGAGACTCTACTCACAGGTGCCATGGAGCAATTGCAACGGGTATCATGTCATTAGTCATGAGAATATTAACCAGTGATGAAATGTCCACTCTATTTGAATCCTAAGAAAATAGGAACCTTCTCACAAAGGAATGTGAGGTGATATCAAAATTTATCCAACATACAAAAATTAACTGCAGGGCTTTCATGTATGCAGTAGTAGCACACAAGGAAATAATATGTCTTGGAAGCGTATATTTCATTTCCTCTTCTCATATTAACGTCCTTGTTTTAGAATGAAGTGAGAAAATTAACGCGAAAAACTTAAGTTCCTGAGAAGCATATAAGTCATTTCCTCGTCTCATATCATAGCTTTTGTTTTAGTATGAGGTGAAAAAATAAACAGTTTACGGCTCTGAAACATAATATGACACCAGATTCTTATCGTAGGCGCTATCGGAAACGCAAAAAGCAGGGAGCTGTCCATTCTTTTGTCCTAAAGAGCTGCGACAAAGCAAAGCTTGACCGATTATCAGATAATTGTCCACATGGGTTTTGTGGACGAGTATACTTTTAGTAGCCGCGCGGGATTAGCCGAGCGGTCAGGGGCGCTGCAGTCATGAGCTGCGTGGCTGATCCCGGCGGAGGTTCGAGTCCTCCCTGGGGCATGGGTGTGTGTGTTTGTCCTTAGGATGATTTAGGTTAAGTAGTGTGTAAGCTTAGGTACTGATGACCTTAGCAGTTAAGTCCCATACGATTTCACACACATTTGAACATTAGTTCTGCTCCTGTAAATAAACTGTTATCTCGTTAGTTCACATATTTATATTGGAGTAACGTATTTGTAATAAGCACATCGGATTATTATTTTCCACAGTGTTTAAGAATTCAGGTCCTGTCATAGATAAGTGATCTATATTCAACAGTCCGATAAAGAATGTGGTTTACACAGTCTATCATATGATGACAGTCGTGGTCGGATATCCACATTAAGACTACCTGGCTGAATCCGATTAGAACGATCTGGTATCGAAATGAAATTACAGAAATCGGATAATTTGAACGTCTGTATTTCAACAATGCTTCGCACATAAATTCCTATGATGGAGTAACAGGTAGCAACTGTCTAAGAAAAAGTGAGAAATATGTCTACTAGTAGCAATGTAACGTAATTATAAACCACATTTATGTGATGGAAATACTGAATCGAACAATACACATCTATTTCAGTGGTGGGAAGATACACCATATGGGATTTGCTGAGACATAATGACAATAATAATAATAATAATAATAATAATAATAATAATCGCGTGTGGCGGATAGTGGAAACCCTCCCCCATATGGGTGGTACCGAGGAAATCAAATACTAGGGGTGAACCAAATACTAACACAATCCTGAACGGCTACTCAATCCGTTGAACGCAAAATCCAGACACGTCTGAGTGAAAATCACCGTTACTCTGGTCACCGTGTTAGCTCAATGAGCTTGGCTGAAAATATTTGCTTTCAAAGGCTTCAACACCCTCTGGTCCTGTCCGGTCCTGGTATCACCCAAGCACAACCAATGAAACACAAGCAAACGTAAACTATGCAAGCAAAGTCAACTTTATCCCAGGTGGTACACAAACCGGCTGTCGACAGGCGGCAGTTGGATTTTCGGATTCTGGGGAGTCCAGGTTAGCACGACAGAGAATATCGAAGATCTCTGGTAAATTTCCCTACAAGCAAAAAACATGCATTTAAAAGTAAACATCGATACCTTGATCCAAACACGAAAACTAAATAATCTCACAAAAGAAATGGACCGACAAAAAATTCTCATCCTTGCACTTCAAGAACCACGACTAACTGACAATGAAACCGTGCATTAGGGAAACCATTGCATCTTCAAGAGCAGAATACAACAAAAGGTAACGAAAGGCGTACCAATCTTCGGCATTGCATTTCTCGAACACCGATCTATCAACTCTGCCAAAGAATTCACACCGATCGACAATCAAAAGGTTCCAATGGCTCTGAGCACTATGGAACTTAACAGTGGAGGTCATCAGTCTCCTAGAACTTAGAACTACTTATACCTAGCTAATCTAAGGACATCACACAAATTCATGCCCAAGGCTGGATTCGAACCTGCGACCGTAGCAGTCGCGCGGTTCCAGACTGAAGAGCCAAGAACCGCTCGGCCACCGCGGCTGGCCCGTCAACAAGCGACTTATGACTATGGTCATTCAGAGCCCCAGTAAAACATATACGCACGTGTCCCCACCAACATCGACGGCCGGAGTGTTCGAGAGGTTCTAGGCGCTACAGTCTGGAACCGCGCGACCGCTACGGTCGCAGGTTCGCATCCTGCCTCGGGCATGGATGTGTGCGATGTCCTTAGGTTAGTTAGTTTTAAGTAGTTCTAAGTTCTAGGGGACTGATGACCACAGCAGTTAAGTCCCATAGTGCTCAGAACCATTTGAACCATTTGAACCCACCAACATCGAAAATAAGAAAAACACCGGCAATGTTGAAAAATTCTGGAACACACTCGAAAATACCATGAGCAAAATTCACCAAGATGACGTGAAAATACTAATGGGAGACTTCAACTCTATTTGGGACAGAAAAAACGTGTAGAAAAATCATTGGTACAAATTCAACACACCGAAACGCTTAGACTAACGTCACACGTCTGATTGACATTTGCCAATTGAACCACAAAAGGATGTCTTCCCGCTCTAAGAAAAAACCAGTCCCCAGGTAACATGCTTAGTAACCAGGTGCAAGCTGCTTTTGTTCGCCTTTCGAGACTTGCTGAAAGCCAGATTTTTAATTCTTTTGTAGCACAGCTACAAGCAGGCAGATAAAAACTTAATAAGACAACGCTCGAGCAAAATTCTTCTTGCTACTTTCAGTAACTCTTAGTGTCAGAGTGAAAACCTTACGGTACTGCCAGATTCATAATGCCACTTTTGTTTTCTGCCGACATTTTTTTGTTGTTGTGAATACATAATTTTATCTATGAAAAGCCCCATTTTCATAACACTTACGAATGGTACAGGAAATGAAATAAATACAGATCTTTTCTAAGTGTAAAGTCTGTAATATCCTACTAATTCGTGTTAAAATAAGCCCAATTGTCTCACAGAAACTTAATGCTTTATTAAGATAGACTGCCGTCGTGATGTTTCTGTATTAAGCTGACTTTAGTTTGTATTAGTACAGTGAATATTTTAATTGCATTTTCCATTAGTTTACTAAACGCAACAGTAATTATCAAAGAGAAATTAATTAGCAGCAGAATTTTCTTTCACGATATCTAAAACGATATGACAATGCTAAAGTTGTTTACACATTCTACGCCTGTAGAAACCTACTTGTTCTAACGATGTCAATAAACCAGAGTAGTTTTAAAAGTATTTTCGTCTAGAAATGAATTGCCTTGACGGTTGATCGATCTAGAGTGGGAAAGGTAAAATTTTACAAATATATGACGAGAGGGACAAGTGCTTGAGAGAGGACTTCCCTATCAATACAAATGTGCCTGAGAGACGACTTTCCTATCAATCTCCTGGATAGTTTTGTTTCTCAAATCAACATAGTGCGTTATCATGCAGTAGCACAGGTGATGTAGTTTTGTTGCTCGATTTTCTTACACTGTGACCGAAAGGTGTCTCAGTTGTTGGCAACAAATTCCAGCTGTGTTGCACACACCCTGGGGGCAGAATTCGTAGCCCAAAACACACTTTTGGATTTATCAGATGTAAAATAATATGTTCATGCAACTCTTTCCTCGAGTTTACGTCTTTTGGTGGGGCTCAGCCTTTCATTTCTTCTTAGGAAGTTAACGATAAAGGCATCATAACACGTCACCAGTAACAGTACTGCATAGGAATGCTCGATGAGTGACCTGATGACGTTCAATATTAGTTACTCTGTTGATTTTTGTTGTTTCGAATTAGAGCATGCAGTACTCCTACACCAGACTTCTGAACATTGCCTGTTGAATGCAAATTCAAGTGGTTCATAATTATTTTAGTAAATTCACTCGATATTTTTATGTCCTTTAAATTACATTTGCTACATGATTCGCATTGAAGACGTAGGAAATGTATGTTATTTGGTCCGGGAAGCACGTTCCAACAGAAACTGATGCTTACATTGACATTTATGTTGCGAATTAGTCGTCTTATCCATCACATGGATAACGAGGATGCTCCGTTTTGCTACAGTTGTTTCATAGCTAACAAGGGAACCTCCCCATCGCACCCTCCTCAGATTTAGTTATAAGTTGACACAGTGGATAGACCTTGAAAACTGAACACAGATCATTCGAAAAACAGGAAGAAGTTGTGTGGACCTATGAAAAAAATATTCAAACCAAACAAACTGAGTAGTCCGTGTGCATGATAAGCAACATCAAGGATAGCTTGAGCACGGGAGCGCAGTGGTCGCGTGGTTAGCGTGAGGAGCTGCAGAACGAGAGGTCGTTGGTTTAAGTCTTCCCTCGGGTTAGTTGTTTGATTTTTTTTATTTTCAGACAATCATCACCACACGTACTGTTATTCAACAAATGTAGGAAATAATCATACAAATGTTCGACAATCGTTCGATCCCTTAAGGAACTTTCCGATGCCTTACAGTTCGGAAAAAATTCATTGACATTGTTATTGGAGTCACGAGCTATATTTGCTGGATTCATATTGCCCACGCAATGCATCGCACGTATTTAATGCACTCTCGTCCAAAGTAGCGAACAGTTAACTGCCAGCCAGGGAGCCTCATTAGCAGGAATACTCTCTCTTCCGTGCGCTATAGTCGACTGACGTCATGTCTTTCGATGTTTTTTAGGTGTAGCGTCATCATACTACGGCGCGGTTACCTCGCATCGGACGGACGGACGGACAGATAATAATTGTCTGAAAATAAAAATTAAACTTTTCACTCCTGGGAAAATTTGACGGAAGGACCTCTCGTTCTGCAGCTGCGTGCGCTAACCACGGGATCACGGCGCTCCTGAGCTCACCCTATCCTTGATGTTGCCTATCTTGCGCATGGACTACTCAGTTTGTATATTTTGCTTATTTTTTTCATACTTCCACACAACTTCTTCCTGTTTTCTCGATTGATCTGTGTTCAGTTTTTCAAGGCCTATCCCCTGTATCAACTTATAACTAAATCTGAGGGCGGTGCGATGGGGATGTTCCCTTGTTAGTGGTATTGTGTGTTGGTGGCGTTGCCAGTTTACATACTGTGCATGTAACTCACAATAAATGCGTTGGATGCCTCCTGTGATCAGTTTACTTGAAAAACGTTTGTTGTCATCGTAATTTATGTAAGTGGCTCTCCGACTTCCAATTTGACAATTTGTGGAAAAATTGTTTACCTCGTTAGTCCTAGTTTCAAACATTGTCTGTCTGACGGAAAACGTAGGCATGAAGGGGTCTGTAAAAAGCAATTAATCGCTATTATAGCAAACTTTTGAATTCACATGATACTTGAATTCTCTATATTGATTCTGAGAGTTTTCTTATTTCTCTTGTTATTTACTGTCTCAATGTCATCCGTGAAAATAAAATTAAAGGCAGTTGGATTAGGTTCCTGATCTATAAACTGTGATTTAATATTCTGCGCTGCTAAATAAATTTTGAAGGTTGTATTCTTTACGTAAAACAGAGTATCGGTGTCAGTCCTAGGATTGACGATAAACTTCAGAAATACAATTACGGAAAAGTGACATATCGATTATGGCTCCTCACCATCAACAATAGTTGTTACCCATAGTTTCATATTTGCTATTTTATCGTCGTTACCCTTTAGAGACCAACCTGATCATTCCACAATGCCATTTTTGACTCGCTTCTTAATATGTCCTATAACTACAGATTTGTCGAAAATATTAACTGTTAAATACGCTTTCCACAAATTAGAAACTTCCAGTTATTCTTCATATCTTGAAACTTACTACCGTTGACTTTCACTGGAGAAAAGATACATAATAATAAAATGAAATCAAAGATTAGAATGTCAAATCATAGTGTGAATGGTTAAAATGAAATGAACTAAAAATCATCTCCTTGTCTAAAAGACGTTATTCTTCCAGAGAACTTCGGCACCTCACAATTTTTTACACCTCTGATGTTCAACCACATGTGGACAAATAGCGGGTCTCATGATGCAGCACTGTTTAGCCGTCACAAAATGAAGCCTCAAAAATCAGTCCACATTCCATTTACTGCGTTTCCTTGAAATTATATAAAATATACGTCTGTAAGTAAAAAAAAAAAAAAAAGACGAAGAAGAAAGAAACAAAGCTTGAAACAGCTGATTGGTGAAGCCTCCTTTGGCTTCCACAACAGCTCGAAGTCTGTTGGGCATTGAGGCCACAACTCGAGCCACATAACTAGGAGATTCAAGTAACTCATTCCAAGCGTCATGAATCACATCAGAAAGCTGTCGGCGAGTCGACGGTGACTGCCCTTTTCTCGTATTACTCTGACCATTTCTGCCCAGATATTCTCAATGGGATTCGTGTCAGCTCCTTTAGGTGGCCATTCCGTTACAGTAATATTACTATGGTCGTCGACCCGCCTCTTAACCACACGTGCCATATGAATAGACGAGCGATCTTGTTGGAACATGATCTGATCATCGCCAAATCTTGCTGCCACAGCAGGCAACATCACGTTCTCCAGAATTGATATGTAATTGCGCGCATCGAATCTTCCTTCCACTTCCCACAGGAGCCCACACCCTTCGGCCGATATCCACGCCCATACCGTTACCGACTACAAATGGCTCTGAGCACTGTGGGACTTAACATCTGTGGTCATCAGTCCCCTAGAACGTAGAACTACTTAAACCTAACTAACCTAAGGACATCACACACATCCATGCGCGAGGCAGGATTCGAACCTGCGACCGTAGCGGTCACGCGGTTCCAGACTGAAGCGCCTCGAACCGCACGGCCACACCGGACGGCACCGACAACCTGCCACTCCTTCGGCAACTGTAAATATATTTTCGATTATACCTAGCACATTTAGGCCGGTAAACTAGTACTTTTCCGGATGATGCCGTAGAGAAAACTTTTTGGTGCGTGAAAATCACTCGCCTCCAAAACTGGAGAGGTTTGTCGCCATTTTCAGTAGCAAAAGCAAGGCAAGCTTCTCTTTGGGAAACAGTCAATGTCTCTTTCACAGCAGCGCTTCTTGCTCTCAGTCCACCTTCCCTTACACGAGGAGTGACGGTCTTACTGCTAACATTGAGACCCAAAGTTTGCTGAATTTGTCGTGCGTTGACAAATGGGTGGTTCTCACTGAAACGGCATATCTGCTGATCCTGAGCTGCTGTTGTTTTGCGGCGACGGCCATGAGGCCTCCCATTCAAGTTACCACTCTCTTCCTTTCGTCTGATCCACCTGGCTACCGTCGACTTGTGAAGACCCATAGTTCTTGCTATGTCGGCATTTGAAGATCCCTCTGCATGGAAATATTGGCTGCGGAAACAGCGCTGGCAGGAAACAGACTGCCTCCTCCACGATGGCAGCCACAACGCAGTGGCCAAGTATGTGTAACACGGAAATCGATGGCATAAAAGAGAGATCGCAAGCCCATACCCGTGTCATTACATAGTGGAGCAACTTAAAATCTCTAATTTTTCTCAGAAGGGACTGGTCCACTCTTGTCATGTCTTATCCTGATAAATATTACATGAAATGAAATGTTTACGTTTTGCATATGCGGCAGGCCTGAGGCAAGAAACATTTCTGAAATATCTGAGGCAACCTGAAGAACACTTCATGAATTTTATCTGTAGAGGGTTGCCTTATAAGAAGGAAAACGTGTTTATCCCCGCTCGCCGTGTTTCCAGGTGGCGCAGTTTACTCGGAGGCATACATAATTCTCGCCGGGCGTAAGAAGCGACTCGACGAGCGAGGGGAACTCGCCAAGTGTCATAGGCTGATTGTCCCGAAACTTTGCTCACAAGGGGAGGCCGCCAAATGTGAAATTCAGATTCGATTCATACTGCGCATAATAAAAGCTCATGGCCAGAGGTGTAATGTGGCAAAGCACCAAGATGCACTTCTCAGCTGTTGTCGAGAAAATCGACAGTTAGAAGAAACCGTTGAGGTGAAATACTCTCTACGATTAATAATTTTCTACAGCGTCGTGGCGCAGCGGTAAGCGCTCGAGTTCGTAATCCGAAGGTCGCCGGATCGAATCTCACGCCACGCAACATTTTTTTATTATTATTATTTTTTTGTAATTCAAATATATATATATATATATATATATATATATATATATATATATATATATATATATTTAAACTATTAATGAATTGCTTATGCATGTTGGTGAAGGCGGATCGCTCTCCAATTGTACCGCCTCCATTTTACCGTTTGTTTAACAGGGTGTACCAAAGCTCTCACGTCCGCACTGATTTTCGACGGTGTTATAAGTTGTGCTAGGGACCGCATCTACCTTCTTTCGAAGTTAGCAGGCAACTACGCTGTTATGCGGCGGCTCGTTTCGGCCCATTCAACATCTGTCCTTCAAGTGTAACGAGCGATTAACGGAGTTTATATTTCATACCTGCCACAGCAAATTTGTGTTCGTGGGGTTTCTATTCTAATTCGAACGTTTGACTTACGCTATACGTATTCGTTTCGGAATATCGTTTCTACGTCTTCCGCTAACTATACGTGGTTAACATTATGAAGACAATTAATAACATTTGTGAAATACAAATTTGTTTGCGGAAAACATAATGATGTTCGAAGTCGCCAGTTTTTCCACGACAAACGACTTTCAACAACTTATTATATGCATAATTGTTGCAACCTGTTGCCGGGAATTATATATATATATATATATATATATATATATATATATATATATATATATGTGTGTGTGTGTGTGTGTGTGTGTGTGTGTGTGTTTATACACACATTTGAATTACAAAAAACAAATACTAAAAAAAAAAAAAAGTTGCATGGAGCGACATTCGATCCGCCGACCTTCGGATTACGAACTCGAGCGCTTACCGCTGCGCCACGACGCTGTAGTAAATTATGAATCGTAGAGAGTATTTCACCGCAGCGGTTTCTTCTAACTGTCGATTTTCTCGACAACGGCTGAGAAGTGCATCTTGGTGCTTTGCCACATTACACCTCTGGCCATGAGCTTTTATTATGCGCAGTATGAATCGAATCCGAATTTCACAATTGGCGGCCTCCCCTTGTCAGTGAAGGAGAGGACAAAATAAGCGAACTTGTGTTTCGGCTTATCTGCAGACACTCGACCGTTTCCGAGAAAACGACGGCCAAAGTTATCAACGCGCTGTTGCTCTAGTGTAGATACCTTCTGCAGCCGAGAACGCAATTGAAGCGGTGGCTCAGTGGCTACCGTCGTTCCTTCTTAGCATTGATTCCTGTGTTCGAGACCATATTGGGTTTTTTAATTATTTTATTTTCCTGCCTCTCTATCAGAATTATCTTCGAATGTTTTTTTTCTAATTTATGTTGAAATAATGTTGTCATTACTCGACAATTAACTTTATGTGTAATTAATGAATTGAAAAAATAATAAACGAATGAGACAAGCTGATATAAAATCATCTCGTCTGCCTCATGTATCGTTATATCCAAATGGTTTATCAATGTTAATCTACATTTAGATCCGATAATGGCACCTTTAGTGTGTTGAAACCGGTTATCCAGTAGACAGTATTTAAGCGATCTTGGCTTCTGAATTATTTCTACAACAGAGTGATCGCCCCACTACGCACTGTGTGTTCCCTTTTTAACTTATTTCTTTACACAGTAAATTAACTGACGAATAACGACAACAGTGTTTCATCATAAATTGGAATAAACATTCGTAGATAATTCAGAGAGGGGGGAAAAAAGGAAAAACCGGGTTTCGAACTCGCAGCGCAAAGTTCCGAAGTCGCTATGGTAGCCGCAGAGCCACCGCTTCAGTTGAATCCTTAACCGCTAAGCGGTATCTACACTATAGCAACAACGCATTGAGCACTTTGACCGTCGTTTTCTCAGAAGCGGTAGAGTTTAAGCTTATTTTGTCCCCTCTTTCAATGAGCGTAGTTAAAAGCAAGATCGGGGTCTGACACTTGGCGTGCCCCCTCGTAAATTGCGTGCGTTGGGATTCAGTAGACAGAATGCGTCCACTTTCCTCGACTACTCATTGACATGTTTGGAAACTTTCTTTGTTGTAGTTGCACTTTGCATTATGAGGGCTGGTTTTCCTGATGAGGATCTACTTATGGACTTTGCTCCTAATTTACGTTACTGTGTAGTAGACCTACTGCAACTACTTAAACCGGAAACGTTTGTTTGTTTGGATACTCCGGTTCTTAGTTGCTACATTTCGCTAAAATATTTTCCTTTTTTTCAAAACGGCAAGTTAAGATGACCACTGCAACATGGTAAGATCAGTAACAATTTAATACTTTGAAACAGTTATGTGTGGTGTACGAGGAGTCTACTGTTGTTGACTGAGGAATACATTAAACACGAAAGCTGCGTCCAATAACAATAATTAACTTTCGGTTACATGACAAAACACAAGTCGAAGCACTGTCAGTTCATCTCAGTACCCAGTAAAACTTAAACTGGAAAGATCGAAAACATACTTTTGTGGGGAAGGCAAACGAATGACTGCGTTTTATTGGCCGCACACTAAGAATACGCAACAGGCCAACTGAAAACACTGCCTACACTACGTTTGTCCGTCCACTGCTATAATATCCTTGACAGACGTGATTGACTGTGCACGCAAAAACGTCCAAGGAACGGTAGCACGCTTTGTAATGTCACGAAATAGGGGAGAGAGGATCCCAGATTTGATAATCGAGTTGGGGTAACATTCATGAAAACATATGCGTTTTTCGTTGCCACGAGATCTTTTCACGAAATTTCAATCACCACCATATGTTCTGAATGCCAAAACATTATTTCCTAGGGTACTTACACAAGAAGAAACCATAGTAATAATGTAATTCAAGGCTCGCAAGAAAAGATTTAAGTAGTCCCTTTTCCCGCACACTGTTAATGAGTGGGACGGTAGAGAAATAATCCGAACCTTCTGCCAGGCACGTAAGTCCGGATTGCAAAGAAATCCTGTTGATGTAGTCATGTAGATGTAACAACGAAATTATGTTGTAATTACGACATGTGACTTTCACTTGATCTGAACATCGAAGTTGTTTACTGTTTATTTACTTTTTGTTCATTAATTTCAGCCATATACGAACACCTAGGCGCGTTAAAGTGATATTGAAATAAAGTGTCATGCATGGACCAATAACAATAAGTTCCCACCTACTTGTTATAGTACTGCATTATCTGCCAGCGTATTCAGAAGTGGATATCGCATACGAAGTTCCTAGGGTGTTTGTAATGGATATTGCAGACGACTTCGACAAAGTTTGAATGTAGCTTCGTAAAAGTTCCGCGATCAAACGATCTGAGTTGCTGGAGAATACAGTTTATCCTCACTAGACAGTATATATTATCATTATACATGAGGTGAGTAGGGTTTCGCCGCGTTGCGGTGGCCGAGCGGTTCCAGGCGCTTCAGTGACGAACCGCACGGCTGCTTCAGTCGCAGGTTGGAATTCTACCTCGGGCATAGATGTCTGTGATGCCCTTAGGCTAGCTAGGTTTAAGTAGTTCTAGGTCTAGGGGCTGATGACCTAAGCAGTTAGGTCGCATAGTTCTTGAAGCCATTTTTTGACCTTTCGCGTAAATTTTCTTTACATAAACCGTCGTATCTTTTGATTGCGTTGACATAGAAGCTCACTTTTTTACACCAGCATGGGACCGGTTACAGCAAGAAGTGCGATACATTTCCGCTTATTATGTCCACCCGTTCTGGAGGTAAACGGGTTTTAAGGGTTGGGTAGACCGATAGACGGTCAAGAAAGTGAGACTAGTAGGGTTCCGTTTTTACCGGTTTAGGTGACGAAATCCTAACAACGAAAACACTGAAGATGAGGGCCGCATAAATAACACCCGCTACTCTTTATTCGAAATGTTCTAGTTGCTGTCGATACATAAGCATATTAGTCGTAGCTACGTTTTCGATCCAAATCACGTTTACAGGAATGCAAATAGAATGTATTTGCCTATACACGTGGTAATTCACATCCCAGTATTAATGCCACCGCGTTTTAGAAGTACGAACATTCTCATTGCTAGCTAGCTTAAGAAACACTTCTGCTAATGAACGTTTTCTGGCTGTGGCGAGTCTAGTGGAGAATTCGAAACAATGCAGAATACGTTTGGCAGCTATGTAGCCGTTTATTTCCTGGGGTGGTGCAGAATTATCCTACAAAATTTACTCTCTAATAACAGTAATTTGTTATTTCGATAATCATCCCGAATGATTGTCGCATAAGTGGTGACATAAAGGAAGAAAATTCATGTTTTTGAGTCCAGAAAGCTCTATGCAACAGAAACTGCAGATTTTTATTGCGAAATTGCCGGCTTGTTCATGTCTGGGGTAATAATAGAGGGCTGTTTGCCTAGGTTGTCTGCTAGCATAGTGAAAGGAAGGTCTGGTTTGTTTTCGGTTCTAATCTCTATGGAGGCAGGTAGAATATCAGTAAAGCAATTTTAAGAAATTCTCGCGCACCCAATACGATTTATCGCTACCTTTATTCTGTACTGGCGCTCTGTGGATGTCAATATGACACTCTTGTAGAATTTCATACATGATACTGCCTCCTTTTTCCGCTTCTGTCAATAATGGAATTGACTTAAGTGTGGCACTGAATGATGTTTAAGTGAATTTCGTTATGAATCTTCACGCATTGCTAAATTTGCACACTTTCATGGTAGGTCAGCAACGGTAATCCAGTATGACTGGTCTGAACGTTGACACAGACCGTTTCGCGGGCGAATGCGGATAATATTTTGCTAATTCGTAACGGTCTGGGGTTCTTTGTCTGTTATCTGGATAAGCTGAAATTCATTTTTATTCGTCCGTTTCATACAAATTAGCGTTTCTTCTTTCAGTTCTGTCCTATGTTTACGTGTTGTATTTAACACACTAATCAGCATTAATATAGTCTTAGAAATTATGGAATACAGTGTAAAAAAGTTCAGATAGTTTGTCAATTTCACGCCTGCGCATAGTATGTTGGTAGCACTTCGTCGCCTTGCCTGTTATGCTGTGTAGCAGACTTTAAAGCCGTGCGGATCAGCATAACGAAAAGGCGAGGGGTCTCGCTCGTTTTGTCCACGACTGTACATTCAACAAGTTGCATTTGAAAATTTCATTTCGTCGTCATTACAAGACATAGCACAAGAGCAGAGTAAAGACAACGTGTGGAAAGAAATTAAACACATTTGGCATGATAGGAATAATGTTACCATTAGAAACCATTACACTGTATGCAATAATATTCTGTTTCGCCGCTCTCATCCTGACAGCAACAATTGGTTATTATGCAATCCTGACGAACTTGTTAACAAATTAATCTGGTATACTCATTTAAGTTACGCACATTACGGAGCCAGAAAATGTTTTCTTATACTGAGACAGAACTTGTTATTTTACCAACATGGAGAAACGTATACGACGAGTTTTGGCGTCATGTAAAATCTGCCAGAACGCTAAATCAGACACGACTCCACATATTCCTCAATTACATCCTATTGTACCGATTAAATTGAGACATATGGCCGCTGTAGACATTTTTGGTCCGATTCCCAGAACTAATAGAGGTTTTTGCTACATCTTTGTCGCTGTTGAACTCACTTCAAAATTTGTTACCTTCACTCCGTTACGCAAACCTACTGCTAAAACTGTTTCGAAAGCATTTGTAAAACATATTTTATTTCATGTAAGGCATGTGTTGAAAGTAATTTCCGACAATGGACCACAGTTTCGATCTGCTATATGGACACGTATGTTGCGAGCTAGAAACATTTCTCCGATCTATATATCCAGGTACCATGCTTCTTCGAACCCTTGTGAACGATTAATGAAAGAAATTGGTAAACTGTGTAGAATATACTGCCATAAAAGACATATTGATTGGGACACATACATACTCTCATTCCAGGATGTAATTAATTCCATACCAAATGAATCTACTATGCTGTCTCCGTCTGTTATACTGAAAAATGTTGAACCACCTAACAAAATTAAAGAATTAGTAACCTTTCCTACATCTCGTCGACTACGACACCATGAAATAATTGACATTGCGCTGAACAACATCAAACGTGCCGCAGAGCGCCGGAGAAGACAGCAAAAACAGGTTTGTACACGCCGTGACTTTCAGATTGGACAGAAGATATTAGTACGTACACACTATTTATCCAACAGAGGAAAGAGTAGATGCAGTAAATTTGAATTTCTGTACGCAGGTCCATATCGAATTCGCAGTATTCCTCACCCCAATGTAGTACACGTCGAAACTTTGAGAACCAGAAAAACCAAAGGGAACCACCACGTCTCCAACATCAAACAATTTATTGAATGAACATACATTATGATTTATCACACTGTAATGCCATTTCCTAATTTTTTTTATGACCAACCAGAACGGGCACGGCCACCAACTTATAAGTGAATATTGTTTTTAATTTTTTTAAAATAAAAATCTCACGGGATGGATAAGGATGGTTCTCGGGTAGGACAAACTTTATTGTCTGTAATATAACATACAGTCACCATTGATTTTTATTTTACAATTTCCATTACCAACCTTAGCCCATATAAACAGATACTCATCGGCATTTAGTTTCTTCTTCCTTCTAGTACTCAACACAAATGGCATACTGGGAACAAGTGTACCATATGGAACTTTTGCTAAGAGTCCTGTTGTCTCTGCTATACTCCATGTCTTCCATGTAAGAATTTTTTTGCATCTGGGAAAGCTTCAAGGCCACCATAATCACAATGATTGCCCCCTACTACAGCAAGTGTGAGCCATGTACTACCTCCAAACACGGCTTGTACATCACATGTAAAGTTCAAACGGAGTCCACGAAATACGTTTGGACCTCCAATTAATTGTTGTTTATTGAACTGTCCAGAAAGATCAATGTCTATCGCCTTCAAAGCACGATATACAGGTACGCTGCGCCGCCAGCGACGACGGTAACCACGTCGCCGAGGCATTGCTGTGGCACGTTAATACAGGTAAATTATATTGACATGAACACTTACTGATGATTATCGTATTTCTTCTTGGCAAGTGCCCGGCAAGGTAAGGTTAGCAGGTCGCTCTTCTTGTCGTTACACATCAGACCGTGCATATTTTTCCAGATGAACTTACACATTGTATGACCACTTATGCAATTATATTTATGTGATTACTTACTGATGATTGTCGTATTTTTTCTTGGCATGTGCCCGGCAAGGTAAGGTTAGCAGGTCGCTCTTCTTGTCGTTACACATCAGACCGTGCATATTTTTCCAGATGAACTTACACATTTTATGACCACTTATGCAATTATATTTATGTGATTACTTACTGATGATTGTCGTATTTTTTCTTGGCATGTGCCCGGCAAGGTAAGGTTAGCAGGTCGCTCTTCTTGTCGTTACACCTCAGACCGTGCATATTTTTCCAGATAAACTTACGTATCTTATTAATAATTATGCAATTCTATCTAGTGACATATTAATTTTATTAAATTCTCTCTCCATTAAAGTCTTCAATTCTCGCCTCTATTAACTACACAACATACAAGCTGAACACAAAGAAGGTCACATTTCTTGTCATTATATATCAGACCGTGCATATTTTCCATTTTTCATGTATGTATGATTGTTTTCCTGTTTTGTTTGTATGCACTATGAAATATTTAAGATATAACAAACACCAGTTGACTTTGACATTTTTGCCTTATGATATCTCAACATCGTGACTATTTTACATTTAATTTTTTTTTTTTTTTTTTGCTGCTACATTGTGATACTCTGTGGTTCAAATGGCTCTGAGCACTATGGGACTCAACTGCTGTGGTCATCAGTCCCCTAGAACTTAGAACTACTTAAACCTAACTAACCTAAGGACGTCACACACATCCATGCCCGAGGCAGGATTCGAACCTGCGACCGTAGCAGATACTCTGTGTACTTTTTTTTTTTTTTTGCACATGCACACTGTCTATGTTTTTGACATATTACGTTTTCTGTCATGCTATGCTGTATGCTCAATTATGTTACTATAACCAGTTTTTATTTAGTGGGTATATGATTTAAATGCAAGACATTAATCTTTGTTCATCATTTTCAGAAAGCAATAACGTGTAAAAGAAATAAATTAAACAGAAATGGGAATTTCACCTTCGGAATGAACGAAAGAAGATGCAATACCTCGTGACGAAGAGTAAATGGATCAGAATTAACAAGCATTAACAAGAATATACTATACACATCGCAGAATAGCAGTCTTAACTAATTTTTTCTTTCAGAATACGAGGCGATTGATGCAGGCTGTCAGACAGAACTACACATCTTAGTTTTAGTGATAAAATATGCTAGAAATAAGGAATAGTTGTATAATGAATAATGAAGTGACTTTTTTCCAGATGATAATGAATGGTGATGAATAATGATGAAGAATATGCTGATATGGATAATGAACTTTTTCTTTGCAGGTGATGATAATAATGGAGTTATGATGATATGGATAAAGAAGTTTTTCTTTGCAGATGAGGATAATGTTGAAGTTATGTATTTATGCTATGTAGTTATTTAAGTATTTGTTGCAGTTCGTTTTGACAGTATGTCTTATGTCGCATGGTGTGATGACTGAAGGTTTTGGAAAGGACAGCTAGACAACATATATATTTTATACACATTTCACTACCCGTTAATTCGAAGTTCACTACTTTTCAGCATAATATGCGTTTCTTCTTTCAGTTTAATAATCCATTTTGTATTTTTTGCAGGAGAAATTATTCATGAAATTAATGTGCTATAAGCAGTTGGTCATTAAACCTGTGTCATTTATGAATGTGATCACATATACTCTACTTGTTTCACAACCTTGCTACAGCTGACTCATGACGAATGACGTTACACATCTTCATTTGCAGCAATAACTCAAGAGCAAATATTGTTATTCCCCAGTAATTAATTGTCGATCTCAACGCAATGCGTTGCTAGCACAAAAAAAGGGAGTTCTGAGTAATTCTGAGTAATGTTTCTAGTCACAGACATTGAATAATAGTTACCGTATGTTACATTTTCAATATGTTCTATGTCACTGGAATGATCAGTTCTCAGTAATATGTCATTTGAATGATGAATTCTGAGTAATACTGAATAATGTTTTCTAGTCACAGACCTTGAATAATAGTTACAGTATGTTACATTTTCAATATGTCCTATGTCATTGGAGTGATCAGTTCTGAGTAATACTGAATGATGCTTTGTAATAATGCATAAATACTATGCCTATAATTTCTGTAAATAATATTTTGTTATACTCTATAAACGCTATGCCAATAATTGACTCTCATTTTGAATCATAACTTCTGAATAACACTGAATAAGGTTTTATAAAAATATAAGAATACTTTGTAACTGGCCAATGAGTGCCAATAATTATTTTAGATATGTTGTATGTCACTTGAATGATGAAAAATGTTTTGTAGTATTCAATACTTGCTATATGTTTCGTAACTGGCCAATGAGTGCCAATAATTATTTTAAATATGTCGTATGTCACTTGAATGGTGAAAAATGTTTTGTACTATTCAATACTTGCTATATGTTTCGTAACTGGCCAATGAGTGCCAATAATTATTTTAAATATGTCGTATGTCACTTGAATGATGAAAAATGTTTTGTACTGTTCAATACTTGCTATATGTTTTGTAACTGGACAATGAGTGCCTATGATTACTATAACTAAGTGAATTATGTTAATACTATGCCATTCATTAGCTCCTGTTTTGAATGATGACCTCTGATGGTGTGTAACTGGCCAATGAGTGCCAATGTTCTCTGTAAACAGATAATTTATGAACATTATTCTGTAATACTTCATACATGGTACAGAAATGTTCAGTAACTGGGCGATGAGTGCCACCAATTACTCAAATCAGTTGTTAGACTAGTGTAATTCTCAATGAAGACTAGTATGTGACTCAATGTCCTTCACCTTCTGACCTAATTACCAGAAATTACTGCAATATCCGTTTGTCCTGTCTATCCTCATGATCATGGAGCACTATATTTGGTTTTTGCACTAATTCTACGTTGGTGTACTTTACAAGAACGTGGTGTTGACACGACATGCTGTCCACCACCTTGAGCGACGGAAATATTATTATGGTCCCACTGTTTGGTGTGCCTAGTGTACTACCAAAATGATAGCATGGAATATTATTACGACATTTCAGTGTCTTGGCTACACTGATTAATACTTCAAGGAAAAGAACTTCAGATTGTCTCACTTGATGTTGTGCTTCTGTAGAAAGATATGGACTTTCAGTGCAGCTGCGTGTAACCTAAAGTGCTACAACCATGACGCAATCCTTCCCATTCCTTTCCTAGTTCTTGTAAAATGGTAAACACTTATACAATGCGTTTAAATTCTTGTAAAATGATAAAGACATATACAGTGCGTGTGCACTACATTTTCATTTGTTAATATGATCAGTTGTCCTAAATATGCTAAAGACTTATACAGTGTGTGTGCACTTTATTTCACTCTATGATATGTTATGTAGAAATGCTAAAGACTTCTACAGTGCGTGTGCACATTATTTCACTCCTTGATATGTTTATTTGTTGTAAAAATGCTAAAGAGTTTTACAGTGCGTGTGCACTTTATGCCATTTGTTAATATGATTTGTACTCATTACGTATACATTTTGTGATTTCCTGATATGTTCTGTACTACAGTGCGTGTGCACTTTCGTCATTTTGTTAACATGATTTGTATTCATTGCATATACATTTTGTGATTTGCTGATATGTTCTGAACTACAGTGCGTGTGTACTTTTGTCATTTGTCAATATGATTTGTACTCATTGCCTATACATTTGTGATTTCCTGATATGTTCACTACTACAGTGCGTGTGCACTTTTGCCATTTGTTAATATGTTTTGTACTCATTGTGTATACATTTTGTCATTGCCTGATATGTTCTGTGCTCAGTGCATGTGCACTATATTTTATTTCATGTATATATTCTGTGATTGTAAAGTTTGTTAATTAAGAAAAATTTGTTGCTCATGGCAAGTCCAATTGACTCACCATCGCTGCCAAATTTTTGCCCCCCTAGTGGAGGGTTATGTAAGACGTATGCTTTGCCGGCGATGGGCGAGGCATGGCAGAGTCTCTGACCAGAGAGTAGTATGTCGTTAGTTGTTACTTGTCGCTAGTCTGCGCTTGTCTGCGCGAGTCGACAGTAGTCTTGAGTAGTCTGCGTGAGTCGGCGGGAGTCGGCGCGTGTCGGCTGTCTGCTCTGCTCGGGACTCTGGTCAGGACTCTGCAGGATGGGTATTATTGTAGAAGGTAAAGAAGCAGCCTTGCGCATATCTAATAATGTATGTTAATTGTCATTTAATTTGTTCCAAAAAATGCCCCAATAATAATTGTTATAATATAAAGTAACTTTTTTAAAGAAAAGCATTCATTTCAATTTAAAGTATATTTACAATGCATGATCATTCCTTCCAAGAATTAAATATATATATGCCAGCATTGCACGAAGCTGTGTCAAAAAATTTCTACATAAGAGCAGATATATTTGCAGTTTTTTTTGAGGTAAGAATTTTTGCTTTTTTATTCAGAATACAGGGCTGAAGGGCAGCGCTGCTGTCCTCATAAAATTTACCAGGTTACTAATTTTTTTATTATTAATTCCGGATTTACGAATTGAATTTTGAGGTTACATTAAATGTGAATGTAGTTTTGCACACAGATTATAAATGGGAGCCAATTTTGTTCAGAGGTTACATTAAAACCAATTTTGTTCTGAGGTTACAATATTAACAAATTCATTTAGTTATTATTTTTGTGGGGAGTTTAGGCTTGGTTCATGGTCCATTTTCATTATTATTTTTCTGTGGGGAGGTTACAATGTATTCGGCCTAATGTAGGTAGACATCGGTCAGAGCGGATGCCTCGTGTTCGCAGTTTAACACGAATTTAATAGTTAGACATTAAAAGCATGAACTCAGCAACCTTTCTGCCATGTTCAATCCACATAGCTCAAAAGACGCATATCTTACAGACCAGGCAATCATCGTAGGTCATACCACTCGCTCCTTCCGGCTCCTTGATTTTTCCCTTACCATCTGCACCTGTCCTGTCCGCCTCCCCCCCCCCCCCCCACCTACCTTGGCCTCACCACTGATCGTCACCTCACCTGGATTCCTCATCTCCACTCTATCCACTCCAAAGCCCACAACCGCCTCTAACTCCTTAAACTCCTCTCTGGTCGGACACAGGGGTTGAACCCCTCTACCATCCTCCACACCTACAAATCCTTGATCCATCCCATCCTCTGTTATGCCAGTCCCACCTGGATATCCACCACCACCAAATTCTATAAGTCCTTCGAGATCCTCGAGAGCCATGCTCTCCGCCTCACCTTCCGTATATGCCTCCCGTCCCCTACGCAGATCCTCTATGACCTGATTCTTTCCCCCACCTGCTCCTTTTCCTAGAACGTATCCGCATCCTCTACACCTCCCGCCGCCTTGATTCCCTTCATCCCGTGGTTGCTCCTCTCCTCTCCATCCCCCGCCCGCTGCCGCGCCTTCACCATTGTGTCCCCCCTCTCCTCCACCTTTACACCCTTCATCTCCTTTCCCGAGGTGGCTTCCACAAACTCCCCCTCCAGGATGAAGCCCTCTCTGCCTCCATTTATCCCTCCTGTCAACTCTGATCCTCACCTCCCCCTCTGTCCTTTTCCTGGGCTCCCTCTCTCCCCTTCCATCCTGTTCTTCCCCACCTATCCTCTCTTTGGTCCCCTTCTCTCCCCTGAGTCCTTTTGTTTTCCCCTCCACTGCCTTCCCCACTCCTTCTCGCGTCCGCTCTGGCCCCCCTTTTTCTACGTCCTCTTCCTCAATCGGCTCCTCTCCCCTTTTTTCCCCCTTCATCGGTCCGGGTCCTCCCCCCGCCCCCAACTGCCGCCGTGTCGCCTATAGTGCTGTTTTCAGAGAATGTTCAGTGTTGTGGGTCCCCTGTCAGTGTTGCGAACAACTGTCGCTAGTTGTGCTTTTTGTCTCGTGCGAACAGACACCAGACAGTCGCCGTGTTTTTTAATTGTGCCTGTCTACTTACTGTGTGTCTTCATCCGCATCGTCAACGCCGTGTTTTTATATTTTAAATTCCGCAGCTTTCCGCCATTTTACTGTTATTAACAAAGTCACCATTTTATCGCCTTTTTTATATTGTTTGTTATCTTAACATTGTTTGTTTTCTCTCGGCTGTAGAGCAGCGTGTTAAGCTGCTGTCAGTCCCTCTCCCCCTCTGGGTGGGGGGGAATCGAAAAACAATAAAGGAAAAAAAAAGATATCTTACAGACGAGTACAGCGATATAAATCACTTGATTGTTTAATAAAAACAGTAGAAGCTTCAGTGTATCCAATCAGACAGACAACAGTCAATAAGTTATTACAGTCAACAGCCACTAAATATCTGAAGCCACAAATCATTGCTATATCTTAAATTGAAGGTCTCAGTAAAATCTATTATGTATTAAAGTATCAAATCAGTCAATCGTACGATCTGGCCATACAAGCTGGAATAGTATGAGAAAAAGAACTTAAGCACACCAGTGACGTGAAATACACCAATAAACGTATCAAGCAACCAGCACAGCTTACCCTGGCCTGATCTGAACCTATGACGTCACTAAATTGGAAATTTGTGGTAAGGTCTTATGGAACTGCTGAGGTCATCGACCCCTAAGCTTACACACTACTTAATTTAACTTAAACTAACTTACGCTAAGGACGACACACACACTCATGTCCGAGGGAGGACTCGAACCTCCGACGGGGGGAGCCGCGCGGACCGTGACGAGACGCCCAAGACCTCTCGGCTAGCCCGCGCGGCTATAGTCACTAAATTTTAAGGCATTAATTTAGTTAGATAAAGTTTCTATATTATTACAAATGCATATAATTAATCGACAACTGATACAAGACTGTACCAAGAAACAATCAAACGACCGGTACCACCAGGTAGCTTGTTGTAAGACCATTTCGGAACATACTCCATTTGCATCAGTAGCATGATTTCAGCAATGGTTTTTATTGCGTAATTCAGATCACTGTTACTAAAAGAAATGCTTATTTGCATTTTCTTCAAGTATAATGGTATTAATGTATTCACGAACGCAATTAGTTGATACACTGTATCAAGATGGATTCACTGATATGCATGGGACAACCGCATGTCTAATATAATCTGAATGATGGCCATTATTAAAATGCTTCTTTTTGAAAACCAGGAGTGAGCTTATAAAAGGCCTGGTGTCCAGTGGACAGTCGCTCATGTGTAGTCACAGGTGACGGCACGGCGGCACTTTGTTCCGCGATCTGTACTCAAATTCCGAGCGGTGGTATTCTACACTGCTAAGGATAATAGAGAGTACGAGGGACGTTCGATAAGTAATGCAACACATTTTTTTCTGAAAGCAGTTTGGTTTTTCAGGATTCCAATACTTCATATTATTCCCCAAACTTTTGGCCACAAGGCCGGGTGGTGTGGCCGAGCGGTTCTAGGCGCTACAGTCTGGAACCGCGCGACCGCTACGGTCGCAGGTTCGAATCCTGCCTCGGGCATGGATGTGTGTGATTTCCTTAGGTTAGTTAGGTTTAAGTAGTTCTAAACTCTAGGGGACTGATGACCTCAGAAGTTAAGTTCCATAGTGGTCAGAGCCCTCTGACCCATTTTTTTGGCCACAAAACCCTACTCGTATTTTTCAATATAATTTCCGTCCAATGCAACGGCGTTACGCCACCTTACTGGGAGGGCCAGTATGCCGCATACTACTCGTCGACGTCGGAGCCAACGTTTTGCTACATCAGTAACCTCCCCATCATCCACGTACTGCTTCCCGCAGAGTGAATCCTGCGTTGGGCCAAACAGATGGAAGTCGAAAGGTGCGTGATCCGGGCTGTAGGGTAGATGAGTAAGAACAGTCCAATGAAGTTCTATGAGCTCCTCTCGGGTGCGTAGAATTGTGTGAGGCCTTGCTTTGTCATGGAGAAGGGGAAATTCGGTTTAATTATTGTGGCGACGAACACGCTGAAGCCGTTCATTCAGTTTCCTGAGGGTAGCACAACACACTTCTGAGCTGATCGTTGCACAATGAGAGAAGACATCAAATAGAATAGCCCCTTCAGAGCCCCAGAAGATCGTCGCCATGACTTTACCGGTTGAGGGTGAAGCGTGGAGCTTTCTCTTCGGAGGAGAGGTGGTGTGGCGGCACTCTTTGAACTGCCATTTTGTTTCTGGTTCGAAAGAATGGACCCATGTTTCATCGCCTGTGTCGCCGTTATTAAAAAAAAAAAAAAAGTCACACTCATCGTCGTAACTCCCAAGCAATTCCGCACAAATCGTCCTTTGTTGCTCTTTATGATCTTTTGTTAAGCGGCGAGCAACCCAGCGGGTACACAGCTATGTGGACCCCAATTGTTGGACGAGTGTGTCAGCACTACCAACAGAGACGTTCAGTTATGCAGTGATGTGTTGGAATGTGATCCATCGGTCACCTCGAATGAGAGTGTCCGCACGTTTCAACATGGCAGAAGTTACAGCTGTGTGCGGCGGGCCACCACGCGGAAGATCGGTCAGGTTTACGAGACCTTGTTGAGATGATGACAGACGCCTCTCCCAACGACTCACAATGCTTTTGTTCACAGTCAGGTCTCCGCAGACACTCTGCAGGGCATATGAATATCTGCGATGCTCTGGTCTTCCGCTAAAAGAAAACTCAATGACAGCACTACGCTTGGAACTCACTTCCGTTACAGACGCCATTTTGAGGGCTACATATAGCGCCGTCACCTGTCGCAACTTAAGAAACTATGGTGGCTGTAGCGCGAGTATTCCACGACGCCCCACAACAAACTCCTCATTTTTCAACATAAATTGGCAGAGAATAAACGTGTTGAATTACTTATTGAACACCCACGGAATATTTTCTGTCAACAGAATTTGGAGACTTAGGGTTGATCATCTGAGTGCAGGCTCACCCTGTTGCTTTGAATGACAACTTTTAATTTAACTTGGTGATGTGTTCGATTCACATTCTGTGTTTTTATAATCTGGATTAGTTTGGAGCAGGCTTCAATTAGTGAATGTCGGAATGTAGTCGATAGTAGGATATAACGGTGCAGAAAATCTTATAGTTTGTAAAATCGCATCATTTAATAATGATAATATTTGACGAAGTATACCACTGTCTGTAAATTTTAGTTGTTGCATTCCAGTGCTTTACTTAAATATTACAGAAGTTTTGTGCGAACTCACAGCTAAACATTATGTTACGGAACCACACTGAAAGCTGTTCATTAGGAAAGTCTTTCATATCCTTTATCTTTACGTAATTTATGAGTGGCTGGCGAGGTGCAAATACAGGTTTCGTCTGCTGGGAATGCTCGTCTTTGGCTACATAGAGCAAGCACACATATATGCTACACTTTGGAGGTGCTATCTGATTGGCCAATTCGATATCGCGGCAGTTGAGACTTGAGCTAGTGTGCCCAAGTGGGCTGAGAGACAAAGACTTAGGTCACCGGGACTGAGGAGCCTAGATGTATTGCAGTTTCATGGCTCTCTTGGTTCAAATTCGATCACTTTGTCTATTGTTTGATTTCCAGGACCATTTTTACGCTGCAACCTGCGTGAGTTTGTGATGAGAACGTTGGGTGCTCGTGAGCTATGGACCAATACTCTACTTAATTTTTAGATTTGTAGATGTGACGAACAAGGCTAAAGGAATTAGGACTCGGACGGAGACGGATAGACAGTCGTTTCTCCCTCGCTCCATTTGCGAGTGATGTAGGAAAGGAAATGAGTAGAAGTGGTACATTGTAACCTACACTCTACCCCATACGGTGGCCTGTGTAGTATGCATGCAGAAGTAGATGTTCAGACCAAGAGACTTTGTTCCATGTTTAAGGATCGATGTCAGTCTTTCATTGAATTATCCGCGAATACAACTCATGGCTCACGTTACTATTCCACTTATTTAGTATTACTGTGGTGATTAGCAACTACATGGGGTTCCTTTTGTTCTGACTTGCTGATTTACGGTCATTGTATTCTGCGTGGTCCCATGGAGGCCTCCTGTAATTTCCCTGCTGATCTTTCGGTTGATTTCCTTGATTAATAATCAAGAATGATTCCTATTTATCTTTAATCATATCTAATTGCAGAACCATTCACGGTTTATCATACTTTTTCGTCATCTCCCACGTGTTCATTTGGTTCAAATGGCTCTGAGCACTATGGGACTTAACATCTGAGATCATGAGTCCCATAGAACTTAGAACTTAGGACTACTTTAACCCAACTAACCTAAGGACATCACACACATACATGCCCTTAGACATGAATCGAACCTGCGACCGTAGCAGTCGCGCGGTTCCGGACTGAAGCGTCTAGAACCACTCGGCCACCGCAGCCGGCTCGTGTTCATTTGTCCTTTGTCTAAACTCATAAGTGAACCTAACTGCGTACGTTCTGCCTTCAGTGGAATGAAGTGATTTTATGGCATTTATTGGCCGGGATATCCCCTTCGGGGTTCGGCCGCCGTATTGCAAGTCTTTTTTAGTTGACGTCACTTCAGTGGAATCGTTGTTTAAACAACTTACCATCGGTAGATTATTCAATTATTTCTTTGTACGCATACACTGAGGTGGCAAATAGCTTGGGATAGTGACATGCACATATACAGTGCAGTAATATCGCGTACACAATGTATAAAAGGGCAGTGCATTGGCGGAGCTGTAATTTGTACTCAGGTGATTCTTGTGAAAAGGTTTCCGACGTGATTGTGGCCACACGACGGAAATTAATAGACACTGAAAGCGGAATGTGTGTTGGAGTTAGATGAATGGGACATCCCATTTCGAAAATCGTTAGGGAATTCAATGTTCCGAGATCCACAGCGTCAAGAGTGTCCGAGAATACCAAATTTCAGGCATTACCTCTCACCATCGATAACATCGTGGGTGGCAGCCTTCACTTAATGACCGAGAGCAGTAACGTTTGCGTAGAGTTGTCAGTGCTAACACTGCTTGAAACATCCACAGAAATCGGTGTGGGACGTACGAAGAACATATCCGTTAGGGCATTGTGGCGAAATATGGCGTTAATGGACTACGGCAGCAAACAACATACGCAAGTGCCTTTGCTAACAGCACGACATCGCCTGCGGCGACTCTCCTGGGCTCGTGACCGTATGGATTGGACCCTAGACGACTGGAAAACCGTGGTCTAGTCTGATGAGTCCCGAGTTCACTTGGTAAGAGCAGATGGTAGGGTTCGAATGTGGGGCAGATCCCACGAAGCCATGGATCCAAGTTGTCAACAAAGCATTGTCCAAGCTGGTGCTGGCTCCATTATGGTGTAAGCTGTGTTTACATGGAATGGTGTGAGTCCTCTCCTCCAACTAAACCGATCACTTACCGGGAATGGTTATGTTCGGCTACTTGGAGACCATTTGCAGCCATTCACGGACTTCATGTTATGGATGACACGGCGTGAGGTCACTGGGCTACAGTTGTTCACGATTGGTTTGAATAACATTGTGGCCACTTCGAGCGAATGATTTGGACTCCCAGATCGCCCGACATAAATCTTGTCGAACATTTGTCGAGCGGCCAGAGCGTGCACAAACTTCAGCACCGGCAACACTTTCGCCATTACGAACGGTTACAGAGGCAGCATAGCTTAATATTTCTGCAGAGAACTTCCAACGGCTTGCTGAGTCCACGCCACGTCGATTTGCTGCACTACACCAGGGAAAAGGATGTCTGCCACGATATTAGGAGGCATCCCACCACTTTTGTCACCTCAGTGAATTACAGCATGGATAAAGTAGGTCTGAGCTGTAGAGAACTTCGATACAGGCGCTGACCCTGAATACATTGAGAATGACTAACTTGATTAATGATACTTGTGAACAGGGTTCGTTGATATACGAGGGCAGTTCAATAAGTAATGCAACACATTTTTTTTCTGAAACAGGGGTTGTTTTATTCAGCATTGAAATACACCAGGTTATTCCCCAATCTTTTAGCTACACAACACTATTTTTCAACGTAATCTCCATTCAATGCTACGGCCTTACGCCACCTTGAAATGAGGGCCTGTATGCCTGCACGGTACCATTCCACTGGTCGATGTCGGAGCCAACGTCGTACTGCATCAATAACTTCTTCATCATCCGCGTAGTGCGTCCCACGGATTGCGTCCTTCATTGGGCCAAACATATGGAAATCCGACGGTGCGAGATCGGGGCTGTAGGGTGCATGAGGAAGAACAGTCCACTGAAGATTTGTGAGCTCCTCTCGGGTGCGAAGACTTGTGTGAGGTCTTGCATTGTCATGAAGAAGGAGAAGTTCGTTCTGATTTTTGTGCCTACGAACACGCTGAAGTCGTTTCTTCAATTTCTGAAGAGTAGCACAATACACTTCAGAGTTGATCGTTTGACCATGGGGAAGGACATCGAACAGAATAACCCCTTCAGCGTCCCAGAAGACTGTAACCATGACTTTACCGGCTGAGGGTATGGCTTTAAACTTTTTCTTGGTAGGGGAGTGGGTGTGGCGCCACTCCATTGATTGCCGTTTTGTTTCAGGTTCGAAGTGATGAACCCATGTTTCATCGCCTGTAACAATCTTTGACAAGAAATTGTCACCCTCAGCCACATGACGAGCAAGCAATTCCACACAGATGGTTCTCCTTTGCTCTTTATGGTGTTCGGTTAGACAACGAGGAATCCAGCGGGAACAAACCTTTGAATATCCCAACTGGTGAACAATTGTGACAGCACTACCAACAGAGATGTCAAGTTGAGCACTGAGTTGTTTGATGGTGATCCGTCGATCATCTCGAACGAGTGTGTTCGCACGCTCCGCCATTGCAGGAGTCACAGCTGTGCACGGCCGGCCCGCACGCGGGAGATCAGACAGTCTTGCTTGACCTTGCGGCGATGATGACACACACTTTGCCCAACGACTCACCGTGCTTTTGTACACTGCCAGATCACCGTAGACATTCTGCAAGCGCCTATGAATATCTGAGATGCCCTGGTTTTCCGCCAAAAGAAACTCGATCACTGCCCGTTGTTTGCAACGCACATCCGTTACAGACGCCATTTTAACAGCTCCGTACAGCGCTGCCACCTGTCGGAAGTCAATGAAACTATACGAGACGAAGCGGGAATGTTTGAAAATATTCCACAAGAAATTTCCGGTTTTTTCAACCAAAATTGGCCGAGAAAAAAAATGTGTTGCATTACTTATTGAACTGCCCTCGTATCTTGGAGTCTACATCTCCATTGTATGCAAGTTCCTTATAAGAAAGGATACTATACACTTTCATATAGCGTGAGTAAGCTATGAATACGTTGGACGTAATTGCGTATTGCTGTCCGCAGCTCGTGGTCGTGCGGTAGCGTTCTCGCTTCCCGCGCCGGGGTTCCCGGGTTCGATTCCCGGTGGGGTCAGGGATTTTCTCTGCCTCGTGAAGACTGGGTGTTGTGTGATGTCATTAGATTTAAGTAGTTCTAGGTTCCAAGGGACTGACGATCATAGCTGTTGAGTCCCATAGTGCTAAAAGCCATTTTGTGTATTGCTTAAACGCATGTTCAATATGACTTACATTTACCGTTGCTTTATGTACGTTTTTCTCCTCCGAATATTTTATAAAAAGAAGTCAAGTCGTATTAATATTCATGTATGGGTCAAAATCGTGTATACGAGGGGGAATATTTTCAGGGCATTGATACGGAAGTCACATCGTTCATGTACTTAGATTAAATTAAAAAGGTGCAGGAAACTCACGTCAGGTTCACCCTGGCAAGATTTTAATAATTGTTTTTCTGATTATTTATGTGTCAGAAGAAAATTCACTTTAATTCTTGTTCTGTAATCATTTTATGTTGTCTCCTGTGAAGTGTCCAATTAAAACATATGCTCAAAACAGCTGGATAGTAATTTGCTATTGCTGAGTCTGTGCAGTGCATCCCTGCTCTTGCCCCTCCTCCCCATCCCCCGCCCCCCACTACTACAAAATAACGAGGCCAAATAACATTTTTATCACGTGTGTAAACTCGTAACGCGTAGCGTTTCCATGGATTCCCTAAATAGCTTAAGGTAAATATCGGAATTATTCCTATGAAAAGGATATTGCCGTTTCCATTCCCCATCCATGTCTGATCCGAACTTGGGTTCCATGTGCACTGATCTTGTTGTCGACGGGACACTAAACCATAGTCTCCATTCTTTTTTCCAAGTGATCAGTGTTCCAGTGCCAGCACAACTAAATTCTTTTTTCCGAATTAGAATCTAAATGCCACCCTCATTTTGTAAATTGCTGTATGACTTCTTTCGTGAGGGTTTCCTTTTGCCTTCTTTACATGTTACAGTAGCTGCGTCTGTAATTGTTCTACTACCAATAGTACACAACTGGCCATTAAAATTGCTACACCACGAAGATGACGTGCTACAGACGCGAAATTTAACCGACAGGAAGAAGATGCTGTGATATGCAAATGATTAGCTTTTCAGAGAATTCACACAAGGTTGGCGCCGGTGGCGACACCTACAACGTGCTGACATGAGGAAAGTTTCCAACCGATTTCTCATACACAAACAGCAGTTGACCGGCGTTGCTTGGTGAAACGTTGTTGTGATGCCTCGTGTAAGGAGGAGAAGTGCGTACCATCACGTTTCCGACTTTGATAAAGGTCGGATTGTAGCCTATCGTGATTGCGGTTTATCGTATCGCGACATTGCTGCTCGCGTTGGTCGAGATCCAATGACTGTTAGCGGAATATGGAATCGGTGGGTTCAGGAGGGTAATACGGAACGCCGTGCTGGATCCCAACGGCCTCGTCTCACTAGCAGTCGAGATGACAGCCATCTTATCCTCATGGCTGTAACGGATCGTGCAGCCACGTCTCGATCCCCGAGTCAACAGATGGGGACGTTGACAACAACCATCTGCACAAACAGTTCGACGACGTTTACAGCAGCATGGACTATCAGCTCGGAGACCATGGCTCCGGTTACTCTTGACGCTGCATCACAGACAGGAGTGCCTGCGATGGTGTACTCAACGACGAACCTGGGTGCACGTATGGCAAAACGTCATTTTTTCGGATGAATCCAGGTTCCGTTTACAGCACCATGATGGTCGCATCTGTGTTTGGTGACATCATGGTGAACGCACATTGGAAGCGGGTATTCGTCATCGCCATACTGGCGTATCACCCGGCGTGATGGTAATGGAGTGCCATTGGTTACACGTCTCGGTCACCTCTTGTTTGCATTGACGGCACTTTGAACAGTGGACGTTAAATTTCAGATATGTTACGACCCGTGGCTCTACCCTTCATTCGATCCCTGCGAAACCCTAAATTTCAGCAGGATAATGCACGACCGCATGTTGCAGGTCCTGTACGGGCCTTTCTGGATACAGAAAATGTTCGCCTGCTGACCTGGCCTGCACATTCTCCAGATCTCTCACCAACTGAAAACGTCTGGTCAATGGTGGCCGAGCAGCTGGCTCGTCACAATACGCCAGTCACTACTCTTGATGAACTGTGGTATCGTGTTGAAGCTGCATGGGCAGCTGTACCTGTACACGCCATCCAAGCTCTGTTTGACTCAATACCCAGGCGTATCAAGGCCGTTATTACGGCTAGAGGTGATTGTTCTGGGTACTGATTTCTCAGGATCTATGCAGCCAAATTGCGTGAAAATGTAATCACATGTCAGTTCTAGTATAATATATTTGTCCAATGAATACCCGTTTATCATCTACATTTCTTCTCGGTGTAGCAATTTTAATGGCCAGTAGTGTACTTTCAAAATGTCTATTATTTTGTGCCGGCCGCGGTGGTCTAGCGGTTCTAGGCGCTCAGTCCGGAACCGCGCGACTGCTACGGTCGCAGGTTCGAATCCTGCCTCGGGCATGGATGTGTGTGATGTCCTTAGGTTAGTTAAGTTCTAGGGGACTAATGACTGCAGATGTTTAGTCCCATAGTGCTCAGAGCCATTTTTATTATTTTGTGAAGATTAGTTTGTAGGCAATCATCACCGTTAAAATGAAATGTAGTAACATAATTTGATGTGAATGTATGTATTTTGTGTGCTGGTGTTATAGTGCTGGAGGGAGAAGAATAACTTCACAAAGAAAAAAAGCAAGCACACATCTATTGCAACAATAACACACACTGCCACTAAAGAAGCTTCAAATAAGAGACGAAATGCCTACTGTAAAAGATAACTCATATTTGTCCATAAAGACATTAGGGTTATTATTTCACTTCCTTCTACAACTCCGACATTTAAGCCCTTAAAGAAAAAAGAACTTGTTGTTTTCAACCACTACACTCCCATCTACAGTAATGTGCTTTAATCAAATTTACTACCCCTTAAAATGATTTTCTTTTTCAGAACTCTACACCATCTCATTCGAAGATTCATCTAAATCCATATCTATACTCCGCATGCCACATTACGATATTTGGCGGGTGGTAATTCTCCCCCCCCCCCCCCTCCCCTCCTCTCTCTCTTTCCTTGTTCCATTACCGAATAGAGCCTGGGAGGAACCTCTGTATGAGCTCTATTTTCACTTACTTTCTCGTTGTGGTCATTCCGCGAGACATACTTGGGAAGAAGTAATATGTGGCCCGATTCTTCTTGCAACGAGCGTTCTTGCAATTTCAACAGGGAATTCTTTGGTGCAAAAGGCCTCTCTTTACTGAATGTCATTGGAATTCGTTTAGCACTCCGTAACGCTCCGCACCGACTAAACGGGAGTGACATGTATCGCTCTTCGTTTGGTATTTACTACAGGCTGTAAATTATAATTGTTTACAAAAAACCACAGTGGTGTAGAGGAAGTCGAGATGAACAATTTGATGGTGGGTACATGTGGTCTATCAAGCCGGAAAATTACTTCAAATTCACCTATAAAAATCACCTAAGCACAGCACATGAGCGTCGCACGAGATTTCCAGTACTGTGTCGCCCTCTTCATGCAAATTATTAGTCCTAGTGAAAAATGAATAGGAGCTTTTTTATAGGAAATTTAACGCAGTTTAATTTTTTTTACTGGAATACGTTTTCGCTAAAGGCCGCGGTTATTCAAGATAAACTTAAAAAGTAACAAGGGGCACATATACGTTGGTGGGGAGGAGTGGGGGGCGAGGGGTAACCCCCCCCTTTCCCAGAAAAATAAACTTTTTTCCTTTTCTTAGTGAGCTAAAATTTGATCACATTAAAATATGGAACTTATTAGCCTAATGAATATGAGATTAAATGTTGACTGTTGAACATTTACAATGACTATTAGATTGCAAAGTTTGGTTCCAACGAGAAGGCACGATGTCTACAGGTTGTCGAGACTAAGTTGAGCATGGCTTTCCATTTGCTATCGGTACTATTCGTGTCGACGTCTTACGTTTATCATTGCTGCCAACTTCGGTGGCCTAACAGCTGTAGCACTATAATAGAGCGGCGAACTTGTGTTGTGTGTCAACTGAAAAATAAATAGCATAACGAGTGTGTATAAACTTGAACGACTCTATGACATGCCTTCATGTAACTTTGTTACTTCTGTGCGTAATTTATACCATATCTGCTGATTATCTGCGGTCGCGCCTGCCTGAAGTTGCACCATTTTATAGGAAAAAGACAGAATCCCCTTTCTTACGTCTTTCCACGATGTGGTGACAAAGTTCTCCTTCATGCTTTCTCCGCATCTCAAAATCCAGTGAAGTCGAAGCATAACTTTGCACCAGAAATTTATATCGACTTTTATCGATACCTAAAAGCAGAATTATTGCGTCCTAAGTCACTAAAATCTGAAATAAAAGACACATGGTTTAAACAGTATATTCGTTACTAAAAACTTGAAGGCTTAGACTTTAGAGTGACTTAGTTTCGTTTGTAGTGATGTAACAGTGATATATCTAAAAGACAAGTTGGACCTCTTCCCGATGGCATAAAATCCAACGGCTGTGTCCTAGGATCACTGAGCAGTCACTGAGCATGAGTTTGTTTACATGACTGTTAGAGGACGGACGAATAGAGTCTGTGGAAGACTCAGAACGTTTGGTCACACTGATATAAGAAGGGAGTTGCGGTACTTTGCTTGGCTGAGATTGTGTTGTTTCTCTAGTTCCCCTGAAGTGATACGCTCTAAGCACGGGAAAAAAAGGAATTGTCCGAAAGTGACGGAAATCTGACCCTAAAATCTCATTGAATGGAGTAGAATTGTCTTCAGTGATGAGTGACCCGCTTCGATCTGAGCTCCGATGACCAGTGAAGACGTGTCTGGTGACGCAACGGACAGCGGTGTGATACCAACATGACTGCACCTGCCATACGGCCCGACAACCAGGAGTGATCGTCTGAGGTTCCATGACATTTCGTAGCAAGACCACCTTGGTTGTCATCCGTGGCACGCTTACAGCACAGCGGAACGTCGACGATATTCTGCGTCCCGTGTTGCTTCCCTTCATGACATGCCATCCTGGTCTTACATTTCAGCAAGTTAAGCCCACCTGCACACGGCGAGAGTTTCTACTGCTTGTCTTCGTGCTGCCAAAACCTACCTTGACCAGCAAGGTCGCCAGATCTCTCCCCCCCCCCCTCCCCCCAAAAAATTGAGAACGTTTGGAGCATTACGGGCAGGGCCCTCCACTAGCTGGGTATTTTGATAACCTAACGCACCAGTTGGACAGGAATTGGTACGATATCCCTCAGGAGGACATTGAACAGTGTTTTTCGTTACTCAGTCCAGAAGAGAACTGCTTTAAACACAAGCCCTCTATGGGGTATAAATGGTCACCGCAACAGCAGCCACGACAGTCAACTGTTTCTGACGAAGACGATGGACGATTTAATGTCTTATGAAAGTATGTCATCGCGAGAAATGTCAGTTTCATTACTATACCGCTGTTAAAGAAATGTTGAAATTTTGTGCAGTGGGCTCCCATTTGTGTGGCCAGCAGTTCCAGTCCTCGTTCGATTACCCAGATTTAGTCTGGCCGTTACTTTTCTGAATCGTTTAAAGCAATTGCTGCGATGGTTCCTTTAAAAAGGAAACGATCGACTACCTTCTACACCTGAGTTTATGTTATGTCTCCAAAGTCCTCTTCGTCGACGGGACGTTAAACACTGTCTTCCTCCTTTCCATTATTCGTCCAGTATGGACATCCTTGCCCGCCCGGTTGGCAGTGCGGTCTAACGCACGGCTGTCCGGGCGGGAAGAAGCGCCCGGTCCCCGGCACGAATCCGCCCAGCGGATTTGTGTCGAGGTCCGGTGACCCGGCCAGTCTGTGGATGGTTTTTAGGCGGTTTTCCATCTGCCTCGGCGAATGCGGGCTGGTTCCCCTTATTTCGCCTTAGTTACATTGTGTCGGCGATTGCTGCACAAACAAGTTCTCCACGTACGTGTACACCACCATTACTCTACCACGCAAACATAGGGGTTACACTCGTCTGGTGTGAGACGTTCCCTGGGGGGGGGGGGGGGGGGGGGTTCCACCGGGGGCCAAACCGCACAATAACCCTGGGTTGGGTGTGGGGTGGCGGAGGGGTGAAGTGGACTGCGGTAGTCGTCGTGGGGTTGTGGACCTCTGCAGCTGCGGCGGGGACGGAGCCTCTCCGTCGTTTCTAGGCCCCGGTTAACATACAATACAATACATACAATGGAATCCTTGAAAATGTTTCATTTTTAGCACATATCACAACAAACTAAGCCGGCCGGGGTGGCCGAGCGGTTCTAGGTGCTACAATCTGGAACCGCGCGACAGCTAAGGTCGCAGGTTCGAATCCTGCCTCGGGCATGGATGTGTGTGATGTCTTTAAGTAGTTCTAAGTTCTAGGGGACTGATGACCTCAGAAGTTGAGTCCCATAGTGCTCAGAGCCATTTGTACCATAACAAACTGATAATCAAACACATTCTCCATATCGACTGTGTGGCTCAAGGAATTTTATTTGAAGTATCACTGTTCTCCAACACTGATGAGGCAAAGTATTATGAGCACTGCCCACCGCCAGGCATAATGCTGCCTGATGGCATTTCCGTCACGTGATGCGGTAAGGAAAGTTTATCAGCGGAGCTGATAGGACTGAGGAAACATTTTAGAGACGATACGGCCCGCGGTAATTTCCAAAAATGGTTGCTTATCGAATGCGTGGACCCCGAACGATGTATATCAAACGTGCGATTCTAAATCGCCTACGCGGCTACTGCCGCGCGCTTTATGAATAGTGTTTACAGTGGTCACTAAAGCAGCAATAAAAGAAGAACGTTTAGTAATTTACAAGTAGTTAAAAATGAAAGCAGTTACTTCACTTACTTCATTCGTCAGCGACGTCGTCGTGATGAACTAGTTCGTTTGTGGTGTAAGTCACAGGAAGCAATCTTTTTTTGCCGTGACCAGGCTACACTCTTGCTAGATCACGGAGAACTGTTCCACTCAACCTCAAGTAATGAAAGTGGAGGTCTTGAAACAGGTAAAGTTGGTCTCTGTCCCCTGGACGCCCCTCTCTCTTAAGCGAAGATCTGAATGATTTCCATAGCGTATCAATGTTCTGGGTGTGGACAGACGGATAGTCCGACGACACAAATTTCACAGAATGATTCACGAACTTGTCATCAAAGCCTTCTGAGTTTAAGGTATTTTAAGATTTGAACCCGTCTGCAATGACTATTGTACCTGGCAGTATGAAGTGCTTTATGAGACTGACAAAAGTTTGCTTGGCTCTTGAATAAATTCTTACTACGAAGAACTTGCAGGACTCTCGTTCAGTAACGACATATCCAAATACAGGGTGTCCTAAAAAGAATGAACCGATTTTAACTTGTAATAATATTGAGACAAATGTCACTAGGTAACTGAAACAGCACTAGATGTAATCGGTATGGTCTAGATTACAACTGCTACAAGCTCTTCGAGATACTGATAAAGTGAAGCGAGTGGACTTTAGCAGTGCTATTCTAGAGGACATGAGAGATGACACTTTTATGTCACGGTTGATATTCAGCAATGAGGCAACTTTGCATATTAGCGGTAAGGTTCACCGTCATAATGTGCGTATATGGGGGCTCAAAAAGCCATATGAAACAATTGAACACGAACGTGATACACTAAAAGTGAATGTTTTTTGTGCTGTTTCGCAAAGCAAGGTTTATGGACACTACTTTTTTGACGAAGAAACCGTTACAGCACAATCATATCTTGTAATGCTATGGAACTGGTTATTCCCACAACTTGACTCTGACAATTTCATCTATCAGCAAGATGGAAAACCACCGCACTGGCACAACAACGTGCGCAGTTTCCTCAATCCCATCGTGCCTCAACGTTGTATAGAGCGTACAGGACCGCGAGAACAGGCCTTACACTCTTGGCCTCCTAGGTCCCCTGACTTAACACCATGTGATTTCTTCCTGTGGGGATATGTTAAACAATGTGTTCCGTTCCTCCCTTACTTCGTGACACTGATGAACTAAAAACCAGAATATCAGCTGCTGTAGCTTCAGTGACAGAAGACACCTTACGCTCAGTTTGGGATGAATTCGGCTATCGGCTAGATGTCGTCCGTGCAGTCAATGGAGGACATATTGAACATTTGTAATGGATTTTTATAAACTTCTGTCTTTTATGAGTAATTTAGTATGCAATTTGTTGGTGTTAAGCCTTTCGTCCTAATAAATAATTCTATTTAAAGTCGGGCCATCTTTTTGGGACATCCTGTATCTTCCACTTCATTTTCTAACGGTCTTTCTCTCTGGTTTTTCTTGTTTCTATATGGAACTTGTCTGCTTCTACAACCTTGTTTGGCCCATCGATGGCAACACTCTCGTTGATCACTATCATACAACACACTTCTCGGTAGAAGCCGAAGAAGTCGCATACGGTGTTCGTTGATAATTGAGTTTCAGAGGCTATAGCTTGCAGAGTGTAGAATCTAATTCAGCAAGAAACTAAATTTATGCTTTTCTCGATTGATAACTTCGAACAGTCAAACCATTTATTTTTTTCTCACGGATGTTCTCTTCCCACATTTGGCGCACTGAAACTCTAAAGGGATATCAACGTCATGACCTTTCTTGCGAAGTTTGACATAATCTACACAATTTCTCTTCTCTTCGTCTGGAAGTAACCTGAATTTCCAACAAAACTGCAAACAACTTTCAACATTACAGAAACGAAGAATTAAATTCCTGCACCTCAATGAATCGGCAGAAGAAACGTCAACGCTATCAGTTATTGCTATTCACAAAAGAGAAAGATAAAATACGTTCCCCTGGCAACGCACCAAACACTTACCTCTCACGCGGAAACAATCACGTGGACGCTTTAGAATCGCACGTTCGACATATATCGTTCGAGGCCCGCACATTCGATAAGCAATCATTCTTGGAAATTATCCGGGCCGCAAACGGGGAAATCCACTGACTGAAGCGACTTTGACAAAGCGCAAATTGTTAGAGTACGTCGTCTGGGAGCGATTACTCGGAAACAGCGGAGATTTTCGGCTGTTCGTGTGTTACTGAGGCGAGCATCTATGAAAAGTCGTTGCAGTACTGTGAAACTCAGAGTAGATAATAAGGTTTTGGACGAGCACGTCTCACCACAAGATGTGGAATGAAATTACAATGAAATCCTGACCATTAGCTACTTACAGTCGTTGATAAGTATCAACGGTGACAGTTGAAAATGCGTGCCCCGACCGGGAATCGGACCCGGGATCTCCTACTTACATTGCAGACGCTCTATCCGACTGAGCCATCGAGGACACACAGGATAGTGCGACTGCAGGGACTTATCTCTGGCACGCTTCCCGTGAGACCCACATTTCCAACTTACTGTCCACACACTACATTTGTATTGCCCCTGCCCACCATACTCATTACTCGTGGCAATCTACCGATTCCTGTAGGACAGGGCCGCACAAGGTGCGTGCACCGGTGCATCGCACAGTGCAGAGTGCAGGAGACGGCTGCGCTATGTTGACGACGGTGCAGACCCCCCACTCCTCGGCTTTGCGCAACAGCGCTGCCTCTCACTTCCTTAGCTTGTATCGCTCGCGCCGCCTGTCTCGACCTGTTTCAAAGCTTTTACCCTGTTGTCTTCGTCATTACCAAATACTAATGTACACTAGGTGGAGAGCTTAGTTCGGTGTACCGGTACAAAAGAGATTTGTATAATAACTGTAATGGTAACAATTTTAAATTTGGTTTCAACACAAATGTATCTTCCTATGTGCTCTTTATTTTATTTGCAATTATGCTGCTAGGATCTGGAACAAGAGATTGTCTGACAGCAATTCTGAGAGAATTTTTTAAATTACGATTAGAAATACTCGCACGCAATCTAGTTTTTGTACAAGACAAAACAGAAAAAAACCTTTCACATACACAATTGGGACCGAACATAGAAATAATCTTCGCTGCTTCTCTTGGGAAATTCTTCCTTCGGCAAATTCTGGTAGAATTGGAGCAAACCTTTTGTATTGTAAAACACATCCTTTCGGTGAACATCGCTTTGCAAATCAATTAGTTCGAAATGTAAATCTGAAGGCGCACTTTCAATATCCATCGAAAAAGGTTTCACAAAAACATCGAAAATTGGCTGCAGGTAGGTAATTTCCTGAAACAATAACAAAGCCAATGTTAATAAATGAAAGTAATGTAAGCCGTTGTTTCGAAGTACTAAAATGCGATAGATTTTAATAAACATGTAATGTGTACTATTGGTTTTAATGTAATGTTACACTTGCATATGTAACGCAATCTCCTTTATTTAGCTGTATGTCATATACCGGCACATTACCTGGAATCGGTCGTTACACGCATTTCCAAGGGATTGTAGCACCTCGACGTATTTTTAAAAGCGCGCTCCTTCCTGCACAGATCCTGTCAAACAAAAACATAGTACCGTTTTGATTAGAGCGGTTATAAAAATCAGGCTGTTTTAATAAAGGTACAATTTATATCTCGCTTACCTAGTTCAGGAAACTGTTCCGTATTTTTCTCTGAAAGGTTGTTTTTGAGGAGCTTCAGTTTATACTGGTCAGCGTTTATTTTGCTGATCATATCGTTGATGAGATTGTTTTATTTTTGGAGTTTCAGACTTAAATCATTTAGGAGAGCCATAATGTCTGCTAAAATTCCTAAATCAGCTACCCATTCAGGGTCATGAAAAAGTGGCTCCGAACGTTCTTTGCTCTCCAAAAACTGAGCCACAGTGTGGCGTAGTCGAAAAATTCGGGAAATCACTTTCCCTTTGCTCAACCAGCGCACCCCAGTGTGGTAGGGAATATCTGGATATTCCTCTTCAAAGAAAAATCAAAAATTCTTTGAATTGACGATGAGTGAGTCCATGAGAACGAATGTAGTTCACAATACGCACCACTACCTTCATCACATCTTGAAGGCCGATAACTTTGGCACAAAGAACCTCTTTTTGTGCAAAACAATGAACGGAAGGTAAATTCGGCATGTTACGTTTTTTCCGCAGTAGGCCAATAAACCCTTTTGCTTTACCGCAAATTGCTGGTGCCCCGTCTGTGGTTACGGAAAACAGCTTTTCCCAAGGGAGTCCTATTCCTTCAGCTGCCATTTCAACAGCTGCTAAAATATCCGCCCCTGTGTCCTTCAACGAAATCATATCCAGGAGCTCTTCCGTTACATGTAGGTCGTCGTCCACGCCACGCAAAAATATTGCTAACTGAGCCGTGTCGTTAATATCCGGGGACTCATCAAGTGCGATGGAGTACGCTAGGAAGTTTTCAATTTTGGCTGACAGTTGTTTATGCAAATTCTCAGCAATGTCGTTGATTCTCCGATGTATTGTCATTCAGGAAAGTGGTATTCTGCTGTACGCGGGAGCTAATGTGGGATTCATTGTCTCTACTACGTCCAACATAATGTTTTCTATTAATGGCCCGTCCATAAACAGCCTCCCAGCTCTTGCTATACGTAGAGCAACTTTGTAACTAGCTCTGAGAGTCCTTTCGCAACACCCCTCATCTTCTTCACCCAGAAGTAGGGAAAAAAGATATGTTAGAAATAATTTATGCGAAAACGAAAACTAAGGAATCCAAACAAATGTTATTTCGTTTCGCATAACCTTAACCAAAATATACATGCTAAAGTACTTGCAACAAACCTCGTTTGTAGATACAGAATTATCTTCTGCAAGAGTTTGCAACTTCCGTAATTCTTCCTCTCTGGCATCCCCTGTTATATCACTATACTTTTCTGAATGCAATTTACTGTAGCGCCTTTCAATAGACGATTTTCTGACACACGTAATTAGTGTACCGCAGATTAGACATTTGGCTTTATCGTCACAACGCACAAAAAAGTAGGAGAGTTCCCATTCCGGTTTAAATTGGCTTTCGGCAATTTTCCCTTTTTTTGGAGCAGATGGTTCCATTATTCCGGTAATTGTCTTCCGCTTACGTATTCCAATGTTGACTAAGCCGTCTGGCAGCGCATTCGGCAGCGCACAGCGTCGGCCTCACCCAGCAAGCCGAGTTGAGGCGAAGTATGCCGAGTTGAACCGATGCACTGTGCAGGCACTCGCTGCACCTCGTTTTGCACGCGTGCGGTTTTCCGTGTTTGTGCGGCCCTGCTGTAGAAGTTTGATCAATGTGAGTGCATGTCCGAAAGAACAGATACCATCTTCATATAAATAAGACTTACTAGCCAATGATATTCCTCAGTGCAGATGCACTCACATTGCTCAAACTCTTACGTGAATCGGTAGATTGACTGCCGCGAATAATGAGTATAGTGGGCAGGGGCACTACAAATGTAGTGTGTGGACAGTAAGTCGGAAATATGGTTCTCACGGAGAGCGTACCAGAAATAAGTCCCTGCAGTCACACTATCCTCTCTGTCCTTGATGGCTCAGTCGGATAGAGTATCTGCCATATAAGCAGGAGGGCCCGGGTTCGAGTCCCGATCGGGGCACACATTTTCAACTGTCCCCGTAGATACTTATCAACGCCTGTAAGCAGCTAATGGTCTGGATTCCATTGTAATTTCATTCTTTAAGAGCTGCAAGATATATATTCATACCAGGTGTGGATATACGAGGCTTGGCCGCTGTGTAGAGCAGGATAGGCGCCGATCTGACGACAGAGTACAGTGCTGGTGCAGACACAAGTGTTTCAGAGCACACTGTTCAGCGCACATTGTTGAACATGGGGCTATGCAGCAGACAACCCCCTATTGATCCAGTGATATAGTCAATCATGGTTGCAGTGGACGCAGACACAGACTGTTGTGGCCAGTATTATGGTATGGATTTCACCTGAGCTTACGGTAGTACCCGAAAACAAGATGACAGCTGTGGACTATGTGAACATTATTCAAATGGTTCAAATGACTCTAAGCACTGTGGGACTTAACATCTGAAGCACAGTCCCCTAGGCTTAGAACTACTTAAACCTAAAACCTAACTAACGTAAGGACATCACGCACATCCATGCCCAAGGCAGGATTATAACCTGCGACCGTAGCAGCCGCGTGGTTTCGGACTGAAGCGCCTAGAACCGGTCGACCACAGCGGCCGGTGAACATTATTGCGGACTACTTGATCCCTTCTTTTTTTATGTCTTCACCGAAGTCGATGCCATCTTACAGTAGGATAACTGTTTGTGTCACGAGGCATGATAGTGCTACAGTATTTTGAGTAGCATCATAGTGAACTCATGTTGATGTCATGGTCACCAAATCCGCATGACCTGAACCCGATGGAACAAGTCTGGAGCACCATAAGGCGACAGACAAGAAAGAAAGAAAAGGCGCATCACGAAAGGATTATCCGAATGGGATGGAAATCGATAGATGTGACGTACATGTGTAGACAAACAACTGATTACAATTTCAGTATAATTGGATGCTTTATTCAATAGAAAAAGCTTGACAAGTCGAGCAAGTCAATAACACATTGGTTCACATCTGGCCTGGATGGACACGGTCTTCAAAAGAGGTATATGAATATGAATAAAAGTAATACAAAGGCAATCGACTGTAGTTGAATTAAATCATATGATACTGAGCGAATTAAGGTGGGAAATGAGACAATGAAAATGATAGATGAGTTCGCTGTTTGGGTTGAAAAATAACTGACGGTGGCAGAAGTAAAGAGGATATAAAAAGCAGACTGGAAATAGCACGAAAAGTATTTCTGAAAAAGAAAAAAAACCTTATGACATCAGACATAAATCTAACTGTTAGAATGATTTCTGAAAGAAAGAAAAAGAGGAAATTGTTAATATATAATATAAATTTAAAGGCCCGTCACCACGCAGCGATCTATATGCGCAGATACACTCCTGGAAATGGAAAAAAGAACACATTGACACCGGTGTGTTAGACCCACCATACTTGCTCCGGACACTGCGAGAGGGCTGTACAAGCAATGATCACACGCACGGCACAGCGGACACACCAGGAACCGCGGTGTTGGCCGTCGAATGGCGCTAGCTGAGCAGCATTTGTGCACCGCCGCCGTCAGTGTCAGCCAGTTTGCCGTGGCATACGGAGCTCCATCGCAGTCTTTAACACTGGTAGCATGCCGCGACAGCGTGGACGTGAACCGTATGTGCAGCTGACGGACTTTGAGCGAGGGCGTATAGTGGGCATGCGGGAGGCCGGGTGGACGTACCGCCGAATTGCTCAACACGTGGGGCGTGAGGTCTCCACAGTACATCGATGTTGTCGCCAGTGGTCGGCGGAAGGTGCACGTGCCCGTCGACCTGGGACCGGACCGCAGCGACCCACGATGCACGCCAAGACTGTAGGATCCTACGCAGTGCCGTAGGGGACCGCACCGCCACTTCCCAGCAAATTAGGGACACTGTTGCTCCTGGGGTATCGGCGAGGACCATTCGCAACCGTCTCCATGAAGCTGGGCTACGGTCCCGCACACCGTTAGGCCGTCTTCCGCTCACGCCCCAACATCGTGCAGCCCGCCTCCAGTGGTGTCGCGACAGGCGTGAATGGAGGGACGAATGGAGACGTGTCGTCTTCAGCGATGAGAGTCGCTTCTGCCTTGGTGCCAATGATGGTCGTATGCGTGTTTGGCGCCGTGCAGGTGAGCGCCACAATCAGGACTGCATACGACCGAGGCACACAGGGCCAACACCCGGCATCATGGTGTGGGGAGCGATCTCCTACACTGGCCGTACACCACTGGTGATCGTCGAGGGGACACTGAATAGTGCACGGTACATCCAAACCGTCATCGAACCCATCGTTCTACCATTCCTAGACCGGCAAGGGAACTTGCTGTTCCAACAGGACAATGCACGTCCGCATGTATCCCGTGCCACCCAACGTGCTCTAGAAGGTGTAAGTCAACTACCCTGGCCAGCAAGATCTCCGGATCTGTCCCCCATTGAGCATGTTTGGGACTGGATGAAGCGTCGTCTCACGCGGTCTGCACGTCCGGCACGAACGCTGGTCCAACTGAGGCGCCAGGTGGAAATGGCATGGCAAGCCGTTCCACAGGACTACATCCAGCATCTCTACGATCGTCTCCATGGGAGAATAGCAGCCTGCATTGCTGCGAAAGGTGGATATACACTGTACTAGTGCCGACATTGTGCATGCTGTGTTGCCTGTGTCTATGTGCCTGTGGTTCTGTCAGTGTGATCATGTGATGTATCTGACCCCAGGAATGTGTCAATAAAGTTTCCCCTTCCTGGGACAATGAATTCACGGTGTTCTTATTTCAATTTCCAGGAGTGTAGATCGTTGCGTGTGGACAGATGAACTCCACGGATATGAGATGTGCACAAATCAAGAAGTTGCTCAAATCTGTGCGCACTAACCATTTCTGCCCAGACAAATCGTGTCGAGTGGACAGGAGATCGCCGCAAATGTGGTGCGAAACGTATTTTAGTCAGCTGTTTGTTCCGCCTTCTGTTTCTCGTCCGTGTGCGCATCCTGAACAGCGAATATTAAAATGGCAGATACACTTAGGTTCTCTAGAGAATTTATTATTGAATTTATTGAAATGTGTAGGAGTCACAAACGTTTGTGCAAAATTAAGAGCAAGGATAGAGGTACGAAGGCAGATACTCATATTTCGTTAGTAGACAAATTGCGAGCGATTGACCCTAGAGCGAATTAGGAAGCGGTAAGAAATAAATAATTCGTAGCGGCCTGTTTACCGCAAAAAGCTAAGCGAAGTAACTAAATCTATTCGATATGGTGTCAGAGACGACAAAATACACATACATTAAATAAAGTATTGCATCACCCTGGTTCCCAGAACTCCTGAAGGCTTGCATCACAGACACAGTCCCTTTGCTGTTCAGAGATGTCACTAAACCCGCCCAAAGATGTAAATAACCATGCGTGAGCAGAGCCTGTTAGACGGAGGGGATTCGACAGCCGATCAGTTCTAGTCATTCCACCGGGAGGGAGGTACACGGCTCGTGTTGTCTGTAGTTCAACCATGCCTAGACGGTCAATGCCGCAGTTCGATCGCGTCCGCAGTGTTACTTTGTGCCAGGAAGGGCTCTCACTAGGGAAGTGTCCAGGCGTCTCGGAATGAACAAAAGCGATGTTGTTCGGACATGAGTAAATACGGAGAGAGACGAACTGTTGATGACATGCATCGCTCAGGCCGCCCAAGGCTTACTACTGCAGTGGATGACCGCTGTCTAGGGATTATGGCTTTTTGTCCGCATCTCGTGGTCGTGCGGTAGCGTTCTCGCTTCCCACTCCCGGGTTCCCGGGTTCGATTCCCGGCGGGGTCAGGGATTTTCTCTGCCTCGTGATGACTGGGTGTTGTGTGCTGTCCTTAGGTTAGTTAGGTTTAAGTAGTTCTAAGTTCTAGGGGACTTATGACCACAGCAGTTGAGTCCCATAGTGCTCAGAGCCATTTGAACCATTTGAACAAATGGGCTCAACAACATGCCGAAAGGACCACTCAGATTTGGCATCACATTCTCTTCACCGATGAGCGTGACATATGCCTTCAACCAGACAATCGTCGGAGACGAGTTTGGAGGCAACCTCGCAGGCTGAATGCCTTAGACACACTGTCCAGCGAGTGCAGCAAGTTGGAGGTTCCCTGCTGTTTTGGGGTGGCAGTATGTGGGGCCGACGTACGCCGCTGGTGGTAATGGAAGGCGCCGTAACGGCTGTACGATACGTGAATGCCATCCTCCGACCGATAGTGCAACCATATCGGCAGCATATAGGGGAAGCATTCGTCTTCATGGACGACAATTCGCGCCCCCATCTTGTGAATGACTTCCGTCAGGATAACGACATCGCTCGACTAGAGTGGCCAGCATGGTCTCCAGAGATGAACCCTATCAAAAATGCGTGGGATATATTGAAAAGGGCTGTTTATGGACGACGTGACCCACCAATCACTCTGCGGGATCTACGCCGAATCGGCGTTGAGGAATGAGACAATCTGGACCAACAGTGCCTTGATGAACTTGTGGATAGTATGCCACGACGAATACAGGCATGCATCAGTGCAAGAGGACGTGCTACTGGGTATTAGAGGTACCGGTGTGTACAGCAGTCTGGACCACCGCCTCTGATGGTCTCGCTGTATGGTGGTACAACATGCAATGTGTGGTTTTCATGAGCAATAAAAAGGCGCAAATGATATTTACGTTGAACTCTATTATAATTTTCTGTACAGGTTCCGGAACTCTCGAAACCGAGGTGATGTAAAACTCTGCTTTCTGAGCTGTCAAGAAATACTGAGACCCTGCAAGAACACAATTGAGGATGAAATTGGAGAAGTAAGGTCAGGTGAAATGGAACACGAGGTAATGGAAAATAATATATTTCACATATGTCTGTCAGAAGCTTTTTTCAGGGGCATGTATTCGTGTGAATGCGAGATTTAATAAGCTGAAGGTGGTTGTATGAAATTAATTACTGTGATAGAAAGAACATATTTTAATATTATTTTAAGAAAACAAAATTCCTTAGGACGCAGATCTTTCCTGCCGTGGAATGGGTCTCATACAAGTATTTTTGTGTGTTATACGGGGAGTTATGACTGTTGAAAGATGATTACATGTTTCTAAATCCATTCTCAAATAATTTCGCCAATCGTCGTGTTCGTCGTGCAACTCGCGAAGTAAACTGATCTGCTGAAACCGCTGCCTTTGCTTAGCAGCCACTGGACAAGTTGTGAAAACAGACTATAACAGAATTTCCACCATTACGAATGCGTGAAAGAATGAAATTAACTTTGAGGTTTGCGAGAACGCAGTCACTCGCTGCTGAAATTTATATTCTAGACTAGCAGATGAATTGGATTTTGTATCATCTGGATACACCACATTTGCAGCGATTTTGGGCATGCATAGACATTTGCGCAGATATCTGCTCGGGCAAGGCGTTGCTTGTGGACGGGCTTTAAGTACTAGAAAGTCTTTTCTGAAGGTATTCGTCTGAAGTATAGCCGTATGTGGAAGTGAAACGTAAATGACACAGTACAGATAAAAGGAGAATAGAAGCTTGTGAAATTGGTGCTTCAGAAGAATGCTGAAGATTAGGCGAGTAGATCTGATGACCCACGAAGAGACACTGAATCGAACCAGAAAGAAAAGAGCTTTATAGAAGAAGTTAACTAAAAGCAGGAAAATGTCGATAAGGAACACTCTGAGGCATCAAATAATACATTAGTTGTTAACGGTAGGGAGTGTGGGTGCAAAAATTGTATAGGGAGGGCACGGCTTGATAAAGTAAACTGTTTCAAACCGATGTCGTGTGCAATAGCTACGCAGAGATGAAAGGACTTTCACAGAATTGACTTGCGTGGGAAGGTGTGCCAAAGTAGTCTTTGGATTGATGACAGCAACAACGCAAATGTGCCATCGGAAATTTCTGGCTCTGCTATCACAAAATTAAACACAAGATGAGGCAATAACTGAACGTGTTGCGGCTCCGTTGCGTTGGTGTTACACGGCATGACACGAGTGGTGAAGCTTCCGCCCTCTCGCTTCTTCATGGGATGCATTGTACTCTGGCAGGGGGGTGCAGAGGGGTTGGCGGTTGCTATATAGGGGAGCCAGCTACCTGGCCTGGGGTGGGAGCAGGAACCAGCTTACAAACACGTCTCGCCGTTCACGCACGCGCCCGAGCCATCGCCTGCAGCACTTTCGCCATTACGTCTACGTGTACTGTGCCACAAAGCAACCTCCACGACCAGTTTGGTTGTTGTACGTTATAAAAAATTTGATGTTTTTAAGAACTCGTATGCAAGAAACAGAAAAGGTGCACCATTCTAGTTGTTCGAGTATAAAAATGTGATGGATGTAACATGTGCCTAAAGTATTTAACAACTTCCACCATCATAGGTTATTTAAAGATCTTGTCGAGAACCCGAGCAAAATTCTTGTCCAACGTAAATTTCTAAGAGCATCAAAGACTTCAGTTCAGTCCCTCGTCGACCAGTACGGTGTGGAAACAGAACACAGCAACATAATAAAAGCTGGAGTCTTCCGTCGCTTCTTGGTAGAACAATTCCACATTTAAGGTGTTAACGTGTAAACTGTTTTTATTGTACTGATTTTTGTTTCTTTCTTGTTTTACAACCTTAAATTTACACTACTGGCCATTAAAATTGCTACACCACGAAGATGACATGCTACAGACGCGAAATTTAACCGACAGGAAGGAGATGCTGTGATATGCAACTGATTAGCTTTTCAGAGCATTCACACAAGGTTGGCGCCGGTGGCGACACCTACAACGTGCTGACATGAAGAAAGTTTCCAACCGATTTCTCATACACAAACAGCAGTTGACCGGCGTTGCCTGACTGGCCCATGTGGCCGAGCGGTTCTAGGCGCTTCAGTCTGGAACCGCGCGACCGCTACGGTCGCAGGTTCGAATCCTGCCTCGGGCATGGATGTGTGTGATGTCCTTAGGTTAGTTAGGTTTAAGTAGTTCTAAGTTCTAGGGGACTGATCACCTCAGATGTTAAGTCCCATAGTGCTCAGAGCCATTTGGCGTTGCCTGGTGAAGCGTTGTTGTGATGCCTCGTGTAAGGAGGAGAAATGCGTACCATCACGTTTCCGACTTTTATAAAGGTCGGATTGTAGCCTATCGCGATTGCAGTTTATCGTCTCGTGACAAGTGAATATATGATCCTTTTCCAAACATGGGACATCTTCATAATGTTACGATACATCATAGCATCTTTGACACTCATATATTTGTAAGCACTTTGTATGTATCAGAACATGTGGTGCGCGTTATAAATGTCGTCTGTGACAAATCTAAAGTGTTCAGTGAGAAAAATTTACGTGTGCAGCGATAAGAATGCAGTGGGAGTGTATTCACGTCTGTTGGACAAATGTAATGAAAACGAACACTCCAAACCGACAGTTCACGTAAGTCATACCCAATGAAAATCTGTAACGCAACCACCTGTGTAGCGTGCTTATAACTATGTTGTTGTTGTTGTTGTCGTCTTCAGTCCTGAGACTGGTTTGATGCAGCTCTCCATGCTACTTTATCCTGTGCAAGTTTCTTCATCTCCCAGTACCTACTGCAGCCTACATCCTTCTGAATCTGCTTAGTGTATTCATCTCTTGGTCTCCCTCTACGATTTTTACCCTCCACGCTGCCCTCCAGTACCAAACTGGTGATCCCTTGATGCCTCAGAACATGTCCTACCAACCGATCCCTTCTTCTAGTCAAGTTGTGCCACAAACTCCTCTTCTCCTCAATTCCATTCAATACCTCCTCATTAGTTATGTGATCTACCCATCTAATCTTCAGCATTCTTCTGTAGCACCACATTTCGAAAGCTTCTATTCTCTTCTTGTCTAAACTATTTATCGTCCATGCTTCACTTCCATACATGGCTACACTTCATACAAATTCTTTCAGAAACGACTTCCTGACACTTAAATCAATACTCGATGTTAACAAATTTCTCTTCTTCAGAAACGCTTTCCTTGCCATTGCCAGTCTACATTTTATATCCTCTCTACTTCGACCATCATCAGTTATTTTGCTCCCCAAATAGCAAAACTCCTTTACTACTTTAAGTGTCTCATTTCCTAATCTAATTCCCTCAGCATCACCCGACTTAATTCGACTACATTCCATTATCCTACTTGATTGAAAACAGATGCAGTCGATTAGCACAAATTTATTTTAACTCACGATCTTCAATCATCAAATTACATGACTCTCCTAACAGGCAGTGGGAATAAATTGCGTTTACGTGGAGTACAGCGCGATAAATCAAAATTAATTCCTATCGACTGACCCAGGCGTAATGCGAAGTGGGAGAAGAATTCTACAATACACGGCCCATGAAAGCCTCGTGGAAACTTTGCCGACGCGATCCAACAAATTAATCAGTGGCCTAACTCAAGCCGGAGCGAGCCCAATATCACCGAATTCTGCTTGGCGGGGCGGCGTCGTTGTGCGGACGTCGGCCGGTGTGTGTTAACCAAGCTGTAGTCCCTCTCGACGTCGGAGAACAGTAGATGGTACTGTCAACCAGACACCAGTTAATATGTGCACAAGAGAACGAGAGGCGAATTAAAGAATACAATTTATACACATCTGACGACGAGTACGGGAACCTTAATCGGACTGATAGGCTCACAACGAAACCAGCTGACCGGACATTTACTTCCTACTGTCTGCATCTGCCTCCACTGCGAAGTATATAGCAGAAAGATCTTGGTACCATATATTAGTTTCTAGCCATTCCATTCACAGAAGGAGTGTGAACGAAAACAAATAGTTTTTCAGTTCTGTGAGAGCTGTTACTTCCGTGATTTTATCTCCACTATGTCTATGGGTTATTGTTTGTGCCCTGATAGACCGCTTTAATGTTTTAAAAAGTTATCGTGTGCGTTATGGCGTCTTCCTTTGATTGTCTTAGAGTTAGGATTTTTTAACATTTCTGTTACACTCTCTCTCCACTCAAACAAGCTGTGACCTTGTGCGCGGCCCTTCTACGTACACGCTCAATATCTCCTTTTAGTCCGACGTAATATGTGTCACACTTGGGTAGTATTAAAGTATAGGGTGTACAAGTATTTTATATGGAAACTTTTTTGTAGACAGACTGCATTTGCAGTATCTAATCAACCATCGTAGCGTACCATTTACCGAGCGAGGTTTCGCAGCAGTTAGCACACTCGACTCGCATTCGGGAGGACTACGCTTCAACCCCACGTCCGGCCATCGTGATTTAGATTTTCCAAGGTTCCCCTAAATCGCTTCAGGTAAATGCCGGGATGATTCCCGTAAAATGGCACGGCCAACTTCCTTCCACATCCTTACCTAATGCAATGGGACCATTGACTTCGCTGTTTGGTCCCCTCCCCCGAATCAACGAACCAAGCAGCCTACCATCTCCGGATTTAGCCAGCTTTCAGTGCCCACAAGGATCTGAGCATCTGTGCTTTCTATTAGCACTTGGAGCTCTGGTACTTCCCCAACACAGATATGACAATTTATTACTGCTATAGCGATGGTTGCTAGACCTAAGTTCTTCCCCCTACTCGACCTGTACCCTTTGAGACTGAAGCCTTTTTTGTGTTTCCCCGAGACCTTCTAACCTAAAAAAACGCCCAGTCCACGCCACACCTCCCGCTACTCGTGTAGCCGCCTCCTGCTTGTAATGGACTCCTGACTTATTTAGCGGAACCCAAAACCGCACGCACCATCCTATGGCGCAAGTCGAGAAATCTGCTGCCTACACGGTCGCAGGACCGTCTCAGTTTCTGACTCAAACTCTCCGCTCGGCTCTGCACCAGAGGTCCCCAATCGGTCCTGTCGACTACACTTTCATTTGGCAAACAAGACTAGCAGCCTTTACCTCTTCAGACAGCTGCTTGAAACCTGGCAGAAAATCCAGAGAGATTCTGGTCATATGAGAAGGATGCTAGCGGCAAGACACAATCAATGCCTTCTCTGCGCGACAGCAATGAAAATACTATCGATGACAGTGCTTCTAAAGCAGAGTTTCTAAGCACAGCCTTCCGAAATTACTTCACCAAAGAAGACGAAGTAAATATTCCAGAATTCGAATCAAGAACAGCTGCCAGCATGAGTAACTTGGAAGCAACTTAAATCACTTAACAAAACCAAGTCTTCAGGTCCAGACTGTATACCAATCAGGTTACTTTCAGAGTATGCTGATGCAATCGCTCCATACTAAACAATCGTATACAAATGTTCGCGCAACGAAAAATGGTTCAAATGGCTATGAGCACTATGGGACTTAACTTCTGTGGTCATCAGTCCCCTAGAACTTAGAACTACTTAAACCTAACTAACCTAAGGACATCACACACATCCATGCCCGAGGCAGGATTCGAACCTGCGACTGTAGCGGTCTTGCGGTTCCAGACTGTAGCGCCTAGAACCGCCCAGCCACTTCGGCCGGCGCGCAACGAAAGATCCTTCCCCAAAGACTGGGAAACTGCTCAGGTCACACCAGTATCCTAGAAGGACAATAGGAGTAATCCAATGAACTACAGGCCCATATCATTAACGTCGATTTTCAGCAGGATTTTGCAACATACACTCCTGGAAATTGAAATAAGAACACCGTGAATTCACTGTCCCAGGAAGGGGAAACTTTATTGACACATTCCTGGGGTCAGATACATCACATGATCACACTGACAGAACCACAGGCACATAGACACAGGCAACAGAGCATGCACAATGTCGGCACTAGTACAGTGTATATCCACCTTTCGCAGCAATGCAGGCTGCTATTCTCCCATGGAGACGATCGTAGAGATGCTGGATGTAGTCCTGTGGAACGGCTTGCCATGCCATTTCCACCTGGCGCCTCAGTTGGACCAGCGTTCGTGCTGGACGTGCAGACCGCGTGAGACGACGCTTCATCCAGTCCCAAACATGCTCAATGGGGGACAGATCCGGAGATCTTGCTGGCCAGGGTAGTTGACTTACACCTTCTAGAGCACGTTGGGTGGCACGGGATACATGCGGACGTGCATTGTCCTGTTGGAACAGCAAGTTCCCTTGCCGGTCTAGGAATGGTAGAACGATGGGTTCGATGACGGTTTGGATGTACCGTGCACTATTCAGTGTCCCCTCGACGATCACCAGTGGTGTACGGCCAGTGTAGGAGATCGCTCCCCACATCATGATGCCGGGTGTTGGCCCTGTGTGCCTCGGTCGTATGCAGTCCTGATTGTGGCGCTCACCTGCACGGCGCCAAACACGCATACGACCATCATTGGCACCAAGGCAGAAGCGACTCTCATCGCTGAAGACGACACGTCTCCATTCGTCCCTCCATTCACGCCTGTCGCGACACCACTGGAGGCGGGCTGCACGATGTTGGGGCGTGAGCGGAAGACGGCCTAACGGTGTGCGGGACCGTAGCCCAGCTTCATGGAGATGGTTGCGAATGGTCCTCGCCGATACCCCAGGAGCAACAGTGTCCCTAATTTGCTGGGAAGTGGCGGTGCGGTCCCCTACGGCACTGTGTAGGATCCTACGGTCTTGGCGTGCATCCGTGGGTCGCTGCGGTCCGGTCCCAGGTCGACGGGCACGTGCACCTTCCGCCGACCACTGGCGACAACATCGATGTACTGTGGAGACCTCACGCCCCACGTGTTGAGCAATTCGGCGGTACGTCCACCCGGCCTCCCGCATGCCCACTATACGCCCTCGCTCAAAGTCCGTCAACTGCACATACGGTTCACGTCCACGCTGTCGCGGCATGCTACCAGTGTTAAAGACTGCGATGGAGCTCCGTATGCCACGGCAAACTGGCTGACACTGAGGGCGGCGGTGCACAAATGCTGCGCAGCTAGCGCCATTCGACGGCCAACACCGCGGTTCCTGGTGTGTCCGCTGTGCCGTGCGTGTGATCATTGCTTGTACAGCCCTCTCGCAGTGTCCGGAGCAAGTATGGTGGGTCTGACACACCGGTGTCAATGTGTTCTTTTTTCCATTTCCAGGAGTGTATATTATGTTCGAACATTATGGATTACGTCGAAGAGAACGGTCTATTGAAATGTGGACAACACGGATTTCGAAAACATCGTTCTTGTGAAGCACAACTAGCTCTTTACTCACACAAATTGTTGAGTGCTATCCACAAGACATTTCTAATTGACTACATATTTCTAGATTTCCAGAAGGCTTTTACCACCATACCTCGCAAGTGGCTTGTAATCAAATTGCTGGCTTATGGAAGATAGTCTCGGTTATTCGACTGGATTAGTGATTTCCTATGAGAGAGGTCACAGTTCGTAGTAACTGACGGAAAGTCATCGAGTAAAACAGAAGTGATTTCTGGCGTTCCCCAAGGTAGTGTTATAGACCCACTTATATTCTTTATCTATATAAAAGATTTAGGAGACAATCTGAGCAGCCGTCTTAGGTTGTTTGCAGATGATGCTGTCGTTTATCTTCTAGTAAAGTCAAAAGAATACAGTCCGCCCCCGGTAGCTGTGTGGTCAGCGCGACAGAATGTCAATCCTAAGGGCCTGGGTTCGATTCCCGGCGGGATCGGAGATTTTCTCCGCTCAGGGACTGGGTGTTGTGTTGTCCTAATCATCATCACTTCATCCACATCGACGCGAAAGTCGCCGAAGTGTCGTCAAACCGAAAGACTTGCACCCGGCGAACGGTCTACCCGACGGGAGGTCCTAGTAAAAAAAAAAAAAAAAAAAAAAAAAAAAAAAAAAAAAAAAAATTCAGAAATGATACTTGTATGGTGCGGGAACTGTCAATTGACCCTAAATAATGAAAAGTGTGAGGTGATCCACATCAGTTCTAAAAGGTATCCGTTAAAGTTCGGTTATACGATAAATCAATAAAATTTAAAGGCCATAAATTCAAGTGAGGAAGGCGGATCAAAGACTTTGTTTTATTGGCAGAACACTTAGAAGATGTAGCAAATCTATTAAAGTGGCTGCCTACACTGCGCTTGTGCATCCTCTTTTGGAGTACTGCTGTGCGGTGTGGGATCCTTACCAGAAAGGATTAACGGTGTATATCGAGAAAGTTCACAGAAGGGTAGCACGTTTTGTAGTGGAGAGAGTTTCACGAACTTGATACAGGATTCGAAGTGGGCATAATTAAAACAAACACTTTCTCGTTACGGCGGGATCTTCTTACAAAATTTCAATCACCAACTTTCTCCTCCAAATGCGAAAGTATTTTGTTGACGACGACCTACATAGGGAGAAAAGATCATCATAATAAAATAAAGGAAATCAGAGGTTACACGGAAGGAAAAAGGTGTTCGTTTTTTCCGTGCACTTTTCGAGAGAGGAATAATAGACAATAATGTGAAAGCGGTACAATGAACCCTCTGCCAAGTACTTAAGGGTGATTTGCAAAGTAGCCATGTACAAGGCGTGTTTTTTTAAGTAAGGTCCGTTTTGTTGTAGACACTAGTAGTTCGCGCACATACCGCAAAGAGCGCGTGCGTCGTGTACCGGCATGCCTCGGAAACAACTGCTCTCAGTTTCAGCTCCGTAGCTAACCTGTACGGTTCTGTTCTGTGCTTTCAACATGTTGAAGGCTATAAACTCGCCCGCCGCGTGTGACGTTCTCTCAGTGATACGGTTTTTGTCAGCAAGGAACCTGTCTGCTGCAGAAATTCATCGACAGATTTGCGAAGTGTATGGTGATATTGTTTTGAGTGAAAGCAAAGTGCATAAGTGGGTACGAGAATTCAAAAATGGCCGTTACATCGTCCATGATGATGACTGCTCCGGTCGCCCTTCTTTGTTTACAGACGATTTGGTCGCTTCAGTTGAAGCGAGGATTCCTGAGAACAGGCACTTCACAATAACAGGTCTCTCAAACGAATTTCCTGATGTGTCGAGATCAGCGCTTTACAACATTGTTTCTGAACAGTTTAGGAAATTGTGCTCCCATTGTGTCCGAAAACTCCTAACAGAGGACCACAAAAAACCAAGGATTTGAGTGTGCGATGAAGTTCTTGACTCTTTCGCATATCACGCCTGAATCGAAGGAACAGAGCATGGAATGGAGGCACACACACTCGTCTCTAAAGGTGAAGGCCAAACAGACTCTGTCCCATGGCAAAATCATGGCGTCAGTGGTTTGGGGATAGGCATGGTGTTTCGTTGGTCAACTTTATGCAACAAGGAATCACTATCAATGCAGAAGCATACTGCCAAACCCTGAGAAAGCTACACAGAGCGATTCTAAACAAAAGATGTGGCATGCTGACAAAGGGTAGTGCCCTTCTCCATGACAATGCAAGACCTCACACTGCAGGTCAGACTCGCGATTTATTGGACAGTTTTGGCTGGGAAGTTTTAGACCACCCATCCTACAATCCTGATCTTGTGCCAAGCGATTACCATGTGTTCTTCCACCTCAAACAACACCTCAGTGGCAGCCATTACAATGATGACAATGACGTGAAAATGGCAGTGAACTTTTGGTTATCGGAGCAGGTGGCAAGCTTTTTAAATTGGTTGGGAGGTATGATACGTATTTGAACAAACTTGGCAACTATGTCGTAAAACATAGTGAAGTATGTACTTCCAGAAAATAAATTTACTTTTTTGAACTAACCTTTTGTTGTGTAATTATGTTCAAACGGACCTTACTTATAAAACACGCCTTGTAGATATAGATGTAGATCATTGGCTTTATCTACAGCTGAGTCTATGTGGCCGTTACATTTCTGTACATCAATACATATTACTCTGAAGGACGAAAGAAAATGGTATAGGCATGTGTATTCAAATACAGAGTTACACTTGTAAGGTGGCTATAATTTCACACCTTACAAGCTCTCATCCACATACTTTGTCGTGATTTACAATCAGAATTAGGTACCATTTGATAGGTTGTACATCATATATATGAATATTTCAGGGAGAATGACAATGTCACGTACACCTTGCAAATAGTTGTTAACGCTTGTTGCATGAACGGTGATGGAGTGTCTTTATTATCAAATATGGCATAATGAATGATTGCCTATACTAGAAGAGGTTGGAACGCCAGTGGGAATGAAACGGCAGGCCTAACTTAGGCCCTGGTTGGAAAAGCCCGCACAGGTGTGTTGGTCGTCTTTAATACTTGAAGTAACCCAAGACAGGGGGGTCAGGGCACCTTGCAAAGTGCTAGCAGTGTATTTATCACTAAATTATTATAGAATCTTCATGTGGAAATGATGCTCTAAGTCCCCCCTTTTCTAACTCCGACTTTTGCTGTTGCACATGGATTAAGAAGAAACGCGAACTGACTGTAATAGACCCTGCAAGTGGAGTAGAAAGGAGTTTGGCACCTGCAATAATTTAATTTGATAGAAATTAATTTGATAAAGGAAAGTTTCATTAACATAGTAAGAAATGAAAGGGTTGCTCTACCGATCAGCAGAATGAAAGTTCTGTCCAAAATAACAATTTGATTTATTATGACTAAACCCAAAATAATAAACAAAACACATGAAACGTTTACAATACGTCTAATTGGATACTCAAATAAATGCTGTGAAGGTGAAGTTGTCCATAAACTAGAGTGTGACATTTATAACCAAGTGGTATGTGGAGCCAATTCCTTGCAACTCAAATCTTAAGAGAAACACCCAGCCAACCCAACATTAATTGCTGCTACAGTAGTGAGAACTCAGACAATGGACACCCAAGACAGAACCACGTTAGAAAAGACGGGAACAGGCGCGCTCTGCTGAGCTCTGATTGTCATATAGCAAAATTTCCTAATCTACCAGTGCTGCTGACATACATTACCAAGCTGTCTTCTTAGCTGCAAGGACACGATCTGGCATACCGGAGGTGATGGCTGGTTGCTGCGACGTCCCGTCGTGGTGATGATAATGTCGCGAGTATAGCCCAGAACAAATTATCCTGGTTTGGTTGTTCCACACTAAAGACTTCCTAGCAACACAAATGCGCCTCTGAGGGAGACGAAGAAGGCTCGCTACACAATCACTGATGGTACAGTGACTGATTTTAACAAGCGAACTCACACAGTAACTCCGATACAGTCAACTTTATCCAAAACTGCTCAAGACAGACAACATAGGCCGCTTGTACGCAGAACGCTCAATTGCCAACTGTACTCAGAAAGTTACGTTGAAGTCGAAACTTCAGCAACTTCGTCAAACAGTTACAATTAAATGAAAGTATATTAGACAGCCAATGGAAGGCAGGCTGTCCAAAGCAGCGAGAGCTCGGTCTTGTAACCTACTCCGACCGAAAGGCGAGAGCTGACTCCTTCAAGAGCACCCATACAAGCTGAACACAGAACATTCACACCCCCACGACAGTGGCCGTGGTTAAACGTGCCAATCAGCAACTCGAAAACCGGCGGAAAATTCCACTCTATTGCCGAAGCACTACTATTCCACCAATGGAGATACTTGGCGCCAATTTCTGCGCCGATTTTGCTACGTCACAGAACTATCCCCTGAGCAAACCAATCACAGTTATGATTTTGCAGGAAACGCTGGAATTTGCCCACCAAGACTGCCTGGGAACACAAGTCATTCCCACACCTCACTGGTAGCCCGTCAAAAAGTGTTTTCACTAAGTTTCTGCGACGTAACGGAATCTCTAGCCCCAGCCGCTCCTCAGGCCCCTGTGGGCGTGTCGCTCCCGCTCTTATGACAATGTCGGCGTCTGGAGAGCATCCACTCGGCTCCCTCACACCCGTCAGCATAACTCTTTCAAGATCAGCAGAACCCGCCTGTCACCAGACCACCCGGGTGACGAGAGACGCTGCATGGGAAGTCCGTGTGTGAAGCAATAGCAACTTTTCACCAAATGCAATTAGAGAGGAAAATATTCATATCTTCTGAGTTCTCAATACTAGCCTTGTAACGATAATACATGGCCATACTTCCCCAAATCTGAATTACTCAGAGTAGGATATAAATATGAGAGGGGGCAAGTCACTGTGTGCATCGTAAAGGCATGCCACCTCTCAACCTGAGCACTGAAGCACAATACAGCAGTGGCTGGCCTGTATTGTAGTTGAGCCAAAGGAAAACCAGATAATACTTCAGAAACTCTGAAAATCTCTGATGCAGCAGAGAGGAACAGGGCAGCGTTACCTCGGTAATCACACAGGCTGTGTTATTTCTGAGGATTTTTACTCTAAGAAGCTTAACATTATATAAATTCGTAATTAATGGGTATAGGCATTTCCTCACAAACTTTCCACGCTGGACGACAAAAGTCTAAAATATGGTTGGTTGGCGTTCAGAAGAAACTGTAGAGGGAGCGAATATTCTGTGATTTCGAGAATATTATTCGCCTTCTACAGTTACGAGGGGTAGTCGAGGTTTGCTGGGAAGCCAGCACTGGAGAGAAAGGGTCGCTCAGAATCAGCTTTGTTGGTACAACCGGGCTTGCTGTCTTTGCTCTCAGGAGATTTTATGGTAAGACGGTTAGGCACTGTACTGTTGTGAACTTATACAATTCTGGACTTTGCCTCTGGGCAGGGAGTCGTCGTTGAGCATGCAGCATTCAGTGATTGTGAGCACTATTTCTGTCTATACTCACATAGAGACGTTATCTGAATTCCGCCCTTGTGGCTGGGAGTTCGTGTTTCTTGTCTGTAGAACACAGAGAGGACAAGACAGTATTAGATTATACTAGTCAGAGGACCGCCTTCTGCTGCCCTAGTGTTTGAAAGAGGTATTATTTTGTGGCTGGAGTTCTTCCATCATTGCAGACAGGTACGATAATCTTCACTCCGACGCACGGGACACAGTACACATGGTGATATTGCTAATTCCTTCGCCATATTAGGGCTGTAAAGGTAAACAGCTGTGATCACGTAAGTTATATTTCCACTGAGGTTGCACACCACTGTATATCACCTTTTAAAGTATTGTCTTCTAGTGTTTGCTACATAGATGATGTCAGTCGTCTAGTGTTATTTATATTAGTATCATGTAGCCATAAAAGGGGGCAGTTTTGGGCAATTTGATCAATCACATTAGTTAGAAAATTCGTTTGTATCTCTTTATGTCCATTGGAGATTGATATGTAAACATTTGTGATACATAAAAGTGTTTTTAATCTACAATAAATGTATAATGAGAAACTACATTTATCGTTTTGTAGTTACCAGTTCCCTTAACCATTCATTTACGTTTATGTTGTAATTTATATTTTAAAGAGCAAGAAGGAGGAAATAATATCAGAATTAAGAGATCCTAAGATCTGCTTCACGGGGTAGTAAGACAGGGCCAAATATTGATTTTGACGTTCAGTATTTTCCATTGTACACATTAATTTTTACATCTGCCTGGAGTAGCATCGTGGACACTATGTGATCAAAAGTATCCGGACACCACCAAAAACATACATCTTTCGTATGAGGTGCATTTTGCTGTCACCTACTGCCAGGTACTCTATATCAGCGACGTCAGTAGTCATTAGACATCGTGAGAGAGCAGAATGGAACTGCTCTGTGGGGCTTACAGACTGCGAACATGGTCAGGTGATTGGGTGTCACTTATGTCATAGATCTGTACGCGAGATTACTACTCTCCTAAACATCCCTAGGTGCACTGTTTTCCATGTGATAGTGAAGTGGAAACGTGAAGGGACACGTACAGCACAGAAGAGTACAGGCCAACCTCGTCTGTTGACAGACGTAGAGTTGAAGAGGGTCATAATGTGTAATAGGCAGACATCTATCCAGACCATCACACAGGAATTCCAAACTGCATCAGGATCCACTGCAAGTACTATGAAAGTTAAGTGGGAGGTGAGAAAACTTGGATTTCATGGTGGAGAAGCTGCTCATGAACCACACATCACGCCGGTAAATGCCAAACGACGCCCCGCTTGGTGTAAGGAGCATAAACATTGGGCGACTGGACAGTGGAAAAACGTTGTGTGGAGTGGCGAATCACAGTACATATGTGGCGATCCGATAGCAGGGTGTGAGTATGGCGAATGCCTGGTTAACATCATCTGCCGGCGTGTGCAGTACCAACAGTAAAATTCGGAGGCGGTGGTGTTATGGTGTTGTTGTGTTTTTCATGGAGGAGGCTTGCATTCCTTGTTGTTTTGAGTGGTACTATCACTGCACAGGCCTACATTGATGTTATGAGCACCTTCTTGCTTCCCACTATTGAATAGCAATTTGAGGATGGCGACTGCATCTTTCAACACGATCGAGCACCTGTTCATAATGCATGCACGGACTGTGGTGAAGTGGTTTCACGACAATAACATCCCTGTAATGGACTCTACTGTACAGAGTCCTGAACTGAATCCTGTAGAACACCTTTGGGACGTTTTGGAACGCCGACTTCGTCCCAGGCCTCACCGATCGACATCGATACCTCTCCTCAGTGCAGTACTCCGTGAAGAATGGGTACCGTTCCCCCAGAAACGTTCCAGCACCTGACTGAACATATGCCTGCGAGAGTGGAACCTGTCGTCAAGGCTAAAGGTTGGCCAACACCATACTGAATTGCAGCATTACCGATGGAGGGCGCCACGAACGAAGTCAATTTCAGCCAGGTGTTCAGATACTTTTGATCACACAATGTGTATAAACCATCAGAATACGGCGCTGCGGACGGCAACGCCTATATAAACCTATATAATACAACAAGTGTCTGGCGCAGTTGTTAGAGCGGTAACTGCTGCTATAATGGCAGGTTATCAAGTTTTAAGTGAGTTTGGACGTGGTGTTATAGTCGGCGCACGAGCGATGGGACAAAGCATCGCCGAGGTAGTGACGAAGTGGGGATTTTCCAGTACGTCCATTCCACGAGTGTACCGTGAATATCAGGAATCCATTAAAATATGAAATCTCCGACATCGCTGCGGACGGAAAAAGATCCTGCAAGAACAGAACCAACGACGAATGAAGAGAATCGTTCAACGTGACAGAAGTGCAACTCTTCTGCAAATTGCTGCAGATTTCAATGCTGAGGCATCCATGAGCAAGTGTGAGTGTGCAAACCATTCAACGAAATATGATCGACATCGGCTTTCGAAGCCAAGGGTCCACTCGTGCACTCTTCAACACCACATGACACAAAACTTTATGCCTCGCCTAGACCCGTCACACCGACATTGAACTGTTGATGATTGGAAACATGTTGCCTGATCGGACGGGTCTCGTTTGAAATTGCATCGAGTGGATGGACGTGTACGGGTATGGAGACAACCTCATGAATCCATTGCCCCTGAATGTCATCAGGGGACTGTTCAAGCTGGTAGAGGCTCTGTGATGGTTTGGAGCATGTGCAGTTTGAGTGGTATGGGACCTCTGATACGTCTAGATACGACGCTGAAAGATGAGGCATACGTAAGCATCCTGTCTGATCACGTGCATCCATTTATGTCCATTGTGCATTCCGACGGACTTGGGCAATTCCATCAGGACAATGCGACACCCCACACATCCAGAATTGCTACAGAGTGGCTGCAGAGACACTCTTCTGAGTTTAAACACATCCACTGGCCACCAAACTTCCCAGACATAAAAAGTGTTGAGCATATCTGGAATGCATTGCAATGTGTTGTTCTGAGGGGATCTCCACCCCCTCTTGCTCTTACGGATTTATGAATAACCCTGCACGATTCATGGTGTTAAATCCCTCCGGCACTACTTCAGACATTAGTCGAGTTAATGCCACGATATATACGATACTAGGCCCATGTACCAGTTTCTTGGGCTCTTCAGTGTATAAATTAAAGCCCCCTGCCGCGTTTTTCTGTCTGTATGTGAAGACTAATCTGATGAACTACAGCAGGGACCTTGATACGGCTTCCAGTAATACACTCCTGGAAATGGAAAAAAGAACACATTGACACCGGTGTGTCAGACCCACCATACTTGCTCCGGACACTGCGAGAGGGCTGTACAAGCAATGATCACACGCACGGCACAGCGGACACACCAGGAACCGCGGTGTTGGCCGTCGAATGGCGCTAGCTGCGCAGCATTTGTGCACCGCCGCCGTCAGTGTCAGCCAGTTTGCCGTGGCATACGGAGCTCCATCGCAGTCTTTAACACTGGTAGCATGCCGCGACAGCGTGGACGTGAACCGTATGTGCAGTTGACGGACTTTGAGCGAGGGCGTATAGTGGGCATGCGGGAGGCCGGGTGGACGTACCGCCGAATTGCTCAACACGTGGGGCGTGAGGTATCCACAGTGCATCGATGTTGTCGCCAGTGGTCGGCGGAAGGTGCACGTGCCCGTCGACCTGGGACCGGACCGCAGCGACGCACGGATGCACGCCAAGACCGTAGGATCCTACGCAGTGCCTTAGGGGACCGCACCGCCACTTCCCAGCAAATTAGAGACACTGTTGCTCCTGGGGTATCGGCGAGGACCATTCGCAACCGTCTCCATGAAGCTGGGCTATGGTCCCGCACACCGTTAGGCCGTCTTCCGCTCACGCCCCAACATCGTGCAGCCCGCCTCCAGTGGTGTCGCGACAGGCGTGAATGGAGGGACGAATGGAGACGTGTCGTCTTCAGCGATGAGAGTCGCTTCTGCCTTGGTGCCAATGATGGTCGTATGCGTGTTTGGCGCCGTGCAGGTGAGCGCCACAATCAGGACTGCATACGACCGAGGCACACAGGGCCAACACCCGGCATCATGGTGTGGGGAGCGATCTCCTACACTGGCCGTACACCACTGGTGATCGTCGAGGGGACACTGAATAGTGCACGGTACATCCAAACCGTCATCGAACCCATCGTTCTACCATTCCTAGACCGGCAAGGGAACTTGCTGTTCCAACAGGACAATGCACGTCCGCGTGTATCCCGTGCCACCCAACGTGCTCTAGAAGGTGTAAGTCAACTACCCTGGCCAGCAAGATCTCCGGATCTGTCCCCCATTGAGCATGTTTGGGACTGGATGAAGCGTCGTCTCACGCGGTCTGCACGTCCAGCACGAACGCTGGTCCAACTGAGGCGCCAGGTGGAAATGGCATGGCAAGCCGTTCCACAGGACTACATCCAGCATCTCTACGATCGTCTCCATGGGAGAATAGCAGCCTGCATTGCTGCGAAAGGTGGATATACACTGTACTAGTGCCGACATTGTGCATGCTGTGTTGCCTGTGTCTATGTGCCTGTGGTTCTGTCAGTGTGATCATGTGATGTATCTGACCCCAGGAATGTGTCAATAAAGTTTCCCCTTCCTGGGACAATGAATTCACGGTGTTCTTATTTCAATTTCCAGGAGTGTAGATAGACTGATTCGTGGGGAATGTTTGTGTATATAATTAATTCCCGCTATGCCAGACAGACAAATCGTCCTGCAGTAGATACTTGGTGCTTTGCGTGCGTAGACATGACAGTTCGCTAGTTGCATCTCTACAGATCTTTACGCCCAAATACAGTCGAAGACAAGAAAGAAACGACGCACCACGAAGGAGGTATGTAAATTGATCACAAATTGACTTTCGTACAGGTACGAGTATCGACGGGGAATGCAAAATTACAAACTTTGGAGGCCGACGGGTGAATATGTGACACTGCAGCGCAATTTCACCACGCAGCTGGAAAGGATAGTAAACAGGGGACGATACCAGAGCATAGTGTCTTTGCGAATTTCATGCCGTGTACCCAGTTGGACGGTAACTATCCCTCGCAGACATTCGTGTGAACACTATATACATATTTCAGCAGTTGAGAGAGGACGTGTAGTTAGGCTCAAAGAAGCCTGGAGTATTCGGCGAATCGGCTCGACTCTGAATAGGAGCGACGCCATTGTTCGACAATGTTGGCAGGAATGGATGAAACACGGCGGAACACAGTTTCAATAAGGAAGCGCTCGGCCTAGAGAGGCGACAGAATGTGAGGGCCGATCAATCGCCAGAGAAGCACTCAGAGACCCGGATTCATCATTATCATCGGTCCGACATGCAACTTATGCTTTAGTAGCCACAAGGACCATTAATAGGCGGCTCGTAGAAAGGGGAATGAGCTTACGGTGCCCCTTGCGCCGACACATTGACTGGGATAGAATTGTCTTCGAGGATAAGTCCCGCTTCAAATTGAATCCCATGATCAGGAAAGATGTGTGTGGAGACGCCACGAACAGCAGTGGGATACCAACCTGAGTATCTCCCGCCATACGGCCCGACAACTAGGAGGGATGGTCTGGGACACCATTTCATTTCATTGCAGGACCCCTTTGGTTGTCACCTGCGGCGCCCTTACAGACAGCGGTACATCGATGATGAACATGCCCTCATTTTGTTGACCTTCATGGAAAGCCATCCTGGGTTTACATTTCGGCAAGACAAAATGCCCGTCCGCACACGGCGAGAGTTTCCACTGCTTGTCTTCGTGTTTCCCAAACCCTACCTTGGCCAGCAAGGTCGCTGAATCTCTTACCAATTGAGAACGTTTGGAGCATTATGGGCAGGGTCCTCCAACCAGCTCGGGATTTTGACGATCTAACGCGCCAATTGGACAGAATTTCGCACGATATCCCTTAGTACGACATACAACAACTGAATCAATCAATACCAAGCCGAATAACTGCTTGCAAATCCTGGATTGGTATCAAATCTTCGTCTCAGAAAATACGATACACGAACACTTAAAATACATCCACACATAGAAGAAAGTATGCACGACTCACAGGTAGCGCATACCACTTCCCTCCCTAATGTTCACTGACGACCGTGCCAAACGGATGAGTATCCGGCTACGAAGCTTAAATAATAAAAATGGTAAATCATGGAAAACTGTTGACCCCGTATGACGAGATAATTGAATTTTTCTCAAAGTTTAAAGCTAGGCCATTTGTGCAAAGCCAGTTGGCAACTTTAACAGGAATATTATTCACCGTTTTTCTTGTTGATGCTTCCTTGCTTGGCTTGACAATAATACTTGTATTACCTGCACAAACTTGATCCTTCCTAGTTGCAGCTATTGTCCACATCAGTCTTTTATGAAGATTTGAGAGGAGCGAATATTACAATAAACTTTCCAGTTTACATATATTTTCACAAAGAGTTGGCTCCAGTTCTTCTTGTCTAGGGGTCTGATTCTTGAAGCTGGAATTCTCACAATTTAGGTCCTCATGGTTGAATTGATCTAAATAGATTTGAAGATTGTTGTTGCAGAACTTTTGCTATTATGTTAATATATTTTGTACATTTTAGTATATCATATATTCTTTTGATTTTTCACATTAACAAAGCCAAAATTATATTGTTCGCACAAAATAGAAAAATATGTCCGATCACAACAGAGGCTTGCTTACTACTTTCTCACTCAGCGGAAATAACAATATTTCAAAGGGTTTACAACTTTTCTTGACAAATGAATTTCTATTGATTTCGATTGTTATTTCATAAATGAATCCAGAAATAAACATAATAAACAGTACTAGATTGCGTAATTAATAACAGAAATTTTAAGTGTACCAAATAATTCGTAATTTTCAACTTTTCTAAACAAATAATTTTAACTGTACATTCAGAACTAGTACTTATTGATTATAACATCCAAAATAAAGTAATTCCTTTTTATAAAATTTAACTTGAAATATACTGAGTATAAAGTTATATGAAAGTTTTCAGAAAAGCAGCTAAGATAATATTGGCTTGTCCTAAATTCGAAGAATAATATTGGTATCGACAACTACTGTTGAGGATGAGTAATGCTAGAGGAGGATGTCTCGTAACATACTTACATATCGTTGCGAGTACTGCCCCGGGAACGTAAGTGCGCATTTCCTTGAGATGTGTCTTAGCAATGTTCTTCACTAACTATGTTTCTATGCGACTCAGTGTATGGAAGACGAAAATCGAATTTCTGAAACCGTTTTGTGCTGTCTTTACTTGTTGGGCACGAATCGGTTTTCTTAGCCCGATCGAACATTTATTGTCGGAGCGTTAGCTGTTTTACGCGAATGGTGACTGTAAACAAGCTATTCTGATTTCGTCAGCACAGTGAAATAAGATATGACTTATTTATGGATGTCAGCGAATTCCCTGGACAGGAGGAGAAGAGGGCATTGTTCTAGAAGAAATGTTTGAAATTCTTATCCACGCCACTCAGTGCATATCAGATTGTTTTACTACACCCACCTATATCATGCGCTTTGTGGGGAAAAAATGCGGGGTGATCAGTGGCGGAATGTTGAAGTCAAGCCAGTTTGGAGACTTGGAATACCTGGAAAACTGCGAATGAGTAACACATTTTCATATTCATGTGCACAGAATTAGCGAATTGTTTGTCATTACCCACTAGTTGGATATGACAGCTTTGTCCACTTCAAGAGTGAATGGACGTAGCAGTTTATACATTATCGTGCTGTGTAGGCTATAAGGTTGTTGTCAAGCAGTTAGACTAATTTAGCAAATATATCAGGATTTATGTATCTTTTTCAACGTGACAGAAATAAGATGTGCTTCTCTTCAACCGCAGAAAGAAAATGGATAACTCCATCTTAAGTCCAAAACCTCTTCTTTTCCTACACTTCACATTAAATCATTTCTTCAACATTAACCAACAATATCAACATAGCGATCCAATCATTACCAAGCCCAGATCAAATATTTTACTGGGATAAATATTAATAGCTTATTGTTTTATAACCTTACACAACACGGGCTGTCACGAACATTCTGGACATCCTGTACCGGAGTTTCATACACAAGATCTTTTAAATGCCCCCACTACATTCGTCTACTAGGGATAGGTCCCGAGAGCCTGGAGTATAAGGAATTGGTTCACCTGTATCTAACTGTCACGGAATTTATTATTTAGAAGCCTGCGACCATTGACGCTGATGTGAGGAGGGACTCCATGATGTATGAAGGGTTTTTCGCACTCGTAAAGGCGGATGTTCTAACAGAACAAGTAGATTTATGGTAACTTTCTCCGATGAGCCTGAGTGGAAGAACATGAAGCTCTAACAAGCCGTCAAATACACCTGCTCAATCGTTGGTAGAAAATTTTTGTTGATACATGATTCCACAACTTCGTGAGGATTCTCGACAGCCCATGCGTGCTAACTGTGAAGATTTACAATCTGATCACATTGCAACGAAGCCTCATCCGTGATCAGCACATTTGCACTAAAGTGCTGACACATTGTTGAATGAACCATTTGCGTAACTGTATTAGTGCAGGAAACGCATCTGCTGGTAGTGCTGCACACGCTTTGCACGATACGGAAACAGCAGGTTCTCAAGAAGCACTCTCGATACAGTAGTGTGGTCAACATTACTTGATGCAGTTAACTGTCACAGTGGTTGTCGTCAACTCCACTAAGAAGATACTCCTCCAGTTGACGTGTCTTCGTTCTTCTAGGTCGCCCTAGTCACGAGTAGTAGGCTTAAACGTCCTGTTTTGGTTGGCAGGAGAGCCAACACCGCTCTCCTAGAGGAGGCCGAAAGGCACGCGCCCCAGCCCACGCAGGCCGGCGCGAGGTCCGGAACAGGACAACGAAATTAGAATTTAGAAAAAGGGACGTAGCTGGTGGAATACTTAACCTCATACTTAACCATCAATGGTGAACGTCGGTCTGGACGGTACATAATTCACAATATCAATAGTAACTGATAACGGCGCCTTGCTAGGTCGTAGCAAATGACGTAGCTGAAGGCTATGCTAAACTATCGTCTCGGCAAATGAGAGCGCATTTTGTAAGTGAACCATCGCTAGCAAAGTCGGTTGTACAACTGGGGCGAGTGCTAGGAAGTCTCTCTAGACCTGCCGTGTGGCGGCGCTCGGTCTGCAATCACTGATATTGGCGACACGCGGGTCCGACGTATACTAACGGACCGCGGCCGATTTAACGGCTACCACCTAGCAAGTGTGGTGTCTGGCGGTGACACCACACGTCCCATGCTCCCCAAGACGACCAGCAAATACGGCAAACGTCCATCTGTCGGGTATCGTCGTTCTGGAAATCTCTCCCCACACAATCGTTGAGCGCCACGGCTATTACCACCTGTACAGCAAATGGACATCTGCCAGCTTCGCATTTGAGTACACATCCACTGCACTGTACAGGAAACTAAGTCCGTGAGGAACATTAAACAGTTGATGCTACGTGGTTGATGCTAGTGGAACAATGAGGTTGGCCGCATGTCAACACAAGTGATGAATTGAGTTACACATCAACATTACCTTTGTTTTATTGGAACAATGAACACTGGCGGTGAAACTAAGAATTTAAACTTATTGTATATTCTAAGCAAACGTAATTAAGAGGGCATTTGGATCATTTCAGGTAAGAAAACGGTTCATGTAATGCTGGTATGTTCTGTTTCTATGTCCTTCCCACGATTAATGTAATTATGAAGAGTAGTATAAAATTAGCTCTGACATGGAAATAAATCGTTTCTGTACCCATGTCGATATAACACTTGCACTCCTCCATGGCCGCACGGGGTAGCCGTGCGGTCTAGGCGCCTTGCCACGGTTCGCGCGACTCCCCCCGTCGGAGGTTCGAGTCCTCCCACGGGCATAGGTATGTGTGTTGGTCTTAACGTAAGTTACTTTAAGTTACATTAAGTAGTGTGTAAGCCTAGGGATCTATGACCTTAGCAGTTTGGTCCCATAGGTACTTACCCCAAATTTCCTAATTTCCAAACTCCTCCATGTGGGAAGAATTTTCAGCTAATTTTATGACAATAAATTATATGAAAACTAAGAGCTTCCAAAATAGCATGGAATTCTAAAAGAAAAAAAAAGATTTGCTAGCGTCGTTTAACCCGGGATCATTTTCAGTTGCATTCCTGAGAGCTAGCGCACATGGACTGGTATGCGACCTTACTGGCTGCAGAAACATTTCGGCCAGGAAAAAGCATCCATTCACAGATTGACCATACCTGCTACCAACAAAAATATGATACTATTCCTGGGACTACAGATGAAAAGACGAAAAATCAAAAGAAGTGTGACACAGTACGTTACAAATTTTTGGGTAAATGATTGTCAAGTGATGCATGGATCTGAATTGCAGACGGTGTGTTGAAAAGTAATGCCTCCGAATTTTTTATGTGAAAACAGACGTTATTAAAGTTCTTCAATTTTTCTCTTCATGTCTACAGATTTATTTCTCGACATAGCCGCCCTGGCGACGAACATATTTTTCTCAGAGAGAGACGAGTTTGTTGATACTGTCACTGGGGCATGTCTGACTTTTTTAACGGGGCCACAACCTCGACTCAGCTTATACCGCTTCATCGTCACCAAAGTGAAGTCCTCGAAGGTGTTCTTTACGTTTTGGAAACAGATGAAAATCGGATGAGGCCACGTCGGGACAGTATGGAGGATGATGGATGAACGTGGACCCAAGGCGTCTGATTGTTGCAGATTTCGCAACACTGTCATGCTGAAGGAGAATGAGCTTCATGTGTAGACGAACTATTCGAATTGAAACTCCATTACAGCACATTGTTTCTCACGCACCGACATAGCTAAGTTACACACCGCCATGTTTACACGCTACCATTCGGAGCCCTCTAGCTGCAGAAATTCACAACTTGCGTAAGCGATGCGAGAAGGTTCACCGAGTAATATGTATGGTATGTAATGCCTCAACCGAAGTTAAGAGCAGAATGAAAAATTTGGAGGCAATATTTTTCAGCACGCCCTCGTATACTAAAGCGATGTACTTTAGCCGTTCGTATGAACAAATCATCATTGTTATTGTTATACTGAAACATTTCACAAATTTTGTTGATATTATTCTTACAATCGTATGCGTATGTGGCTCTTTAACTGCCATACGAATCAGAGTTATGTTTAGGAAGAGTGGGTTTGTAGGACGACACACAGCAGTGAACTGTGACGCATACCTTCCCCCTAAATCGGAACGCTGGATCCGTGCCTGAACACAACGGAATTGCGATGGTGTGCTGAAGTGGAGCAAATAGGATTGTGGAAGTTGTAATCCTGCAGCCTACCTCCGCATTTGTGGAATCTGTATTCCAGTGATTGTACGATCAACGAGAAGAGCTGATGCGAAATCGATTTACAGTATAGCGGATTTGGGAGCCGCTTTAAACGTTGTAATAGTGGGCTACTGGCCATTGGCCTTTCATACTCGGGTCTGCGCGCGGTAACGGTAGCGTTTTGTTTTCCGTTACGGTGTGTGGCACTCCGGACCTCCGTTAGGCGGCCAACCACGGGCCACACGGAATTCGTCTGTTTCTGTTCTACAGCGGCGATGTTGCATCGTACCCGGCGGCTGATGAGTGACGGCAGAAAGTCGCAGCTATGCGCAGTATGTGAGAAGGGAAGCTGGAGAAACGCCTAGAGCTCACTCACCACACTGTTGTATAATTATGGAGCATATTTTGTGTATATGATACCTTTTCTCGGAACTGTATAGTTCTTCTGTAGGAATCTGAGCACTGATCTTCTTTACCGAGCTCACTTTACTGCAGACAGTCTCCTTTTGTGCTTGTAGAATTTTTATTTTGCCATTAGCGGTTTCAAGTCGCCTAGCTATCCATCATCAGATGACATGAGGTTCTCAGTGACTGTTTTCAGCATTGTGGGGGTCGTTGTATAGCTGTGGAATAAATTAAAGAGATAAGCACTGAATCTGGAACTGTTGACATCATAAGGTCGACTTGGTAGCATTTCTTGAAATAATTTGAGTCCATGTGATTAATACTAATGCACAAATCACTTTGGAAAACACAGTGCACCAGGGTTAATACCATGGGCTCAAATAACTGTATGTACCGAGCGGTCTCGGGCGCTGCAGTCATGGACTGTGCGGCTGGTCCCGGCGGAGGTTCGAGTCCTCCCTCGGACATGGATGTGTGTGTTTGTCCTTAGGATAATTTAGGTTAAGTAGTGTGTAAGCTTAGGGACTGATGACCTTAGCAGTTAAGTCCCATAAGATTTCACACACGTTTTTTTGAACTGTATGTAACGCCATCAAGTAGACCCTGTGACGCAAATAATTCCAAATACTTCATGAAATGCATGACACGCATAAGGGACATTTAGAAAACTGTGTGTCACGCATTTCATAAGATCCGTAAGAGTAAACGACTTCCAAAAATGTTTGATTCCAGATCCTTCTCCGCAGTCACTGCTTAGTGGTTTCAATTTTTTCTGTCTTGCCAGAGATACATAACAACCCTCGCAATGCTATAGGCAGTCGATAGGAACTGTGCACCATCTGATGAGGAGTCGCTAGACGACTTGAAATCGGTAACGGTAACATAAACATTCTAAATCACAAAAAGCGATTGCTTGTAACCATTCTGAAACCCTATATTCATCACGGTCGCAAACGTTACATATCCATAACGGATAAAAGTTTTACAGCTTACTCTCTTCATTCGTGACAATTATTTATTTATTTATTTATTGCTGGCATATAAAGGGTGAACCAGAACACACAGACAGAATTTCAGAGGTTGTTGAGGGATGCCTTCTGAGTATTTTGGTATGAGGGACCCACGGTCTTCGGCGTGTCCTTACAGAGTTATTGGATTTCGTTTGGTTTCTTGCCCGAATTAGCCTCGTATCTGTATTGTACTGGAAATAGTCCACAGCAGTGCAGCTGTTGACGGAACGCGCCGTGTGTCTTGTTTCCATTCGCTCAAGGTACCTTCTGTTGACAACAACAATACCCTCTTTCACTCGTTCTCAGCTTTGCATACAGTACTGCTCTTTTCTGTTTATGGTTTGTTTTCCGGTAGTGTTAGCTGTGCGTTAACAGCGATACACATCAGCACTACGGATGAAAAGTTGGCTAATATCCACTTCGTGTTTGTGTTCACTCAACGCACTGGAAGAGCAGCACATCGATACAAAGCTGAGGTGTCCCCGCAGCGACGGTAACCACGACAGCTGTAAATGGTCGCCTACGGGAAACTAAATCCTATGTTTTGTGTTGTACGTTTTGGCGATTACATATTACAGGCTTTTCCACAGTTGTGAAGGCATTTCCTCAAAAACAAAGGTAACTGGAGTAACGAAGTGAATAAGTCATAATTATATTATTGCTCTGTAACGAGCCGCCGGAGACAGTGCGTTCCTTTTTCAAAAATACTTAGAAGGTATCTCTGAGCTACCTCTTCAAGTTTGCTGGTGGAGTTCTGGGTCGCCCTACATACAGGGTGTATGCGTAAACGCATACAGTTGTAAGTACACGATACTAGAAGCAAAAAAGTCTCAGTAAACATAGGGTCGAAAATGCATATCTTACGAGCTACGAGCAATTTTTCGTCTTCGATACTGTGAAGCAAATCTCTTCTACTGCAAGCTCTTTGCTTTCCATATTTTGGGAAATGATAATATGGACCAAAACAAGAAAAAAATGTCCAGTAAACATGTGCTCTAAAATGCATACCTTAAGAGCCATGAGCGTTTGTTCATCTTCGGTACTTTGTAACAGAACTCTTCTAATGAACTAGTGCTCATAACTTTTAAGGTATGCATTTTAGAGCACATGTTTGCTGGACATTTTTTTCTTGTTTTGGTCCATATTATCACTTCCCAAAATATGGATAGCAAAGAGCTTTCAGTAGAAAAGATTTGCTTCACCGTATCGAAGATGAAAAATTGCTCGTAGCTCTTAAGGTATGCATTTTCGACCCTATGTTTACTGAGACTTTTTTGCTTCTAGTATCGTGTATTTCGTATGCGTTAACGTCATTAATTATGATACACCCTGTATAGGTCTGCTTTCTGGGAATTAAAGACGACCATAACTTTTGTAAGATTTCTATTTTTTGATGATGTTATTGGATATGTTAATATTTGTAAAGGAAAGTGATATTTGAAGAATTTTGGTCAGAGAAACAGTTGTTAGGCAACAGTATCTGTGTCTGCGATAGCAGCACTGTGGAGTCGTAGAAACTTTAACAACCAGTAGAGGATAGCTGCAGCGTGCAGCAGGCGGGATTCGTTGGGTGTACAGTGTAATGCATGGTCGCACTTTTGGAACTGTGTGAGTTGCAGATTTATTACGAGGAGGAATGATGATTGAGAACAATGGTTCGATGGCATATGGACGTAAAAAAGGGTTCTGAGATGAAGAGGAACGTTTTATTTGATGAAGTAAAAGGTTTATTTTTTATGTTTGTAGACTTGTATTGTTGGTCCACTTTACCCTCGTCACAGTCAAGTTTTTGATAATTATTCTATCGATTGATCTTCTGAGTTAATTTACTGTACCATGGAAGTTATTAGATTAAATGAATTTTCATATTAGAGTCTATAATTGTTTTCTTTGATAAGTTCCTTCATAACTGAAATTTCGGTACTTAAAGGTCGAGCCATGTGTTTCAATGGCATTCTGTGTCAAGATTATGAACCCAATTGTCCAGGACCAACTGTAGTTAGTTTTTAGCAGTATGATTTTTTTCAGCTGTTGCGGAGTCTTGCTGTGTTGCTGTTTCTGCCAGTACTTCATTTTGCAGGTAAGATTCATAATACCTGATTCTTTCGTTTCCTTTGCGCAACCTAGGTTGTGTCAGTTTCTCTATTTTACTAGGACCATACGTCAGTGCAAAAATTTTCGGGTGTTTCAGGGTAAATTCTTATACAGTTTGGTTTCTTTTTTATACGGTTACGTGTTTCTTTCAAACAGTTCGCACTGACCAAGCCTACTGAGCGTGAAATTACAGGTTTGCTTATTTATTTGCTTATGAATGAGATCAGTTTTCACACACACATGATTCTTTTCAACTTCATGTAAGTGATGTAGCTTTGAGCTCAGTAGCACATTTAGGTCGTCAGTTCACATACCCAGGTTTATGTTTACGTTAACACACACATGAGTAAAGGCTACTCACTTACACTTTCTATTGTGTATAACAATAATTAATAGTTCTAAAGGACGTGGGTGAAATTATGCAATAATAGAAGCAGAAACGTTCCAGTAAACGAACAGTTTGCGCGTTAATTGCTAATGAGTGATTCGAGCCAACGTCGACTTTAGTACGAAATATTGCCCAAGTTAGTACAAATACATTTGAAATTTAAATGTTTCGATTAAGTCCCTGTCGAACTGGGCTCAAATTTGACGTAAGCCTATACGCTGTTCATGACTCGCCATCCCAGAAACGTTTTTCATTGAATGAGTGGTTAGAGGTACTAGGTTACCGCTTCATCGGGTCACGCCCTCTTCCAAAAAAACTTTACGTTCGGCTTCTGCTGCTTGATCTTCCAAGATTAGTTGACGATATTCCTCGCGCGCAATTTTGGAGAATGTGGTACATGCATCATTGGGCACCGGCACATTTTGCTACTGATGTAAAGTGACGTCTAACGCAACAATATGGTACAAGACTGATTGGTCGAACAGGGCTTGTAACTTGGCTTCCAAGATCACCTGAACCCAGTCCTTTGGATTCCTCTGCCTGGGGTTATCCCCGAAGCGTACAGCACTCCGACTGATACAGGTGAGGAACTGTAGCAGCGTATTGTACAGTCTTGTCAAGTTTTACGAAATGACCTACATCTATATCTGCATACATACTTTGCAAGACCCCATATGGCGCATGGCGGAGATACCTTGTACCACTACTAGTCATTTTCTTTCCTGTTCCATCTGCAAGTAGAGCGAGGGAAAAACGACTGTCTATATGTCTACGTACGGGCCATAATTTCTCTTATCTTTTCTTCGTGGTCTTTACGTGAAATTTATGTTGGCAGCAATAGAATCGTTCTGCATTCGGCTTCAAACCCTGGTTCTCTAAACTTTCTAAATAATGTATCGCGAAAAGAACGCTGTCTTCCCTCCACGGATTTCCATTCCAGTTCATGAAGCATCTTCGTAATACTGGCGGCCGGAGTGGCCGTGCGGTTCTAGGCGCTACAGTCTGGAGCCGAGCGACCGCTACGGTCGCAGGTTCGAATCCTGCCTCGGGCATGGATGTGTGTGATGTCCTTAGGTTAGTTAGGTTTAATTAGTTCTAAGTTCTAGGCGACTGATGACCTCAGAAGTTAAGTCGCATAGTGCTCAGAGCCATTTGAACCATTTTTTTTTTTTTTTTCGTAATACTCGCTTGTTGATCGAACCTAATGCTAATAAATGTAGCAGTACGCCTCTGAGTTGCTTCGACCTCTTTCTTTAATCCGACCTAGTGAGGATTTCAAACACTAGAGCAGCACTGCTGTTCCATATACGATTTCCGAACCGAATTTACCTGTACGCCTTCCCTACTACGGTCCTTACGTGCTTGTTCCACTGCATGTCACTTTACAACGGCTGCGTCAAGCAGCATACTACTAATGCTGTATTCTAAAATTACGGGATTGTTTTTGGTGCTCATTTGCATTAACTTACAAGTTTCTAAATTTAGAGGAAGTTGCCATTCATCACAACAGCCAGAAAGTTTGTATCCTCCTAGAGTAACTCAACGACGATACCTTCTCGAACACCACATCGTCACAGCGTCATCAACATGATCTAAATGTTTGAAAGAATTCGTAATTCACTGCAGAGTCGAGTGCACCACTATATCGAATCACGAGAACGACACATGCAACAGTCTCTTTAACAGTTACGAGGGAGTGTACAGTAAATCGTAAGAATTAACGTGCTCAAGAAGTGTTGTATTTCTTGTTAAGATAGTCCATAGGTGTAATTTGAGCCCAGTTGCATGGGGCCGTAATTGAAAATTTTAAATTTCATACGTTCCATATTTTCTACAGTTAATTACCGTTACTTCAGGTAAGCACCGTGACCTGGTATAGAATGAATACATCCTTCGAGAGTAGGGTGTGCTTTATTTGAAACCTTTCCCTCACTCTGGGACAAAACTCATGGACACGTCAGTCATGACATCGAGAAGGAGTGGAGTTTAATGTTGATGCTGTATTTCCTGCCATCCAGAAAGTATTCCGCACAGTTCCACAGTGTGACTTAGTAAACAAAATAGTGAATACGTAATATCGCAATAACTATGTGGCACTATTGAAGGTGTGCTCGCAAACAGAACTCATATGAAGTTCTTAATACGGAGGCATAGCCAGACGCGAAAGTAGCGTACTGAGTAACTTGAATTAGGGTGACAGAATCACTACTGCTCACGACGTATACACTGATGAGCCAAAACACTATGCCCACCTTCTTAGCAGCTTTCGGAACGCTATACGAGCAGCGATTCCACATGGAATGGATACGACAAGTTCTGGTACATTTCCGCTGGTGTATGGTTCAAATGGTTCAAATGGCTCTGAGCACTATGGGACTTAACATCTTAGGTCATCAGTCGCCTAGAACTTAGAACTAGTTAAACCTAACTAACCTAAGGACATCACACACACATCCATGCCCGAGGCAGGATTCGAACCTGCGACCGTAGCAGTCGCGCGGTACCGGACTGCGCGCCTAGAACCACGAGACCACCGCGGCCGGCTCCGCTGGTGTATGGCGTGATGCATGTTATGAGCAGCTGTTTGCCCGGATTATATCGTATCTTGACACTACCATCGAGCTGGTGAAACAATACACGTGATAATTCCGATCAGGCGACACATTCCCATTGTTCCGTTCGGAGAGGTTAAGACTGGGTCTGTGACCTGGCCACTTTGGCATTCCAGCCGCTTTCGAACTTCTGTGCAATGCTCCTTGCTTTGTATATAAATCGTCATCGTTCTGATACAGAGAAGGTTCGATTACCCTCTTTCTTGGTGTTGCAAGCTTTCAGAGAACTAATTTTCGACCGTGTCGTTTCGTGTCCTAGCGATGCTTGCTATCTCCAGTTTTATTCAACCCTTATTCGCAGCAATTTTTCAAGAGGCTTTGGAAGATGTGGAATTGGGAGTTAAGGTAAATGGAAAGCGGCGAACAACATAGCAATACTTACGATGCAATCGCAATAGTTGATAATGCAGATTATATACAACAATTGGTCAGTGTAACAGAACACAGCAAATCAGTTGACATAAATATCACCGCCAAAAAGATAAAGGTCATGATCATGTCAAGGAACTTAAATTTAGTCTAAGTTGCAATGCAACATTTAATAACAGCCAGCAATGTCTGGCAATATGTCTCTCCAAAGAATGGACATCTGAAAATGAAGAAAGATGCCGCAATGAATTGACTGGACAGATGCTCTTAAATTTAAAGAAGTGCTTCCACATTCGATTTTTGACCAAGAGACTGGTGAAATATTTGGGCGATACTTCTTTACGATGTATAAGGTTGGATATTATATATAAATACCATCGATAAAGGAGATGCTTCGAGAGGTGGACCTACGACTCAGTACCGAGTACAGCAAAGGTGACTATCCAGTAAGTCCTTAAGAGTGCCAACAAAGACTGAGAATTTTGTAGTGTAATTAAGAAGAGAAGGACGGCGTATTTAGGACATACCTACATCCATATATGCATCTGTAATGCGCTAGCCGCCTTACGGTGCGAGGCAGCGGCGATCTGTGGCAGATATGACGACAGAGTACAATGCTGGGGCAGGCACAAGTGCCCACAGCACACCGTTCGGCGCACACTGTTGAATATGTGGCGCCGCTACAGACGGCCCCTAGGCGTTCTCATGTTTACCCAACGGCATCGTAAATTACGGTTGCAGGAGACTCGGTGTAACATATCATTTCCTCGGCGCGCCTGTGCGCTAGTCTTGTGCGCTGTTAGGGTCGCCGCGGCTAGTTTCCGCTTGCAAACGGAAGGGAGTCTTTGTCCGGCCTGAAGATGATGGTCTGCTCTTTCCCTAATCCGCCTAAATTGACGGTGGCCGCGGTGGACAAGGTTGGCACCACGGCGACGGATTTTCTCAGGATGGTAGGTATTTTCGAGCACCTTCTGGGAAGTAATCGTTTGAAAAGCCCTGGCAGTAAGCAGTATTTTGCAGTGCAGTGCGAACGAGAAATGAAATTTTCTGCATGATCTAATTGGCCGAAAGCCTTTATTGTTAAATATGGGGGCACTCAGAAAGTAATGCAACACACTGTTTTTCCGAAAGCGCTTTTATTCGGGAGTCCAATACACCATATTATTCCCCACTCTTTTGGCTGTGCCGGCCGGAGTGGCGGAGCGGTTCTAGGCGCTTCTGTCTGGAACCGCGTGACCGCTACGGTCGCAGGTTTGTATCCTGCCTCGGGCATGGATGTGTGTGATGTCCTTAGGTTAGTTAGGTTTAAGTAGTTCTAAGTTCTAGGGGACTGATGACTTCAGATGTTTAGTCCCATAGTGCTCAGAGCCATTTCATTTGATTTTCTTTTGGCTGTAATATTCTATTTTCAACACAATCTCCTTTGAGTGCAACGGTCTTACGCCACCTCACTTGGAGGGCCTTTGTGCCCGCATGGTATCACTCCTCTGGTCGACGTCGGAGGCAACGTTTTACCGCATAGTAACCTCCCCATCATCCACGTACTTCTTCCGTGGAGTGTATCCTTCACTGCGCCAAACAGATGGAAGTCGGAAGGTGCGAGATCCGGGCTGTAGGGTAGATGAGGAAGAACAGTACGATGTGGTTTTGTGAGCTCCTGCCGGGTACGCAGACTTGTGTGAGGCCTTGCGTTGTCATGGAGAAAGAAAAGTTCGTTTGCATTTTTGTAGCGATGAACACGCTGAAGTCGATTCTGCAGTTTGCTAAGGGTAGCACAGCACACTTAAGAGTTGATCATGGCACCATGAGGAAGGACGTCAAACACGATACCTCTTCTGTGTTCCGGAAGGTCGTCGGTATGACTACTGGCTGAGGGTGTGAACTTCTTCTTCGGCGAAGTGGAGTGGCGCCACTCAATGGATTGCCGTGTTGTTTCTAGTTCGAAGTAATTAACCCATGTTTCATTGCCTTTGATGACGATAGACAATAAATTGTCACTATCAGCCTCGTAAAACGCTAGTAATCCCGCACAGATGGTCCATCGTTGTTCTTTATGCTCTTTTGTTAAGCGTCGAGGAACCCAGCGGACGAACACCTGTGTATACCCCAACTGTTGGGCGAGTGTGTCAGCACTACCAACAGTTACGCAGTGATGTGTTTGAATGTGATCCATCGGTCACCTCGAATGAGAGTGTCCGCACGTTCTAACATGGCAGAAGTCACAGCTGTGTGCGGCTGGCTACCACGCGGGAGACCAGACTGGTTTGCACGACCTTGTTGAGATGATGACAGACGCCTCTCCCAATGACCCACCGTGCTGTTGTTCACAGCCAGGTCTCCGTAGATACTCGCCAAGCGCCTATGAATACCCGCAATGCTTTGGATTTCCGTCAGAAGAAACTCAATGACAGCTTTCTGCTTGGAACGCACCTCTGTCACAGACGCCATTTTGAAGGCTAACAAGGGAACCTCCCCATCGCACCCCCCTCAGATTTAGTTATAAGGTGGCACAGTGGATAGGCCTTGAAAAACTGAACACATATCAATCGAGAAAACAGGAAGAAGTTGTGTGGAACTATGAAAAAAAAAGCAAAATATACAAACTGAGTAGTCCATGCGCAAGATACGCAACATCAAGGATAATCTTATCTCAGGAGCGCCGTGGTCCCGTGGTTAGCGTGGTTCAATTATTCCCTCTAGTGAAAATTTTAATTTCTTTATTTTCGCAAAGTTATGATCTGTCCGTTCGTTCATTGACGTCTCTGTTCGCTGTAATAAGTTTAGCGTCTGTGTTTTGCGACCGCACCGCAAAACTGTGCGATTAGTAGACGAAAGGACGTGCCTCTCCAATGGGAACCGAAAACATTTGATCCCAAGGTCATAGGTCAACCGATTCCTCCACAGGAAAACACGTCTGATATATTCTATACGACACTGGTGACGGCATGTGCTTCACATGACAGGAATATGTTGTCGACCCACCTAACTTGTACACTTGGCGAATGGGTAAAAAGATTCTTCTACCTTGCCCGATTTAGGTTTTCTTGTGGATGTGATAATCACTCCCAAAAAAGTGATGAAAACATAAGAGTTTGTCACATAAACTGCAACAAATGAATGCAACAGTTTCACAGTCGCACAGTTTCCCCTGTGCTCTGTCAAAACATATGTTTTTAACGTTTTCAAATTTTTCCTTGTGTAGACCGTCAAATCCTGCATATGTCCAAGCAAATCTGAACATGTCCTGCAATTTTGGAAAGCGAAGTTGATTATGTGTGGATGTGACACTTTGATAATTGATACTTTGACGATTGTCTGAAGACACAAAATTAAACTTTTCACTCGAGGGTAGACTTGAACAAAGAACCTCTCGTTCCACAGGTGCTCACGCTAACCACGGGACCACGGCGCTCCTGTGCTCACATTATTATTGATGTTGGCTATCCTGCGCATGGACTACTCAGTTTGTGTATTTTGCTTATTTTTTTCATAGTTCCACACAACTTCTTCCTGTTTTCTCGATTGATCTGTGTTCAGTTTTTCAAGGCCTATCCACTGTGCCAACTTATAACTAAATCTGAGGGGGGTGCGATGGGGAGGTTCCCTTGTAAGTATAGCGCCGCTACATATCGGAACTTCATGACACTATAATGGCTGAAGAAGGAATATTCCACGATGTCCTAAAACAAATCACATTTTTCAACCAAAATTGACCCAGAAAAAAGTCTGTTGCATTATTTACTGAACGCCCCTCGTAAAGTGTATTTCAGGAGTCGGGAGAACGTGGTCCTTCGTGATTACCCGAGTTATTTCTTGAAATACGAGAGCGGTTCATATCAACACAAACAGAGAAAAATATTTAGGAGAGGGACGTGGGAGGGTCATAAATGATACTAACAGAAAGAGTAAAAACCCCACTAGTTCTGGGAGCGCTAAGGCAGGTTGGCGGTACGATGACAAAAGGTTGGAGAAATATGGCACAACTCTTGCTGTAGAAACTGCTCGTAGATGACGTTATCGACACACACACACACACACACACACACACACACACACACACACACCACCCTGCTAGGAGAACAACCCGCCCCATATAACACTGCCGCAGTTAGCTGTCCTTTTGCGCGAGAAGTTGCGCAAGCAATCTCGGAACTCAAAGAAGAAAATGGCACTCTGAGGTACTCAAAAGACTGTCACCACAGATCACCCTTTGTAACAACGTTTTTGCACAACATCTTACGGCTGGGCAGGATACCATCAGCTTGGAGAACCTCAAAAGCAGTTAACGATAAAAAAAATAATATCAGCTGATAGAAATCCTTCAGATCCTAAATCACATCGTCCAGTATGTCTAATAAACATTCTGGCAAAGTGTATGTTTTTGGCTAGGGTCCGCCATTAGCAAAACACAATTTTGTTTTTTAACCCAAACATGTTTCACTTCAGTTGCAGCATCTTCAGTGGGCTTTTATTTTATGGCTCTTCAAGAATGTTCTTTACTGTTTGTATACATGTAACTATTAGTTTTTAAATCGTAATTACAGATAGTTGAAAAAACACATAAAATTATGAATTCATACCTTCTTACCACATGGTGTGGTTTTTCTGATGTGTTGTATTTCTACAGTTTGTCATCCACAGTTTGTCATCTGCAACCACTTACACCTTAAAGTAGATAAGTTGTTTAAGCCAAAATAACGATTTGAAAATTGTTATTTCTGTACCTGAAATCAATTAATTCTATGTGTGTTTGTGTGTGTGTGTCTATTTACATTATGTTTCACTAACATTTTCTTTTTCCTCATCTTCATCACTGTCAAACACTGTATATTGAGTTGCTACTGTCACTGTGTGTGTGTGTGTGTGTGTGTGTGTGTGTGAGGGAGACACACACACACACACACACACACACACACACACAGAGAGAGAGAGAGAGAGAGAGAGAGAGCGAGTACATTTGAGGGTTTTTCGTTATTATTATTATTATTATTATTATTATTACTACAAGTACTTTTTTTTTTCAGAACAACCACCAGTTACACCTTCAACTGTTCCACTGTCAGCTGTCTTGTTTTTACACCTTCAGCTGTTCCACTGCCTGCCATGTTTGTTTTCACAGCTGGTAAACAGTCAAACGGTGACAGTGGAAACTCAATATATAGTGTTTGACAGTGATTAAGATGAGGAAAAAGAAACATAAGTGAAACATAATGTAAATACACACACACACACATATGTAGAATTAATTAATTTCAGGCATAGAAATAACAATTTTCAAATTGCAATTTTGCCTTAAACAATTTACCTACTTTAAGGTGTAAGTGTTTGCAGATGACAAACTGTCGAACGTAACAGTCACTGTAGAAACAAAAACATCAGAAAAACCACACCATGTTGTAAAAAGGTATGAATTCATAATTTTATATGTTGTTTTTTCAAATATCTGTAATTACGATTTAAAAACTAATAGTTACATGTATACAAACAGTAAAGAACATTCTTGTTCTTTAACAGCCATAAAATAAAAGCCCACTGAAGATGCTGCAAGTGCAGTGAAGCATGTTTGTATTAAAAAACAAAACTCTATTTTGCTAAAGGCGGTCCCTATCCAAAAACATACGTGTTGTTAAGGTAAACACGGAAAAAAGAGCTTGAACCCCAAGATGATTATTTTGGCAAAGGTTCAGAAGATGCTATCCTGTCACATGGCTGTTTGGGGCCTAAGCCCGCACGAATTCGGCTTCACACCCAGAAAATCAATAGAAGACGCTGTCAACCAAGCATAATGAATCGTCAGAAAGACAACAAACAAATATGCCGTGGCCATAATGATAGACATTGCAGGGATTTTGACATACTGCAATGTTCACCGGTTGAAGACAACTGGAGGTACCAGGTGTCTGTGCGGTAGTTTCTTAGAGTATTGCAGAAACAGAGAAGTCCGCCTGTCAGAAGGGCAGTCGCAAAGTAATCATACGAATTACGAAAGGTTGTCCACAAGCGTCGATCTGTGGCCCAATCTTCATGGACATAACTGCCGAATCCCTCCTGTACTTACCGGATGAGGAGAATAGGGCAGATGGTGCAGTGGCGTATGCGGATGACTTACTAGTCGTGATATCTGCAAACAACGGGGACCAGCTAGAAGGTACTCTTCTAGCTGGTCCCCGTTGTGGAACACTACATACTATCACACAGTGGATAGCAATAATAAATTAAAGATAGCAGAAACTAAAACAACCTACATAGGACTGAAGGAATCACTGAAAGGAAACCCTCAGCAAAGATTGGTGACATAAACGTCAAAAGAGAATCGCCCGATCGATATCACCATCGGATATCGAGCAGCAATATGCTTGTTACGGATGGTGAGACTAGGCCAGGTAAACACAAATACCGGAATACCTATACAAACCAAGCGCCAGCTTAAACTCTGGCGAACGGGTACATTGCAAGATGAGTGGTACGCTAGTGATACGGAACGTAGAGTATATGATTTCCTCTCCGACATAAAGGAGCGGTTAAGAATCAAACAAATCGATTCCAACCGATATGGTGCATTTCTTACCTTTGTAAGAAATACAGAAACATCAGAATACAGAATACGGAAACATCAGAGACACATTACACGAAGACTGCAATATCACAGAGCCACATAATATACAAAATAATTATACACGAAAGGCAATGGACCCCACTCAGCACACTAACAGAATCCCGAAAGCTACATATGAAGAATATATACGATCATAAGCACACAGACGACAAGCCTAAATGCGATCCCGTGAGGGATTCCACTGGAGAAATGCAGAAATAGAAGAAGAAGAAAGCGTCGATTGAGTCGCAACAATACAACTTTGTACGATAGACATAACCATACCATAAAATAAGCTAGTACAGGCGAATTGTCGCAATACTGCACTCTACACGTGTATACCAGTTACAGTAGTATAAGGTAGTACATGCGTATTGTCGCAAAAAAAGTACGGAGTTGGTGCATAATTTCCTATCATCTTTCCATAAGTTTAATAAACACGACAAATACACATAACAGAGACTTTACTTATAATAATATATTCTTCTTCACTATTTACAACAGTCTGCCAACGCTGGGCTAACTTTTCCATTCAGGGACTGTATAAATCACGTGGCTTTGAGGCGAAGAGTTCGTACAATCATGTTCGGAGTGCATTTTTATTCGGAAAGGAAGTCCCTTCAAGGTCGTCCTATAGAGAGCGGAAAAGGTGAAAATCCAAGGGTGCAAGATCAGATGAATAAGGTGGGTGCGGAATGACTTTCCATCCCCTGTATAGTGTTTTTCGTCATTCTAGCAGAATGCGGGCGGGCATTATCGTGGAGTAGCATCTCTTCACCCAGTCTTCTTGTCCGTTGTTCTTGGATTACGTCTGCAAGACGTCTCAGTTGTTGACAATAAATGTTATCAGTCGTGGTTACACCTCAGGGAAGCAACTCGTAGTACACAACACCGTCGCTGCTCCACCAGATACATAACATTATCTTTTGTGGATGAGCGCAGGTCTTTGTACGGGGAATTGCTGCTTTGTTTGGGCTCAACGATTCCTTTCTTTATTTTAGGTGCTTACCATTTCTAGTTACCAGTAGCGATACAACATAGGAATGGTCGGTGTTATGCACGAGGCAAATACTTCTGGCTGCCTCCGCTACTGTCACCCTTCTATTAAACTCAAAGAGAAGAATATGTCGGACATGTTCCTATTTCTCCACTTGGCACTCCATTTGCTACCGTGCACAGCTCCAATCGCTGTCCCCAAATGACAAAATGCATATGTAAACTCAAATAACAACAGTGGACTACAAATAAAAAATGACAATCAATAAATAAACCCATAGCAACCGAAATACCAACATGCAAAACAAAACTGCTAAGAACTTATGCACAAACCTAATATTATAAACAATTAAATATAGCTAGGCTAACACTGATGACAGACAATTCTATCTTCTACGGGGGCGTGCTGAAAGTAACGCCTCCGATTTTTTATGTGAAAACTCTTAAAGGTTTTTAAATAAAACAAACGTCATTAACATTTATTCTAATGTCTACATACTTGCAGCCATCTGTCACTAGATTGCTTCGAATTGTAGCATGTAACGTGGTGGTTCCAAGAGTTCGTCCACACATGGAGCACCCTTTCCTTCATCATGACAATGCCTCATCACAAAAGAGCGCTGCGACATCTGCAACAATCCAACGCCTGGTCTTCTCTGTCATTGATCATCCACCATACATTCCCGAGTTGGCCCCATCCGCCTGTCACCTGTTTTCAAAACTTAAAGAACATCTTCGAGGATTTCACTTTGATAGTGATGGACCGGTGCAAGCAGAGATGAGGTTGTGGCTCTGTCAAAAAAGTCAAACATTCTACAATGAAGATATCAACAAACGGGCCTCTCGTTGGGAGCAGTGTGTTCGTTGCCAGTTGAGAAATAAATATGTCGATGTGAAGAATAATAATCCTTAAGAATTTTCACATAAAATATTTGGAGTCATTTATTTTCAGTACGCTCTCTCATTTTTTCTTCATGTTGAATATCAAAACATGATTGATTGGTGACTCCATAGAGTGCTGTGTGCACAACGACCATATACGTGAAATTAGAAGGAAGGTCAGCGTTGGCCGTAATTTTGATGGTTTATTGACAGCAAAATCGATTTTCAGTCACATAATGATCATCTTCAGTGCTGTAGTGTACAAATTAACTCATAGGTACTGGTGTCAAGTTATTATCAGTAACCACAGCTATGAAACGATCAAAAAATATCACAACAATATTATTGTGATCGTTTCATAGCTTTGGTTACTGATAATAACTTTACACCAGTGCCTATGAGTTAATTTGTATGCTACAGCATTTAAGGTGATCATTATGTGATTGAAAATCGATTGTGCTGTTAATAAACAATCAAAATTACGGCCAACGCTGACCTTCCTTCTAATCAAAACATGATTTATACTTCCATTTACAAATTTTATGTTCAGTTACTTGCTTAAAAATCCTGCAGAAAAGAAAAATAATAATAAGTAAAGAAATTGATTGAAATAATAAGAAAATAATAATAATAATAATAATAATAATAATAATAATAACGTTAACAGGAAGGCCACCTACACATGGCAACAACAATATATGCGGAGGTATCTGCTGGAGGGAGTTGTAATCACCTCGCCCCCTCCCCTCCCTCTTCAGAACCCTAAACCGGGCGCAGCAGCTAAGTGGTTAATTCAAGACCCACCTTAAGAAATCAGGTCGTGTGTCATTTAAAATACTGCAGAAACGGAAATTGGAAAACCTAATCAGTAAGTGCGCTTCTGTGCGCTGGCATCGATTTCAGTTGGAGTCATTCCTGTTTAGGCGAGTGTTGTCTCTTAGCGAGTGTGCAAACGCTCAATAAGCAAAGACCTCAGAGAGGTTGTGGATTCGTGGCGAGGTTTTCATTAAAGCCAAAAAATTATATTCGTTTTCGGGGAAATTTGAGTGGGGAGTTTTTGTGTCATTCTTTCACAACTGACTTTGAACTAATCATTTTGTGGTCAAAGCTCTTTCCGTGGCCGCGTTTGCTTCGTAATGTGTAATAAGGAAATGTGGCTCTGCCTTGATCACACACAATTTTTCTTTGAGAGTCTAGTTTACAAGGAAAATATTTACAGATCTGAAGATGGCCACTGAACTGGCTGAAACTGGTCGTCTGTGTAACAAAACTTGTAATCTAGGCAATAAAGTGTTCTGAAAGGGTACTAGACTCTCAGATATAGAAAATCGTTTCGTGCTTTACTGACGATGTGAGGTAATCATAACATACATGTTCCCGAGAAGTTTCTCCATCTTCACAACCACAGACACACAGAACATAAACGCACAGAACAGAAACACACACAACGCATCTGGAAACAACAACAACAACAACAAACAAAAGGCAAACACTCACCTACAAGAACAAAGCAGCTCACAGTACAGGCAATATATTAAAAAAAAAAAAACATGGACTGAAAATTGCCTACAGAACAGACAACTCTATACAGAAGAAACTGAGCCTAACTAATATTAACAAAGACAAACACAACACTTCTGGTATCTACCAACTCACGTGTCAAGACTGCAGCTCAATTTATGTTGTACAAACAAGTAGAAATTTCGACATGAGATTCGCTGAACACGGAAGGGCACTTAAGAGTAACAGCAGTCATTCCACATTTGCAGATCATCTTATGCACGAGAAATACAGATCAACAGGCATAAACACAGACTTAAAAATTCTTAAATTCAGCAATGACCCTCCACATAAACTTATAATACAAGAAAATTATCATTTAGAAAAAGCCATAGCAGAAGGAAAAGAAGCGGTGAATGAATACACAGCACTATGCAGTGGAACCCTGTTCGCAGCTCTAAAGTAATGATCAGAAAACCAAGACACATTACTTACACACACACACACACACACACACACACACACACACACACACACACACACACACACACACACACACAAGCAAACAAAAGACACACATCCCACAGCCTAATGTCACTGAAAAATTCTAACTTCCTGCCCAAAACAACCAGAACAAAATGACAGAACAAGTGAACAGTGAAACAATGTGTGTTAGGAAGCTGCACTCAAACACTCCGTAGAACCACGAAAACGCGAGATCTACAAAAAATAAGTACACACAGTTAGCTACATAGTCTCTTCCCCCCTCCCCAGTCAACATTTCATAAAGTATAATCACAATCAGCAAACACTTCAACACATTTTTCGAAAAATATTACTGTTACTTAATAAATGCTAGTGAAAGAGTAGGACGGAGAAGCTTTGATTACAACATAATATAACGACAGTAGTGCTATAGAGAGTATCATATTAGGCCCGACAAATAACAATAATTGTGAAAAATTGAGTAATGAAACAACGATAAACGCATATTAATTGCAGATGACATAGTGGAAAGCAATAATTGTAGCTGTGCTGCAGTTACGAAACACTTGTGAATACCAATATGTAATAATAAGATATATATTAATTCTTCTTGTTAATATTTCAGTCAATACTTGTAGTAAAGTAAATACTACAGAGGGGTCCCAAAAAATGTATCCACTGTTTAAAAGTCCATAACTTGCAAGCTAATTGACGGAGTTGTATCATTTTTGGTGAAAGTGTAGCTTAAAGTCCAACTTAAAGATATCACTGTAGGTGTTCGAAATGGTCGCCATTAACATCCATTAACATCCCCACAGGTAAAAGTCCAGAGGAGTTAGGTCTGGGGAACGTGGTGGATACTACACAGCACCTCTACGGCCTATCCATCTTCCTGGTAGATTTTCGTCGAGATACGCTCTAACACGATTTTGGTAGTGGGCTGGGGCACCATCTTGTTGAAAGTAAATTCTTCCGTCTCCATACAAGTCTCGGATGCCAGGTAAAATGGATGTCTGAAGCTTCTGAAGGTACACCTCTCCGGTAACTGTGCCGTCAAAGAAGAATGGCCCAATCAAGCCCCGGTAAGAGAACCCTCACCACACATTTAATCCTGGCAAATTCACGGCTTTGTCTACATGGACGTTCGGATTTTCGGCGGACCAGTAGGTGCAATTGTGGCGATTTACTGTACCATTGAGTTTGAACTGTGCCTCATCAGATCACACAATCATCTCTGCAAACTCTTCATCGTTGCGCACCATGTTAGTAAACCACTCGCAGTACTCCATTCTACGATCTGGGTCGTCCTCGTTCATCGCGCGTAGCAATCGGGGGATGTAGCACTTCCACTTTGCTGTCACTATGGCTCTGAGCACTATGGGACTCAATTGCTGAGGTCATTAGTCCCCTAGAACTTAGAACTAGTTAAACCTAACTAACCTAAGGACATCACAAACATCCATGCCCGAGGCAGGATTCGAACCTGCGACCGTAGCGGTCTTGCGGTTCCAGATTGCAGCGCCTTTAACCGCACGGCCACTTCGGCCGGCCCACTTTGCTGTCTTCAAAATTCGCCGAACACTTGAGGGACTCACTACAGTTTCACGGGCACACTGTCTCACAGACTTCTGTGGTGAGCGAGTGAATTGTTGTAACACACGACGGGAGTTAGCTGGACTTGTTACTGTTACAGGTCGTCCAGATCGTTGTTTGTCTACATCTTTAACTCAGCCTTCGGCCTCAAATTTGTCTCGAATGCGACGAATCGTTAAACGTGTCGGTGGCTTTGTTTGATACTCATTTCGCCATTGACGTTGAACCTCGTTAATGTTTTCGTACTTAAAATACCACTTCAAAACTGACTTCCTTTCCTCCAATGTAAGCCTTGTGCCAGCCATGTTTACTCGAGTAACTAGGTGCAACAAACAACAAAACACTGACTATCTGGCGACTGTCATCTGACAAAACAAAACAACGCAATACAACGCTTGTGTGGTGATTGCCGGAACTACAAACTATTACACTACCAAAGATGAGACAACTCCGTCAATTAGTTTGCCAATTATGGACTTTTAAACAGTGGATACATTTCTTTGGACCCCTCTGTATAATCTCAAAAAACTGGTTAATATCATAATGCCTAAATACTTTGTGTATTGTACAACAGACAATAAAAAGTCCACTTGGAGAAACTTCTTCAACACATGTATGGGTAGTAACATAAGAAAAACTATGTTTGCTCATGACTCCGGACCGTATGCCTGCTTTGCTGTTGTGGAAATTAGCGTCGAGAGTTGCTAGTAGTCAGTTGGAGGCAGTGTACCGAAGTGTAAGCGGTGAACATATTCCATTCCAGCGGCCGGGTCTCGGAATCTTTCCTGAAAGTAGCTGCACAGCTGAAGGGCATTTAATTATTAAAATCTGTGTTATAAGATGTTTAACCTTATCTCGCTGGTCAGAGCGAGGCTAGCGAGCCTCAGTTAAACCGATTTTACATGTGTGTCGGTGGAAATAATTAATCCGTGTCCGCGAAAAACTTTTTCAATCAAATCTACGAAGCAGTACGTGGAGTAATTCATCTGGCGCGCCGCACATCGCCATCGATCCAGGCCACGGCCGCTACTGCGACGTAGCGTGACGCCACACAAGCTCCGAGGCACGGACGAAAGAACGTTTAAACGAGGTCTTCCGACGCTAGACAGTGGATCAATGGAAACGTGTGTCGCCTGGTCCCATAAATCACGTTGCTTAATACACCAGGTCGATGATCGTGTTCTGATATGCCACCATGCAGGCGAATGCCTGCTCTATACGTGCACCGCGTCACGGACGCAGGCCGGTGGAGGCCGTAGTATGTTATGGCGGGCATTCATCCGAGCTTGTATAGGGCCTGTTGTAGTAACCGAAGGCATCATGATAGCTGTGGACTACCTGAACATTATCTCTCTGTGCGTGATGCCCCGACGGCGATGGCGCCTTCTAACAGAATAACTGACCGCGCCACAAGCCCATCATCGTACGACAGTGGTTTGAGGTTCACAATAGGGAACTCACTTTGATGTATTGGTCATCGAGTTTTCCTGAGCTGAACCTGATGGGAACACATCTATAACACTTCGGGCGCCAGCACTGCGCTGGGGATGGCAGTTATCGTTGAAACAACCGGTTTTCAGTTATATCGACCTTTTCCAGGCGAGTGTAACCAGAGTGCGAAAATCGTTCAAACTACCTATTTCTGAAATAACCGATTTTCGTTTTTATTCCTGTTACACTGAAACGCCAAAGAAAGTGGTAAAGGAATGCTTACCCGCTTACCCAAATACATAGATACAGTGCTTTACTTCTAAAAAAAAAGTTTGAGGGTACTCCGACATTGGATATAATGCAGCGAAAATTACTTATAACTGAAGCATGGGATACCACCCGTCTGCTTTTAGCCATGACGTCATCAACATCATGGTAGCGGGACCGTAGAGACATCTATCGGTAGCTCGGCGTTTGAGCGTACGCATATCCGTTTAGCACTACCATCGCCCACTATTAGCCGGCGAGCGCACTACATGCTTGTCGAACTGGCTGCCAGCGATTCAGTTGTCGAGAACGGTTGCTGGAGATTCGAAATGCTTGAAACAGTCTATGACATCGCTTTTCCCACCAAAAACAGCACTGGTATCGTTCATATTGCGATTACCAACACGAAAAAGTGAAATAAAAAATTCACGTCCTTGAAATAAATCTTTGACACTCTTCCATGTTCTCAACATCTTAAAAAAATTCCTTTGTCGACGAAAACGTTTAGGGGTACTCATCTCCCAGCGTCCCCCAGAAAAAAAGCACTGCATAGAATACGGCGCTGCTGTTGGGAACGCCTATATGACAAGTGTCTGGCGCAGTTTTTAGATCGGTTACTGCTGCTACAATGGCAGGTTATCAAGATTTAAGGGAATTTCAACGTGGTGTTATAGTCGGCGCACGAGCGATGGGGCACTGCATCTCCGAGGAAGCAATGATGTGGGGGTTTTCCAGTACGACCATTTCACGAGTGCACAGTGAATATCAGGAATCGAGTAAAACATCAAATCTCCGACGTCGCTGCGGCCGGAAAAAGTTCCTGCAAGAACGGGACCAAAGACGACTGAAGAGAATTGTTCAGCGTAACAGAAGAGCAACCGTTCCGCAAATTGCTGCAGATTTCAGTGCTGGGCCATCAACAACTGTCAGCGTGCGAACCATTGAACGAAACATAATCGATATGAGCTTTTGGAGCCGAAGGCCCACGCGTGTACCCTCTATGACTGCACGACACAAAGCTTTAAGCCTCGCCTGAGCCCGTCAACACCGACATTGGACAGTTGATGACTGGAAACATGTTGCCTGGTCGGACGAGCCTCGTTTCAAATTGTATCGAGAGAATGAACGTGTACAGGTATGGAGATAACCTCATGAATCCATGGACCCTGCATGTCAGTAGGGGACTGCTCAAGTTAGTAGCGGCTGTGTAATGGTGCGGGGCGTGTGCAGTTGGAGTGATATGGGCTCCCTGATACGTATAGACACGACACTGACAAATGACACATACGTAAGCAACCTGCCTGATCACCTGCATCCATTCATGTCCATTGTGCATTCCGACGGACTTGGGAAATTCCAGCAGAACAATGCTGCACCGCACACGCGCAGAATTGCTACAGAGTGGCTACAACAACACTCTTCTGAGTTTAAACACTTCCGCTGGCCACCAAACTACCCAAATATGAACATTATTGAGCATACCTGGGATACCTTGCAACGTGCTCTTAACGGATTTATGGACAGCCCTGCAGGATTCACGATGTCAGTTACCTCCAGTATTACTTCAGACATCAGTCGAATCCATGCACGTCTTGTTGGGGCACTTCTGCGTGTCCGCGGGAGCCCTTTTACACAGGTGTACCAGTTTCTTTGGCTCTTCAGTGTATTTCCTGTAATACACGCAGAAATCGAACAAAGATTGGAAAATTTTGACTCGCTCAGTTTCAAGATAAATAGAATCAAAATATTAAATTAAGTAGACATATAACTTACTGCTCTATAGAAAACACCAGTATTCTCCCACTGATTCTAATTTCATGAAACTCTGTTCAAATATCATTTTGTAATTGGAGATCATACCGCTATTTGGGCATTTCAAATAGTCAGTGCCAAAGGCTGAAAATGAAGTTGTGTTAATTTGTCCGTTTTCAAGGGCTAGAAGCAAATAAAAGGCATATTATGTAGACAAAGGCAACAAATCAGTTAGTTTCTATTTTATTGTTTACTATGAATGAATTGTTGTTAAGTTTCTAATTTATTACTGTTAGCATAATTAACTTCCTCTTTTATTATTCTAAAGAAATGGCAGACGGACCTTTAATCTGCTAAAGCAAACGAAGCACTGTTATTCATTGATACGCCACTTCATAAAAATATTTCCAGACTAGCGCTGGTGCCATTCAGCAATGTCCGGCGACGACAACGAGAAGCTACCGTACAGATCAGGCGGGGCCAAGTCTTGCAAATGGTTCAAATGGCTCTGAACACTATGAGACTCAACATTTGAGGTCATAAGTCCCCTAGACTTAGAACTACTTAAACCTAACTAACCTAAGGACATCACACACATCCATGCCCGAGGCAGGATTCGAACCTTCGACCGTAGCAGCAGCGCGGTTCCGGACTGAAGCGCCTAGAACCACTCGGCCACAGCGGCCGGCTCCAAATCTTGCACACTGCACGTACACGTGTATATTAAGCAACGATACACGGCAACAGGGACATTACTGTCTGAGCAGTGCTGTTCCAGTCTTATGCCATGTGCTTGTTGTTCGTTTCTGTCAGCATTGTTAAAAACGTAGCACTGATCGCATTTCCCATTTGCATATTTCAAACCAATACAAATTTTACGAATAAATTTAAAAAAAAGGTTCATTTAAAAACGGAAAATTTTAGCACTGCTGCTATGCCCAAATGATATCTCGGTTTTATACTCGATTGTTTGTGGAAAACAAAACAACGTCTGTTATAAACAAGAGCAAACAAATACCGAAAAATACCGGTTATTCAGAACGAAAATATCGGTATTGCTTTTAACCGGTCGGTTTTTCCCACCTCTTCCGTGCCTACTAACCACCGACACGCAATTTACGGAAATTGCGTGACTTGTCCGTGAATGTCTGATGCTGCATACCTCAGGAAACCTACCAGCGAATTGTCGAATAGCTGCTGTATTGCATACCAAACGCGGACCAATACGCTATTAAGCGAATTGCCAAAACGTTTGGGTCATCAGTTCACATAGTGACCCACAAGTCCTTTAACATTTGAAAATTCACTAATTCACTGAATAATGTGAGGCAAAAATTGACATAGGTGCCTGAAATGACATGGAGTTTTATTGAACCCAAAAAAGAGCTCGAAATTACCAAAAGCAATAATTAGCATAACAATTAATTTTAATACTGGAGCCAAGACTGCTTGTTTCCTCATGTCATACATACTGGTTACTGTACCATCCCTGTTATGAAACGAAAAAAAAAAAACCTTTTAAGACTCAAGTCTGCGCATTCCATTTAGGCTTCAAAGAAACCCGTCGTTAGCTGTATACAGTACGGCGAGAAACACGACTACAGTGTTGTCACACTCCAAAATATCTGCGAGTAACGCTTGTCAGAAATCTTACTTTCAAAAACTACTGTATGAACAACAAAATGAAATCTCCACACGAAACAATCTGATTCGTAAACTGGTAGGGTCAAAATGGGGGCATACTCTTCAACACTCCGTGTATCTGCAATGGCCCTGTGTTTGTCTGGTATCGGGGTCAGTGAATCCTGTAGACTAATTGCAGGTTGCGTCAAGCCTACTCCAGCAGATAAACTTTATTACATGCTTGAAATAGCGCCACCGTATGTACGCGGAGGAGTGGCTGCTGATAAGGAATGACTTACAGTGGAGCAGAAGAGCGGCAAACTGGTACATGAGCATGCCCCTCCTCCACAACCGCTGAGCACCACGGAGAGCTAGCCACGATCATCTAAGAATTAAAACTCTGTGGGGGATCGGCACTCGAACTCGGTAAGTGCTGCAGTAGTCAAAGGTCCCAGGTTCGAGTCCCAGCCTGGCACACATTTTTAATCTACCAAGAAGTGTCATTACATCTCGCTCTTCGCTGCAGAGGGAAAATTCATTTGGAATTTTCTAAGAAGCTTACTGTGAATCCCGACAAGGCGAAACTGGAAATGTGGAAGAACAGACCACCTCTACTCTGCAGAAGGATGAGAACAGCCGAGCAGCTACTCCCTGGACTCAGGTGGTTGGTACGGAAGTCGCTAAATAGGTTACAGTCCAGAATGGGAAGATCGATGGACAACATGAAGAAATTAGACTTTAATGCTGACGACGCTTACTGTGAATCCGCACAAGAGTAAATTACAAGCCGAGCTTCAATGTCTTCTCTGCCCAGCATCGCGAGCAGAGTGCCTTGGAGATTGCGAAGTTCTGAATACGTGCGATATGATGCTACTGTATTTATTCTTTTTTCTAGCAGCCAGGACAGCCATGAGTGTTAAGGCGCCACTTCCAGGTCAGGAAGGAACGCCGGCCCATGGTGGAATCCGCCCGGCGGATTACCGACGATGGTCGGTGTGCCTGAATGACCGGATGTGATTTTTAGGTGGTTTCTCACATTCCAGTAGGTGACTGTCGGGCTATTTCCCAAGTCCCGCCGACCGGGGTGGCCGAACGCTTCTAGGCGCTACAGTGTGGAACCGCGCGACCACTACGGTCGCAGGTTCGAATCCTGCCTCGGGCACGGATGTGTGTGATGTTCTTACAAGGGAACCTCCCCATCGCACCCCCCTCAGATTTAGTTATAAGTTGGCACAGTGGATAGGCCTTGAAAAACTTAACACAGATCAATTGAGAAAACAGGAAGAAGTTGTGTGGAACTGTGAAAAAATAAGCAAAATATACAAACTGAGTAGTTCAAGGGAAGATAGGCAACATTAAGGACGATGGGAACGCTGGAGCGCCGTGGTCTCGTGGTAACGTGAGCAGCTGCGGAACGAAAGGTCCTTGGTTCAAATCTTCCATCAAGTGAAAACTTAAATTTTTTATTTTCAGTTTATGTGACAAACTCTTATGTTTTCATCACTTTTTTGGGAGTGATTATCACATCCACAAGAAAACCTAAATCGGGCAAGGTAGAAGAATCTTTTTACCCATTCGCCAAGTGTACAAGTTAGGTGGGTCGACAACATATTCCTGTCATGTGACGCACATGCCGTCACCAGTGTCGTATAGAATATATCAGACGTGTTTGCCCGTGGAGGAATCGGTTGACCTATGACCTTGGGATCAAATGTTTTCGGTTCCCATTGGAGAGGCACGTCCTTTCGTCTACTAATCGCAAGGTTTTGCGATGCGGTCGCAAAACACAGACACTAAACTTATTACAGTGAACAGAGATGTCAATGAACGAACGGACAGATAATAACTATGCAAAAATAAAGAAAGTAAAATTTTCAGTCGAGGGAAGACTTGAATCAAGGACCTCCCTTTTTTTTTTTTTTTTTTTTTTTTTTTTTTTTTTTTTTTTTTTTTTTTTTGAGTCTTCCCGTTCAGCAGCTGCTGACGCTACCACGAGACCACGGCGCTCCTGAGATGAGATTATCCTTGATGTTGCATATCTTGCGCATGGACTACTCAGTTTGTATATTTTGCTTTTTTTTTCATAGTTCCACACAACTTCTTCCTGTTTTCTCGATTGATCTGTGTTCAGTTTTTCAAGGCCTATCCACTGTGCCAACTTATAACTAAATCTGAGGGGGGTGCGATGGGGAGGTTCCCTTGTTAGGTTATTTAGGTTTAAGTAGTTCTAAGTTCTAGGGGACTGATGACCTCAGAAGTTAAGTCCCATAGTGCTCAGAGCCATTTGAACACAAGTCCCGCCTCAGCCACACGATTCGCAAACATTTAGAAAACTTTTGCTGACTTTCACAATTCCGTGCCGGCGGGTAATAGGGTGGCGACAGGAAGGACATCCGGCAACCTCGTAAATTAAACGTTCCACATCCGTTAGTAACCATGTCGACCCTGCGGCAATGTGGGTCAAAGTCACAAGAAAAAGAAGGATTATTCTCATTCCTGGTGTGATTGCCAGTCTCAGTGTTTCTGTGTTTCTGACTCAAGAATAATAATTATAACGATTGAACTCAGGATATGCTGAGTCATTTAAAGATCACTTCTTTGCGTATGTACTTTCCTCTGCTAAAGGTGGAGCAGCAACATGTCGTCTACGCCACGGGCGGACTCATCAGAACATCCAGGCGCCACGCAACCGGCAACGGACCGGGAAGTGGTAAGTGCTGGGGCGGGCCAGCTTCACAACCTGTTTGTCCGGTTTCCGGTGAGCAGACGCTCTCACGTACTGTTTTGGGAGCGCACCAAGCAAAGCAACACGTAGAAATGAGAGCGACACCCAGCACACAGCGTAGAAAAATGTACTGAAACTCCGAGTAATATGAAGTCGTCTGGCCTTTTACGTATAGTCATAGCCCTCTGCATCAGCGAGAGGACCCACAAGTGTGTATTTCGTCTCATCACATTAAACAGGGAGTCTTTTATGTTATGATGAGAGGACAGCAACCAATTTAAGTGGAGACCTGCATTCTATTTTAGCCGATGACGAAGCGAGTGTGGTACGCATTTTAAAATTTTGTAAAATGTCCAGACTTCATCCTGACTGTTGGATTGAAGGTTGTAGTGTGTTGCAGAGTGTCTAGCGTATCCTTTGTTTAGTGATATTGGTTATATCCTTTTAATACCTTTTTTGCAAACTTTCTCTTTTCCTTTTCCCCACCTCTCAAGAACTGACACATGACAAGCTCTTGTGGCATTTTCTTAATGTATTTGCGTATGTTTTCGACAAGAGAAATTTTAGAAAGTATTTTATTCTTTTATTCTGCAATTTTTAAAACTTTTACTCATTTTAACCGCATCATATCCCCCAAGTTTAGTATGGGCGCTAAAGACCTCGATCTCGTGCACCCAAATAATTCTATCATCATCACTGCGAGTAATAATTAATAAGGTGGCCAATGATAAACAAGGAAGGTTAGCGTTGAAGTCCTGTCGACGACGAAATTATTAGAGAGAGAGCACAATCTCCACCGGGCAAATAAGCTGACCTTGTCCTTTTGAGAGAAACCATTCCGGCATATGGCTTAAGAGATTTATCGAATCTTGGGGAAATGCAAATACAAGTCACTTGTATCGCATAAATAGGCGAAGACATCCACTACTCTTCGAATACGTGTTTGGCGATGAACCACTGGAAACAGTAACTGGTCGGATACACCCAGAAGTACCCAACCGGAGCAACCTAAAGTGGAATCACCAGACAAAACAAACTGTAGGCTGTGCGGCTGCCCTCGTCTGAGGTTCGAGTCCTCCCTCAGGCATTGGTGTGTGTGTTGTCCATAGTGTAAGTTAGTTTAAGTCAGGTTAAGTAATGCGGAGGCTTAGGGACCGATGACCTAAGTAGTTTGGTCCCATAAGACCTTACCACAAATTTCCAAACTGTAGGAAAAGTAAATGTCAGGCTGAGTTTCATTGGGAGAATCTTAAAGAAATGTAATTCATCAATGAAAGAAATGGTTTACAAAACAATTGAGCGACTGATTATTGAGTATAGAACATCAGCGTGGGACTCTTAGCAGGTTACTCTACTAGAAGAGATAGAGAAGAGCCAACGAAGAGCGGCGCGTTTCGTCACGGAATCGATAAATCGCTGCGATGCTCAACGAACTCCAATGGCATACATTACAACAGAGGCGACTTGCATCTTGGAGAGGTTTACTTTCAAAATTCCGAGGACGTACGTTCCAGCATATTACTTTCTCCCACATATATCTCGTGAAATGATCATAACGAGAAATTCTAAGAAATTAAAGTTCATACGAAGATTTACCGACAGTCATTTTTACCACACAGCATTTGCCAGTGGAACAAGGAAAGGGGGAACCGATAGTGGTACCAGAAGTACCGCACAGTAAGGTGGCTGCAGAATATAATTGTGTATGTAGAAATCTGGATGACCGGCTGAGTATTTGAACAACCGTCCTCATGAATGCGAGTGAAATATCTTAACCACTGCGCAAGTTTCGTCGGTGGCGGCCAGTTAGAATATAACAAATGAACGCTTTCGTGCCACAGAGGTCAACAGTGATCACTCCTTTGTTAAGCCTGTAGAGAGAGGAGATGACGGAACACCTTTAAATTTCAGGGCGTTACATTCGATGAAATTCAAATTAATCTCATGAAGGACCAGCATGGGTGTTCATAATGAAGCTATTTTGTGAACAGTTGACATTTTTTGGAGCACCATCTTTGCGTGGTACGTTTTAAAATAGTTACCAGCCGCTAATTTGATGACACGTTCTGAAGACATAAAACATTTTACAGTTTATATGTGTATGTCTGTTCTTTCGGACATGTCCGAAAGAACAGACACCATACACATATAATTACGGCGATCACAAGCCAAAGATCATTTCTGTGCTGATGCACACATACGCTCGAACTCATGCGGGAATAGACCTTGTCACGAACATCGAGATTAATGAGCAGGGAGCACTAATTTCGTAGTGTGTGGAGTAAGTTGAGAATGTGGGTCTGCTGGAGGGAGGGGGGGAAGTGGGGGGGGGGGGGGAGGAGGAGAGGGTCGTTCTGTGGATAAGTCCGTGCAGCCACGCTAATTCTTGTGTCCTCGAACATTTTGTTCATTTGACGACTGTTCTAATTTTACGGGACGAACTGCCATACAGTGATGCACAGTTTTAAATTGAAAAATATTTGCAGGGGAAATGAACTGCAAACGTCCTTCAGTGTTTTACTCAGATCCGCTTCAAAAATCACTTTGTTTGTAACGAGAAATAAACCGACGCCATACGTCGCTTGAAAAACGTGATGATAAGCAGTTGTTTGGGCCGATTTCAGCTACACACTGCAAACACCAAATTGAAAATACCTGTAGAATTACTAGAGAAAATGCGTCTGACGACTTGTTGAAGGGCCACTCTGTATAATGAATGGCCCCATGTTGGTGCTTACTGTTTGCGAAAAAAATGTTTTAAGCTAAGTTTTATTCCATATGTATTACTTCAAATACCCAATACCTTTAACAATCAGAAATTGAAAATATTTTCAATAATCATTTTTTAAATGTTGTGGAGAAAATAGGATCTAGATCTTCACTAGAAGAGGCAAGGCTACTAATAGAAGAGGCCATCCCTGTGCAGTTTGAAACAATTATAATTCCACCAACCTCTCCCTCTGAAACCAGTAAAATAATAAACTCACTGAAAAGTAAAAGCTCTCTCGGAATTGATGGCATTTCCAGCAAGGTACTTAAAGCTTGTTCCCCACAGATAAGTAGGATTCTCAGCCACGTATGTAATAGCTCTTTGGAGCAGGGTGTTTTCCCCAATAGACTGAAATGTGCCATTGTAAAACCATTGCATAAAAAGGGGGATACGTCGGATGTCAACAACTACTGCCCAATCTCTCTTCTGACAGCTCTATCGAAAATTTTTGAAAAAGTAATGTATTTAAGAGTAGCCTCCCATATTTGTAAAAATAAAGTACTAACAAAATGTCAGATTGGTTTTCAGAAAGGCTTTTCAACAGAAAATGCTATATACGCTTTCACTGACCAAATATTAAATGCTCTGAATAACCGGACATCACCCACTGGTATTTTTTGTGATCTCTCAAAGGCCTTTGATTGTGTAAATCATGGAATTCTTTTAGATAAGCTAAATCATTATTGTTTGAGGGGGGCAGTGCACAAATGGTTTAATTCATACTTAACTGGTAGAATGCAGAAAGTTGAAATAAGTGGTTCATGTAATGTTAAAACAACAGCTGATTCCTCAAACTGGGGGGCTATCAAGTATGGGGTCCCACAGGGTTCGGTCTTAGGTCCTTTACTGTTCTTGATATACATTAATGACTTACCATTCCACATTGATGAAGATGCAAAGTTCTTTTTGCTGATGATACAAGTATAGTAATAACATCCAAAAACCAAGAACTAAGTGATGTAATTGTAAAAGATGTTTTTCACAAAATTATTAAGTGGTTCTCAGCAAACGGACTCTCTTTAAATTTTGATAAAACACAGTATATACAGTTCCGTACAGTAAATGGCACAACTCCAGTAATAAATATAGACTTTGAACAGAAGTCTGTAGCTAAGGTAGCATTTTCAAAATTTTTAAGTGTGTCCATTAATGAGAGGTTAAACTGGAAGCAATACATTGATGGTCTGATGAAACGTCTGAGTTCAGCTACGTATGCTATTAGGGTTATTGCAAATTTTGGTGATAATAATCTCAGTAAATTAGCTTACTATGCCTACTTTCATTCACTGCTTTCGTATGACATCATATTCTGGGGTAATTCATCGTTGAGTAGAAAAGTATTCATTGCTCAAAAACGTGTAATCAGAATAATTGCTGGAGCCCACCCTCGGTCATCCTGCAGACATCTATTTAAGGATCTAGGGATCCTCACAGTAACCTCACAGTATATATATTCATTTAGGAAATTTGTTGTTAATAATCCAACCAAGTTCAAAAGTAATAGCAGTGTGCATAGCTATAACACGAGGAGAAAGGATGATCTTCACTGTGCAGGGTTAAATTTGACTTTGGCACAGAAAGGGGTAAATTATGCTGTCACAAAAGTCTTTGGTCACCTACCAAACAGCATCAAAAGCCTGACAGATAGCCAACTAACATTTAAAAATAAATTAAAAGAATTTCTAGATGACAACTCCTTCTACCCATTGGCTGAATTTTTAGATATAAATTAAGGAAAAAAACAACTTAAACATTAGGTCATGCAATATTTTGTGTAATGTAATATCTGGTACAGACATCTTTTATTAACGTGACACGTTCCACATCATTACGAAGTGTCGTATTCATGATCTATGGAACAAGTATTAATCTAATCTAATCTAATCTAATCTAATCTAGTGCTGAATATCTAATAAAACAAAATAAAAATCAATTTTTCCTCACATCCCTAAATTTCACTTACACATTGCAAATATCCGTGTCATTTTGTTTACAAATATGCACATTTTAACGGATCATTTACAGTTTTCGTTAAAATATACGAGTAATATAACTATAACATATTTCAAATACACTGATGAGCCAAAACGTTATAGCCAACACCCATCGCGAGACTGAATGCCTCCTGGTGGGGCCGCGCGGAGTGGCCAAGCGGTTTGAGGCGCCATGTGACGGATTGCGCGGCCACTCCCGCCGGAGGTTCGAGTCCCCCCTCGGGCATGGGTGCATGTGTTGTTCTTAGCATAAGTTAGTTTAAATAGAGTGTAAGTCTAGGGACCGACGAGCTCAGCAGTTTGGTCCCTTAGGAATTCACACACACACCTTCTGGTGGCGTTGCGGGCGCGTGACTTGGTAAGAAAAGAATACGCGGAGGTGACAAAATTCATGGGATACAACTGAATATCTCGTTGGACCTCTTTTTTTTCGGCATAGTGCAAACCGCAACGTGGCATGGCTCAAATGGTTCAAATGGCTCTGAGCACTATGGGACTCAACATCTTAGGTCATAAGTCCCCTAGAACTTAGAACTACTTAAACCTAACTAACCTAAGGACATCACACACACCCATGCCCGAGGCAGGATTCGAACCTGCGACCGTATCAGTCCCGCAGTTCCGGACTGCAGCGCCAGAACCGCTAGACCACCACGGCCGGCGCAACGTGGCATGGACTCAACAAGTTGCTGGAAGTCCCGTACAGAAATGCTGAGCTAAGCTGCCTCTATAGCCGTCCATAATTGCGAATGTTATTGATGCATGATTTTGTGCACGAACTGACCCCTCTATTATGTCCCATAAACGGATGGGATTCATGCCGGGAGATCTGGGTGGCCAAATCATTCGCTCGAACTGTCCAGAATGTTCTTCAAACCAATCGCGAACAATTGTGGGCCGATGAAAGGCGCATTGTCATACATAAAAATTCCATCGTTGCTTAGGAATATGAAGCCCTTGAATGGCTGAAAATGGTCTCCAAGCAGCCGAACATCAGCGACGACTCATCCATTTCATGCAAACACAGCTCACACCACTATGGAGCCACAACCAGTTTGCACAGTGATCTGTTGACAGCTTAAGTCCATGGTTTCTTGGGGTCTGTGCCACACTCGAACACTACCATCAGCTCTTACCAATTGAAATCGGGACTCATCTGATCAGGCCACGCTTTTCCAACTGTCTATGGTCCATCCATATGGTTATAAGTCCAGAAGAGGCGCTGCCGGCTATGTCATGCTGCTAGGAAAGGCAATCGCATCGGTCGTTCGCTGCCATAGCCGATTAACGCCAAATTTCGCCGCACTGTCGTAAGGGATACGTTCCTTGTATGTCACACTTTGGTTTCTGGGGTTATTTCAGGCAGTGCTGCTTGTCTATTACCATTGACAACTCTACGCAAACGCCGCTACTCTCCGTTGTTAAGTGAATGCCGTCGTCCACTGCGTTGTCCGCTGTGAGAGGTAATCCCTGAAATGTGTCATTCTCGGCAAACTCTTGACACTGAGGATCTCGGAATATTGAATTGCCTAACGATTTCCGAAATGGTATGTCTCATGCGTGTAATTTCAACTACCATTCCGTGTTCAAAGTCTCTTGATTCCCGTCGGGCCGCCGTAATCACGTCGGAAACCCTTTCACATGACTCACAAATGACATCTCCGCCAATGCACTGCCTTTTTATATCTTTTGTAAGGGATACTAACGCCGTCTATCTGTATATGTGCACGTCGCTATCACATGACTTTTGTCACCTCAATGTATAAACGGATCAAGACGCATGGGGAATCCGACAGTCTGGTTGGAGTCCAGACACCACTTGGAGCTCGTTAGCGTTTTATGTGGCGTTCTCGATGCGAATCTGCAAAGTTCTTTTTCCTGCTAGAGTTTGGACAGTATAGTGACAGGCAAGTGATTAGGGACAGTCTTGACTGCAGACAAGAAACGAGGATTTTTACAAAACCTGAGTCCCTGTAGCGCCGATAGTGCTTAGAGCCATTTGTCACCGAGACGTCGAAACGCATCTGGTCTCAAGGTCGACTCTACCTTATCAGAAGTGTCTTATGGGTATTCAAGAGAAGAAGAAATGGAAGCAGTTACCAAATCAACGCGTCCCTAAGTTGAACTGGAATATGCGCATCCAGAAGCGGCCAGAAGATCTAGTCTTCCGAACGAGCCCACACACAAAGTAACCACACATGCAGCTTTTACGGACGCCGAATTCAAGACAGTCACAAATGCAAGAGGAAAGAGAAGAATCTCTTGTCAACGAAAGGCGCCTTGAAGAACCAACCTCTAACGCTCACACTTTAAACAACTTTGAAAGTCTCTCTAAAAACCGTGGTAGAGAAGAGCGTATGAAACCCGGCAATACCAAACATAGCAGCGACGTAACGGAACAAACTAACCATACTGCCACTGGTTACATATCATACGACGAAACAAATCGAGCAAATAAAGCTATGACTAGATCCCTGCGTGCTTTATACAAGGGCGAGAGTGTTAAATACCATTTTGAACCGATGGAGGAGTACAGAACGAACAGCTATTAATGGAGAAGCATAACACACACGTCTTCAGCCACCGGAACCCGAAAGAAAGGGATCTGAATGCAATCCTGAAAGACCTCCCCGAAGGAGTTCCCGCAGAAGAGATCGAGAGCGAAATAAGAAACAGGGAATATCAGATAAATGAAATCCGTTAGCACAGAAAGAGAGAGCCAGAGACTAGAGAACTGATACCTCTTTCAGTCAACGTGATTATGCTACACAAATATGAAAAGTCAGAGAAGATGTACAACGAAAGATATCGACAGTACACAAGCATCTACGTTGGAAACTATGAGCCAAAGACAGGTAACTCCCGGCAAAGGAAAATAAATTGAGATCAATATAGAAGATATCTATGCTACATCAGTAGACCAATGGTAGCAATGAACACAGAAACAATAGAAACGGCTGTAACATACTGAGGGGCGGCAGGCCATTCCAGCAAGGTCTTATTTTACTTTTACTAACGAATTGTCGGACAGGTTAATTTTCGTTGTATTTTCTATTTCATTCAATACATCAACTTGAATGATCACTTGATGAACGTACTGAAGATTTAGATTAATGACTCCTTTTCTTTCTCATTTTATGATCAAACTTATTACAGGTGTTACCTTCATATTATTTACACTTTAACTCTGTTTTGGGGAGGCAAATACCCGAAGGGGTTCTGCGTACAAGTGTCTTGGGAAGTCATTTGTACCCACTACTATGCCGAGGACGGAAGCTACCCTTTGTGGTGGTCAACACTAGCCTCCTTACAACGATCAGCTGGCTCGGAGGCCAGCAAGGTACCGTGCCTCCTGTGAGTAACCCAGCTCTACAGCTGGACGTTCCTTTTGGTAGGAACTATTTCTGCAGGCCTGGGAAGTGGGGCTGTGGAGGATGAGGTAACATCTTTCGAAAAATTCTTGGGAACCACGACCCAAATTTTCCTTTCATTTCTTACTCACGGGGCATTCCGTAGTGCGTGAGAAGAAATTTTCAGGGCTCTTTCTACTTGCTCTAGCATGTGGATTGGCCGACCCATACAAACTTGGTGGGAGCAAAAGTTACTACCATAACTCTGTCATTGGAGGAGCGTTCGCACCATGCCCCGCGATTGGCAGAAGCAGCAGCGGGAGAGCGCCGCATCAAAGTTAATGAGGTAAGTTAAGGCATATTGGAGAGGACACTCTTGGTTCAGTCTCCGTGCACTTCACACACAGTAATTCTATGCTTGGTCTGGAGCCGACGCCAGCCTTGTGCTGGGTTCAGAGTTCTGCGGCTTGGTCGGATTTCGCTGATGAGACGTGGAAGCATGGTGTGCATAAGCTCTGCTGCCACGAACATAATGAGAGTGTTTGGTAATGCTCGGTTAGGAAAAGTAGGCAACTTTCAAGTTGTCGGCTCATCTGAAATGTGCAGGAGGCAGGGAGATCACTCACACAACCTCCCACATTATTCTTTCTCTGTGCAATTATACAGGTGGTCATTCACGTTGTCAACTAATGTAAATGGCAGTCGGGATCTTTTAATTAAGTTTCGTAAGAACCTTCCGGTCTGTAGAATCTAACTCATTTCGCTTTGTCTCTGAATTTCTACCTGTTTTCTTTTCGCTTTTACTCCGTTTTTAATTTTGTTTTATACAATTCTAATTGTCCACTTTTGTAAATTCAAATGGAAATTTATTTTAGGTCAACCACTCTCAGTGAAATGACGGAATTACAAGCGAAACCTTGCCGGTGGCGACCCAAATGTTATTCTTACTATAGTTTTTATTCTTTATTCCTTTTGTTTTCTAAAGTCAACCCAATATCAGAGGAGTTTTGAATGACCATTTCTCTTGGATTAGCGTTAATAAATAACATTTTTAGCAGAACAACCGGCATTATTTCATAGCTGGAATTTCATCTTCGCGAGTTGTCTCAGCCTCAAGCTGATGTGTTATGGCCACTGTGATGTAGTAGTGTGTAACAGTGTGCAATCGCACAGTAACCATCAGCTTAGTGGGGACGGCCTATTTCACTATATCTGGGGTGGCAGGGATTAGCACAAGCTAACTTATCCTCCCACGAGATATCTCTTAGGAAAGCTGACGTTTGACGGCTCAGCCAGCATTGGGTACAGTTTCATCATCATTTTATAAGCACACGTCCTGGCTTCTCGCATAAGTGGTGTGTTCCTGCCAGGATTTTTGGTCAAATTCGAATTTTAGTTTGATTTGTTCACGTAGTCTGAAAAATTTTGATCGCATGACAGTGGGAAATTTTTTTAGGCATCTGAGTAAAGCAGGAACAAACTTGGGGATTATTTTTGAGTAATGTGAGCGAATACTTTGCGTGTTTAACAGTAAGTTGCAGCACTTCTGTTGATTTGGTTTCTGTTTTTAATCTGTGAACTTGGTCCACTTTGTTGTTGCTTACTGCGTTATGTGCACAAGGACGTGAGATTTTTCACACTCGAGACATAGAAGAGACAGGTAGGTTTCAGCGACGAACTAACAGATTTAGTTCGAATGTTGACGAGGAGCCTGAGTCGAGGTAAGACAGACGTGAAGCGTTTAACAGCGCTCTTGCATGCAGAGGCAGACGATAGCATGTGGGATTTAGTCATGGGCGAATTGTCATGACAACTAGACTCTGACAGTGAAGGCATTGAGAAAATTCAGGATGTCGTAGAAAATGATTGCAGTGAGAGCAATGAGACAGTAATGAAGGAACTGAGTGATATGACTTCGGGGCCAGAAATCGCAGGGGAGGCGAGAGTATTGGTAGCACAGAAAGTGCGAAAGCTCATGTGAGCCAACCAGTCACAACAGCCACAACGGTGGTAAAGCAATGAAAGGAGCTTGACGGAATTAAGAACCCAAAGCTGCTACATATTAACCAAAATAAGGAAATGATTCAGAAACTAGAGGAACGATTCACGAAACAGGATAAGAAATACGAAGAGTCGGATAAGAGAGATGATAATAGGGAAAAGAGGCTAGAGGAACGATTCGCGAGAGAGACCAAAGAATTAGACATAAGGTTCAAAAAATCTGAGGAAAGACTAGTGGGTAACAAGGAATTTGATGACGCTGTTGTCCAGTTCGATTCCATAATAGTGGAAAACCAAGGCCCAATGGTGCCACTGCACCCCGGGTTTGCGGGCATTAAATTTGGAGTAAATACGTTACCCGACTGAACGTAAGAGAGTACAGGGGAAGTAAAGGAAGCTGTAGGGAACACCAAGGGAATACGCAGTGATGTTTGTGAGGAGGACAGAGGACAGATCAGTTGTCGAGCCAGGACAGGAAGCTTGCTGAGGTGCAAGAGGTGGTAATGGGAGTTGTGCTTGTTACTACTACAGCATACCTGCTAAGTAAAGTTAAACTGAGTTCAGATGGTACGGTACCAACCAGTAACTGTGAGTAACAGCTGTTCAGGTGGAGGTAGCGAGGAATGAGCTCACAACCGCAGAGACTCTTTGTGTTGGGAATATGTATGGTTGTATGTTTGCTGTGGCACCAAGAATTTACACTTCAGAACATGTCAGGTCTTTTCTGAAGATTAGAATATTTCCACTTATGATGTCAACTGAGAACGGATTGGTTGCTCATTTGCTTTATAATGATAGAAGTGGACGAAATGGAGCTCGTGGACGTTTAGAAACTATCGGATTTAGTGAGGAAAGTTTTCAGCCAATACTGCGCCGTGTTCTAATTTATGTGGTACCACAGTCAAGAGATTTGGAGTGGACTTGGAGAAAAGTGAAAATTAGGTGTTAGGCTTCTGCTGGGTCCAATAGAGAGTTCAGTATCCGGAAGTGTGTGCGGACCATGCTCTCTGAGGGTATTTTGTATAAAGTATTTAGGGTTCCTTTGTATACATGGTACGGCAAGTTGAAAAAGAGAGGCAGGGTGAGATAGGGTGATATATACTTGTGTATGATAAACCCTTTCTCTCGAAAATTTTTCTCATTCGTACCTTCTCTGTATTACCACAGATGAAGTGTCACTGATCTCTTTTGTACTGAGAGCTGCCTATTCGCTTCCACCGCCCTGTGTGGAATGCGTAAGTTTTAACAAATGTTCAACAACCTGCAGTCTTCTACAGTTGTTGTCACCTGGGCAGTAAACAGCACGTAGGTCGTGAAACCGTTATCTTGAGGCTTTAACTAACTCTTAGCGAGTAATTGATGTTATGTGGATAACTAAATTTCCGATTAGTTTGTTTATATGGGATGCCCCTCGCTCTTTATTGGCAGAACGCGAGAAACTGCACAATTACATTCCACTTTAGAGTCACAAATTATTTCCATTCTTCAACAAAATAATGTACTGTGTATTTAACGACATATCCATGTAACCATACATTGCTAATGAAGACTTAACCCGATGCCGACAGCGGCAAACAACATGTCTGCCCTCCGAGACTGCCGAACCAGCAATAATCTTACAGCCGAACCACTTCCATCCAAGTTAGGCGCCAACCCAAGATCAACGAAGTGCTTCGTCTGCCTTTTCGTTTAGCAGTTGTTTCTTATTTTGCCGGTTATTAATACCTGTGAAATAATGGAATGGTAACATGCTACTGAGAGATGCTTTAATGTGAAATGCAAGTAAATATGCTGTTTAGTTTGTCTAATATTAGTAACAGGAGATTATCAATTTGGAGCGCAACTTCTGAATGTAGCAGCCAACCGCGGAGAAGGCACAAAATTGAGGGGGTCTTTCTCGCGATACCCGTATCGAACAAACCATCTGCCATCGGTACCTCACACCACATTTCGTCATCTTGCCACTGCTGCCTTCTCAGCTGCTCTAAGAAGAGATTCGTGTACCTGAATGTGATGGCTGCAGAGCAGATATATTACAAAGGCAAGACGGACAGTATCAACATGTCTTGTGTGTTAAGGAGGTTGTGTAAGTGTATTTCTCAAATCAAAAGATTTTTGTATTCAGAGGACATATGCGTAAATATAAATGAGAAAAAACACTCAGTAATTCTGGTACCCAGAAAGACAGGCAAACCTCGTAAAGCTAGAATCATACTAAGCAAACTTTTAGACAGCAGTAAATTCTCTGGATGAATGTCAATCACGATTCCAGCTGCAGCATGAATGTATTAATGAAAACGCGCTTCGTGCGTAATTTTTTTTTATGTTACAGGAATTCATGAAGTTAAGCAACGCTATCGTGATGTCGATCATGATACACAGCATCGTAATTAGGTACGACAGAGGAAAAGATAAAAGGGACAACATTTCGAGTACTTGATGAGCCTAACGTCAATGACATCAACGCCGCGCGACTACCGCCTTCTACATCTACATCTACATCTACATACATACTCCGCAATCCACCATACGCTGCGTGGCGGAGGGTACCTCATGCCTCTGTACGAGCCCTAATCTCTCTTACCTTATCTTTGTGGTCTTTCCGCGAAATATAAGTTGGCGGCAGTAAAATTGTACTGCAGTCAGCCTCAAATGCTGGTTCTCTAAATTCCCTCAGTAGCGATTCACGAAAAGAACGCCTCCTTTCCTCCAGAGACTCCCACCCGAGTTCCTGAAGCATTTCCGTGACACTCGCGTGATGATCAAACCTACCAGTAACAAATCTAGCAGCCCCCCTCTGAATTGTTTCTATGTCCTCCCTCAATCCGACCTGATAGGGATCCCAAACGCTCGAGCAGTACTTAAGAATAGGTCGTATTAGTGTTTTATAAGCGGTCTCCTTTACAGATGAACCACATCTTCCCAAAATTCTACCAATGAACCGAAGACGACTACCCGCCTTCCCCACAACTGCCATTACATGCTAGCGACGGTTCGCGCGACTGCGCCCGTTGGAGGTTCGAGTCCTCCCTCGGGCATGTGTGTGTGTGTGTGTGTGTGTGTGTGTGTGTGTGTTGTGCTTAGGGTAAGATAGTTTGAGTTAGATTAAGTAGCGTGTAAGCCTACCGACCGATTACCTCAGCAGATTGGTCCCATAGCAACTTATCACAAATTTCCAAAAATGACATCCACGAGGATAAGAGGCGCGAAAGGAGTATAGTTGGGGGAGTATGATGTGCCACTGTAGTGTAAATCTCATGATATCAATGCAAACACGTAATTACAGTTACCGGTAGCGCATGTTGCGATTTGAATTTGTTGTTTTAATCTATAGTTAGTGTTGCATGTTGGATGTTGAGGAATGATCGTTTAACAAGTAGCCTGGGAAATTTATCGAGAACAAACTAACATGATGTGAATGACAGTGCGCGTTCAGTTGTTAGGTTAGGAGGATTTTGTTTAAGTTTTAATGAGCTATGATATTCGCCATTTGTGAAAGCCAGTATTTCTAGACCTAAGTAAAAATTCTTATGATCAATAAATTGAGTTGTATTATTTTTCATTGTTTGTAAGTGACGGTTCTATTGTAAAGTTAAGGCCTTCCATCACTGAATCCTTGTACATAAGTCTATCACTAGCGATTCAAATATAAACATGTAAGGCAACAGAGATAATATGCTGGGCAAAATAGACCGGAAAATACTTGTTTTGTGTTTCGATGGGCGTTGTATTTCCGTTGCATAGTGTTTTAGTTTTCTATTAATTGCAACTTATTATAAAAGTGTGGTGATAAATGTGTAAAATTATATAATGTATTTAGATTTAAGTATTTAAATATTATAAAATGCTGTAAACGAATTGTGGCCATGTTTAGGGATTATTTTGACTAGTGTGGTGTCATGTGACCCGACTCAGGACTGTGGATATGAGCGGGAAAACGAGATCTTTGGTCGTTGGCCGTTGTGGTGGCGAGTTGGGGGCGGCAAAGTGCCGCGAGTGCAAGCATGGACGCGAGTGTATGCGAGGGAACAAAGTGAAAGTGTATGGGTGTGAGACAAACAGTGTACGAATTGCACCGATTATTATTTGTGAACTTAAAAATGCATGGCCACAACGTTAAAGTGTTTCTTTTGAATAAATAAGTTTCAATTTGAACGTATATAGTTCAATTCACTGCACTCCAAAAGCCAGCCAATATCTGACTCAATAATAGGGGCGCAAATGCAACCGTTTAATACCAACCCTCTTTGCAGATGAGCCACGTGAAAAATAGGTAGTAAACGAGCCCGAGTTCACTTGCAAACCGAGCAGTAATTAAACCTGGTTACACGTCATGTAGGGAGTTTCAGAGAAAAATTGTTCTTCATGTATCTGTTGCATTTTTATTAGAATAGTGTGTGATGATAGTTGCTTTAAGCGCACAGATAAGCGGCACGGACAGGTTCACAAAAAAGTGAAACTACTGTGGGGCGGCGAAGCAGGGTGTCTGGCCAGGTGGTGTCGTCACCTGCAGGTCATCGGCGACCGGTTTTCTGAGGGCTTCAAAACACGAGGCACCTACGTACCTTCCCAGGTGGCTGACAATGGCGGTGTTCGTGGCGGCTACGGCTTAATAGGGCGACTCGACCTTGGAGCCACGTGCGAGCGGCCATAATCCGGAGTAAGACAAGCGTAGTAACACGCTGGGCGTAATTAGCCTTTGCACCAGTGGGTTTCTCAGGTCGCAAAAGTAACTTGGCAACAAGGATGTCAGGCGCTTCTACCGAGCATGGCTAGCGCAAACACCCTTTTTCTTCTCCCTGTAAGACAGAGATCAGGGGCCACTGATCACACAGAAAACCATGCACTAGTCATAGAATCTTTTTCTCGTAAGGAAAACTATCTTTTTTCTGAGGCTGATTAACTCATCCTCTGTGCATCACTCTAGAGGTCTCCTTATGAGTCATTGTCATTGCCCAAGGACACTTGTCGATGCATACCTTACTTTTGTATCGAAAATGGCCCGGACTTCTGTGTACAGCTGACAATACCGACACCTCTAAGCACCAGCTATCTTGCCACAGCATCAGGCCCTCCATGACTGAGAAAGCGGACACAGTGTTGGATATAGCACCAACACCGCCAAGCACACTCATGGACAATGCACCCTTCGGTTACGCCACACCTGTCCCACGAAAGAATGTTGTGCAGACGATTTTCATGTGAAGTGAGTTCATTGTGAAACAATACGTGTAAGGCCTGTGTGCTGCTACGTACTAGCTTTTGAGTAGAAAACCAGAAATTTACTGAAAGGATCTCCTGGCAAGGCGATGTTTCGCAATGGTTCAGATGGTTCAAATGGCTCTGAGCACTATGTGACTTAACATCTGAGGTCATCAGTCCCCTAGAACTTCGAACTACTCAAACTTAACTGACCTAAGGACATCACACACATCCATGCGCGAGGCAGGATTCGAACCTGCGACTGTAGCATTTCGCAATGGATGTTTTTGGTCAGTTGGCAGCAGACTTTACGATATTGTACTGCCACAATAAAAAACTGTAAACTATTGATGTGGAATCCGGTTCAAAAATGGTTCAAATGGCTCTGAGCACTATGGGACTCAACTTCTGAGGTCATTAGTCCCCTAGAACTTAGAACTAGTTAAACCTAACTAACCTAAGGACATCACAAACATCCATGCCCGAGGCAGGATTCGAACCTGCGACCGTAGCGGTCTTGCGGTTCCAGACTGCAGCGCCTTTAACCACACGGCCACTTCGGCCGGCGTGGAATCTGGGAAGTTGGTAATAAGATCACATGCAAGAGCTCACTGACACAAGTTTTCTTTATGTACCTTTTTATATTGCATTTTCTATTTCTACTTGTTTTCCTTTATGAGCTGTTTTATTTCTGATACCATGTTCTGCACAGATATTTTAATGTAATATGGTGACCCCATGAGCCATGGACCTTGCCGTTGGTGGGGAGGCTTGCTTGCCTGAGCAAGCAGAACGGAAGGGTATCTGTTGAGAGGCCAGACAAACGTGTGGTTCCTGAAGAGGGGCAGCAACCTTTTCAGTAGTTGCAGGGACAACAGTCTGGATGATTGACTGGTCTGGCCTGATAACATCAACCAAAACGGCCTTGCTGTGCTGGTTCTGCGAATGGCTGAAAGCAAGGGGAAACTACTGCCGTAACTTTTCCCAATGCCATGCAGCTATACTGCATCGTTCAATGATGATGGCGTCCTCTTGGGTAAAAAATATTTCAGAAGTAAAATAGTCCCCCATTCGGATCTCCAGGCGGGGACTACTCAAGATGACATCGCTATCAGGAGAAAGAAAACTGGCTTTCTACAGATAGGGGCGTGGAATTTCAGATCCCTTTATCGGGCAGGTACGTTAGAAAATTTACAAAGGGAAATGGATAGGTTACAGTTAGATATAGTGGGAATTAGTGAAGTTCGGTGGCAGGAGGAATAAGACTTCTGGTCAGGTGAATACAGGGTTATAAATACAAAATCAGGTAGGAGTAATGCTAAGTATTCACCCAGCTTTGAGTCGAACTGTTTCTCTGGCTTTGTTTGAAGCACCTTTGAAAGAAACGTATAGGCTATTAAGAGGAGAGAACAGTCACAATATGAATAATTCAAATGTTTTCGTTGCATTTTTGCTAAACAAAGAAGAGACATCAGCTTATTTAAACATTAGCAACAGAGAAAAGACTACTGTGACGCCGGCCGCGGTGGTCTAGCGGTTCTAGGCGCTCAGTCCGGAACCGCGCGACTGCTACGGTCGCAGGTTCGAATCCTGCCTCGGGCATGGATGTGTGTGATGTCCTTAGGTTAGTTAGGTTTAAGTAGTTCTAAGTTCTAGGGGACTGATGACCACAGATGTTAAGTCCCATAGTGCTCAGAGCCAGCCACTACTGTGATACTTTAACTGAGAAAAGCCCTACTTCATTTTAGTTTACAGCAGATAGATGTGTTTTCTGTTGCTTTAAGCAAATAAGTCACCAGATATTAGTCTGAAACACGTACTACTATCACCGTATACGGAATAAAAACATGTGATGTAATAATGTTATCTGAATGATTGTGACCATAAACACGCAGGTGCAGTTGGTTGTTTGGGGAAGGAGACCAGACAGCGTGGTCATCGGTCTCATCGGATTGGGGAAGGACGGGGAAGGAAGTCGGCCGTGCCCTTTCAGGGGAACCATCCCGGCATTTGCCTGGAGCGATTTAGGGAAATCACGGAAAACCTAAATCAGGATGGCCGGACACGGGATTGAACCGTCGTCCTCCCGAATGCGAGTCCAGTGTCTAACCACTGCGCCACCTCGCTCGGTGCAGGTGCAGTAAAATGTTGGTTGATGTCTTCTATTTAATTAAACAAATTAATAGTGATCTCGATCATTTTTGCTTTTTTTACGAGGGCGTGCTGAAAAGTAATGCCTCCGAATTTTTTTATCCTGTTCTTAATATTGGTTGAGGTATTACACGTCATTCGTATTACTCGGTCGACTTTCCCCCTTCCTGCTGCATGTTCAAACCCTCTGCCACGAGAGGGCTCTGAATTACAGCGAGTAACACGGCGGTGTCGGTGGACGGTGGGTGGCTTGAAACAGAGGGGACTGGACATCTGTAAACAATTTCTTTTGCTTTTTTAGCGTGTGGATGCTGGGTCCCTTAACAACATTTTGACAGGTGATGAAAGCGGGGTTCAGCATTTTGGCCCAAAAAACAAGGGAGTATCAATGGATTTCCACCACAGAGAATCACTGACGCCAAAAAAGTTGAAGACTATGCCATCTGCAGGCATGCCCTCAGTGTTCTGGGATGTTCAAGGTGTGGTGCACTTGCAATTCATGCCTAAAGGTACCGCCGTAAACTCCGCAAGGTACTGCGAGAGCCTCAGACAACTGAAAGAGGAGGAGGAAATTAGTGTTTAACGTCCCGTCGACAACGAGGTCATTAGAGACGGAGCGGGTGAGGGAAGTATGGGGAAGGAAATCGGCCGTGCCCTTTCAAAGGAACCATCCCGGCATTTGCCTGAAGCGATTTAGGGAAATCACGGTAAACATAAATCAGGATGGCCGGAGACGGGATTGAACCGTCGTCCTCCCGCATGCGAGTCCAGTGTGCTAACCACTGCGCCACCTCGCTCGGTGACAAGTGAAAGCACGAATTCGAAGAATTCGTCCACACGTGAAGCACCCTCTCCTTCTGCATGACAATGCCAGACCACATACGAGCGCTTCGACTTCAGCAACAATTCGCCACATTGCGTTCACTGCCATCGATCATTCTCCATAAAGTCCCGACTTGGACCCACCCAATTTTCATCGGTTTAAAAAACTTAAACAACACATTCGAGGACTTTATTTTGATAGTGATGAAGCGGTGCAAGCAGAAGTGAGGTCGTGCCTCCGTCAAAGTGAAACATCCTAGAGTGACAGTGTCAACAAACTGGTCTCTCGTTCGGAGAAATGTGTTCGTCACCAGGGAACGACATCGAGAATTAAATGTGTAGACACAAAGAATAAAAATGTAGACTGTTAATAACGTTTTTTTAATTTCAAAAACTTTAAGAGCTTCGGAGACACACTTCTCTGCCAGACCTCGAAATTATATTTAAGTCCATAAAATCTAACAACGCCTTGTAGAGTGTAAATCCATAGATATGTTTTCTTGTCTAAATCTTTCTCTATATGTCAATGATATAATAGACGTTTATCACTTTGGCCCTTGTAAAACCGTACCTAACAACTTAACATCTGAAAGGACCGAGAGTAATACACAACTTGTTCTGTGAAGTTTTGAAAATGGATCATGTAATACCTTTTTTTTTTTTTAGCATGAACGCCTGAAGTCCTTCATATACTATCCTTTCTAAGTATTTTTAATATTGAAATAATTATGCTGTTAATATATTTTTTTACCTGCTGTACTAATATAAATTTTTAAGTCATAAGAACATACAGTGCCTAATGTAATAAACATCGCTGTGTATACTGTAAAGATAAATATAAAATCAAAAATTTCCTGGAAAGAGCAACTAAACACAAATGTCTAAAGAAGTGCATTGAAAAGTGTATACGCGCTGAAACCGAACTGAACCGCAAAATTTCCGAAGTTGTTCAGCGATATATTCTGAGCATTTGGATATAAGGAACCCAAAGACTGGTAAATCGTAAATTTGATTCATAAGGTTTCTTATCCAAATTATCTATGTTTCTTTGAAAATATACCATCACCACACCGTACAACGCAACACGCGGAGAACTGCAACTCTTGCCCTTTGTAAGTGCTTTTCCTACCATAAGCTATATTTTGAACATTTTTGCTTTCGTGTTAGAGATAACAGATTATCCACAAAACTAGTAATTTTATTTTAAACTTTTGTACATTTCACTTTATATTCGCCGTTATGCGCTCTAATCTACAATTAACCTTAGCTGGTTGGTTACTTGGGGGAGGGGACCAAACAGCGAGGTCATCGGTTCCATCGGATTAGAGAAGGATGGGGATGGAAGTCAAAGGAACCATCCCGGCATTTGCCTGAAGCGATTTAGGGAAATCACGGAAAACCTAAATCAGGATGGCCGGACGCGGGTTTGAACCATCGTCCTCCCGAAGGCTAGTCCAGTGGGCTAACCACTGCGCCACCTCGCTCGGTCAGCTACCGTCATGGCGCATCTATGGCTTTATTTTGTTTTCTTTTAATGGGGATACAGCATCCCAGCGATGTTTTATTGTGCAATTACGATGAATAATGATCTCGATGTTCTGTAATGTAACTGCAATGACTGATGATCTCGTTGGTATAAATATAACCTGCAATAGATATCAGTGGTTCCTCTCAGTCGCAATAAATGTCCCTGCTTCTTTCTTACATCCATATTTTGTAAAGTTATATATTTGATCTTCATATAACGTTGATTTTGCCTTGTACTATTGTTTTTAATTACTTTTGTTGAAAAAAATGTAGTGAGTTTTCAGTATGCTCCGCTGTCCTACATTCGAAATCCAGCAGCGTCGAGAATTACTGGTACGAATTGGATCCCTTTCGTTAACGATTATTCGGTTATATATATATATATATATATATATATATATATATATATATATATATATATAATGTAAATTAAGCATTTAGGCTTTAATAAGTATTCGTGACATGGTGATTATGCCTAATCTCATATGTGGTACACTCACTACCACTGAAACTGTTTTCCTCGTCAGTGTCGAACTGCCTATGTCAGTTGGGTACTGATGGTCTTACGTGATAGTCAGTGACCAGATACTTTCGACTGATTTCAGTGGGTATGTTCTCCGCTGTTATCCATTGTTGCAGTTCATAGTTTTCAATACCTTGTCCTATATTTCATGCCACAGATCTGACCATGCGGTTCTCCCAGAGCATGTAAAATGATGATAAATAAAATTGGTTTGGCAACTGAGAAGTGTTTCACAGTTTATTCCTCTCTTTAGACTTTTTGTCTGATATGACGAAAAACTAAATTGAGTTAATTTTTAACGAACCACCAGTGATCCTGGGTCCTTTACACCAACATTTGTTGTTGTTGTTGTTGTTGTTATGATTCATCAAGTCGTCTCTGGCCGCTGGTGATATGATGGACGATGTCTGTTCATACACTCCTAGACGTTGTTTTGGTCCTCCGTTCTTCCAGGCTCTTTCGAGTGCTTTCTTTGATGTTCTCTATCCAGCTCCTCCTTCGTTAGGTCTACGTCTTTGATGATCTGTTCTTTCGAGCATTATAGCTTTTTCTAGTGAGTCTTCTGCTCTCACAATGTGCCCGACATACCTTAATTTCATTTTCAGTATTTTGGCCTCCAAAGATATTTATTGTTTTATGTTTTCCAAACCTGTTCTCTTTTTACTTTTTCAGTCCACGAAATTCTCGGAATGCTTCTTTAAACGACATTGCGAAAGAACTGATATTCTTGCGATCTACTTATTTCACTGTCAGCAACTCACATCCGTACAGAAGTGTGAGAAAGATAAAAATTTCAACCATTTTTATTTTGGTCAGAAATGACAGATTCTTTCCTTTAGCAATTTTTTAAATTTATTTGTAGCGGATTTTACGAACTGAACCATTCTTATTTCCTCAGCAGAGGAGTTGCTTTTTGTTATCATAAAGGCAAAAGTTATATATGTTTTGGACATTATCAATGATTTCTTCGTCTGCCAATTGGTCTAATTGAGTTTCCAACGCGTCTGGTCTTGAGTTGACCTATAGCTTTCAGTAGTCCTTTCTTTTCTACAGGAAATAGGGGACAGGAGACCCATAGGCCAACACAAAGCAAAAATTGCCGAGCACTTAATTAACGCGCTATTCTTCTACAAACCATTTTCTAAGAGAATATAGCAAGGAAGAACACGAGGAGACGACCGAGAACATCCTATTTAAAAAAACATGCATGACCAATGAGATGGGAAGTTTTTCATACATAGAGATGAAGAGGACTGCCGAAGAAAAGAAGTTGTGGCTTTAGAAAGGAGGAGGATCACCGCGTTAGTCTTCATTCTTGCTGTCAAAACTGTTGTTTTCTTAAAATTTAGCCTTAGGGCACCTTTTTTTACTTTTTCGTATCTTTCCAGCACTCTTTTAATGTTTCTTCACTGCCTGCTATGAGTGTTGTCATCCACATAGCTTAACATGGTGATTAAATGCCTACCCCAAATTCAGATCCAGTTTTCATTTATGGTTCAAATGACTCTGAGCACTATGGGAGTTAACATCTGAGGTCATCAGTCCCTTAGAACTTAGAACTACTTAAACTCAACTAACCTAAGGACATCACACACATCCATGCCCGAGGCAGGATTCGAACCTGCTACGTAGCGGTCGCGCGGTTCCAGACTGAAGCGCCTAGAACCGCTCTGTCACAACGGCTGGCTTCCATTTATGCTAGACACACAGTTTTTGTTATGTATTCACCACACAATTTGAAAGGAAGTAAAGATAGTGTACATCTCTGTCTGATCCATTTTCCTACCCAGGAAGTTATTGTATGTTCTTGATGTATTTTTACTGAGGCTTCTAAATTTTTGTACAAATTTCTGGTTAGCCGTTTAAGGTGTTCTGGCATTCACGTTAAGCACAGTAATTCCCACATTTCTGAGCGTGTCTCAAATCGTTGCCGGTGGGATCTAGTTCAGCCTGTATACGAGGTGCGGCTAGAAAAAAACCGGACTGATGCTGGAAAAAACATTTATTTACAATTATTTACAATTTCATGTTATCTCCTTCAATGTACTCCCCTCCTCGGTCTCTACACCGCTCCATACGAATTTTCCACTGTTCATAGCAATGCTGCAGATCATTTTCGGTAAGTCCATACATTACTTCCGTCGTTTTTTCTTTTACTGCTTCAACAGTCTCAAATCTAGTTCCTTTCAAAGCTGACTTGACTTTAGGGAAAATAAAAAAGTCACAGGGGGCCAAATCAGGTGAGTAGGGTGGATGATCTAAGATGGGAATGTTGTGTTTTGCCAAAAACGTCTTCACTGACAACGCACTGTGAGTTGGGGCATTGTCTTGGTGAAGGATCCATGACTTTTTTCTCCACAAATCGTTCCGTTTTCTCCGTACTCGCTCACGTAGGGTAGCCAGGACGCTAATGTAGTAATGCTGATTCACTGTTTGTCCCTCTGGTACCCAATAAATGTGCACAATCCCTTTGATGTCAAAAAAAACAATCATCATTGCCTTGAATTTCGATTTTGACATTCGTGCTTTTTTTTTGTCGTGGAGAACCAGGAGTTTTCCAATGCATCGATTGGCGTTTAGTTTCGGGATCGTAAGTAAAAAACCACGATTCATCGCAAGTAATAACATTTTGTAAGAAGGTGGGATCACTTTCAATGTTTTCCAGGATGTCAGAACAAATCATTCTTCGGCGTTCCTTCTGTTCAATTGTGAGACACTTTGGAACCATTTTTGAACACACTTTGTTCATGTTGAAACTTTCATGAAGAATCTGCCTAACACTTTCCTTGTCAACTCCTGTTAACTCAGACACTGCTCTGATTGTTAAACGGCGATCTTGTCGAACAAGTTTACCGATTTTTTCAATGTTTGCATCAGTTTTTGCTGACAATGGTCTGCCAGTGCGAGTGTCATCACTGGTGTCTTCGCGGCCATCTTTAAATCGTTTAAACCACTCAAACACTTGTGTTCGCGATAAACAATCATAGCCGTACACTTGTTGTAACATTACAAACGTTTCACTTGCAGATTTTCCTAGTTTGAAACAAAATTTGATGTTAACACGCTGTTCTTTCTGTACACTCAACATTTTCCGACGCACAGACAAAACGTCAACTACTTAAAACAGACGCCACGGGCAGACTGAGTGCAGGAGGCAGATGAAACTCGAGCAGTAGGCGGAGCGAGAGTCACGTGACAGGCCACGCGACTTTCAGCCTTATTGCATTCGTTTTATTGTTTCACCAGTACTAGTCCGGTTTTTTTCTAGCCACACCTCGTATGCCTGCTTATAAATAAAACAAACATTTTCATGTAAAAAATGTCACTGCGCACGTCAGCAAAGCCCCAGGTTCCTCTCCCTTCAAGCACACAGTTCGAATATTTATCAGGTTCCAGAACGGTGCACAAACCGCTACACAGAAAGATTCACTCTAGTACATAATTACACTGATCCGCAAAACTTAAGGACGGTAATAACTTTCGCGCGATGTGTCACTGCCAATTAACATAGCTCGATAAAACATGGGCCATACATTGAAAGAAATGTTGCAATGCAGTACATAAGGTAACTGAAAGAAATACGCAATGAGACGAACAGAAATTGCTCTTTCATTCAAAGAGAATAACTACAGTGAAGTCACCGCAATTCATGATGGTCCCCCGGACATTACAAAAGCCGCGGCATGGTTCTTAATAGAGTGTGTGAACACCATAGACTGTAATGCATGCCCTCGCAGCGTTCTCGCATGCCAGCAATTAGATTCGTAAGAGAATGAGATTTTCAGTCTGGAGCGGAGTGTGCGCTGATATGAAACTTCCTGGCAGATTAACACTGTGTGCCGGACCGAGACTCGTACTCGGGACCTTTGCCTTTCGCGGGCAAGTGTTCTTCGTAAGGATCTCTTTTGGTAGGGCGTTCCATTCTTCCACCAGCGCGATTGACAATAGCTGGATGGTCTTTGGTGTATGTGGTCGTGTTGCAGTACGCTTTCCAACGCAACCCATACGAACTCGATAGGATTTAAGCCGGGGGAACGGACAAGCCAGTAAATTCACTGAATATCCTCTCGTTCAAAGAGCTCCTCTACCTGCGCATTTCGATACGGTCGCGTATTGTAATCCATAAAACTGAAGGGGGAAGCAGTACACCGCTACAATAGTGCTGACCAGTGGGTGTACCGTGTTCAAAGCTTTGGAGGTCAGTAGGCCCGTGCAACTTTAAGCCTCCGCACACCATAACACCTGGAATACTGAAGCCATCATGTCCGACAATGTTCCTGCGTGCGTTACGTACCCTATGGCGAGGGGTGGGAACGCTTCTATTCGTCTCATTGCGTTTTTCTTACAGTTACCTTCTGTACTTACTGTACTGTACTATACCATGGCAATTCTTTCAGTGTAAGTTATTTTCGTCTTTAAAATTTTACACACCAGTATATTATTTTACCGTGTAACGCAGTTAACCGCTGTTTGTTGCTAGCGTAAGTGGATACCATACGCTGTTCTAATTTTGTTTTATGAGTACAAAACGAATTATGGTGTCTACATCTACATCTACATGGATACTCTGCAAATCACATTCAAGTGCCTGGCAGAGGGTTCATCGAACCACCTTCACAATTCTCTATTATTCCAATCTCTTATAGCGGGCGGGAAGAATGAACACCTATATCTTTTCGTACGAGGTCTGATTTCCATTATTTTATCGTGGTGATCGTTCCTCCCTATGTAGGTCGATGTCAACAAAATATTTTCGCATTCGGAGGAGAAAGTTGGTGATTGAAAACTCGTGAGAAGATTCCGTCGCAACGAGAAACGCCTTTCTTTTAATGATTTCCAACCTAAATCCTGTTTCATTTCTGTGACACTCTCGCCCATATTTCGCGATAATACAAAACGTGCTGCCTTTCTTTGAACTTTTTCGATGTACTCCGTAAGTCCTATCTGGTAAGGATCCCACACAGCGCAGCAGTATTCTAAAAGAGGACGGACAAGCGTAGTGTAAGCAGTCTCCTTAGTAGGTCTGTTATATTTCCTAAGTGTCCTGCCAATAAAACGCAGTCTTTGGTTAGCCTTCCCCACAACATTTTCTATGTGTTCCTTCCAATTGAAGTTGTTCATAACTGTAATACCTAGGTATTTAGTAGAATTTACAACTTTTAGATTAGACTGATTCATCGTGTAACCGAAGTTCAACGAGTTCCTTTTAGCAATCATGTGGATGACCTCACACCTTTCGTTATTTAGGGTCAACTGTCACTTTTCGCACCATTCAGATATGTTTTCTAAGTCATTTTGCAGTTGGTTTTGATCTTCTGATTACTGTATTAGTCGATAAACGACAGCGTCATCTGCAAACAACCGAAGACGGCTGCTCAGATTGTCTCCCAAATCGTTTATATAGATAAGGAACAGCAAAGGGCCTATAACACTACCTTGGGGAACGCCAGAAATCACTTCTGTTTTAGTCGATGACTTTCCTTCAATTACTACGAACTGTGACCTCTCTGACAGGAAATCACAAATCCAGTCACATAACTGAGACGATATTCCAGATGCACGCAATTCCACTACGAGCCGCTTGTGTGGTACAGTGTCAAAAGCCTTCCGGAAATCCAGAAATACGGAATCGATCTGAAATCCCTTGTCAATAGCACTCAACACTTCATGTGAATAAAGAGCTAGTTGTGTTTCACAGGAACGATGTTTTCTGAACCCATGTTGACTGTATCACAGTGGTGCAGCGTCTATAACGAAGTGCTTGAGGCCTGTACTTGTAACCTATTCGTTGTCTGGTAAGCAACTGCTAGCGTGCACGCTTTGCCCCGAGAGTATCTTTCGCTTACAGCTGACACACCGGGAGAGCCGTGCCGTCTTACGCTTAGCAAGGCCCTGTGGCCCACGGCGCAGCCTGTGACAAGGTCAGCTTGCGCCTTATGTGGCGCGTCCCACGCTACGTGACATCCGTAACAGTGCGGCAGGTGGCTTCAGGATAGTCCCGCTGTAGTGTGACAGGGCCACTGCCGTTGTCCATGTAATAACACCAGGGGCGGCTATTCAGGGGTAGTAAGTGAAGTGGCACTTCTTTTATCTTTCCACATTTAAATTTATTTATCTTACCACGTATGCTGGTTTTTACTCCACGCGTATTTTCATGTTTTATACTGCGCATCAGGCGAAGCGAAGTAGCCTTCCTCTTTCTCGCTACTCGACACCATGGGCGGAGCCACAGACTGTGAATAACTGCGTGGTTGCTATAGCAACCGTGACGTCACCGGCTTGAGTTCGGTGAGGGGGCACGCGATGAGGTAGATGGATATTGTATTATACGCGCAAACTAAGTTGACAGTCGGCGTGGTGACTGATGGTAGCGTCTGTAAAGGCATTTCCCATTTACAGTCGTTCCCATCAGCCACTGCGCCGAGTGTGAATTTAGTTTACGCGAATAGTGTTACCGGCTACTTCCAGACTGTAAGGCAGTGGTTGTTGTATGTGTCGAGCGCATTTAGGGCTGTATATTTTAAATATGACTGCTGCTTAAGATACAGAGTTTATTTTATTCGAAACACAGTTTTCACGTTGTATCGGCTCGATTACGAAATTTTATATCACGCTTTGATAGAAATGAATGAGAAATTTCGCGATTGTGAAAAAATTTGGTTTGTTTGCCTTGCCGATACCACAATACTTGAAGAATACCATACTTGTTTTCCTTCTAGTGCTCTTGAAAATTTCCAAACTTTCCTTGGGCATTTATTCTCTAAGAAACAACTTTTAAGAAACGAACTCTCCCGTACTCTCTAATTTGTATGCCGATGAGAAGTACGGAAAGGTTTCTACCAGAAATATGTTAGAAATGCTTAATGAGGATAAGGACATTTTTACGGATACTTATAAACCGTTCTCCTTTATTGTGTCATGTCTTACACTACAGCATCTATGGAACGAAGCTTTTTTTGCCTGAGGCGTATAAAAATATATCTGAGGAATGCAATTTCAGAAGGGAGACTTTCTTGGCTCAAATGGCTCTGAGCACTATGGGACTCAACTGCTGAGGTCATTAGTCCCCTAGAACTTAGAACTAGTTAAACCTAACTAACCTAAGGACATCACAAACATCCATGCCCGAGGCAGGATTCGAACCTGCGACCGTAGCGGTCTTGCGGTTCCAGACTGCAGCGCCTTTAACCGCACGGCCACTTCGGCCGGCTGGAGACTTTCTTCTGTAGCGAATGTTTCAATTCAGAAAGAACTTCTAGCGTAGTTAATAAACACGCAGCCATTCTATGACGACATCGCCTACAGCAAAAATGGTTTAAATGGGTCTGAGCTCTATGGGACTTAACTTCTCAGGTCATCAGTCTAAGCTGAACTACTTAAACCTAACTAACCTAAGGACACCACACACATCTATGCCCGAGGCAGGATTCGAACCTGCGACCGTAGCGGTGGCGCGGTTCCAGACTGTAGCGCCTAGAACTGCTCGGCCACTCCGGCCGGCTCACCGACAACACTGCAACTTTAAAGAACAGAAGGATTGGTTTGATGTACAAGAAATGGGTAACCTCAATTACCGAGATAAGCTTGTGTAAATATAGGTGCAGTTTTCTTTACCGCCAGCTCTTCGCCTAGCTTACCAGCCACGAACCGGCACTGAATCACGGAAGACAAAATAGTAATAAATACAACGGCCAAAACAGTCACTTCATTTCCTCGAGGAAGAAAGTCGGCAAAGTGTTTTCCAGCGTGGCTTATCCAGCTGAAGCCATACACTGACGGTTAGATCCCGTAGAACTACCATTTCGTGGGAATGTTGACACTGTGCTTCATTCGCTTTTCCAGCTAATTCCAGAAATTTTCTATGGGGTTAAGACCGGCTGATTAGGCGGGCCAGTCAAAGTGCGATATGATATTCGAGTGCTCGACGATCCAGGAATGTATGCGTGCAGTCTTCTGCACACGGCTATTGTTGTGGTAGGCGGGAATATCCAAGCATACTCATTATGGTTATGTAGAAGAACGGGGAACACTTGGCCAATGAGGACAATGGCGTTGTACTAAAAAAACACCAAAAGCATCACTAACTACTTCTGTCCTGAACTGCACCCTCCAATAACTGCGGGTCAAACTCCTCATTGGACCATGGATGCACCCGACATCTTGCATTATTTGAAAACAGTTAAAATCACTACTCGTCAGACCACACCACACGCCTCCAGATATAGAAGTACGAGGGCGTGCTGGAAAGTAATGCCTCCGAATTTGTTTGCGAAAACTCTTAAAGCTTTTTTTAAAGAACAAACATTATTAACACTCTGCAGTTCTAATGTCTACATATTTATTTCTTAACATTGTCACTCTGGCGACGAACACATTTCTCCCAACGAGAGACCAGTTTATTAATACCGTCACTAGAGAATGTTTGATTTTGTTATCGTAGCCACAACTTCACCTCTGCTTGCAGCGCTTCAGCTCTATACAAGTGAAGTCCTCAAAAGTGTTCTTTAAGTTTTGGAAACAGATGAAAATCGAGTGGAGCCAAGTTGGGACTGTATGGAAGATGATCGACGACAGTGAACCCATTGCGTCGGATTCTTGCAGACGTCGCAGCGCTCGTGTGTGGTCTGGCACTGGCATGATGAAGGAGAGGGTGCTCCATGTATGGACGAACTCTTCGAATTCTAAACTCGATTACAACACCGTCGTAGTTACGATATACACCGCCATGTTACACATTACAATTCGGAGCTCTCTAGCGGCAGAGAGCTGCAAACGTGTAGGCATGAAGAATAAACATGTAGTCTGTCAATAAAGCTGTTTTATTTAAAAAGCTTTAAGAGTTTTCACTTTAAAAATGCGGAGATATTACTTTTCAGCATGCTCTCGTAGGTGTCGTTAGAGAAATTCCACTTTTTCCCGTGGAAAATTAATGAGTGGTATCTATGTGTGTCTTTTGACCAACTGATGGGTTGGGTTGTTTGGGGGAAGAGACCAAAACAGCGAGGTCATCGGTCTCATCGGATTAGGGTTCAAATGGCTCTGAGCGCTACAGTCTGGAACCGCGCGACCGCTACGGTCGCAGGTTCGAATTCTGCCTTGGGCATGGATGTGTGTGATGTCCTTAGGTTAGTGAGGTTTAAGTAGTTCTAAGTTCTAGGGGACTGATGACCTCAGATGTTAAGTCCCATAGTGCTCAGAGCCATTTGAACTTTTTTTTTTTTTTTGCTCTGAGCACTATGGGACTTAACTGCTGAGGTCATCAGTCCCCTAGAACTTAGAACTACTTAAACCTAACTAGCCTAAGGACATCACACACATCCATGCCCCAGGCAGGATTCGAACCTGCGACCGTATCGGTCGGGCGGTAGCGGACTGTAGCGCCTAGAACCGCTCGACCACTCTGGCCGGCTCGGATTAGGAAAGGACAGGGAAGGAAGTCTGCCGTGCCCTTTCAAAGGAACCATCCCGGCATTTGTCTGTAGCGATTTAGGGAAATTATGGAAAACCTAAATCTGGATGGCCGGACGCGGGTTGAACTGTCGTCCTCCCGAATGCGAGTCCAGTGTGCTAACCACTGCGCCACCTCGCTCGGTGACCAACTCACTTTGAACTGTTTCTTGTTTTGCTGTTGTGGAGATTAAAGCGGAAATTGTTGGAGCCAGCTGATGTCGGTAAGTGAACTGTAATCGGTGTACATTTTCCTGTCAAGTGGTCGTATTTCGGAATCTTTCTGAAAACTTTTAATTAGGTACAGGCCTTTAATCATTGACTTGGAAGAATAAACCTCTCCCACCCGCCAAAGCGATGCTGCCAGCTCTTATTTAGAATGTTTTTTAAGTGTATCAGTGCAGAAAATTAATCTGGGCCCTCAATGAAAAATTCCGCATCAAACTGCTACGCGGAGCGTCGCGTTACTTGTCTGGCACGCCGTAGAGTGCTGGAAGATTGCGTGGATTGGGGCCGCGCCGCCGGCAGAACTCGACGCTACGAGAGCGAGGCGAAAGGCACGTTTCAGAAGGAAAAACTTTGTCGATCAGTGGGGATCGCTAACTTCTGACACCGGCTACCAGAGACACCGGCGGCCCGCCTCCGACACCCGGAAGCGCTGCCGGCCAACTCGATTTCGCGAACTCCAAGCAACACCCGAATTTGTTTTGCCTCGCCTTTCGGCCAATCAGGCCTGGCTTACAATTCCACTGGCCATCTTCTGTCCCGATAGTGGCTCTTCTTAGGAAAGTTCTGTCCCCTTCCAGGGCTTCCCACAGCATTATTTTTCACTTAAAGTTAATTGTAATGAAGCAAATTGGGGGGGGGGGGGGTAACTAGGTACGTTAATCAATAGGAAATGACAGCTGATGCCAAGATCACGGTCAGAAAAGAAATCTACTGGCAAGTTCGCAGTTTAGCAAGTGCCTGACAACACTGGAGAGATAAAACGACCGTTTAGCGATCACAGGAAGCACCTCTCATCCGTCTTCGTTTTTTACACCACTATGAAGACCACAACAACAACAGCAAGCGAATTAGAGGAAACCGACCTGTCAGTTACTGGCTCCTAAGCGATCACCTTTAAATCTGGCGACTCGTGAGAGCCCCACCAGACACTGGATCCTACGGTCGCAGATTCGAATCCTGCCTCGGGCATGGATGTGTGTGATCTACATCTACATCTACAAGATTCATCTGCAATTCACATTTAAGTGCTTGGCAGAGGGTTCATCGAACCACAATCATACTATCTCTCTACCATTCCACTCCCGAACAGCGCGCGGGAAAAACGAACACCTAAACCTTTCTGTTCGAGCTCTGATTTCTCTTATTTTATTTTGATGATCATTCCTACCTATGTAGGTTGGGTTCAACAAAATATTTTCGCATTCGGAAGAAAAATGGTGACTGAAATTTCGTAAATAGATCTCGCCGCGACGAAAAACGTCTTTGCTTTAATGACTTTCATCCCAACTCGCGTATCATATCTGACACACTCTCTCCCCTATTACGTGACAATACAAAACGAGCTGCCCTTTTTTGCACCCTTTCGATGTCCTCCGTCAATACCACCTGATAAGGATCCCACACCGCGCAGCAATATTCTAACAGAGGACGAACGAGTGTAGTGTAAGCTGTCTCTTAAATGGACTTGTTGCATCTTCTAAGTGTCCTGCCAATGAAACGCAACTTTTAGCTCGCCTTCCCCACAATATTATCTATGTGGTCTTTCCAACTGAAGTTGTTCGTAATTTTAACACCCAGGTACTTAGTTGAATTGACAGCCTTGAGAATTGTACTATTTATCGAGTAATCGAATTCCAACGGATTTCTTTTGGAACTCATGTGGATCACCTCACACTTTTCGTTATTTAGCGTCAACTGCCACCTGCCACACCATACAGCAATCTTTTCTAAATCGCTTTGCAACTGATACTGGTCTTCGGATGACCCTACTAGACGGTCCTTAGGTTAGTTAGGTTTAAGTAGTTCTAAGTTCTAGGGGACTGATGACCTCAGAAGTTACGTCCCATAGTGCTCAGAGCCATTTCAACCATTTTTGAACACTGGATCTAGTGCGGCTATCAGGCACGATTGCCTTCCCAAGGCGCCGCCCTCTGAGGAGTAAAACTTAAATACACATAAAGTTACTGCCACATTTAAAATGCGAACCGGGTAGCTGCTCTTCTGAACGCACATCTCTTAACGCTCGCCGGCCGCGGTGGTCTCGCGGTTCTAGGCGCGCAGTCCGGAACCGTGCGACCGCTGCGGTCGCGGGTTCGAATTCTGCCTCGGACATGGATGTGTGTGATGTCCTTAGGTTAGTTAGGTTTAAGTAGTTCTAAGTTCTAGGGGACTTATGACCACAGCAGTTGAGTCCCATAGTGCTCAGAGCCATTTGAACCATCTTAACGCTCAGAAATGTTTTACATCCTGCACAAAAGAGAGGTGATGAGTTATTGACTAATTTCAACACCAGAATGTTTTCCTCGATCATGTTTTTGTGTACGAATTAGAAACTGCCTGCAACTTGCATTCAGAACACCAGCTTGACGCTCGTTTGAAATTTCTTCTCATCAAAAGCAGTGCTTGTTGTGGTTCACTTTCTTTAAATCTCAATCGCTCGTAAAAAATGAATACTTAGATTCGTTGGCTCCATTTTATGTCATTCAGTAGAACATACAGTGAATCCAACGCAGATCTCGATTGCTTAAAACGACTTTCGCTTGAAGTAGAATTGTATTATAGTTGCTAGTAGGTTTCTTAGTGACAGTTCTTTATTGCCCAACATTTCAACAACTCAGTGCCATTCATTTGAACAGGTTTGAGACGCCAGAAAATTAAGTATAGCTGCTAACAAATATGCCCTAAAAGTGTTACAAAATGGTTCAAATGGCTCTGAGCACTATGGGACTCAACTGCTGTGGTCATAAGTCCCCTAGAACTTAGAACTACTTAAACCTAACTAACCTAAGGACATCACACACATCCATGCCCGAGGCAGGATTCGAACCTGCGACCGTAGCGGTCGTGCGGTTCCAGACTGTAGCGCCTTTTAACCGCTCAGCCACTCCGGCCGGCTAAAAGTGTTACGCAGTGGAGCTAAATGAAAAAAAGTCAATAATTCGGAAACCCGAGATCTTTATTTTGTTTTCGTGATTGATTGCTATTTCAAGACATGCCCTCTTAAATCTCTATTGAAGATCCTTTAACAAACAAGTGGAACTATGCTACAATCCGTTTTAGCTAAAGTAAGTCCGGTATGCTCCCATCGGCCCTTAGGCGACTGACAATCGACCACAGCCGCCAAGGCTCCACAGATCGAACGACGGCAACCCATTTACTTAAATTACAAACTACAACACTAAACACACTCTTTCCTGCCGCATACGGTAGTTTCATGTGTACAAATCCTCGACAGCCTCTATTTTTTTGTTTCAGTCTGAATATTTAAAAAATCTGTCTTCAGTTCATTGTTTTGTATATTTTGTGCGCTATATAAATTCCCCGAGCATCCTTCCTTTGGAGCAATTTTCTAAAAATGATCGACGCAGAAGCAGTATCAAATTTATGAAATCGCTAACGATAAACACGAGGATTTACGAAACATGGTTGTCCATCCTCATTCATTGTTAGTAGTTGCTGATTTAGCATAACATTTACTCTTAACTGTCTCCTTGAGAATTTAGGCACGACAGTTTCCATTCGAGTCTTAGTATTGATACGGGAAAGATGGCAGAACTGAATGACTGTATTCCTGTGGTCGCTAAAAGACGGTTAATCTGCAGATACGTGCCTTCGTGCGCTAATGTCCTTCAGCCGCACAGAAACTTAGAAATACCCAGTGGAGTGCTTGTAGTCGTAACAAGTTTGGCGCAGCGTCTGAGTATTGAACGGCAGGAAGTCAACATTTTATTACACTGCTGACCACTGAATACGCAACACGATGAAGGCAACGTGCAACAAACGTCAGACTGGCATCAAATGCACTACATGTTCCGATATGCAAATAAGAGGCTGAGATGCAAGTGTCATCTTAAGCAAACTGAGTAAATGGCTGTCAAATTTGAATGCCTATTTATAAGTTATGTGAGCCGTTATCGGAAAATCAGATTTTTTTATGACAGGCAATCCGTGTATAGTTGTAGCTATGGTTAGAGATTGTAGTTTTATAAGGTATTAAAAATACTTATGCGCCTTGTGTCCTAAGCCTTCTTAAAGTAAAACAGGTACAAGTGCAAAAAAAAAAAATTATTTACTGTGCTTGATATGACATACGTACTTCAGTTCATGTGTATTGTAACAGAAGAGTAAATAGTAAAGAAAAAAAAAAAAACACGAAAACCGAAATATGTTAGTGAATTTCAACATATACGAGAGATTATTCGTAGTCGCTTTCTATTATCTCCTCATAGTCAGTGTCTACAGAATCAGAATCTTGTCTTTCTGTGGTATTTCTTGAAGAATGTCCTGCCTGGGGCAACACTCGTGATCCTCTACCATTATCTTGTGCGTTTTTCGCTCTTCCTCGTCCCCTTCCTTCAACACGTCCTCTTCTCTGTCCACTCTCTCTCGTTGCACCCAAGGTTACTGCTGTCTGAGAATGGGACATATTGTTATAGAAGGCATTCCACATGGGAGGGATGTAGATCTTTATCTGCTGAAGATTGTTCCACTTCCCAAATTTTAAATCAGTGTTACGTTCATGTAAAAGCTGCAGAAGAGACATTTAGGGCGTCCGATACTGCGCCTCCTAAAATCCGCGTCCTTAAACGCAAGGTCACGGTTTAATGAAGACTTGAACTCTATTGTTAGAGGATTTCCCCATTGCTTATTGGGATCCATCTAATATTCGCCCACTGTATTTTTTCTCCTTCAGTACATATAGCAACTTCGTCCTTTGCTGTAGAATCCATGGCTTTATTTGAGAGAAAGTTTTCCGGTTTCATCTCCACTACAGTAAACTTTCTGCTAGCCTTCTTCACTGCTTTCATGTAGCCTCGGGGAGCAAATGAGTTCAACTGTTTCTTTGCCTTTTCAATTAGACGAAAATATAAATCACATCCATATATTTTTTGAAAGATTTCTTGAAGTCTTCAGCTGTCATTCTCTTTATTTCCTGTACGATTGTACAATTTCGGCCTTAGGTCATTTTCAAGTATCTTAAACGGAAGTATCATACATTGGATACATTAGTGACACTTGGAACAAGTCATATCTGTAGATATACTACACTCATTATAACTTACTTTATGGATGATTTTTTAGTAGCAGATTGTCATGCACGTCATTGCTCCTAGCACATCATCTTATACCCATAAAATAAATCCGAGGTGTTCACGCTATTTTAGGAACACGTTACTTTCGAGCAGTTGCTGTAAAGCTCTTATATATAACGTACTGAACACTAGGAAGATTTATTTTGCAGAAACTTGCTACTTAACCTGCATATGCCCTTGTTCTCGGCTATATTTAATTATCGTTCATCATTGGTGTAAATATGACTGTATGTAGTTTCTTTAAAATAACTTGTAAATATTTGTCCTGTTATTGTAGGAGCACGTCATTTTTGTATAGTTGGTCCAAAGAACTTATGTATCACATCTATCACAGTACTTTAATGAAACAATACTGAGAATTACGAGAGTCGAGTAAAAACTACTTATGGTACTAAAAAATCATCATAAAGTAAGTTATAATGCGCATAATATATCTACAGATATGACTTGTTCCTACACCCAAATCACAAGTGTCACTAATGTATCCAATGTATGATACTTCCGTTTCAGATACTTGAAATGGCCTAAGCTCGAACTTGTACAATCGTACAGGAAATGAAGAGAAATGCAGCTGAAGGCTTCAAGAAACCTTTCAAAAAATTCATCGCAGCTGCGGACCTACAGCATTGAAAATTATATATATATATATATATATATATATATATATATATATATATATATATATATATATATGGCCAGGTTCAAGGAACTTAGGATATAGTGTGTTAATGCGTTCATCTTTCCCCAAGATGTCAAGATGTGCATCCAGTATTACAAAACATGGCGGTTCTTCTATTGATCACCGCAGCTGCCACTTTATGCAACGATATGAGATATTTCATTGGTCAGTTGTTCAGAGTATCTGATCAAGCATTAGCCAACTTCCTGTGAACCCCTCCAAGCGGTAGATTCATAGCACATGAACATTTTGATTGTAGGTCCACAATACTCTCAGATAAAATATTTTGTTTCTAGTTAAATAAGGTGTCGGTAGTGTTTTCTGCAAGTCAAGTGTAAAAACAGCAGTAGAGTCTCGAGAAGTACTCTTATCCAGTTTCTTTTGTCCATTGCCTTTTGCGGCTTTTATTAAATGAGGCTCATTCTGCCTCTCAGTTTCGATAGCTAACGCCCTGCCTGAGGTAATATCAATCTTGAACTTGCCACACTTATTGCATGTATCACTGTATGGATGGTGAAAGCTTAGGCTGAAATCTCTGTTAGAAACATCACGGTAATACCATTCTTTAACTTGAGGTGTAATCAGTTCCACGATACTTTTTGCTTAGATTAATCTCTGAACTCAGATATTGTCTGTGAGAATGGTCTGCTCTGCTCTAATGACTCTTGTATTTTGGGAAGGAGGCATATGGTTTCGTACCTCTTCTCTTTTCTCTGTTGGTATCTTTAATGTATATTCTTTTCGATCTCTGATATCCTGTTGCGGAGTGACTGATTCTTGCTTCTTTCTCGTAGCTGTTGTAAACCCTCCATTACTAATATCCAAAGTCTTTAAACAAAATTCCTTACACACACGTTTAGCCTTGAGATGTATTTATTTGATTTTGGATTAGCCGCAACAGTTATAGAACGCTTGGGCTGCTTCATTGATACACATGAACATATGAATGTAGTTGTTAGTGTGATTACAGCTCTCCTCACTTTTACTTGGATGTGAAGTTCATCTCAGTTATACACACATAAAAAAAAAGTTTTACCTCACCCCGGTTCCCACAACTCCTGAAGATAGACGTTGCCTGTGGATATTGTATCACAGACACAGTACCTTTGACTGGTCAGAGATGCCCAAAGATGTAAACAGCCATGTATTAGCAGCGCCTAGTAGACGGAGGGGGTCCGACAGCCCACCAGTTCCAGTTAATCTACCAGGAAGGAGGTACACGGCTCGTGTTATCTGTAGTTCAACCATACCTAGACGGTCAATACCGCGGTTCGATAGCGTCCGAATTGGTACTTTGTGCCAGCAAGGGCTCTCAACAAGGGAAGTGTCCAGGCGTCTTGGAGTGCACCAAAGCGATGTTGTTGGGATATGGAGGAGGTACAGAGAGACAGGCAGGAACTGTCGATGACATACCTCCCTCAGGCCGCCCAAGGGCTACTACTGCAGTGGATGACCACTACCTACGGATTATGGCTCGGAGGAACCCTGACAGCAATGTTCAATAATGCTATTCTTGCAACCACAGGACGTCAGGTTAAGACTCAAATTGTGTGCAATAGGCTGCATGATGCGCAACTTCACTCCCGACGTCCATGGCGAGGTCCATCTTTGCAACCACGACACCATGCAGCGCGGTACAGATGGGCCCAAAGACATGCCGAATGGACCGCTCAGAATTGGTATCACGTTCTCTTCACCGATGAGTGTCACATATGCCATCAACCAGAGAATTGTCGGAGACGTGTTTTTGAGGCATCCCGGTCAGCCTGAACGCCTTAGACACACTGTCCAGCGAGTGCAGCAAGGAGGAGGTTACCGCCTGTTTTGGGGTGGTATTATGTGGGGCGGACGTACGCCGCTAGTGATCATGGAAGGCGCTGTAACAGCTGTACGATACGTGAATGCCATCCTCTGACAGATAGTGCTACCATATCGACAGCATATTGGCGAGGCATTCGGCATGGACGACAATTCGCGCCCCCATCGGGCACATCTAGTGGATGACTTCCTTCATGACAACGACATCGCTCGACTAGAGTGGCCAGCATGTTCTTCAGACATGAAACCTATCGACAATCATTCCTTTCGCGCTCCATACGTGATAGGAACAGGAAGGAACCCTAAAAACTGATTCAATGGAATGTAACCTCTGCCACGCACTTCACAGTAGTTTGAAGAGTATAAGTGTAGATGTAGATGTGGACGTAGATGAAGACGTAGATGTAGAAAGCCATGGATCAGGGTGGATCGAGTAGATGCAGTACGGTATTTCTCGATTTTCGAAAAGCATTTGACTCAGCACCTAAAATATTCTTATTATCAAAGTGTAATCGTACGGGGTAATAAGTGAAATCTGTGACTGAATTGAGGATTTTTTTAGCTGGGAGGACACAACAAGTAATCTTGGATGGAGAGTTATCAACAGACGTAGAAGTAAGTTCGGGAGGTACCCTAGGGAAGTGTTTGTATAGTAATGATCTAGTGGACAATATTAATAGTGACTTCAGACTTTTAGAAAGTGACACCGTTTTCTGCAATGAAGTACAGTCTGAACGAAGGTGCGCAAATATTCAGTCAGATCTTGATAATGTTTCAAATTGGTGCAAACTTTCTTTAAATATGCAGAAACATAAAACTATGTTCTTCACAAAACGAAAAAAATATAATATCCTATGACTATAATATCAGTGAGTCACAGTAGGAATCGGTAAACTCATACAAATACCTGAGTGTCAGGCATTATAGGAACATGAAATGAAACGATCATATAGCCAGGTCATAGATAAAACATGTAGCAGACATCGGTTTATTGGTGGACTACTAGGGAAATGCAAACAGTCTACGGATATTGCTTACAAATCACTCGTGCTACCCATTCTAGACTATCGCTCGAGTGTGTAGGACCCACACCAAATGGTACTAACAGGGGATACTCAGCATATACAGAGAAGGGCAGCACGAGTGGTCACAGGTTTGTTTGACTCGTGGGAGACTGTCAGAGAGGTGCTGAAGAAATTGAACTAGCAGACGCCGGGAGATACTTAAACTATCCCGAGAAAGGCTACTTACAAACTTTGAAGAAATGGCTGTAAATGATGCCTCTAGGAACATACTACGACCCCCTACATATCGCCCCCATAGGTCTCATGAGGACAGGACTGGATTAATTACGTGGCGCACAGATGTATTTAGACAGACTCTCCATACGTGAATGGAACGGAAAAAATCCCTAATAAGAGGTACAATAGGACTGTACCCTCTGCCTTGCACTTCACAATGGTTTCGAGAGTATGGATGTAGATGTAGATGAAGAAACATCAGAATAGTTGCAAACTGGCACGTGGCATTTATGTGTTTCATTTGCTTTACATTTGACTGCTTCGTGTACGTCCAGTTTTGCTTGCATCTCCGTATGTGCTTCTTATAGTGGCCTATATTCAGTGTACTTTAATATGATCTCAGAATGACCTGTGTGTGATGTTAGATCATAGTAAATCAACTTCGATTGTTTCTTCTTCAACATACGTTTGTAATTTCTGGTCGAGAAGTCGATCTGTGGGTCATTCTCGTGTAAAAATCAAACCCCGAAACACATTTCATAGAAAAATCTCCAACTACCCAAAAGGAATATTCAAATATCATTTCATTCAGTATCAACCCTGCCCGGGCTTGTCATTTAACTGCCTCCATCCTACGTCCAATGGCTCTGATTAATTTTACGTTGCACACTGGCAAGATCAGTACCACCACCACCACCTCCTCCTCCTCCTCCTCCGCATGTTTACTGCGAAATAAATCAACAGAGAGAACATTAAAATCCATTCCTGTGTTGATAACACTATGATCAACATATCTTCTATGTTTACGGTTGTAGATAATTGCTTCATTTCATTCTCTATACATTTGTTTGCTTCGTTTCATAGTTAATGCTCTATGTTTTCCTCGTTATTCTAATGCAAATAACTTTATTTTGTAAGTAGGCTGTTTAGGTTTTTTTATTGGTAACGCCACCTCAGTATGAAAATCACCGGCTGTGCCGTGTGCAGTCTGTGGCTGCTTTGCATTGTTGTAATACTCAACCATTGTAGTGTTAGGCAGCTGGCTGTGAACAGCGCGTAGCGTTGGGCAGTTGGAGGTGAGCCGCCAGCAGTGGTGGATGTGGGGAGAGAGATGGCGGAGTTTTGTAATTTGTCATGATATCAAGGTAAATACATTGTTGGTTCTCTATTAATATCTTTTATTTGCTAACTATCCCTATGAGTAGTTAGTGCCTTCCATAGTTTGAATCTTTTATTTAGCTGGCAGTAGTGGCGCTCGCTGTATTGCAGTAGCTTGAGCAGCGAAGATTTTTGGTGAGGTAAGTGATTTGTGAGACGTATAGTTTAATGTTAGTCAGGGCCATTCTCTTGTAGAGAATTTTGAAAGTCAGATTGCGTTGCGTTAACAAAATATTGTGTGTTGAAAGTCAGATTGCGTTGCGCTAAAAAATATTGTGTGTCAGTTTAAGCACAGTCATGTAAAATTATTAAAAGGGGAAGTTTCATATGTCGACCCTTAGCCGAGGATACCTCACTGGAATCTTCTGATGTTTTCTTGTAGTTTGTATAATTAGTGTAGATTTTGTTTATTGCTAGCGCGTAATTGTAGAGAGAATCTCCATTGTAGTTGTAGTTTTTCAGTGTTGTATAGTAAAATAGTTGTGGCATGCATGTAGATTTGCACCAAGTATTTCGCAGCTGCAATTAACTAGATATTATTTTCAGTGTTATGTTAATGTGTTCTCTTATTTTTGCTCTTCAAATTGTGTTTTTTCTGTGTTGTCGTGTGAAATACTGTGACAATAATGGCGTGTGAAAAGCGTAACACTAGGCTCCAAAGTAAATTGAGAAACGACAGCGAAGACGAAAGCAGTATGTTAGCGCCGCAGAGTAATGAATTAACTAATGTTAAAAGTAGTAATTTGGTAATTGCGCATAGGGAGATGGAGCGGGTTGCAAACAATGGTGTAGACAGCGAAACAATTAGAGAACAGGGAAGCATTATCGATCGATCGGTCGGCAATAGCTCGGCTCAGGAATCCGAAATGACACGAGACGATCTCACAAATACTGTAGATTCAGGTTTTGGATCCTCACCGTTTTCTCAAATAAGTCAAGACACATTTTCTGCTTGTCAAAATGTGAATGTTGCCGGTGAAAATGCACTGCCAAAAAGCATAGAGAAACAGATTCCAGACACTAATACATTATTATTGCAATTAATGCAACAAATGGAACAAAATCAGAGAGAAATGAAACAAATGGGACAAAATCTTCAAAAGTTAGACACAATGGAACAAAATCTTCAAAAGTTAGACACAGTGGAACAAAATCTTAAAAAGTTAGATACCACACTTGAACAAACACGTGAGGATTTAACTAATGAGTTACATCACATTAAATCGAAATGTCAAAAAGTCTGTAATGACGTAAAAACACAAATTTGTGAACATTTCCAACCTATTTTTTCGCGGCATGAAAATGCACTACAGAATCACGAAGCAGCCATAAAAGAACTGCAAACTACTGTTCATGAAAATCATGAGACCTTGCAAGCTAAATTTGACTCAGTTGCATCTACCGATTCGGTTACGCAACTTGCAAAAACCCAGGAAAACTTAAAAGACACAGCAGAAAAACACACTGAGGAAATAAGTACATTATCGGATAAAGTAGCCGAACTTTCAGATCAGTTCACTAACTTATCTACGAGGGTAGATGATGATCTGAATGACACAACACCTGTAGCCTTCACTGACACAGAAGAGTATGAACAAATTAGAAAATTCAAACAAAATCAAAATCAAATTAATACGCAACACCAAAGAGAAATCCGCGAAGTACAAGATCAGCTGACACAGGTAATACAAGAATTACGTATTTCAGAGGACACTCGCGCCCCAATACGGGAAGAGGGACGTAGAAATACGGAACAGCCACAAAATAATAACTCAGGGCACTTCGGAAATTATGAAAGAAATTGGCAAGGTACACCGAATTTTGAGATGGAACCGTCGACACGACGTAACAATGACCGATATGCGACTCGCCGACATGATGACTTTGACTATAAGCTGTTCATTACTACACGTAAATTTAAAACATTTAAGAATTCTGCCAACGACATTCATCCACAAGCATGGCTCCATCAATTCTCTCATTGTTTTCCTCCCAACTGGTCGTTAGAACACAGATTAGAATTTATGTGTGGCTACTTAGAGAATGAACCAGCTGTAAGAATGCGATCGGTCATTCACGATTGCCACAGTGAAGGAGAATTTTACCATGCCTTCCTCTCAGCATATTGGTCTCAAGCCACACAAGACCGAGTAAAACATGGCATCATAATGATGAAACATTTCGAACAATCTGAATTCTCCAGTCTTGTGAAATATTTTGAAGACATGTTGCACAAGAATCAGTACCTGTCAAACCCATACAGCCCCTCAGAACTCATCCGCATTTGCTTAATCAAACTGCCTGAACATTTGCGACATATTATTTTGGCAGGACGTTGCAAAGACGACATTGAAGCATTTCAAGGACTCTTACAAGAACTAGAAATTGACACTGACAATCGCGGAACGCACGAGCACAACAATTACAGACTACATCCGTCGCAATTCCGCGATGAAAGAAATAATAACTGGACGCGACAAGGCTATTCTCACAACACAAATCGTGACCGAAACAGACACCACCCGTATAACAACCGTTGGCAGAGTAGTAATAATTACAGGGAAAGATCACCTCTCCGCGGTAATGACTATCACAGAGACAATCAGAGAAACAGACAATATGGGAACCAAAACAATTATTATTACGAGGGACAGAATAACTTTAGACGCAACGGTCCAGCGCGAAGTTACGATTCAGGGAGAAATTCTCCACCACTTAACCGACAAGAAAGAAACCACAGAAACTACCGACATGACGACAGACGATATATTCGTAACGACAGACCTGAATTGCATCAGAACTGGCGGGATTTAAACACGGCAGGGCCCTCTCGGCAAGGTGAATTTCTAGAAGTTCGGTCTCCGAATCCCATTAACGACGCGCGCCAACAATGACCCGCACCGCAGGCAGACACCTGCGCCGGCTGGCTCCGAGAAAAATAACATTGACGCTAACCTTGAGAAAAATTCCAGTATTCTTTAACGACGTATACCGCATGTTAATTGCATTGTTCAAACTCTGAGTACTATGAAGAGCAAAGGTTTACACCACATTTCACACGTAAAACCGTTTATTGAGAGATAATGTGCTTTTTTAACTTGAGATTTCAATGCAACATTTTGGTTTACTTGCAAATACATTCTGAAATTAAAGTGCTTTCTGAGAGATACCAGATGACACAGAGGTTAGTTTATTTGACAGCTACACGACTATATCACGACGCTACTAATGTGCGACACAATTTACCTCGTTGCTTTTGCGGTGTATCTGTTTTATATCTGCACAGTTTTTCGGCATTATTCAAGAAATTAAAACATGTTTTAGTAGTAACTTTTGTGGTATAGCAACAATGAGGCAGCCTTTTCCGTAGCACAACAATACGTTACAGCACAATACTTTCTTCATCACAACAATAAGCGTAATAACTAAGATATCTATACGCAAAGCATTTCACTTTTGTGTATCATCAGGTAAGTACATTGACTTCTGCAGAACTTAGCTTTCGGAGGACGATAACTACGACACTTCCACAGAGATTATCTTACAACATGACGCACAGTTTAGCGCTACAGGACACGTATTTGAGTGATTAATTTTGTACTTCAAACATTTATTTTTTAAGATTTTTAAATTGCAAAGAAAGTTTTCCGTCATACATTTCATTCCATTGCTGTAATTTGTAACACCTGAGGGTATAATTACATTTATCCTCAGGGGGGTACACGCTTACTTTGTGTACCATGTGTTTGGCGAGCACAAGGAGCCCTAGCTAAAATGGTATTTGCTTATACAACTTTACACATCGGTACCATATTTCTCTAACACATAAATTACACAGCTATCTGATTATTTAACAAAGAAACAAACATTTTTTTACTACATTAGTGACAGATGTTTACGTAATTACACAGTTGGGTAACTTCACACTTATGAAATTGTATTTTGTCTGTAGTTTGTGAACTGCTCATATTTTTTTGGAACCATTGTGATACTATGAGAGCTTTGAAAGATGTATTTGGTAAGGGAGCATGATTTTAAAGTATGTTTGAGGTAGATAACACTTTTGAAATGAGCAGAGAATTTTTTTTAGGTTTTGAAATTATTGGAGGAAGCTACGACGTTTTTGAGATTTGACTGAGGTTTTATGATGTTATTATTACGACGACGATGTGTATTATGCTGCTGAGGTATGTTTATGGTCAAGAAGCTGATGCTATATGAGGAATTTGATTATGTGTCGACGATATATATATATGTAATAAGGTAAGGAGTAATGAATAGTGATTTAGGGACTCTGATTTGTGGAAAAGGATGTTGGAAACCAAGAATCGTATTTTAGAATTATGAAATGTGTGTAAATGCGTGAATGTATCACAATGCCGACGAAAATTTTTTTTCGACGCTGTTATATTTATAGGATTTTGTTTCTACAGATTTGTAATCCAAATTCTTGACCTGTGAAATATTTTTATGTAACACTGCCATTGTAGCGAAAACTGTTGTCGTAAATATTTCCGTACGAAAGTTAAGTGACCACCTGCACGTAATGCGTCGCGGGCACCCACCTGGGCGACAGCCGCCCGAAAAAAAAAAAAAAGCCATTAGCCTTCCAGCGGCACAGGTAAAAAAAAAAGGGAGGCCATTAACCTTCCTTTGTAGAGAGCATCGCAAAAACGACAGGGTCGAACTTGAAAACGATGAGAAACATTTCACGGCTATTGTCGTGCTAATTGAGAGAAATGCCATATGGCTAGTGAATGACGTTTCACGCCTTGCTTTGCCCATTTTGTTTAATATCTAGTTTCTAGCTGCACTGCAGCATTGGTAAAAATAAAATTTTATAGATGTATTAATGTAAATATTTTCTGTCTACAGATCGAGTAAATAAAAAAAAAACGAAGGAGCATAAAAAAAAATATTTCACTTCACAGGAATTGCATACGGAATTTTCTTTTCAACTACTGGGTAATTTTTTTTGGTAGAATAACTTTTTGTGGTGCACCACTTTAATTACTTAGACATTAAGATGTGATTATACATTTCCCTTATCTGCATTGTTGTCTTTACTGTAATATTTTTCTGCTTGAGCGTTGTCATGTTTAGATATAATTTATTGCTTTTGCTTCTGCTGTTTGCCAGGCATAATGTTACTGAATTTGACTTTGTATTACGCTGTTAAGCCAGTTTTACTAATGATTATTTTATTGTTTGCTGCGCATTGCCTCATATTAGTTGTAATGTTGAATTGCTTGGTAATTTAGATTTACTGTAGCTTGCTTTGCCAGTTTGAAATTTTTGTCATTGATGTTGATTGTTTTATGTGATGCTGCATTGCCTCGTCCCTTGGTATATATATCTGAGCTCAGTAGATTTAAGTTAGCTTAAGAGGGGGTAGACTATATAAGAAACTAACTATGATGAATTGGAAGCAATGCATTGACAAGGTATATAAAAAAAAAGATTTGGGCCTAAATGAGTATTGTACAATGAGCCATATTTATTTTGAAAGACTTATGGTTGGAATACAGAAAAGAGGTACAGATAGGACTTTTTGGGAATAATGATGAACACAGGGAGATCTCCAAGAACAAAAAAGGTTTTGTTCGCACAATACTGCAGTACCAAAAGTTACACTGAAAACGAACCCTATCCATTCCTTTTGTGTTATCCCACTATGTGTTTGTGTACCCTTGTGTATTTGTGTTTTTCCTGTCTTTATGTGTTTAGCTGATTAGAGCTATGTTGTAGAATTTTTCTAATACTATGTTATTTACTTGGTAAATTCTGTTTTGTTGCTCATATGTGGAGGTGATGTTTCAAAAGTTATTCTGATCTTTATGTAAGTACTTATGTCATTATTTTTGTAACACTGATGTATATGTTTATTTCTATTCTTTTGTAAAGCCCCTATTACTACGAATGTTATCTCTACTATTATGTTTTTAATGTTGTTTTCTGTACCCTTGTAATTGTATTCTTATGTTATAAAATTGTAATTGACACCAGGTCATCAAATTAAGTAACTTGTAAGTTACATTTCACTGCACACGTTTCTGTTGGTCATAGTATATGGACAATATGTGAGAAGTAGGGAGTGATAGTGTTTGCATGTGATTTAATGATTCAGCAAGGGACTGGATAACAGCATTGCTGGTTCTGAGGACAATTCCAAAAACTTTGTGAGTGCACAAGTGGTGGTTATGGACTTGCTACATTATCCGCAAGACTCTTCGATGGTGATTGTGCACCTGCACAGTCACAACAGATGGTTGCTGGCCATCTCTACAAGGACTACAGTGGGTCTGCACCTCTGGTGGCCCACCAGTACCGTCATTTCTACAAGGACTACAGTGGGTCTGCACCTCTGGTGGCCCACCAATACCATTATTTCTACAAGGACTACAGTGGGTCTACATCTTTGATGATCCATCAATACCATTATTTGTACAAGGACTGCAGTGGGTCTGCGCCTCTGGTGGCCCACCAATACCATAATCTCTACCAGGACTACAGTGGGTCTGCTCTGTGATGACCTACCAAACGATATTCTTCAAAACTTCGATAGACTACGCTGTGGGTTTGCTCTGTTGTGGCCCATTACGTGTCAGCATGTCAAGAGTCAGCACTGTCTTTCCGTTGGAAGGACAACGATACTTCTTCAAGACTGCATGGAAATCCACTACGTCTATGTGCATTTTCTTTTACTGCTCAGACTTTGAGAAAAACACTGCAATGTGATGAATGATCAGGACTGTCTTTATGGACTGTGAGAAAATTTTAGCTTTTGACCAACATTGTATCAATAAGTGTGTGCATTTGATTTCTTAGTTATTGTAATTATGAAAAATTTTTTCAAATCTGTATTGGGCACTGCCCAACCCAATTTGTAAAATTTTTTGTGGGGAGCATGGGGGCTATGTAAGTAGGCTGTTTAGGTTTTTTTATTGGTAACGCCACCTCAGTATGAAAATCACCGGCTGTGCCGTGTGCAGTCTGTGGCTGCTTTGCATTGTTGTAATACTCAACCATTGTAGTGTTAGGCAGCTGGCTGTGAACAGCGCGTAGCGTTGGGCAGTTGGAGGTGAGCCGCCAGCAGTGGTGGATGTGGGGAGAGAGATGGCGGAGTTTTGTAATTTGTCATGATATCAAGGTAAATACATTGTTGGTTCTCTATTAATATCTTTTATTTGCTAACTATCCCTATGAGTAGTTAGTGCCTTCCATAGTTTGAATCTTTTATTTAGCTGGCAGTAGTGGCGCTCGCTGTATTGCAGTAGCTTGAGCAGCGAAGATTTTTGGTGAGGTAAGTGATTTGTGAGACGTATAGTTTAATGTTAGTCAGGGCCATTCTCTTGTAGAGAATTTTGAAAGTCAGATTGCGTTGCGTTAACAAAATATTGTGTGTTGAAAGTCAGATTGCGTTGCGCTAAAAAATATTGTGTGTCAGTTTAAGCACAGTCATGTAAAATTATTAAAAGGGGAAGTTTCAATTTATCTTCTTTTGCTCCAATCCACAGTATTTCAGGATTAGGGATGATTGTCTCTAATTTACAAATTCCTTTATCGTTGGTCCATTTTCGTCCCCATTTTCATTGTACTAATCCTGTCCTTACTGACTATCATTTACATTGTTCCATGGTCTCTTCTTCTATCCACTTCTCCTATGGTCTCCACTTCTACCTCCTGGTTAATACCTGTTGTCATACTGTGACTATCGATACATCCTACTGGTATTTTCATTGTGGTTGTGCCCATTAGTCTATCGTCTGTTTCACTCCCCATTCTTGCTGCACATATCTCTGCCACTTGACCTTTCAGTTCAACTGTTGTCATCATTCCAGACATTATTTTGCATCACTCACGAATTCTGTCCGTTTGCTTCTCTGCTATCTTCTTCCATCATATCTGTGATATCGAGAAGAGCCAACACTCTTCTTCTTCATTGTCTGGTACCGTTAGTAATTTTTCCCTAATTTCAAAGGCCTTTAACGATCCACAAAATACCTACTTGCGGCATATCTTGTTCCTAGCATTTTGTTTCATTGAAATATCACTGAAGTATCTGCTAACGTTCCTGGCTGCATGCTATATCATTCTGAGCTGATAACCTCTATGTAAGCTTCTTATTCAATCCATGATACATAATATTTCGCCGTGCGGTTAAGGGCGCTGCAGTCTGGATCCGCAAGACCGCTACGGTCGCAGGTTCGAATCCTGCCTCGGGCATGGATGTTTGTGAAGTCCTTAGGTTAGTTAGGTTTAACTAGTTCTAAGTTCTAGGGGACTAATGACCTCAGCAGTTGAGTCCCATAGTGCTCAGAGCCATTTGAACCAACCATAATATTTCAATACGAAACCCACTCGAATTTGTGATATTTTTGCATATGTCAGCGACTTCTGAGCCCGTAATGTGGCATCTCCTTGCACATAACCTCAACGAGTCTATATTGTTTATTTTATTTCCAGTCTTCTGTCAATACTCCATGGTAAGAATTTATGAAAACCTCTGGGTTTGCCGGCCGCGGTGGTCTAGCGGTTCTAGGCGCTCAGTCAGGAGCCGCGCGACTGCTACGGTCGCAGGTTCGAATCCTGCCTCGGGCATGGATGTGTGTGATGTCCTTAGGTTAATTAGGTTTAAGTAGTTCTAAGTTCTAGGGGACTTATGACCACAGATGTTGAGCCCCATAGTGCTCAGAGCCATTTGAACCATTTGAACCTCTGGGTTTACTTTGCGCCTTCCAGATACAAACGTACAAAATTGATGATACTGTAGCCGGCCGCGGTGGTCTAGCGGTTCTGGTGCTGCAGTCCGGAACCGCGGGACTGCTACGGTCGCAGGTTCGAATCCTGCCTCGGGCATGGGTGTGTGTGATGTCCTTAGGTTAGTTAGGTTTAAGTAGTTCTAAGTTCTAGGGGACTTATGACCTAAGATGTTGAGTCCCATAGTGCTCAGAGCCATTTGAACCATTTGATGATACTGTAGCATAATATTTTTCGGCATGTATGTTATAACAAATGGTTCCACCCCTGCCAGTAGCGGTTCTTGTGGTATTTCCTCCATTTGGGGCATTTCTTGCCTATAACACCAAATGATTCAATTCAGACCACATACACTATGTAATCAAAAGTAACCGGGCACCTGGCTGAAAATGACTTACAAGTTCGTGGCGCCCTCCATCGGTAATGCTGGAATTCAATATTTTGTTGGCTCACCCTTAGCCTTGATGACAGCTTCCACTCTACCAGGCATACGTTCAATCAGCTGCTGGAAGGTTTCTTGGGTAATGGCAGCTCATTTTTCACGGAGTGCTGCACTGAGGAGAGGTATCGATGTCGGTCGGTGAGGCTTGGCACGAAGTCAGCGATCCAAAACATCCCTGTATTGCTTTTCAACAGTGGGAAGCAAGAAGGTGCTTAAAACATCAATGTAGGCCTGTGCTGTGATAGTGCCCCTTCATGAAAAACACGACCACACCATAACACCACCGCCTCCCAATTTTACTTTTGGCACTACACACGCTGGCAGATGACGTTCACCGGGCTTTCGCCATACCCACACGCTACCATGGGGTCACCAAATTGTGTACTGTGATTCGTCACTCCAAACAACGTTTTTCCACACCAAGCGACGCGTCGTTTGGCATTTACCGGCGTGATGTGTGGTTTATGAGCAGTCGCTCGACCATGAAATCAAAGTTTTCTCACCTTCCGCCTGAGTGCCATAGTACTTGCAGTGGATCCTGATGCAGTTTGGAATTCGTGTGTGACGGTATGGATAGATGTCTGCCTATTACATATTACGACCATCTTCAACTGTTGGCGGTCTCTGTCAGTCAACAGACGAGGTCGGCCTGTACGCTTCTGTGCTGTACATGTCCCTTTACGTTTCCACTTCACTATCACATCGGAAACAATGAACCTAGGGATATTTAGGAGTATGGAAACCTCGCGTACAGACGTATGACACAAGTGACACCCAATCACCTGACCACGTTCGAAGTCCGTGAATTCTGCGGAGCGCCCTTCTACTCTCTCACGATGTATCTTGACTACTGAGGTCGCTGATACAGAGTACCTGGCAGTACGTAGCAGCAAAATGCACTTAATATGAAAAACTTATGTTTTTAGGGGTGTCCGGATACCTTTGATCACATAGTGTATCTTGTATTGTGGGTTCAAAGCCACAATTGTGTGAACGCCCATTACGCTGTTGTGGATAAGAAACATCCATGCTGCACACCAGTAAACCGTTATATGCTGACCAAATTCGTGATGATCACTGAAACAATTGATGCCACACGTAAGTAAGTCAATGAAGTGCGTTGTATGTCAACACAAGCAATGAAATGACACTTGTCAACACTACCGTCGGTGAAGTAGAACACAACACACTGACGGTGAACCTACTAATAACAAATTAACTAAATGTAATCTAAGAGCATTTTGAACATTACGTGTAAGAGTTCCGTGTAGTAAGCTGGTACTCTGTTCCTGTGTTTTCCCGCCGGCGGTTCTAGGCGCTCAGTCTGGAACCGCGCGACTGCTACGGTCGCAGGTTCGAATCCTGCCTCGGGCATGGATGTGTGTGTTGTGCTTAGGTTAGTCATGTTTAAGTAGTTCTAAGTCTAGGGGACTGATGACTTCAGATGTTCAGTCCCATAGTGCTCAGAGCCATTTGAACCATTTGTGTTTTCCCCACAATTAATGTGCTATGAAGTGCTATAGAAAACTGGCACGGATCGAGGATTCGGTTCTGGTGTGTGTGTGTGTGTGTGTGTGTGTGTGTGTGTTTGTGTGTGTGTTTGTGTGTGTGTGTGTGTGTGTGTGTGTGTGTGTGTGTTGGGGGGGGGGCGAGGGGGAGGCGGGGGAAGGGACCTCTCTGTTTCCTCCCCCTTCTCAAATACGCCATCTGTTTGCAAGCATCTGGTCATCACTGTTGTTGTTGTAGTCTTCAGTCCTGAGACTGGTTTGATGCAGCTCTCCATGCTACTCTATCCTGTGCAAGCTTCTTCATCTCCCAGTACCTACTGCAACCTACATCCTTCTGAATCTGCTTAGTGTATTGATCTCTTGGTCTCCCTCTACGATTTTTACCCTCCACGCTGCCCTCCAATGCTAAATTTGTGATCCCTTGATGCCTCAAAACATGTCCTACCAACCGATCCCTTCTTCTAGTCAAGTTGTGCCACAAACTTCTCTTCTCCCCAATCCTATTCAATACCTCCTCATTAGTTACGTGATCTACCCACCTTATCTTCAGCATTCTTCTGTAGCACCACATTTCGAAAGCTTCTATTCTCTTCTTGTCCAAACTGGTTATCGTCCATGTTTCACTTCCATACATGGCTACACTCCATACAAATACTTTCAGAAACGACTTCCTGACACTTAAATCTATACTCGATGTTAACAAATTTCTCTTCTTCAGAAACGATTTCCTTGCCATTGCCAGTCTACATTTTATATCCTCTCTACTTCGACCATCATCAGTTATTTTACTCCCTAAATAGCAAAACTCCTTTACTACTTTAAGTGTCTCACTTCCTAATCTAATCCCCTCAGCGTCACCCGATTTAATTAGACTACATTCCATTATCCTCGTTTTGCTTTTGTTGATGTTCATCTTATATCCTCCTTTCAAGACACTGTCCATTCCGTTCAACTGCTCTTCCAAGTCCTTTGCTGTCTCTGACAGAATTACAATGTCATCGGCAAACCTCAAAGTTTTTACTTCTTCTCCATGAATTTTAATACCTACTCCGAATCTTTCTTTTGTTTCCCTTACTGCTTGCTCAATATACAGATTGAATAACATCGGGGAGAGGCTACAACCCTGTCTCACTCCTTTCCCAACCACTGCTTCCCTTTCATGCCCCTCCACTTTTATAACTGCTACCTGGTTTCTGTACAAATTGTAAATAGCCTTTCGCTCCCTGTATTTTACCCCTGCCACCTTCAGAATTTGAAAGAGAGTATTCCAGTTAACGTTGTCAAAAGCTTTCTCTAAGTCTACAAATGCTAGAAACGTAGGTTTGCCTTTTCTTAATCTTTCTTCTAAGATAAGTCGTAAGGTTAGTGTTGCCTCACGTGTTCCAACATTTCTACGGAATCCAAACTGGTCTTCCCCGAGGTCCACTTCTACCAGTTTTTCCATTCGTCTGTAAAGAATTCGCGTTAGTATTTTGCAGCTGTGACTTATTAAACTGATAGTTCGGTAATTTTCACATCTGTCAACACCTGCTTTCTTTGGGATTGGAATTATTATATTCTTCTTGAAGTCTGTGGGTATTTCGCCTGTCTCATACATCTTGCTCACCAGATGGTAGAGTTTTGTCATGACTGGCTCTCCCAAGGCCATCAGTAGTTCTAATGGAATGTTGTCTACTCCCGGGGCCTTGTTTCGACTCAGGTCTTTCAGTGCTCTGTCAAACTCTTCACGCAGTATCTTATCTCCCATTTCATCTTCATCTACATCCTCTTCCATTTCCATAATATTGTCCTCAAGTATATCGCCCTTGTATAAACCCTCTATATACTCCTTCCACCTTTCTGCTTTCCCTTCTTTGCTTAGAACTGGGTTGCCGTCTGAGCTCTTGATATTCATACAAGTGGTTCTCTTCTCTCCAAAGGTCTCTTTAATTTTCCTGTAGGCAGTATCTATCTTACCCCTAGTGAGATAAGCTTCTACATCCTTACATTTGTCCTCTAGCCATCCCTGCTTAGCCATTTTGCACTTTCTGTCGATCTCATTTTTGAGACGTTTGTATCCCCTTTTGCCTGCTTCATTTCCTGCATTTTTATATTTTCTCCTTTCATCAATTAAATTCAATATTTCTTCTGTTACCCAAGGATTTCTATTAGCCCTCGTCTTTTTACCTACTTGATCCTCTGCTGCCTTCACTACTTCATCCCTCAGAGCTACCCATTCTTCTTCTACTGTATTTCTTTCCCCCATTCCTGTCAATTGTTCCCTTATGCTCTCCCTGAAACTCTCTACAACCTCTGGTTCTTTCAGTTTATCCAGGTCCCATCTCCTTAAATTCCCACCTTTTTGCAGTTTCTTCAGTTTCAATCTGCAGTTCATAACCAATAGATTGTGGCCAGAATCCACATCTGCCCCTGGAAATGTCTTACAATTTAAAACCTGGTTCCTAAATCTCTGTCTTACCATTATATAATCTATCTGATACCTATTAGTATCTCCAGGATTCTTCCAGGTATACAACCTTCTTTTATGATTCTTGAACCAAGTGTTAGCTATGATTAAGTTATGCTCTGTGCAAAATTCTACAAGGCGGCTTCCTCTTTCATTTCTTCCCCCCAATCCATATTCACCTACTATGTTTCCTTCTCTCCCTTTTCCTACTGACGAATTCCAGTCACCCATGACTATTAAATTTTCGTCTCCCTTCACTACCTGAATAATTTCTTTTATCTCGTCATACATTTCATCAAATTCTTCATCATCTGCAGAGCTAGTTGGCATATAAACTTTTACTACTGTAGTAGGCATGGGCTTTGTGTCTATCTTGGCCACAATAATGCGTTCACTATGCTGTTTGTAGTAGCTAACCCGCACTCCTATTTTTTTATTCATTATTAAACCTACTCCTGCATTACCCCTATTTGATTTTGTATTTATAACCCTGTAATCACCTGACCAAAAGTCTTGTTCCTCCTGCCACCGAACTTCACTAATTCCCACTATATCTAACTTTAACCTATCCATTTCCCTTTTTAAATTTTCTAACCTACCTGCCCGATTAAGGGTTCTGACATTCCACGCTCCGATCCGTAGAATGCCAGTTTTCTTTCTCCTGATAACGACGTCCTCTTGAGTAGTCCCCGCCCGGAGATCCGAATGGGGGACTATTTTACCTCCGGAATATTTTACCCAAGAGGACGCCATCATCATTTAATCATACAGTAAAGCTGCATGTCCTCGGGTCATCACTATGCAATGCAAAATTGGCCACAAGATGTGACGAGAGTTAGACCTGCCAGTGTAAAAGAAGGCAGTTTTGCGTTGGTAGCATACAAGCAGTAACACAGAATGGGTCCGTCAGGAGACCCCAGTCACTGTGAAGGGCTACTAGTCATCGGTTGTCACCTGAGTAACGAATCCATCAGGGATATTTTCGGTGTAGGTGATGGGACTGTGAAGTGGAAACGCAATGGAACAACCACAGATAAACCAAGACTTGGCAGCCACACGTAATGACAGACAGGGACCGTCGATAAGTGCGGAGGGTGGTTGTAGAGAATCGCATGAAGTCAGAGGAAGGTATCACTTGTGAGTTCCACACTAGCACAACGACTGCACGTAGGGTGTTCAAAAGAATGGGGTACGATGGTCGAACAGCTCCTCATAAGCTACACATTTCTGTAATCAGTGCTAAACGACGCTTGAGGTCACGTGAAGAGCAACGCCGCTGGACAGTGGTGACTGGAAATTAGTGATGAATCGTGCTATACCCTGTGGCAATCCGATGGAAGTGTTTGGGTTTGGCGAATGTCCAGAGGATTTTACCTGCCATCATAAATAGTGCCAACACTGAAGTACGCAGGAGATGGTGTTACGGTATCAGGGTGTTTCTCATGGTTAGAGTGTGGTACGCTTATTGTGGGCGAAGGATATGAAAACATTTTATAGAATTGTGTACCATATGCTGTAGAGGAACAGTTCGGAGGCGATAATTGTTTGTATCAGCATGACAATGCTCCCTGTCATAAACCAGCATCTGTGAGACAATGATTTTGTGCAATAATAATCCTGAAATGGACTGGCCTGCGCAGAGTCCCAATTTGAACCCAATGGAACGCCTTTGGCGTGCAGTAGAACGTAGATTTCGCTACAGATTCCAGCGTCCAACATCACTACCTTGTCTGGTTTCGGCTCTTCAGGAAGAGTTGCCTGGTATTCCTCAGTAGACATTTAGATGTCTCATCTAGAATTTCCTGGCAGATTTCAAGCCGTCATAAAGCCGAAGGGTGGACACACCTCATATTAACGTCCACTAATATGTGTCATGATAGTCTTGGTTAGTGTACTGACTGCCGTCATACTCGCTTTTATCATAACACAGATGCCTACTATTTGAATAGTAATAGCAATAAAATATATTAGATGTTTTAATATAGTTTTACCTTAATGTCCAAGAAAGTATATATGCACCTGTTGGAAACTGAGCTGAACCATGTCCATACAATATATATTCTTCTTCGATGCGTGAGGAAGATGACCTGACAGTTGGGCCGTACCTTTTTGGTAAAGCTGTTTAGAAGCAGGCTTGGACTGAGTATGCACAAAACTGGCTTGTGTGATGCTGCCAGAAAATGGTTGATCATGCGTGTGTGTCAAGTCGGAAGTTACATGCGTCGCCGCTATTACGTGCAGGATTTGAAGAGCACGATTCGTGTGACTTTTTTAATAGGGAGACTGCGACGTGAATGAGCGGCAATGGGTTTATTTCCTTTTGGGGCCAATGGCAGTGGAGCAGTGAGACGGCTGCGCAGGTCGGCGAGTTCAAATGTATTCCGGACTGAGTCATCAGTATTCACGGGCGGGCGCAGCGTTGCGCAAGGCGGTGGTTCCAGTCCACATACGCCGTCTGGTCTCGAGATTCTTGACAGCGGCTCGGGGCGGCTCCCCGGGTACACACATATATATGCAATGGTTGATACCTCGTTAGCCCAGATCTTAAAACAATACTCTTGTTGAGTTGTATATATTAAGCAAATAGAACGGTCCACTCTTTTTTATTCATGATGTTTTGAGAACACCGCGGCTGTTTTCGTGCGTATCGGCATTAGGCTCACTTCTTGAAGCACTATTTTCTTTCATTGTAACTTCTTTCCAACATGGGACTATCGTCAGACGAAAGCGAGGATTTATCGTACAAATTTCACATTTCTTTCCTAAATACTGCAGATTATTCATGAATTTCTGGATCACAAAAGCCTTTATATGACATTCAGGGTCTTTAGACTTTAGTTTCTTGAAAAAAAGATTTTGCTTTGTACATTATAGCACAGAGATCTACATCATTGATATGCGACATGGAGTACTACGAAATTAATACTGCATGATGAAGCCAATGGTAAGACACTAAATCTTTTAGAACAACGGGAGATAAACCTCCATAAAATCAAAAAACGAGAATCTACGCTAAATATACATACAAATTTCGCAAGTGACAGCTATTTCAGAAATTTAAAGATGTATTCTAAAGTTATTCTCTGCATATGTAAACTGTTTAATAATTATGTCTCTGACACTATGAATAAGTTCATCAGTGTTTACAAAAGTGTGTATGAAAATGTGCCTCTTGAGTGAAGTGATGGAGAAACCAATGTATGATGGTGTTAAAAAGTTAAAAATGCTTTTCTTGGGTTATGTGATAAGTATACACTGTTCATTTTTTCCCACTGCTTCGCACATATTTTCTGCATTTGACTTACAAAATTCATAACCTAACATCAAACGTTTTCATGACAGGAACATGCATTTCACCTCATTCAAGAGCAAAAATAAAACGTGTATTAAGACAACTTACACCTGAGGATGGACCCACAAGGTTCAAAATGCATGGTGTATTTAATAAAACACTAAAATTTGTGTCTGAAGGCGTTTTTTAATTCATACTTCCATTGTTGTGAATACAGTCACGTTTACAGCTGCGAAATATGGATAAAATTGAAGTTGTACATTTTTTTATATGTGTATATCAAAACTGTATCCTCTGTATATAACTAGTTCTGATTTTTTAAGGTACCTTAGCTACTATTAAGAAATACTTTAATTTCCACGACAGGTCATTTCAATGTAAGTCTTGAGTTGACCTGCCTTATACCGTAACAGAGACGTACATTAATAAAAGCAGCTATCGCTACGTGAAAAGAACATTTAAAATATGAGGGTATGTTGATAATTTTTACTTTTGGACCGCTCAATTACAACTGAATGAAACACAGTTTTCGTGCCATATGTGTTTCGGTTTCATTTTTTGCAAGGCATCGTTACATTACAATTCTCACACGTGTCTATGACTTTTATGAGTGGTTTGGTAAATGTGAAAAAGGTCTCAGTAGCGTGTGGCTATATGCCAAGCCTTTTATGATAGAATAATAACCAGTGCAAGTGCCACTGTAGCATAGTAATGGAGAGACAAGTCGAAGTGAGCCATTTATGCACTAACAGGGTGAGTCAATAACTATTGCCACCAAGAATAACTTCGAAAGTATAATAGGAGCTGAAAAGTTAGTGGAACAAATGTTGCATGGGACAACGATGCCATAATATGACGTTGATTTTTGTTGCTAGGTGGGGTCGCATCAGAGATATGAAGCTCAACTTTGTTTTTTTAAATGGGATGCTGTAGTTTGGTACTTATTTTCTGATAGCGACTATCGAGTCGAATCCAATGATTTGTAACAGTAATGTCTTTGAAGGTCAACTAAGGTCACAAAGGTGGTATGAACGTCCATTTACAGAAGGTGTTCGAAGTGATGACCATTGGTATCAATGCAGTACTGCAATTTTCTTATGATGGATTGAGTGGTATTCCTTATCACATCGGCACTTATAGAAGCACATGCTCTGACAATTCTCTCTCGCATATCTTCAGGTGTAGTTGGAGCGTTTTTATGAACAATATCTTTTACGAATCCCCACAAGAAAAAATCCAGAGGCGTCAAGTCTGGCGAACGAGCCGGCCACGACACATCTCCGCCTCCAATCCAACGGGAATTGTCTCCTCAACTCATTTCTAGCCACCAGCGAAAAATGTGCCGGACACCCATGGTGTTGATACCACATTCTGTTCCTTGTTCCTAAAGGTATTTCTTCCAATAACAGACCTAATGTTTCTTGCAAGAAAGTGGTGTACTTCCTACCATTAAGATTTCCTTCGATGAAATAGGAGCCTATAATTCTGTCCTCCAGCATTCCACACCGTACAATCACCGACCACGGGTTTTGGTGTGCAACTTGCCGCAGCCAACATGGATTTTCAGGTGCCCGATAATGCATGTTATGCAAATTAACATTTCGATAGTTCGTGAATGTAGCCTCGTGAGTAAATAAAATCAAATTGATAAATGTGTCATCCCTCTGAATCTGAAGTTGAGCCCATCGGCAGAATTCAGTGCGACGCATACAATCCGTACCAGTTAATTCTTGATGGAGACTCATACGGTAAGGATGATATTTATGGTGATGCAGAACACGAACAGCACTACTCTGGCTCATGCCAGATTCCCCTGCGATTTGATGCGAACTAACACAAGGACCGCGAACCACAGTGGCAAGAGTACCAATTTCCGTTTCCTGTTAGTAACTTTCCTGTGCCGGATATGTTTCTGATGCGTTAAAGATCCAGTCGTTCTCAGTTTATCATATACATATTTAAATGTACGACATTTCGGGTGAGTGCGTTGAGGATATCTTTCAGCGTATAAGTCTCTAGATTTCACTGAATTTCGTTGGCATTCTCCATAAATGAGAAGCATATCGACTTGTTCTTTGAAGGAATGCATCATTCATATTCGCTTGATTCGACGATACTAGTCTTACCGTTCCTATTAGCGTTGTATTGCGAAACCGTCGAATGGTGTTTACATGTCAATGGCACGTTAGATGGACACGCCGTATCCGGCGAATATTTACTATTTCCACGATATATGAGAGAGAATTGTCAGAGCATGTTCTTCGATAAGTGCCGATGTGATAAGCAATACCACTCAATCCATCATAAGAAGATTGCAGCGGTGCATTGATACCAATGGTCATCACTTCGAACTCCTTCTGTAAATGGACGTTCATGCCACCTTTTTGACCTTCCAAGACCTTACTGTTACACATCATTGGATTAGTCTCTATAGCCGCTATCAGAAAATAAGTACCAAAATGTAGCACCCCATTTAAAAAAACGAAGTTGACCTTCATATCGCTGACGCGACCCCAACTTGCAACAAAAAACCAACGTCATATTATGGCCCCATTGTACCATACAACATTTGTCCCACAAACTTTTCAGCTACTGTTATACTTTCGGAGTTGTTCTAGGTGGCAATAGCTAGTGACACACCCTGTATAATCAAAAGTACCTAGACATTTTCGTGTAATGCGGAACTGACGACTAGATATCACAAGAGGTTGATTCCCCAGAAGAAAAGCATGTTATCAATAGAGGCACAGTAACAGCAAAAAGGGTGGGTCAGGAGACCTCAGTGGCTTCGAACGTGGACTATTCATTGGGTGACACCAGAGTAACAAATATATCAGGGACATTTCAGCCCCTCTGGAGTTGCTCAACTGGACTGTTGATGACGTGACTGTGAAGTGGAAACGTGAAGGAACAACCACAGCTAAACCAAGATGAGGCAGGCCTCATGTCCTGACGGGCAGGGACCATCGAGCATTGCGGAGGTGTTTGTAAAAAATCGTGGAGGAGAGAACCATCGTGAGTTCCAAAGTGCTAGCAAAAATCCAGCTAGCACGAGGACTGTGCACAAGGAGTTAAAAAAAGAAGGGGTGCGATGGTCGAGCAGCTACTCATGAGCCATACATTTGTGTGGTCAACACTAAGCGACACTTGAGAGTGTGTCAAGAGCGACGCCATTGAACAGTGGATGATTGGAAACGAATGATTTGGAGTGATGAATGACGCTATACCTTGTGGCAATCCGATGGAAGTATTTCGGTGTGCTCCAGGCTTGTAAGTTTCTTACATCTCCAACCTCGCCTGCTCACCATATTGTTGCTCATCCGCCTCTGGACCGCCTTTTTTCCCACCGTCCCCGGGCTATGTTGCCGTATGAGATCCATGTGCAACGTGTGCTAGCGTCCCTCGGTGTGGAGTCTGTACGACCCCAAATCCAGGGTTTTAACCACCTGCCACCCTGGTTACTGGAGAGGCCCAGAGTGATTTTAGATTTGGTGCGGTACAGGAGAGAGAGCACTCCTGTTTCCGTTTTCATGGGGTCTTTTCTGCCGTTTTATCTGAACACCACGACCATGTAGATGTTTTTACGGATGGGTCTAAGCAGGGTGACACTGTTGGCTGCTCTGTCGTCTTTCCGGAACGTGTCTTCAAGGTCAGACTGACTCCCGAATTTACCATCTTTGACTCAGAATTGTACGCCATCTTGCGGGCACTGGAGCACATGAAACTTTCTCCCAGTGTTAGATTTCTCTCTCGTCTGTTCAGATTCTTTGAGCGCCCTTTACTCTCTCCAGCGTTTGTACCCAGCAGATAAAGGAACCCAGACTATCCACGACGCCCTCCTCCAACTACAGCGACTGGGGAAGCAGGTGTCTTTCTGCTGGGTACCAGGACACGCGGGAATTCTGGGGAACGAAAGGGCTGATCGAGCAGCCAAGGAGGCGTGTCGTGACCGTCAGGTATTTCAGTGTGCTATCCCACTGCATGCCCTCACCTCGCTGTTGAGGTATAAAGTCCTGTGTCGTTGGGAACATGAGTGGTTAGAAGTGACCGACAACAAGATCCGTGTGATCAAGCCCACAACTCGGCCGTGGCGTACTTCCTTCCACCCACGTCGACGGGACGAGGTCATCCTTACCTGTCTTCGCATCGGCCACAGCCCTATGACGCATGGACTTTTTACTCCGGCGAGAGGATCCTCCCATGTGTGGAGCTTGTGGCGTGCAAATCACGGTGCACCACATTTTATTGGACTGCATTTTATTTGCTGACCAGCGGACTGCAGTGGATTTTCCGGTGGATCTGCAGTCTATTTTATGCAATGCTCAAACGAATGTCATTCGGGTTTTAAAGTTCTGTGAATTGTCCCACATTTTTAACAAGATTTTTGGGAGATCTTTCAAATGTGTCAACGGGGTGCCTGGCTCACCCAAATTTTTTCGTAAGTGTTCAGCCAGTCTCATTTCCCTGTGCTGTTCTTCTAGATGCTTTATGGTTTGTTTTCGCTCTTTCGTTTTCTTGATTGGCTATCTTGGCTCTTCATTGGTTTTAGTGCATGTGAGAGGGCCTGTGCGATAGTCCTTGTGTGGTCGTTTCGTGTGAATGCGTGTACGACGGTTTTTGTTCTTATCCACGTTCGTTTGTTTTCATCGATGCCAGGGCACTGATAACCTCGCCGTTGGGCGCCCATAAGATCCCCAAACCACACATTTCGGTGTGCTGAATGCTTGGAGAACGTTACCTGCTATCACATGTAGTACCAACAGTGAAGTACACAGAAGGTGCTGTTACGATATCGGGGTGTTTTTCGTAGTTAAAGTGTGGTCCCCTTAACGCGGTTAGGAAACCGCTATATGCAGAAGGATATGAAAACATTTTACAAAATTGTGTACTGCATACAGTTGAGGAACAGTTCTGAGACGATAACAGTTTGTATCAGCATGACAATGCACCATGTCATAAAGCAGCATCCGTGAACCAACGATTTGTGGACAATAATACTCCTGAAATGAACGAGACTGCGCAGAGTTCCAACTTGAACCTAAGGGGCACCTTTGTGATGAGCCATAACGTAGATATCGCTACAGACTCCAGCTTCCATCATTACCTTCTCTAGTAATTGGTAATTTGTGGTAAAGTAATTGGTAATTTGTGGTAAGGTATTATGGGACCAAACTGCGGAGGTAATCGGTTCGTAAGCTTACGCACTACTTAACCTAACTTAACCTAACTTATACTAAGGACAACACACACACCCATGTCCGAGGGAGGTCTCGAACCTCCGACGGGGTGAGCCGTGCGGGCCGTGACGAGGCGCCTGGTTTCGGCTCTTGAGGAAGAGTGGACTGCCATTCCTCCACAGACATTCAGAAACCTCATTGAAAGTGTCCACAGCAGATGTCAAGGCGTCATAAAGCAGAAGAGTGGACCATCCCATATTAATATCCATTCGCTGGTGACTGAATACCTTTTATTTTTTGTTTATTTTTTTTATTTTTATTTATTTTTTTATTTTTTTTTTACATGGAAGGGAGGAGAGTGTTCACCGGCTTATTTAACTGGGGAGAGAGTGCACGGAAATGTTAAGAAATCTCAACTATCGGACACTCGAAAATAGACGCTGTGCGTCTCGCGAGAACCAACGTAGTACACTTCGAGGCAGAAACTAGTCGTATTAATCAAACTGGTATGTCTGTATCCTGCAAATACAGTTTGGGAAATAACACCTTGTACTGAGGAATTTGCGAATAGAACGGAAGACAACTTAAAACATGCTACAGTAAAAGTCCACTGTGTTACACAGCACATGGTTCGCAGAGTATACAGACACAGGGGGTGAGGGGGAGGGGGGGGAGGGGACGGGGTGGCGGGGATGTGTCACGTGTCCCCCACCTCTCTCCAAAGAATATTTTCCTTATAGTGTTTATATATTTCTATACACCAATTTTTCAGCTTCTTCCCGGAAGACAGAGCAGCATGAATACTAAGAGTTTGGAAAAAGGTAATAATTCTGGAAAATTACAAGCTGTGCTTAACACAGAATGGTTTTGCGTTGCCTGTCTGACTGCTAGTCCAAGTTGATAGGCTTTCCACCAGTCTGTACATCCAGCTAAATGCAACTATCCCCACTGACAGAACAGGCAGAGCACATGAAGCTTCGCCGGCCGAAGTGGCCGTGCGGTTAAAGGCGCTGCAGTCTGGAACCGCAAGACCGCTACGGTCGCAGGTTCGAATCCTGCCTCGGGCATGGATGTTTGTGATGTCCTTAGGTTAGTTAGATTTAAGTAGTTCTAAGTTCTAGGGGACTAATGACCTCAGCAGTTGAGTCCCATAGTGCTCAGAGCCATTTGAACCACATGAAGCTTCGTAAGGTCAGACGGAAGGGGAGAGATCCGGGAAAAAATCAAGAGACTGGCTTTCTCGAACATACCCCGCTTGCGTAGCTATAGTCTGCAGCCCTGTGTTCACAATCAAAGTACCAAGCGAAATACTAGTAGTAACGAGTGCGCACTCCGATTTTATATTCTGCAAATTATGACTTGTCAAAGTATTTCCAATTTCTTATTATTCATACTTTTAAATCAACCGAATGACACATTTACTTCTCAAAATTTAGGAGGAAAGCTTTCCAGATGGTGTATTTCTCTAAATTGTAATTTCTTTAGCATTATGCTAAAGAGATAGATTAAGGCACTGATATAACATTATTACTGTTACATTCAAACGTCTATACATGTTATGGAGTCCCCCGCCGAACTTTTCTGTCTGTAAGTGAAGGCAGATCTCAGGAACTACTGTAGGGATTTTGATACGGTTTTAATTAACAGACAGACTGATTCATGCTCAAGGTTCGTGTATAACTTTTGTAATTATAATGATGATGACTGTGTGATACATGTATTGTTATCTTTTCCATACTGAACTGGCGGTTGGCGTGACATCTAATGGCACTGATGAAAGATATGACGTGGTCAGCTACAGAAGAAGTGGAGTTTGGCAGAAGAAGCAGTAAACAGCCGCCGCAAATCCAGAGAGCGGCGAAGCTTGACCAGAATCTATACCCCTACACATATCCTCCATATAAGTTCTAGATAAAGTACCCCGCCCCTGTCTGTATGTGAAGGCTAATCTCAGGAACCACTGTTGGATACTTTGATACGGTTTTCATCAGTAGATAGAATGATTCACGGGGAAGGATTGGGAAGCAAGTCGTCCGACTGGAGATGCTTAGTGCTACTCGTGCGAAGACGGGGCTGGTCGCTGGTTTTATATATTTTATTGTTATTATTTTTTAAATCCTAGGTATCTGTGGCAAATTAAATGTGGGAGTGGAGGGCGCTGATTGTATTTAGAGAGTGAGAAGGTAAAAAACTGCTATCGACCTAGAACCAAACTCCGGATACCCAGCTGTGAGTATAGATGGTGTGAATGTAGACGTTTGTGGGAGGAAATTGACCTTTTCCTTTTCAAAGGCACCATTCCCTACATTGACTTTTCGGAAAACTTCAGTGTGGTTGCCTCGACCCCTGAGCCACCTCTTTCACTGGTTGTTATATGCATTACCAGGGTCACATGAATAGGTGATGGCGAAATGTGCAGCAATTGTGCAGAACAGGAAATGAGAAAGTCACGCGTATGTCTGCCTGAAACGTGACGTATGGAGGAGTGGTTGCGTTGTTTCGTGAAATGATGCGCGCTGCACTCACGCTCGCCGTAAACACAGACGGAGGACGCGCGTGGAGCTGACGCGGCAGCGATACGCGCTGCTGCCTGGCGAGGTCTTATCTCGCCTTATCCCGTCTTGCACTTGTCGCAAATTGTTCAGATAACTCGTCTTCCTACTCATTCAGCAGTTAAATCGAGATATTGAGCTTACCTTCAGAAATTTGTGGAACGTTACTAAGCTCATTTCCGTTGGCGGTTTATATATCTAAGGTATGCTTTTTGAATTTTATAAGATTTACTGTACCATAAACTAGTTTTGCAAATAACAGAAATTTTGACATAGGTTAACGAAATGCGTACGAAACGATCGCCGCATTTTAAGTTACTTATATTGGATTTTCGTTCAAAAATGGTTCAAATGGCTCTGAGCACTATGGGACTTAACTTATGAGGTCATCAGTCCCCTAGAACTTAGAACTACTTAAACCTAACTAACCTAAGGACATCACACACATCCATGCCCGAGGCAGGATTCGAACCTGCGACCGTAGCGGTCGAACGGTTCCAGACTGAAGCGCCTAGAACCGCTCGGCCATCCCGGCCGGCCCCGATTTCCGTGAGAAATTCATTTTGATAATGTACATTCTAGCCAGCTTACACGCACACGCGCGCACACGCACACACACACACACACACACACACTCTGTATTTAGCTGCAGTTGCTTTTACGGCAAAGAAACGCTGAACTTAAATAGAAAGAACAGAATGAAGCTAGATTAAAGTTGCGCTTTGCCAAAACTACGGTTCGGCAGTTTTAGTACAGCACATAAATGACGTGGTGAATGGTAGGATTGCCGATAATATTGGTAGCACTGGTAGGAAAAGAAACATAAGTGAATGTGTGAGAGAAGAGACTTTTTTTTCCGCACATACTTAGAATCGCACATCGTTCAGTATTAGTCCATTGTGTCCTTACAAAATCTTAATTCCATTGTATAAGTAATAAAAATTAGCTACTCGTGTAACTTCTGGCGCTTTTATGGAACAAAAGCAATACATTGGTGCGAGTATAGTTTACATGCACAAACAGATCTATATAATTATTGTTGTTATTTTGTACTCAGTAGAACGTTCTTCATCATGATCAAGGGCATGAGTTTCCTTTATTACTAGTAAGTGCGGAAGTTGTTTAACAATAACAAAAATATATTTTATATTAAGTTCGACGAAGTATTGTTTTTATTTCGCTTTTCTTTTAAGTACCTGTTTTTGAGGAAATTGCGTTTTCTAGTGCTGTTTGAGAAATCTGTATTTTTTTTGTAATTCGCACTACAACATCCCACTGTTTTACGTTAAAAATCAATAAATTTCAAACAAACCGTGAATTAAACTTTGACAATTTCAGTTTTGCTATAAATACTGTTTATTTTTAATTTACAGACTGGAGGATAACTATGTAGAACAAAAATGTCCCATATAGGGCATTCCATGAACTACAGTGATGTGGAGATTCTAACATCCACCTCTTCCTTTTGGGATTCTGTCTTCAAGGAAGCTATAGAGATTAGATTAGCTAATAATTTAATAAACAGAGATAATGGTTTTAATTTGCACAAAGCGTGGTTTCCGGCCCTTGGGATAGTTAAGCTGCAGAGAAGTTGTCATGGTGCCATCGCTGCAGACATACATCGAAAACCGAATGGAATGTCTGCACGCCTTCGCCACAGGCGGCGCCTGTGTAAGTTTATCTCTCTGCTGCTGACCAGCGTCTGTAACTTGCAGGCGCGTACCGCCGCGGTAGAGCATATAGGCACTTGGCATCTTGTCGTCAGCCTTGCGACTTAACGATATGCGGCCGAAATATCAACGGAAGAAATTTTATTTGCGCGGTTGCATGCCCTAAATCTGATGGACTGTTCCGTAGGTTACGCGGGCCTTTATATATCTTCATTCAGATTGTAGACGGTTCACCGCTTCTGCTTTGTAGGTGATTTTAGTAAGACATTCTCACATATGCAAACAGCGATCGAAATGAGGTAATGCTCGGTAGGTATACGACACATCTAATTCAGAGCTAACGTGGTTACGATCTTAACTGAGTTAGGCTACTAGGAAAACCTACTGTATTCTACGCTCACTTAACGGTAGCCTACGGTAGTTTTACAACTCCAAGCTAGATATTACACTTTGCCACATTGCGATCTCTTCCATGAGACATATTAAATTGCAGAATTACATGCCCTCTAGTTTTACGGCTAACTCTAAAATATTTCCGTTTGCTGATGACACTAGCTTGGTAGTAAAGGATATTGTGTGCAACATTGGCTAGGTATCAGATAGTGCAGTTCATGACAGAAGTTCATAGCATGTAAAAAATAAACTAACGCTAATTACAGTAAGATTTAGTTTTTACAGTTTCTGTAACACAGTTCAACTAAACTCGACGTCTTAATTTCACAGAATGGGCTTATGATTAGTTAAACTGAACAGTTCAGATTTCTAGGTGTTCAGATAGATAGTAAACAGTCGTGGAAAGCCCACGTTCAGGATCTTGTTCAAAGACTTAATGATGCCATTTTTACTATTCGAACGGTATCTGAAGTAAGTGATTGTACGACACGAAAATTAGACTACTTTGCTTATTTTCATTCACTTATGTCGTTTGGTATTATATTTTGGGTTAACTCTTCCCATTCTAAAAGGGTATTTTTGGCTCATAAAAGGGCGGTTCGGGCAATAAGTGGTGTAAGTTCAGGAACCTCTTGTCGGTGCCTGTTCACTAGTCTGGGTATTTTGACATTTACCTCTCAATATTTATAGTCTTCACAATATCAGTTTATTCCCAAGAATAAGCAGCTTACACTCGGCGGAAATCCATCCTGCATTTGGATCGAACTCCTTTAACTCTTGTGCAGAAAGGTGTGTCGTATACTGCTGCATCCATTTTCAATAAGCTACCACAAGAATTCAAAAATCTTATTAGTAACCCACGCGCTTTCAAATCGTAACTGAAGAGTTTCCTCATGGGCCACTCCTTCTATTCTGTCGAGGAGTTCCTTGAAAAATTAAACTGATTCTTATGTTGTATTGTTGATTGCGTTTATTTAAACTTGTGGCTTGATTTTTTTGGGTTCATAAACATTTTATTTGTTATTACTCTTACGTTGTAATTTCATGTACTGATACGTTCCATGACGTTGGTGATTTGCTCCTGAATTTGGTCCTACAGAACTTGACGTGTAAATAAATAAAATTAATCGCGAGTAAGGTAGATGCCAGACTAAGTTTTATTGGCAGAATCGTCAGGAAATGTAGTCCATCCACAAAAGTTGTAGTTTACAAAACAATAGGAGCAATACATGAATATTGCTCGTAAATCGGGCATCGGTACGAGATGGGATTGATGGAGGAATTAGGGAAGATTCAAGGAAAAGCACCACATTTCGTTACAGATTCATTTAGTAAGCGTGAAAGCGTCATGGTGATGCTCAACCGTCTCCAGTGGTAGAAGTTACAAGAGAGGTGTTCTACATCCCAGTCTGGTTTACCGTCTAAGTTCCTAGAGGAGGCAACCCATATATTGGTCGCCCCTACATATGTCTCCAGAAAACAAAATGAAGATAAAATTAAAGAGATTCGAGCTCACAGAGAGGTTTACCAGCAATCGTTCTTCCCACGAACCACTCGCTGTGGGCACAGAAAAAGTGGGAGGTGACACTCGTACACATTATACCCTCCGCCACTCGCCGTGAGGTGGCTTGGGGAGTATAGATGTAGATGTACGTAGATGTAGATGAAAAATTTTGACTTCAAATAATGGACGTCAACATAAAGGGAATGGAGGAGGGGTTAGATTCTATAAACGTAAGTTATAACGCAATTCCTAACGTCATAGTGTTAGTCCACCGCGACCAACCACATAGTGCTAGAATTGACTAAACGAGAGGTTTGCCGGAATCACGGGAATAACTTCTAGAGGAGTATGAGAATTCCGTAATGAATAAAAGCCCTCCCCCATCCGCCCCCCTCCCCCCCCTTTGCGCGCATGTGTTTCAAATAGATTTGTACCAAGTAGAATAATACTCCACACTAAAGCCCGTAACTACACATTCGCAACTATCTGACAAACAGTTCGTCTGCGGATATATGTTTACTGGAACTTTGTCGTGTCTATTGTCGTATACTTTTATCTGTGTCAGTTTTAGATACTAATAATGATACACTCTGAGTATAAAAGAATGCCGACGTAGGAGGGAAGCGATTTTTTATGCTGTATGACGATTGTGGGTTGTAGATGGTACTCGTAGTTCCAAATTTTAGGTGGTAGGTAGGTGACTTTTACTGAAGCATCTTTTAGATTATTCCGAGCTCATTTTTGCCAATAGATTACATAAAATCTGTCTTTCTTAGGACGCTGTTCTCTTAATATTTCCCATGCGAGTAGCGTTTTCAAGAGGACCAAGTTCGCAGTAGAATGCTTGAAGCCAGGTGTGAAGGGCGGTGAATGAGCTGTTTGCACGTGAGCAAACCCCAGTAGATGCCCGGGAGCATGTAATCCCCTTTAATGGCTTCACGACTGAACTCTACTGGCTTTGTGTGTTGGGATTGCCCTATTATCGCAGCCAATGCTAAGCCAATTTTACCTGTTAAGTTTTCATATTAGAGAGGCAATACAGGGTGACCATAAAATCTTCCCCCGATAATGTTTTCTTCTAATGAAATATGTATGCTAAATGAAGCTATGTGATTGGTTGTAAAAGGTAGCTTCACTTATTAAGGTTTTTTATGCGTACACTTCTACATGTGCTCCGACTGTTGCCAGTAAAACGTCTAGATGATACTCAATTTCTTTCCATGTCTTTGACATCTCTACCGTCACCGCCTCTACAGCATCCTTTGTTCGTGCCGTGGAGTTTGCACATCGAGAACTGGTGAGCTGAACACTTTATTCTTAACGTAACCCCACAAGAAATGTCAATAGGTGTTATATCTGGTGAACTGATCCATCTGTGAGGAAAGGTTTCACCCAAGAACTGGAGAACAAATAACTACTACTGTGGCGGTGCACGTCCAATAATTGTGCATTAAACCACAACACACATTCGCTTTCAGGCTGTCTGTTATCTGCACCAAGATATGTGGTTTCTCCGACCCCTAGATCTCGACATTATCTTTGTTTAATTTCCCGGAGGTGTGAAAAGTCGCTTCATGGAAAATAAACCAATCTTTTCAACGTAGTCATGGTCTGCCTCCAGTTCCAGTATATTCCGAGCAAACTCGGCACATCTGGCTCTATAAGCTGACCGCAAATGTTGCAGGAGTTGTCCTCTGTTTGCGTGTAAATACAGCTGTTTGTGTAAAATCTTCACACATTATTGCTTTTCCGACATTCCCTTGTTTTCCTTCAGCATATGTTTAAGTAAGGTCACGGCCTGTAGCAGGCTATGCTACCCTCCCTTTCCCTATTTACCTGTGCCAGTCTCCACAAATATTTCGCACTTTCAACAACACTGATAATATCGCATTTATACTCTGTGTTTTTCAGCAGTTACAAGTAAATCATTGAACTGGAAATTGGTGATAGTCACAGCAGCACGATCATCACTCTCTAAAGATCTTCCCTTCACAAACGTTCAATCAAAAGTTATTTATTTATACTCAGAGAGATTGTTACTTGGTGCTGCGGGTCTACTCATAGATGCTACCAACTATGGAAACTGCTCTGACATGTGCAAAAAGGACGATTCCTCTAACGAAGACTTCATTTATTCTAAGAATTATTAGGTCAATGTGTGCTTTCCTGATCTTGTTTTGATTATCTATCATCAGATTTTCCTTATCTACTGCCGTTTCACTTTTCTCTTCTCTCTATTTTATTCGAGCCATTGTTAGTACTAGTATCCTGTACTGTTTCTCGAACTTTTCCAGATTCTTCACAGAGGAAGAAAGAACTACACTATCTAATCGAAAGTATCCGGATACCTATTAGTGGACATTAATATGTGATGTGTCCACCGTTCGCCTTTATGACGGCTTCAGCTCTGCTGGGACACATTCAGTGAAGTGTTGCAAGAACTCTGGGAGAATGGCAACTCATTCTTCCCCAAGAGCCGAAATCGCAGAGGGTAGCGATATTGGACGCTGAAGCAAGGAGCGAAGTCGACGTTCTAACTCATTCCAAAGGTGTTCCATTTGGTTCAAGTTGGGACTCTCCTCAGATCAGTCCATTTCAGGAGTATTATTGTCCACAAATCATTGTCTCACAGATGCTGGCTTATGGCAGGATGCATTGCCATGCTTATACAAACAATTATCGTCTCCGAACTGTTTCTCTACTGTAAGCAGTACCCAATGCTGTAAGATGAGTTTATATTATACAGCATTTACTTTTTTTATCAGCACAATAAGGGGATCACACCTTAACCACGGAAAACATCCCCAAACCATAACACCACCTCCTCCGTACTTCGCTGTGGCACTACACGCGCTGTCAGTAACGTTATCCAGGCATTCGCCAAACCCAAAATTTTCCATCGGATTGCCGCAGGGTACAGCGCGATTTATCACTTCAAATCATTCATTTCCAGAAAAGCACGGTCTAGTGGTGTCACTCTTTGCATCACCTCAAGTGTTGATTAGCGTTGACTACACAAATGTGTGAGAAGCTGGTCGACCATTATAACCTGTTCTTGTTAACTCACTACGCACAGTCATTGTGCTAGTTGGACTACTAGTAACACTCTGGAACTGATTTCGTGCAAATTTTTACAGCCAGCCTCGGCAATGCTCAACGGTCCCGGTCCATGTACGCCAGGAAACGAAATCTCCTTGGTATTGATTAAGCTGTGGTTCTTCCTTCGCGTTTCCACTTCGCAATCACATCACCATTAGTCGACGTGAACAACTTTAGAGGGGATGAAATGTCGTTGGTGGATTTGTTAGTCATGCGTCATCCAATGACAAGCCCACGTTCGAAATCACCGAGCTCTCCTGACCTGTTACTACTTCTCTACTGACAACTAAGCTGTGAGGGTGGGTTGTGAGTCGTGCTTGGTTAGCTCAGTCGGTAGAGCATTTGCCTGCGAAAGGCAAAGATCCCGAGTTCAACGCTCGCTCCGGCAGTTTTAATCTGCCACGAAGTTTCAACACTATATTCCCCACCTCCTTTTATGCTGGAGGATCTGCCTCTCGTGATATCTATTGGTCAATTGTGCATTACATAGTAGTGTCCCGATAGTTTTGATCAGATAGTATAGACAGCCGCTGACAGAGGAACAAGCTCCACCTACCTCGGACGGTGCTGGTTCTACGTATCTGTTTCGTGTGAGGAATGTGCCCTGAAATTTGTGCCATACAGTTTTGTTATACCCGTTCGACAACCATTGTACTCCTGCGAAACTAAAAATTCCCATCTGTTACGGCGGTGAGTGGTTAGTGATTTATCTTTTCTTTAATCTCCTTGTATTTCAACGAGTCTGCTTAAGACAAATCGACTTTTTTTGCAAACCCAACTGTTGTCATCAACAGTTCTCTGTACTGACTTTCATATTGCGTGTTGCACACGAGATACAAAGTATGTACAAAGCGTAGAGCGAGTGGCTCTGAGCACTATGGGACTTAACTTCTGAGGTCATCAGTCCCCTAGAACTTAGAACTACTTAAACATAACTAACCTAAGGACATCACACACATCGATGCCCGAGGCAGGATTCGAACCTGCGACCGTTGCGGTCGCGCGGTACCAGACTGTAGCGCCTAGAACCGCTCGGCCAACCCGGCCGGCAGAGCGAGTGGCAAGAGGAAAAATATGGCAGCTGATTTCATGTTTGAAGCATTTCCCGTTATTATGGTAGTGATTTAAACTTGATATTATATTCAGTGGTAACACTCTTTAGCCAGTTTGAAATATTTTCTGCATTGTATCTTTCTTCAGACTGAAGATACCCTAGAAAGTACGACCATAATTGAGTCTTCTTATCTATAAAATTTGTCCTGAGCGCATAGAAACTTATATTATTGATAGCCTCTGCAGCAGTCAAGTCATTTTTAATTCTGTCAAGTAACTGGGCATTAAAAAGTCTGGCAATGTTTTAGAATTTGTGAATTACTATTTTTGCTAAGCATATTTTAATTTTTTTTAAAGTTCTGTATCTAATATCACAATTCAGTTGAAAATGATAAGCTTTACAACACTGACAGATTTACTTATGCGTTACTGAAAATGTAAATCGGTTGGGGTAGGGGCGTCACAAAAGAGTGTAAATCAGGATCCGATTGGGAAAAATTGCAAGCTGGAAACTGACTGAGACTCACTTTGATTCCCTGAAAGGCAAACTTCATCTAAAGTGGGAGGAGGCATCGGTGATGGCCATTCAATAAAAAGAATTTCTTAAACATCTGCAGAAAAATCATCGATTGTTTGCAGTCTTGATCTGTTCTCTGACACACGCCATTTCAGAGGTACTGCTGGATAATTGGACTTCAGTTGCCTCTTCACGTCTGCTGAGAAACCAGAAAAACAGAAAGTTATTCCCAGGCAATAATGGCATTGCCATTTTTTTATACAGTTTGGTAAAATTATACGTATATCACTTTAAAGCTCTTCTATACAAAGGCGACATGGTTGACTTATGTCCTGGGGCGTTTAAAAATATGTTGCATGGAAAATACTTACTATTAATATGCACCTTTTAAATAGTAAAAACTTGAAATGAGAACAAGTGAATACGCAGTGTGTTCCATAGTATGTTCATGCTCTGATATGGATATAAAATTTAATAACGTAATATATATACTATTGTTATTACAATGAACAGTATCCTTGGCGAGGCGAACTCTAATGGGAAGCGCTAAATCAAGAAAGAAACCAATTCGGATTTCGAGTTGAATCAGTGAGCAAGCCAAGTGCTGGTCCCTCCTACACGGCAGCAACCTGCAACATACTTGCGCCCTGCGGATGGCCACGCTTGGGGCATTGTCTGCCGCAATAGGCACAATGACCTGCAAGCCGAACACAGATTGGCACTCGTCTTGTATGTTGGTAAATGTTTTGGATAACAACAACACGCCGACTTGTTGTCCACATAGCCTCTAGGAGCTGCCACGAGAGGTGCCACGATCTCTGACAGCACTGCGCGCGTTCACGAACACGATGCTGTGATCACAGGCGGTATTTTGCTACACGATACATGTCCGCTAGCAGCTCACGCTGCATCCACGCGTAGTAACAGTGTTTATGCCGGTGCACAACCACAGAATGGCAATTCGGTCTTAGCTACTGAACCAGTCTTTCCCTCATGTTCTCTGAACCAGGTATCGACCAGAGTAGTAATTCATGGTTCACAGCTCTTGCTAAGGAACTGTCGTTGGACGGTTGCTGTGATGTGTTTAATTCTAATCTCTATCGAGCTTAGAGCAGTGACCTTACTTCTTCAGACTTTGACCTTACGTCAGTTAAGTGAACATGATTTCCCTTTGCCGAAACTATACCGTTTTGAGTTTTTAACTTCAAAACATTCCAAGTGAATCAGGACTTGAACCTCTTTGTTACTCACTTTCACCCTCGGCCACTTAATCATTATTTGTCTTCTTTGTTGGGACTCAAATTACCAACCGAAATTTTATTTGTATCTAACTTAAGACTCCACAAATGAAATTTGTCTTCTTGTATATTTAATAAACTTTTTCTATATTGTTTACCTGGGCAGTACTCTCATAGTGTGCCACAGGAGCACAACATGAAATCTGGCGACAAGGATGAAAGGTTGGTGATTGATACGTCCTAGCATTTGGCAACGAGTAAACAATCATGGGATCCAGTGGTGCATCTCAAAGTTTCGTCCCATACCAGTTGGCGACAAGATTTTTTTCTGGCCCAGCATCTCCGCTGGCTCCAATGTCACCTCCAAGTTTCGTCCCAGAACATTTGGCGACGAGATATTTTCTTCTAAACTCAGTTTCTCATCCATCCCAGGTAGGCAGTGTTTTCTCTTTGTTCCAGGGTTCAAACTTTTTCGTCCCACCACTATCAAAGGCTTCCACGTTTCCGTCTCACCACTGGTGATGGCTTCCACATTTTTATCCGACCATTTGCAACGGCTTCTACGTTTTATTCTACCGTTTGGCAACAAGGGTGAAGATTTGCATTGGCTCCTGTGCCACCTCCCAATGTTTCGTCCCATCAGCTACCAATGAGGTGGAAGAATTTTTCATCGGCTCCAGCATCGCCGTTGGCTCCTGTGCCACCTCCCACCGTTTCGTCCTGTCAGCTGGTGCAGAATATGTTCATCCATAGAAGTGAGTCTTGAAATCTTGTCTTCCTTTCACAACATGCAGCAGACACAAAGACGCATTTTGGACAAGCTAGCCAGCCAGCGTCATCATGACACCAGAGGTACCCAACCATCATCCATGATACACCTCCAGGGTCACCCAGCTCTGGGCAGCACTGTCGCAGCTGCCTCCTTCTGGCATGGCATGGCATGGGAAACTTAAACTCAATACTTCCTCACGCATGGACCTCATGGTGGCTCCCATCAGCAACCCTCAGCAGTCTTGAATGTTCCCTTTCCACTGACCCAGCCCATGCCTTACCCTCACACACTATTTACGATTCTCTTTTCTATACCTAATTCTCACATGTTTTATGAATGTTCCTTCCGAGCCTATTGCCTTGTTTCACCAGCGCTCCCACGTCCACTGTGCCCTATGGTCTCAATAAATTTACATCCCAAGTGCTCCTGCACACATTTATTGCTGGCCACGATGGTTTCCCATGTCTATGCTGCCACACCCAACCATTCCTTCCTGGCACAATATTTTTAGATCATAAGTGATCCCACACCCATCTATACCATCCGGGCACAACAATCCTATTTCTCAAGTGCTCTCGCTCCCATCCGTGCTCCCAGGTACAATAGTTATACTGTTCAGGTACTTCTGCACTTACATACGCTCTCCAGGCACAGATATTTTATCTTTTGGGTGCTCTTACACTCACATCCGCCCTTCAGACGCATTTTTAGCGTGTTCTTTTGGTGATGCTCTCTCACCACTATCATTATATTAGTTAGTTGCGGTTTTCAGTCCGAAGACTGGTTTGATGCGGCTCTCCATTCTACTCTATCCTGTGCAAGCATCTTCATCTCCGAATAACTACTGTAACTTACATCCTACTGAATCTTTCGTAATGTATTCATCTCTTAATCTCCCTCTACAATTTTTTCCCCCGACAGTTTCCTCCAATACTAAATTGGTGATCCCTTGATGCCTCACAATGTGTCCTAACAACTGATCCCTTCTTTTGGTCAAGTTGATCCACAGATTTCTTGTCTTCCCAGTTCTATTCAGTATCTCCTCATTAATTACGTGATCAACTCATCTGATCTTCAGCATTGTTCTGTAGCACCACGTTTCGAAAGCTTCTATTCTCTTTTTGCCTAAATCGTTTATCGTCTATACATGGCTACACTCAAGATAAATACTTTCAGAAAAGACTTCCTAATACTTCAATTTGTATTCGATGTTAACAGATTTCTCTTCTTCAGAAATGCTTTTCTGGCCATTGCCAGTCTACATTTTATATCCTTTCTATTTTGGGCGTCATCAATTATTTTACTGCCCAAACAACGAAACTCATCTACTGCTTTAAGCATCTCGTTTCCTTATCTAATTCCCTCGGTATCGCCTGATTTAATTCGACTACATTCCACTATCCTTGTTTTGCTTTTGTTGATGTTTATCTTATACCCACCTTTCAAGACAGTGTCCATTCCTTTCAGTTGCTCTTCCAAGTCTTTTGCTGTCTCTGACAGAACTACAATGTCATCGCCAAATCACAAAATTTTTATTTCTTCTCCCTGAACTTTAATCCCTTCTCCAAATTTTTCTTTTGTTTCCTTTACTGTTTGCTCAACTTGCTGTCTTTGGAATCCTTGCAGACTCACTCCAGAAGGCTCGCCCCTTGACTGCTGCCAATCTTGCCAGCCACTCCAGATGCACCCATGCTAGCCTTATTGCGGGTCCAGGATCCCAGTCTCTGGACACAGTCATCTCTGACGCCACTTCCTCAGGGCTGATGCCATGACGGCTCCTCACCTAATACCTCCTGGTGATGCCTCCACTGATTTTGGGGGCGGGAAGGAAGCCCGATCGTCACTACCTGCTAAAATAACTTTCACCGTCTCTTCCCTGGGTGTATGGATGCTGTGTCCCTCCTACAAGGTAGCAACCTAGAACACACTCGACATCCTGTGGGTGGCCATAACTCACGCATCATCTGCTGCCACAGGTACAAGCACTTACAAGCCAAATACCAATCTCCACTTGTCTCTTATGCTGGTAAATGTTACAGACAACAACAACAACAACAACACAGCGACTTGTTGTCCGCAAAATCTCTTGCAGGCACCACTAGAGACGCCAGGTTTTCTGCCAGCAGAGTGCACTTCCATGACCACAGTGCTATGATCATGGGCACTATTCTCCTACACGACTTCACATGCCCGCTAGCAGCAGTCACAACATGACAGACTGGTAGTTCGGTGTTAGCTAGCGAACCAATCATTCCTTAAGTTCTCTGGGCTAGATGTCGACTGCAGTAGTGGTCCATTAATCAGAGCTCTCGCTAAGGAACTGCAGACAAACAGTCACTGTGCTGTATTTAACTTCTAATCTCTACTGAGCTTAGAGCAGTGACTTTAGCTTCTTCAGAGTTCGACCTTATACCAGTTAAGTGCACATGGCCTCTCTTTGCGGAGGCCATGTTTTTTTGTATTTAATCCAGAACATTCCATGTGAATCAGAACTTGAACCTTTTTTTTTACTCACGTAGGCCTTCAGTCCCTTAATCATTATTTGTCTTCCTTGCTGGGATTCAAAGTAGCAACCAAACTTTCGTTTGCATGTAACTCAAAACTCCTTGAAGGAGGTTGCCTTCTTGTATATTTAATAAATTATTTTTACCTTGTTTACCTGGTCCATGTTCAGTTTGCATCTCAACGAGGTGCAACATGTCACCAAGAGAGCTATTAGCTGAATCAGTGAGTGCATCAGGACTCAGGAGTGGTGAGCATTAGCAGAACAATGAACAGTGAATGGTAGGGGAGTGGAGAGCATTGAACAGTAGGAGAGCGGAGTGTGGTGAGTGACTGCTGGGCACTGAATCAATGAGTGAGCTGAGAGTGCAAAGTGCATGGTGACTCATAAGCTGGGAGCAGTGAGCCAATTCCTCCCAGGTATCTAGCTCTCAAGTGAGCTCCAGAGCGCTTACACTCTGCAGAGCATCATATTTTGTGACGAAGTGTTGAATGGGCCGGTTAGGCAGTGCCTTCCAAGCTGGCTTTTCAAATCAAGAGCAGAAGTAAGAGATGAGAAAGTGTTTCTGCTTTAATGCAGCATTCTAAAGATCTGACATTTCTTTGCTTTCTGTTCTTTTCAACGCTGACAAAAGCTGCTCACAACAGTAAGCTATGCAAACATAGATATACACATCATCTATGGTGTATTTTGTACAGTATGGTCTATGTCATAATCACTAATTCAGCATGTTGCCTGCCTGAGAATATTCGATCCATTCGCTGACGTCACAGGAGAGACATTTCAGATCTAAACAGCTACTGCTCCTTTTTTATGAGTCACTGATCACTCACACTTCAGAAGTATCTAGCTCTTTGAATCAGTGAGGAGATCACCGTTCTCTGCCAAGAAGACATGGTTGGATGTAAATGTCACTTTGTAAATACATACAATATCAGCAGGTATGTAAATCATTTGAGTTGTATTTCTCTGGGACACATATTATTTCCACTAGAGTGCATTAAAATTGTTTGTCTTTATTTTCGTTACTAGCATGGTTCACACACATGGTTCACATGGCTCTCAGCACTATGGGACTTAACATCTGAGGTCATCAGTCCCCTAGAACTTAGAACTACTTAAACCTAACTAACCTAAGGACATCACACACATCCATGCCCGAGGCAGGATTCGAACCTGCGACCGTAGCGGTCGCGTGGTTCCAGACTGAAGCGCCTAGAACCGCTCGGCGACACCTGCTGGCCGTTACTAGCCTCGTAGGACAGATAAGAGGTGTGAAATGTTGAGAAATCACTGTGAAGGCTATGAAGACAGAATGTACCTTTGTGAGGTAGTGTTATTAGCACCGGACTGAGCTCATTGTGAGTCTCCATTTGGCTGGCTTGTTGAACCATACGATATTCAGTCTAGTGGGGAATTTGGATGAGAAAGTAGCCTAATGTTGGACTGCAAGGGAACGTTAGGATAGGCGTATTTGTCATCAAGCTTCCAGTGGACCCTATCTGACCACTACAAGGGAAAATCGTCTTATTGTACATCAAGCACAGCCTAACTCTTTTACATCTGCAGCTGTCATCCAAGGACAAGTAATGGACACCCTGCAACACTATGCGTCAACCTGCTCTATTGATGAGAGACTAGAAGTAGCTAGACTAGGGAATTAGCGTCCCATGCATAGGCTGTTGTTAAACCCACAACACAAACGACTGCATTTGGAGTGGTTCCTAGACTGAGAAGCTTGGGGTGGTTATGAATGGCGTCACGTTGTGTTCAGTGATGAATTTCAGTTGTTTACTACGTTCGTTGGGGAATATGGTGGTGACCTGGAGAGAGATTCCATTCTGCCAATGTTTTGGAGGGGCACAACAGTGTTACTCCTGGCGTAGTGGTGTCTTAAGCCATTGTGTATGACTTCAGGTTACGGCTGGCAGTGATTAGGGAATTCTGACAGTACAATATCCTGTACCCTCAAGTGTTATCTCTCATGCGACAGTATCGTAGTGACAGTTTTCAACAGGTCAATGCTTTTCTACACATGGCACATGTGTCTATGAACTGTCTGAATGGTGCTGAGGTTCCCTGTGGCCAACAAGATCTCCACATCTGTCTCCGCTAGAACACATGTGGGACCACCTCGGACATCAACTCAGTCGCAGTGTCAGTATTCAGTATATCAAGTACCGATTACAGTGTTTGTGGTCCAGCTTGCCTCAGAAGAGCTGTGTGACACCCTTTCCAACAGAAACAATGCAAGCATCGAGGCTAGATGGAGTGCAACTTCGCACTGATAAGTGGGCTCATACTGCTACACTACTGGCGATTAAAATTGCTACACCAAGAAGAAATGCAGATGATAAACGGGTATTCATTGGACAAATATGTTATACTAAAACTGACATGTGAATACATTTTCACGCAATTTGGGTGCATAGATCCTGAGAAATCAGTACCCAGAACAACCACCTCTGGCCGTAATAACGGCCTTAATACGCCTGGGCATTGAGTCAACCAGAGCTTGGATGGCGTGTACAAGTACAGCTGCCCATGCAGCTTCAACACGATTACACAGTTCATCAAGAGTAGTGACTGGCGTATTGTGACGAGCCAGTTGTTCGGCCACCATTGACCAGACGTTTTCAATTGGTGAGAGATCTGGAGAATGTGCTGGCCAGGGCAGCAGTCGAACATTTTCTGCATCCAGAAAGGCCCGTACAGTACCTGCAACATGCGGTCGTGCATTATCCTGCTCAAATGTAGGTTTTCGCAGGGATCGAATGAAGGGTAGAGCCACGGGTCGTAACACATCTTAAATGTAACGTCCACTGTTCAAAGTGCCGTCAATGCGAACAAGAGGTGGCCGAGACGTGTAACCAGTGGTACCTCATACCATCACGCCGGGTGATATGCCAGTATGGCGATAACGAATACACGCTTCCAATGTGCGTTCACCGCGATGTCGCCAAACACGGATACGACCGTCATGATGCTGTAAACAGAACTTGGATTCATCCGAAAAAATGACGTTTTGCCATTCGTGCACCCAGGTTCATCGTTGAGTACACCATCGCAGGTGCTCCTGTCTGTGATGCAGCGTCAAGGGTAACCGCAGCCATTGTTTCCGAGCTGATAGTCCATGCTGCTGCAAACGTCGTCGAACTGTTCATGCAGATGGTTGTTGTCTTGCAAACGTCCCCATCCGTTGACTCAGGCTGCACGATCCGTTACAGCCATGCGGATAAGATGCCTGTCATCTTGACTGCTAGTGATAAGAGGCCGTTGGGATCCAGCACGGCGTTCCGTATTACCCTCCTGAACCCACCGATTCCATATTCTGCTAATAGTCATTGGATCTCGACCCACGCGAGCAGCAATGTCGTGATACGATAAACCGCAATCGCGATAGGTTACAATCCGACCTTTATCGAAGTCTGAAAAGTGATGGTACGCATTTCTCCTCCTTACACGAGGCATCACAACAACGTTTCACCAGGCAACGCCGGTCAACTGCTGTTTGTGTATGAGAAATCGGTTGGTAACGTGCCTCATGTCAGCACATTGTAGGTGTCGCCACCGGCGCCAACCTTGTGTGAATGCTCTGAAAAGCTAATCATTTGCATAACACAGCATCTTCTTCCTGTCGGTTAAATTTCTCGTCTGTAGCACAACACGTGGTTTCTGAAGTGCATATCTTAAGAGCTATGAGCACTTGTTCATCTTTGCTATATGTGAAACACCTCTCTTCTATTGAACAAGTGCTCATAGCGCTTAAAGTATGCATTTTAGAGCCCATTTTTACAAGACTTTTTGCTTCGAATGATCGTCCCTGTCATACCTCTGAATACTGATCATTCCTGCTGGGACACCCTGTATAAAGTGAAGCGAAACGCATACGGCGAAAAACAACGTTTTATTTTCTTTCGTAGACGGACCACATCTCAAAGAAGATAATAATAATAACAACAACAATAGTGTAGAAACAACAAAAGGACGACGGAAAACATAAAAATGACAAAACGTATTTTCTCTGTGTGCTCTGTTATTTGCGTTGCACTCACAAACTTTGTAAGCCCTTCTTATATTAACTTCGGTCGGTAGAATTATACACGTAGCTAAAACTTTGAAGGAACTGAAGAATTTTTGTCAATTAGTACCTCCTTTAACGCTAGTTCATTTACCCTGATTGCGTCTACATATGTGCTACGGGAGTACGATGCGTGGCGGAATGTACTTCTAAACAATATCAGCAAATTTTCTGTCCGATTCGCGTACTGAGCGAGGCGAAAATAACTTCGGTCGGTAGAATTATACACGTAGCTAAAACTTTGAAGGAACTGAAGAATTTTTTTCAATTAGTACCTCCTTTAACGCTAGTTCATTTACCCTGATTGCGTCTACATATGTGCTACGGGAGTACGATGCGTGGCGGAAAGTACTTCTAAACAATATCAGCAAATTTTCTGTCCGATTCGCGTACTGAGCGAGGCGAAAATAACTTTGTGTATGCCTCTGTACGCCCAGTTATCTCTCTTTAACTAATTTCCGTGGTTACTACGCGAGATATACGACGGTGACCCATAGTTGTTGAGCAGTCCACCTAGTATATGTGCTCTATAAACTCAGTCGAGAGGGTTTCACGAGAACAACGTCGCCTTTCTTCCGACGATTCCAATTTTAAGTTCCCTGAGCGTAACTGGTACACTTCCTTATGGACTACTCCTACCTCTTAAGGTCCTAGCAGCGCTTTTCTGAATTCGTTCGATGTCTGCTCCCACGTTTACTTGATAAAGACGGCAAACTCCGAAGCAGTACAATAGAATTGGACGTACAAGCGTCTTGTATGCGATTTTCTTAACAAATGGACTGTTCTTTTCCAGAAATATTGCGAGGTGCCGGGGCTAGTAGTGTATTTATCACTAAATTCTACTAGAATCCACATGTGTAAATCATGCTCTAAGCCCCCCCTATTCTAACTCCGACTTTTGCTGTTGCACAAGGATAAAAAAAATACGCGAACTGACTCTAATCAACCCTGCTAGTGGAGTAGAAGAGAGTTTGGCACCTGCAATAATTTAATTTGATACATAAGTTAAATAAACAAAGGTTTCATTAGCATAGTGAGGAATGATAGGGTTGCTCTATCGATTAACAGAATGAAAGTTCTGTTCAAAATAACAATATGATTTATTAAGCTTAAACACAGAATAGTAAAAGAAACACAGGAAATTTATAAATCATCAAATTGGCTAAAATTGGAGATTCATACAAACACTATAAAGGTGAAGTTGTCCCTAACTTAGATCCTGAGGTTTAAGACGAAGTGGTATGTGGAGCCAATTCCTTTCCACTCAAATCTCAAGAGAGACACACAGCTAACCCAATAGTAATTGCTGTTACTCGAAACTGAACACAGTTAGAAAAGGATGAACAGGCGCGCTCTGCTGAGCTCTGATTATCACCTAGGAAAAATCCCTATCTGCCGGTGCTGCGGACGTACATTACCAACAGTCTTCTTATCTCCCAGAACACGATCTGGCGTACCGCAGGCGAGGGCTGGCTGCTTCGACGTCCTCGACCGAAAGGCGACTGCCGACTACCCAGAGCACCCGTACAGGCCGAACACACAACCTTCCCGCCCCCACGACAGTGGTCGTGGTTACGTTCCAATCAGCAACACGAAAACCGGCGGAAATTCCACTCCATTGCCGGAGCACTACCATTCCACCAATGGAGATTCTTGGCGCCAATTTCTGTGCTGATTTTGCAGAAAGTGCGGGAATTTTCCCGCCACAACTGCGTGGGTACACAAGTCATTCCCACGCCTCGCTGGTAGCCCGCCAGAAAGTGTTTTCGCAAAGTTTCTCTGAAGTAACGGAACCTCTAGCCCAGCCGCTACTTCACACCCCAGCGGGCGTGTCTCTTGACAATGTCGGCGTCTGAAAAGCATTCACTCGACTGCCTCACACACGTCGGCTTAACTCTCTCCAGTTCTACAGAGCCCGCCTGTCACCGGCCCACCCGGGTGACGAGAGACGCTGCGTGGGAAGTACGCGTGTTAAGGAAAAGCAACCCTCCACCGCATGCAACTAGAGAGGAGAATCGTAAGATAGAAATATGAGAGGGGGCTCATGCCACCTCTCATTGCCCCTACGCCATTTTAGATTGTAATTGGTGAGCGGTTGGCTCACTTAGGAGCAAGGTAGTGAGTCAATCGCCCAAGAACAATCTTACAAAGTGACTCCACATACCGCACTCTATAAAAAAGATCATTGCAACTGAAAAATGCAACTCATAGAGGGAGGATTATTTATGATGTAGCCAACTTCACCTTCTTAATATGGAACACTAACACTCACATCACACATCCATACCCAGGGAGCCCCTTCCAAACACCGATTCACGCAGACATTCACGCTCTAAACATGGCCCGGGCATCTGAGCCAAATATGGAGCAGTTTATTCTTTACAATCAGAGTTGGAGTGCTCCGCAATTAAATGCCCAAGATGTTACAACAATTTTAATCATTAAACTAACCTGACCTCACTCACACATGATAATATTTAAGTTAACAATCTCTTTGTGAGTTTTCAGAATCTAGTTACAACCTCCGATTCATTCTGTCTCCCTGCAGCAAGAATAACCTTTACAAAATGTTCCCTGAACTGATGGTCCATTCACAATGACAGTGGTGGTATCTGCTTCAGTTTATGGGGACTTCAGGCACACTGTTAGCATACACACAACAATAAACACAAAATACAAAAAAAAAACATGATGTGGAGAACAATACAGTAATCTGTAATAAGAATTACAGTGTAAAACACAAACGCATACAAGGTATAACATACATTACAGAAACAACATAAGAGAAAGAAATTTAAGAAAAACAAAAAAAACAAGGTTCATGGGGCATCAAATTGTGCGTGCACATTGCACAAAGTTCACGACTGTGCTGAGAATGAGGCACTAAATCACATTGTTAGAAATATCCGTGGCACTTCACAAATTCCACTGTACTGACATCACATAAGGCTAAACGTCGGTTGTAGTTGCTACGTTGTGGCAACAGCAATAGGGAGTTCTGGAGTGTCTGCAGTACGCTGTTGAGATTGTAGTCAGACCCACGCATATGATCACGGCCGTATGGTAGGAAGACACAGTGATAGGCTCTCCTCACGTCGATTAATTGTCTCTGAGGTCTACTCGTTGGGATACATCACTAGTCTAGGTCTCTTCTCTCGCTGGACAGAACTTTATGTTTCCCAATATTGCAGTTCGACGAGGGATGATGGCACATGGAGTGACTCCACAAGTGTGTGAGGTCATCCATACAGGATCGAACTAGGAGCGACTATTGTTAAAAACTGCTCTCTAATAGAGAGGAGAAGTAAGACATGAGACCATACATTTGTTAGTGTGGCACGATACTGCTTTGTGTATGCAGATCGGCCAATGCTAGTGAGTTGTAAAAACCCAAACAGGTGAGTATAGAGCGTCCCTTTCTGTCCTGAGGCACATGAGGCGCAGGTTCTGACACGATATGTGATCTTCTTCGTGTACTCACGACAACGTGGTCTGCCGCAGGGAATCCCTCCAAGCGGCTGCCGCGTCCGGAGAGCTAGCAGGCTGTCGCGTGTCAGGGTCAACGGCCAGCCCCACTTTCGCTTGTGGCGGGGCAAGGGTCCCGTGTAATCCCTCAGGTAGGCAGCCGGGTGACTGTCAGCGTGTAGGACGGGACGCTCGCCCTCTAGCAGGTAGCCGAAGACCTCTTGTTTTTGCGCTGGCTGGCCTCTGCATTGCCACGTTCCTCGTCATCTGTACAATTCTTACAAAAGTCTTATGCCTAACTTTTTCCCATGACCTTCTATGTTATAATAAATTTACCTAATGAAACATTGATGGTCTGTCATTTCAGACACTCTTATTTTACTTTTATAGTTATTAATCTATGGCAATCATTATAACCTCTAATCTAGACATGGAAATAATTTATTTTGATATACGTGTAGAGACCGATCTCAGTAAGTACATGGTGTGTGATAACTGATGCTTTGTAATGGATGAACAACTAAATGTGCGGGCCCGCACTAATATTACTATTAATTATATAGATCGACAGTAGACATGCTTCAAGAATTAACTACCATATCCCAACGATCTACATTCTACGTCTTTTAATTAAATTATGTTGTTATGCAGGTCTAAGTTTTACTGTGCTATAAAGAACATGCAACTACGCTACTTTCGCTCGCCCGTCGTCCCTCCATCTCGGGTCTGTGGTTTGGTGACCTGAAAAATAGCAACTCAACAGGCGCGCGCCACACTTGTGGTAGAAAACCCCCACAATATTAATCTAGTTATTGTTAAATCCTACAGTTTAACTTATCCTAGTATCGTACTTTCCCTTTTATTTATTTATTTATTTATTTTATTTTATTTATTTATTTATTTATTTTTTTATTTACCTTATACAATACCCTTACATAGTTCCTGTTACGCTGAGATGTCTTGCTGCTCGCCGCTATTGACGACAGTGATGTGCGCGCCGTACGACATGACCTCCGAGTTTTCATTACGCCTCACTGAAACTCCAGAGACTGGGTTAGCCATGGCTATACACGACAATAAATTTATAGTTGCAACTTCCTTCTCTATGTGAAGCGGTTTTCGCGATCGAAGTACACCTTTCCAGAAGCAATGTAATATGACCAAGCCAGGACTGGTTCCTGTTGAGGATTCAGACACCCAACACACGCCAGCTACACAGTATGTCACGAATATCCAAGTACAATTCCTTGGTGATTCATCTGTGACAAAAACGAGCAGCACGCTAAATCCCCAACCAGCACATTAGCATGGTAGGCTTTTATGCCCTCATTTCTCTCGTCTAGGGCACCATTAGAGTCAAATGCTCACAGGTTCACCCCGACTTGCAAGACAACGATACCGGCGCAGCTCTGCAAAAACTATACTGCCCATATTCACCCTCGAAATCGCGCAATATACCACAATCGTGCAGTGCACTGACGCGTGCCTGCAAGCATTGGTATGAACGTCTCACGAACTGGTTGTGGCCGCTATGGAGCGTATCACGACCTCTCAGAACGCTTCTAAGAGCACGTTCTTGTATGCGCCCGTTTGTGCGACGTCTCGTCACTCATCCTTATCCCTTAACATGGACACCAGATAGGAAAGGACAAAAATATTGCTCATGAAAAGGTAGTGTCTCCTACTCCATCGACATTGGAGATCGCAAACATAAACAAAAAGAGGATAGCAGCAGTAAATTCTTATGCAAGACAACGCAGCGTGTTAATACTTTAGCAATCTTAATCTATTAATGTAACGATTATTGTTCCCCGAACAAAGGTTCATATATTTGCCTATTCTACTATGTACATTTCTTACACTACTACTATTCTACGAACTCCTTTATGTGAGATATGTGGTGGAGTCCTATGGACTTCTTTCCTTTCAGCGTCTCCAATTCATAAGCATTGTGGTGAGCTGCTCTCCTTATACGGTACGGGCCGTTGTAAACAGAATAGAATTTTTGGCATTTCATTTTTTGTTTGTTCGAAAGTCGGAAAGACTTAACGAGCACCTTTTGTCCAATTTGGAAGTGTCGTAGACGAGCTCCCCTGTCGGCACGTCTCTTCCTGACCTCTGCTGCAGCCCGTATCCTCTTGAGAGCCAAATCCACTATGGCTTGGTGCTGCGTTCGCGCCCTTGGTGGGAAGTTTACGACCTTGGTTATCAAGTCCTTAGGAATCCGGTTTTTCAGTACTGTAATGGGTGCCAATTTTGTTATCCCATGGGGTGCCTCATTGATCACCTCCTGGAAGTCTTTAAGGAAAACGTCCCATGTCGTGTGCTGTTTGTTACAGTACAACCGGCACAAGTTTCCGAGTTCTTTGATAACCCGTTCTGCAGCATTCGAGCTCGGATGGTGTGAAGATATAAAAATGGGATCAATTTTACATCGACGCAACATCTCCTTCCATGTTTTTGACTTAAACTGTGGCCCGTTATCAGAAATGATTCTACTCACATGACCAACCTGTGGTAGGAAATCCCGGATGAGGGCTCGTGATACAGTTCGTCCTGTCGCCCTCTTCAGTGGCGTAAAGGTAACGTATTTGGACGTTAGTTCAACAAACACTAATACGTAAGTATATCCTCTTCTTGTTCTTGGCAAAGGTCCCATCAAATCTGTTGCTGCTAATTGTCTTAATTTGGTCGGTACGATTGGGTATAATGGTGCCTGCATGCTCACAGTAGTGTGCTTAGCCTTTTGGCAGTCTTTACACACCGACAGTACCCTCCGAATTCGACGCTCCATGTTTCGAAAGTAACACATGGTCCTTAGCTTGAGATTGCACTTGCGTGGTCCGAAGTGTCCATAGCTGAGGTGAGTATGCCATATAACCTTGTTTATTAGGTGTTCAGGGATGCATACCCCCCATTCAGTGTCATTGGTATAATTTCGGTGGAAAATTATGCCTTTCCGCAAGAGGTAGAACTGCCTGATGGTGGCGTGTCTTCTGTCTATCCATTTCTGTTTCAATAACACTAGGGCAGGGTCCTTGTCTTGCTCCTCCTTGATGTCCTGCATACTACAGGTAATAAAATTTTCAAAGGCTACTTTCTGCATATAGTAAAGGCAGTAGTGATTTTCCTCCAGATCTTCTTCCATGTTGTGCTCAAATCCGATCGGTGACCGTGATAAGGCGTCTGCAATGATGTTCTGACTGCCGGGGATATATTCTATCGAAAAATTGTACTGCTGTAGATACGATGCCCACCTAATGAGCCGCCTGTGATTAAGCTTTGCAGTCATCAAGAACTCGAGTGCCTTGTGGTCTGTGTAGACCCTCGTCTTGCGACCAAACAGAAGGTATCTGAATTTTTCAAACGCCCATACAATAGCCAGCGCCTCTAACTCGGTTACTGAGTAATTCCTCTCACTCTTGGCTAGTACTCTGCTAGCAAACGCAATTGTCTTCCACACCCTGTTTCCTTCATGTACATAGTCTTGGAACACCATGACACCCAGACCGGAGTATGAACTGTCCGTTACTATGCAAAGCTCTTCAGCTAAATTAGGGTGTGATAGGATGGGTGCTTGTAATAATGCGAATTTTAATGTTTTCCATTCGGATTCGGCCGCCTCATCCCATTCCCAAGGAATCTTCTTTCCTGTAAGTTGATGCAACCGAGGACTGCTCTGAGTTTTGACATGTATAAAGCGGTTGTAAAAATTTATGATCCCCAAGAACCCCCTTAACTGCTTCTTTGTCGTAGGAATGGGAAACTTTTCAATCGCTTCGATCTTTTCGGGATTTGGCGCAATGCCCTCACCCGTGATGATATGTCCTAGAAATTTCACAGAGGACGTCCCAAAATTCGATTTTTCGATATTGATAGTCACACCGTATTCCTTGAATGTCGCTAGGAGTTCACCGAGGACCGCATTGTGCTCTCCCCAAGATTTCTCCGCGATCAGCAAATCGTCCACATAGCTGGTGACATGACGTTTCAAATTATCGCTTAGTATGCCGTCCAGCCCCCGAATGAATGCGGCAGATGAAACGTTCAAACCAAATGGTAGACGACGAAACCGGTAACATCTTCCAAATGCTAAAAAGGCTGTGTACTGTCTGCAATTTGGATGGAGCTCGATCTGCCAGAAACTCGATTTTAGATCAACTGATGAGAAGATTGATATTCCATGGAAGTTTTGTAAGAGTTCCTCTAATCGTTCCGGTCTGTCTGTTTCGGGTTCTATTATGGTATTAATTTGTCGCGAGTCCAAGACTAAACGAATACTACCATCTGCCTTCTCGACTACTCTTAACGGGTTATTATAGGCTGAAGCCGTAGGTTCTATTATTCCTTCACTCAGCATTCGCGTAATTTCAGCTGCTACTTTCTGTCGATATGCCAAGGGGATTGGATAGGGTGGCACACGAAACTGGTTGTGCGGACGTACACGAAATTCATATTGGAAGTTCTTTATTGATCCTGTCTTGGGAAGGAAGACCTCCGCATGTTCTACTAGTAATTTATGAAGTTCTTTGCGGTGTTCGCCCCTTATATTCTTTATTGCTTCCACTTTTTCTCCTATTTTCTCCTTTATTTCTCCCATTATTCCGACTTCATTCTCATCCGTGTCCTCTCCCCTATCCGCAACGTCGTCCTGTTCTTCCTTTCTGTCTTTCAGACACGCATAGTTTATCCGAACACAGTTAGACGGTAGTTGAGCTGGGATCAGCTGATCGTCGAACTTAATGTGGACGGGATTCCCTTTCCTCAAAACCACTTCACCTCGTCCTAGATCAACTATCGCTTCATGTTCATTTAGGAAGTCCGTTCCTATTATCATGCCGATCGCCAGATTTGGCACGATCCAGAAGTTAGACTCTATTTTGTGTCCTTGGCAGGAGAATTCCAGTCTTGTTTGTTGGGTGACCTCCGTACATTTACCCGCTAATGCCCCTTTTATTTTGGTTTTCTTAACCGATAGGACAGGCCAGTCCATCTCCTGAGAGCACCTCTTGTATGCTGCCTCAGATATTGCTGTTATGTAGCTTCCACTATCTATTATCGCATTCAGACTCTTTTCAGCTATTGCTACTGTGATAAGAGGCTGCCGATCATGTCGAGGAGTTGCTTTATGTTCCTCGAGCAGGATTTCTGATAAATCTTCGTAATGTATCATCCGTAGTTGGCCAGGTCCGAGATTACGTGCGAAATTCCGGCGGCCTGTGTTCGCACTAGTCTGGCGTCAATCCCTAGTTAGGCTCCCCCTCCTCTGACGTGCATTAGGATTTGCGGGTCTGGTTTCAATCTCCTGGTTCCACCGTTGTCCTTGGTTTCGCTCTCTCCAATTACGGTCGCTTTGCCGTTCGTTATTCCTTCTATCCCAGATTCCTTGTCTAGATTGACCCTGCTCCCTGACGTTCTGGTTTCCGTGTCTTTGGTTTCCATAACCTTGAATAGCGTAACCTTGACTTCCGTAACCCTGGTTTCCTAACTGACCAGTGCGATTATGCAATCTGCTGTCGTCTTCTGTTCCTGGCCGGTGGTATTTGTTACTTTGCCCCTTCTTCCTGTCCTTTGCGTCTTGTTTATCAAAGACTACTTCGAGTTCGCGCAATAGAATCTTGAATGCTTCTATGTCAGCTCCACACTTGCCGGCAAGTGTCTGTTGGTACCTAACTGGCAATTTGGAAAAGCAAAATTTAATGATTTCTCCGTTACTATATGGACTATCTAAAAATTGATTCTTCTTGAGTAAATCATCAAGAAATTTGGTTGCGCTCCTATGCCCGGACACTTCCAGTTCAGGACAAAATATTATTTCCTCTTTAATCCTATCTTGCGTTTCCTTTGACCAGTAGGTCCGCAGGAATGCACCAACAAATTCCTGATAAGTCCGACACGTCACTGCCACACCCCGCATCTTTTCCGCGGCTTGGCCTTCGATGTGTCCACACATGAATTCTAATTTTGCCTGGGTTGGCCATGATGCCGGTAATGAATTTGTAAACTGCATCACCCAGCTCTTCGGATGCATCGACCCTCCATTTTCTTTGAACTTCTGGAATTTCAGTATCGACAGGAAGTGATTGTGATCAAAATCCTGTCTGATCCTCGCACTGGTGTTGTCACTCGTTTCCGATACTTGCACGTCTGCTGAGTGTCCTGTTCTATCTTGCTGATAACTGTGATGTGCAACCTCTGTATCACAGTGGAAGTGGCACTCAGAATTCACTCTCCTAAGTGGGCTATAATTATTGGAGCTATTACTTGCTGTTTCTGCGTGTGCATTGTTAGTTCCGCACTCTGTCACTGGGCTAGAGCACGGCGGGCTTTTCCTCGGAGACACAATTCTGTGTACTCCATCATGGGTATCCGAACGCGCAGTGCTCGTGTGCCCGTTTTGCTCTAGTTTTGCTATCCGACTCTCTACTTCTTCCATTCGTTTCGTGGAGTTCGCAACCGCGATATTACCTTGAGTTTTTAAGAATGCTAGGGATTTTGAGTGGGATTGTGTTGTACGTCGCAAGCGCCCTGCGAGTTTAGAAGTTGCTTCCGCGACTTTCATTGCCCCTGTTGCTGCAGTTTTGGCAAGGCCTGCTACTTTTTGTGCTACCGTTGACATTTGTTTTGCTTCTCCACATTCTTTCTTTATTGTTAATAATTCCCCACGAATTGCCCCTATATGCGAGATTATTGCCTCAGTGTCCCTCTTCCGCTGTTCGTCAGCTTCTTCCTTCTCCTTCTTACGTTGTTTGTCAGCTTCTTCCTGCTTCTTACGCTGTTCGTCAGCTTCTTCTTTCATTGATCGTAGGAAGCTCATTATTGGGTTTACGTCATCTTCTTGATCCTCTTCAAACATGGGCGATGTAACTCTGGACACCTGGGCGCTAGAGCTCTGACGTGACCGAGCTGGCCTCTGTCTGCACTCGTTCGTTTGACTATAAACTTCTGCTACAGTCTCGACCTGTGTGCCTGTCTCTGTTTCATCCTCTACTTCACTATCATAATCACGGCCGCAACGCTGCTCTGAGATCGCGTCCAAATCACCTTCCTCATCAATGCCCCTGGCGTCCTGTCCTGCTAAAAATGTGCCCATCTCATCTCCGAACCTATTCCCGTCAGTAAACTGCCCCTTATCCATTATGCTATCCTCTTTTGTTTTAGCTTCGCCCGATAATAGTCGTGCCTTACTTCTCGTTATCATTCATAAAAACAAATTCATCTAAAATGCACAATAAAATTAATCTACTCCATATATTTTTTACACATAAACATAAAATTTCAACAACGCTGTTCCAACGCTGTAATCACAAACACAATTTGATGTGGTACAGAAACCGCACACAAATCCGACAAAGTGCGATGCGGTACAGACACCACATCAGCGAAACACAAAAAAAACAATGAACAAAAAATATACACTGAAAACAAAAACTGTAGTCATGCGCCGCTACTTAAAACTAAACGCGGAACTACCAAAACAAAAAAAACTTGGGTATTAATCATTAAAAAAAATAGAGAGAAAAAAATTGAATGTTCCTACTAAGAATCCTGTTTGTTTATCAGAGATTCACAGGAAAGATCCGAGGCCAAGGGTCGCCATATTATGCGAGGTGCCGGGGCTAGTAGTGTATTTATCACTAAATTCTACTAGAATCCACATGTGTAAATCATGCTCTAAGCCCCCCCCTATTCTAACTCCGACTTTTGCTGTTGCACAAGGATAAAAAAAATACGCGAACTGACTCTAATCAACCCTGCTAGTGGAGTAGAAGAGAGTTTGGCACCTGCAATAATTTAATTTGATACATAAGTTAAATAAACAAAGGTTTCATTAGCATAGTGAGGAATGATAGGGTTGCTCTATCGATTAACAGAATGAAAGTTCTGTTCAAAATAACAATATGATTTATTAAGCTTAAACACAGAATAGTAAAAGAAACACAGGAAATTTATAAATCATCAAATTGGCTAAAATTGGAGATTCATACAAACACTATAAAGGTGAAGTTGTCCCTAACTTAGATCCTGAGGTTTAAGACGAAGTGGTATGTGGAGCCAATTCCTTTCCACTCAAATCTCAAGAGAGACACACAGCTAACCCAATAGTAATTGCTGTTACTCGAAACTGAACACAGTTAGAAAAGGATGAACAGGCGCGCTCTGCTGAGCTCTGATTATCACCTAGGAAAAATCCCTATCTGCCGGTGCTGCGGACGTACATTACCAACAGTCTTCTTATCTCCCAGAACACGATCTGGCGTACCGCAGGCGAGGGCTGGCTGCTTCGACGTCCTCGACCGAAAGGCGACTGCCGACTACCCAGAGCACCCGTACAGGCCGAACACACAACCTTCCCGCCCCCACGACAGTGGTCGTGGTTACGTTCCAATCAGCAACACGAAAACCGGCGGAAATTCCACTCCATTGCCGGAGCACTACCATTCCACCAATGGAGATTCTTGGCGCCAATTTCTGTGCTGATTTTGCAGAAAGTGCGGGAATTTTCCCGCCACAACTGCGTGGGTACACAAGTCATTCCCACGCCTCGCTGGTAGCCCGCCAGAAAGTGTTTTCGCAAAGTTTCTCTGAAGTAACGGAACCTCTATCCCAGCCGCTACTTCACACCCCAGCGGGCGTGTCTCTTGACAATGTCGGCGTCTGAAAAGCATTCACTCGACTGCCTCACACACGTCGGCTTAACTCTCTCCAGTTCTACAGAGCCCGCCTGTCACCGGCCCACCCGGGTGACGAGAGACGCTGCGTGGGAAGTACGCGTGTTAAGGAAAAGCAACCCTCCACCGCATGCAACTAGAGAGGAGAATCGTAAGATAGAAATATGAGAGGGGGCTCATGCCACCTCTCAATATTGCAAACGTTTTGCCGACTTTAGATAAGGCTGTCATTCATTACACCGGCTTGAAATATTGACCAAGTCTTACTGCGTCACCATGCTATATTCCCATAACGATACTTTCCTATAGATCAGGGGTCTCCAAACTTTTTAGTCCGCGGGCCACATTGACTCCTCCACGAAGTCATAAGGGCCAAGATCTACCTAGTGGGATTAAAGCACCCTAGCACTCCATGATCACCGTAATGTAAGACTAAAGGAAAGATGAAATCGCAAAGATCTAAGGTTGTGGGGAACTACGATTTTTATTTAATTACATAATTTTAATTGGTGGACGTACCTCACCGAAATTCTGGCCCATTTTATTCTGGCGAATTTCACCGACAAAAAAGTATGTCACTGCACATTCTTCACGAAAGCGTCCAGCAAAGTTAACGAAATCTCAAAATTATTGTTAGAAACACGACTACTGCAAGACGTAACAGAGGTAGAGTATGTCAACGCATTGTTATTTCAAGCGGCGCAACAATAAGTTTAGTTGTGTGGTCTTGTAGCGAGTAGCAGAGCCAGAGCATATATTTGATAGTTCTGTTGCGTGATTGTGTCTATGTTGCGAGTGTCTCACGAGTTTTTTGTGTTTTATGCGCTGTACTAGTAGGTGAGACGACGAAGTGTGAGACAATTCAAAGTTTGAATGCGAAGAGACAAGGAAAATCCGAAAATCGAAATACGTATAGCACGACTTGAGTATTTTTTCACTGTATTTTTTAGTGGAACTACAGTGTAATTGTGAGTATTTAATTTAGTAATTAAAATACCTGAAAAATAAATGGTTCAAATGGCTCTGAGCACTATGGGACTTAACATCTGTGGTCATCAGTCCCGTAGAACTTAGAACTACTTAAACCTAACTAACCTAAGGACATCACACACATCCATGTCCGAGACAGGATTCGAACCTGCGACCGTAGCAGTCGAAAAATAAATTCATTGAATGTTGTTTAGGCAGACTACTCCCTAGTTTTATTAGTATTAAATAGCATAATTTCATTTTCAGGTTACAATCTTTTGTGAAGTTCTGTACAAATATGGAAAAGAAACGAAAGGTTGAAAGTGAATGTAGAATTTTTAAAGAGCAGTGGGGATGTCAATATTTCGTGGTGGAGTCAAGGAACAAATCAATGTGTATTATTTGCAATGAAGCAATATCAGTCTTCAAAGAATACAATATAAATCGTCATTATGGGACTAAGCACTCTTAGAATCACTCCAAGTTTACAGGATGCGAACAATTAGAAATGTATGAGTCTCTGAAACGCCAGCTAAAAACCCAGCAGTCGCTGTTTAAGAAAGTAAATGCTGAACAACATGCAGCAGTTCGTGCTAGTTTTCGTGTGGCTCATTTAGTAGCGAAACAGTGTAAGCCATTTACCGACGGTGAATTAATTAAGAACTGTATTATTGCAACAGCAGGAGATATGTGTCCAGAAAAAGTTAATTTATTTAAAAACATAAGTTTGTCGGCAAACACTGTGGCTCGAAGAATAGATGACATTGCACAAAATACACTCCTGGAAATTGAAATAAGAACACCGTGAATTCATTGTCCCAGGAAGGGGAAACTTTATTGACACATTCCTGGGGTCAGATACATCACATGATCACACTGACAGAACCACAGGCACATAGACACAGGCAACAGAGCATGCACAATGTCGGCACTAGTACAGTGTATATCCACCTTTCGCAGCAATGCAGGCTGCTATTCTCCCATGGAGACGATCGTAGAGATGCTGGATGTAGTCCTGTGGAACGGCTTGCCATGCCATTTCCACCTGGCGGCTCAGTTGGACCAGCGTTCGTGCTGGACGTGCAGACCGCGTGAGACGACGCTTCATCCAGTCCCAAACATGCTCAATGGGGGACAGATCCGGAGATCTTGCTGGCCAGGGTAGTTGACTTACACCTTCTAGAGCACGTTGGGTGGCACGGGATACATGCGGACGTGCGTTGTCCTGTTGGAACAGCAAGTTCCCTTGCCGGTCTAGGAATGGTAGAACGATGGGTTCGATGACGGTTTGGATGTACCGTGCACTATTCAGTGTCCCCTCGACGATCACCAGTGGTGTACGGCCAGTGTAGGAGATCGCTCCCCACACCATGATGCCGGGTGTTGGCCCTGTGTGCCTCGGTCGTATGCAGTCCTGATTGTGGCGCTCACCTGCACGGCGCCAAACACGCATACGACCATCATTGGCACCAAGGCAGAAGCGACTCTCATCGCTGAAGACGACACGTCTCCATTCGTCCCTCCATTCACGCCTGTCGCGACACCACTGGAGGCGGGCTGCACGATGTTGGGGCGTGAGCGGAAGACGGCCTAACGGTGTGCGGGACCGTAGCCCAGCTTCATGGAGACGGTTGCGAATGGTCCTCGCCGATACCCCAGGAGCAACAGTGTCCCTAATTTGCTGGGAAGTGGCGGTGCGGTCCCCTACGGCACTGCGCAGGATCCTACGGTCTTGGCGTGCATCCGTGCGTCGCTGCGGTCCGGTCCCAGGTCGACGGGCACGTACACCTTCCGCCGACCACTGGCGACAACATCGATGTACTGTGGAGACCTCACGCCCCACGTGTTGAGCAATTCGGCGGTGTCGCCCACCCGGCCTCCCGCATGCCCACTATACGCCCTCGCTCAAAGTCCGTCAACTGCACATACGGTTCACGTCCACGCTGTCGCGGCATGCTACCAGTGTTAAAGACTGCGATGGAGCTCCGTATGCCACGGCAAACTGGCTGACACTGACGGCGGGGGTGCACAAATGCTGCGCAGCTAGCGCCATTCGACGGCCAACACCGCGATTCCTGGTGTGTCCGCTGTGCCGTGCGTGTGATCATTGCTTGTACAGCCCTCTCGCAGTGTCCGGAGCAAGTATGGTGGGTCTGACACACCGGTGTCAATGTGTTCTTTTTTCCATTTCCAGGAGTGTATATCAGCACAACTGCGTGACAAATAGTATAGAGGCTAGCATTATCGGCGAACAATCCGAAATTGCTCTGAGCTTATCTGATAAATATGTAATGCAAACTGAAACAATTAGATGTCCTATTACGCTTCCGTGTGCGAAACCAGACGTTACGTCCGTTACTGCTGAACATGTGCTCTCTTGTACGATGGACTTGGATCTACGAGGCCGTGTTGAAAAGTAATGCCTCTGAATTTTTTATGTGTAAACTCTTAACGTTTCAAAACTTAAACAAACGTTGTTAACATTCTACATCTTTATTCTTCGTGTTAATTATTTATTTCTCAACATAATCAGCCTGGCGACGAACACATTTCTCCCAACGAGAGACCAGTTTGTTGAAGCCAGCACAGTAGAATGTTTGACTTTGTAGACGGAGCAACAATTTCACCTCTGCTTGCATCGCTTCATCACTATCAAAGTGAAGTCCTCGAAGGTGTTCTTTAAGTTTTGGAGACAGATGAACATCGGATGGAGCCAAGTCGGGACTGTATAGAGGATGATCGATGACTGTGAACCCAAGGTGTCGGGTTGTGCAGATGTCGCAGCGCTTGTGTGTGTGGTCTGGCCTTGTCATGCTGCAGGAGATGGTACTCCGTGTATGGAATAACTCTTCGAATTCGAAACGCGATTACAGCACGCTGTTTGTCACGTACTGGCATAATTGCGTTACACACCGTCATGTTACACGCTACAATTCGGAGCCCTTCGAGGGCAGAGGGCTACAAATATGTACACATGAAGAATGAAGATGTACAAGGTTAATAACGTTAGTTTTATTTAAAAAGCTTTAAGAGTTTTCACATTAAAAATTTGGAGACATTACTTTTCAGAACGCCCCCGTATTAACTAAAAAGTTTTCGAGCCAATCGTTTTTCTGTGAAGGTACTCCGTATGGTCGTATCTTGAGTATAAGCGACGATGTGGTAGTGTCGAGCACCTTTCTATCTTTGTTGTTGCTATCTCCTTGGACAGACAGTCCGTAATAACGAATTGCAGCGTTTCTAATCTGCATGCCGTGATGTGGCCCACATGTCAGGCAGTGGACACTTACAAAGCTGGCAGGCAGCAACGGCACGGAAGTCATTTATCTGCATGGCATCCGTCGCGAGGAGCCATCTGTTGCACGAAAAGGCGCCACAAAAAACCAGTCCGGCTCTCTCCGGTCTCCGGCATCCGACCGGACGCTTCCGGGCCTTGCCTGCTCCTGCGTGCGTTACCGCCAAGGAGGTCAGAGGCGTTACTCATGCTGAGAATAGCCACTGGCTGAAGCCAGAGGGCGTGGCAGTCCGCCGTCTCGGGGAGACCGAGACGAGGGTTTCTCCGTTAAACACTTGGGTAAACTTACCCTCTCTACTTACGTCATTGAAATGACAGTTATTTCTCACTATGTATTTAGATACGATGTACTTTTGTGGAGGAATACTCGTTATCATACAGTGACAACCTAATCTGTTTATGAGAACTTTCATTCAGAATGGTCGCGGCAGAATTGTCGACTGTTGCGATTTAATTGTATTTCACAGTAAAAACAGCAAAAGATCTTTGCGATCATTTCACTAACAAAATGTGCAATTTTCAGATTGTCAGCTCTGGAAAGGTGCTTTTTAGTCAGAGGAACACGAGAACGTTGTAGGAAAATTATTGGTCGAGTCTCTGAAGATTTAAGCATGTAGCATTACCACCATAATGGAAAATACACTCGTAACGCCAAGTGAAGCTCTTCTTTGTCTCTCTGATACATAAGGCCCTCCCTTTCTTCCCCAACCCTGTCATCTTTTTACCTACCATTATAACTGCTGCTGAACATGTATTCAGTTATGATGTCCGTAAAAAGAAATTTCAACAGAAAGTGGATTGCACACTTGAATAGTTATTTTGTTCACAGTAAACCAATACATCAGCACTTTGTGAAATTAAATCTTTATTTCACTTTCAGAAACAAAACAAACTTGCGACCAAATTATTATATCACAAATCTAGTTCACTGTACTTCAAAGATGATTAGTTTAGTGATTTTTATATAATTTGGTTTAAGTGGGCAAAAACATTAAGCGTTCTCACTGCACGAGCCATACTAGACTGAAATACCAAGCGATTATCAAGTAACAAATTACGTCTCCTGTGAGTACTCAATTCAGAAATAATGTCTTCTTTACACTAATATGCCCTCGTAGTACTAGGGACAGAAAGCTGGCTGAAATCAGATGTTAGTAGCAATGAAATTGTAAATTCCAATTGGGATATGAATCTTAAAGTTAGGTTGAACATTGGTGGTGTAGGGGTATTTATAGCCTTAAATAATACCATATTATCTGCTGAGGTTAGTACAGATTCCGAATCAAAAATAATTTGGATAAAGATCAGTGCTAATGATTGATCAAACGGGGCTGTCGGATACTTTTGTACGCCACTTGCCTCAGGAGCATTAGTGGCGAAACATATTTGATGGAAAACTTGAAGAAGGTCGCGCGTAAATTTCCTGATCTTGCTTTAGTATTAGGGGGAAATTGAAACTAACTAGCTATAAACCGGGAACTCAAGTGATTAGGATGGGTAGTAGGGACAGGGAAACGCGTGAAATCGTTCTAAATGGCTTATCCTTCTAAATGCCTTACCCTTGAGCACTTAATCAGGGACCCGACTCGTGAAGGTAACATACTAGATTTCCTGGTTACCAACAGACCGGAAATGTCGACTCAGTTAACGTAGAAGAGGGAATCAATGATCAAAAATTTGTTACCGTACCATTTAATACGGTTGTAAATAGGAATGCAGTGGAAGGTAGGAAGATATTTATGCTTAGCAAGTACTACAAGAAACATATTTCAGATTACGTGAGCTGTCAATATGAAATATTCATCTCCAGAGCTGAAAATGTTAAGCATAAATGGACAAAGCTCAAGAGTGCTATAAAGAACGCCTTAGACAGGTATGTGCCGAGAAAAGTTATGAGAGATGGAAAAGACCCGTCATGGTTTAACAGACCTGTTAGAAAGTTGCTCCAAAAGCAAAGAGAGCTTCGTCGCAGATTTAAACGTAGCCAAAGACCTATAGGGAAGCGAAACCTGGATGAAGCCAAAATTAGCGTCAGGAGAGCCATGTGTAAAACGTGCAACGAATTTGAAAGTAAATTGTATCTACCGATGTGACAGAAAATCCAAAGACGTGTGTTCTTATATCAGATCATTAAATGGATCGAAGCCGTCTATCTAGACACATTAAGACCATAATGGCATGGAAACGGGGGATGAAAGAGAGAACTCCGATAAATAGTAACACGAACGTTAAAATGTAATATATCGAAATAAATGTCCACGGCATAAAAATTCAACTATAAATACTCTTAATAATTTCTTGTGGTTCAAAGGTGAGTGCACGTCTTTCAATCGGACGCCACGTCGGCGGCTTGCATGCCCCTAATCTACTCCATTTATCACATTGTTGATAGGTGACTGCTAGATTAAAAGCAGATGGAAAATTTCTGTGGACCGGCCGGAATTCGATTCCATGACTTTTCGGTTTCAAGACAAGCGATTCTTTTTTATCAGGTAGAGGAATTACTATAAACAGAAATAACTGATTCTTCATAGAAACGTAATTGCTTCTTGATAAAAAAACGATTGTTCCTTTCGTTAAAAACAAAAATAAATTCTTCTTCTTAAAGTAATTAGATGTCCATAAAAAGAAATTTTTTCCCGTGTGTTCTTTAAAAAGATAAAATAAAATAAATAATAGAATATATTTGACTCTGTATTATGTTATCATGTTCCTCTTAGAAAAAACAAATAACGAAAATGTGAGGGTGGTTTGATAAGTCTGGTAAATTTCCATGAAAGAATGGAACAATTTTGTTGAGCCTTTATGGCTGGAAACCTTGATTATTCAAAGGATCGTATACACAATTTCAACAATGTACGGCCTACATTTCACTTTTAACAGCGGTCTGAACTGGTCAGCGTGTAGACTATTACTGAAAATTGAGAAAACCGAGTTTCGTGCTGTTATTAAACATTTCCATTTGAGGGGTTGAACTGCAGCACAAATCAGAACAGAACTTGATGCAGTTTACACAGACTCTGTACTATTATTGAAGATCATTTACTTTTGGATTAACGGATTTAAACGCAGTCGGACAAGAATCGAAGACGAAGCGCGCTTCGGCCGTCGAACTGAGGTCACAACAAAGGGAACAACTGACAAAATCTGTGATGTGGTAATGCAATACCGTCGAATAAAAATTCGCGAGGTTGTGGGGACTGTAGGCATCTCAACTGACCGAGGGCATAATATCCTGCACGGAGAGTTCGCCATGAAGAAGCTGTGTGCGAGGTGGGTGCCACGATTGCTCACAGTCAACCAAAAGCGCATCCGGCATAACATTCCAACACAATGTCTGGTAATATTTCATCATAATCCGCAAGACTTTTTGTGCCGGTCTGAGACTGCTTATGGAACCTGGATCCATTATTAAAAACAAGAATCAAAACGACAGTCGAAACAATAGACAAAGGAAGGTGAAAGTACACCTTAGAAGGCAAAGACCATTTCGTCATCTGATAAGGTGATGGCCACTGTTTTCCGGGATTCCCAAGGAATAATCCTCGTAGATTACTTGGAAGATGCAGAACCACAACTGGACCTCATTATGCTGCATTGTTGGATCGTGTGAAACTTGCACTGGCTGTATAAAGATCCAGGTTAGCACGCAGAAAAGTGCTCTTTCACCAGGATAATGCATCATTCCGCACATCACCGATAACTTTGGCGAAAGTGCATGAATTGGCCTTTGAATTTGGTTCCTCATCCACCCTAATCATCAGACGTAGACACACCTAACTCCGCCGGACGGTGTGGCCGAGCGGTTCTAGGCGCTACAGTCTGGAACCGCGAGACCGCTACGGTCGCAGGTTCGAATCCTGCCTCGGGCATGGATGTGTGTGATGTCGTTAGGTTACTTAGGTTTAAGTAGTTCTAAGTTCTAGGGGACTGATGATCTCAGAAGTTAAGTCCCATAGTGCTCAGAGCCATTTTTGAACACCTAACTCCATCCTGTTCCCTAAACTGAAACTTTTGCTTGCTGGGACGAAATGTTAATCAAATCAGGAAGTGACAGTTGCCATCGAGTATTTTACAGCGTATGACAGAACCTGTCTTTCAAATTGGTTTTATAATCTTCATAAAAATGGCTCTGAGCACTATGGGACTTAACATCTGAGGTCATCAGTCCCCTAGAACTTAGAACTACTTAAACCTAACTAACCTAAGGACATCAGACACATCCATGCCCGAGGCAGGATTCGAACCTGCGACCGTAGCAATCGCGCGGTTCCGGACTGAAGCGCCTAGAACCGCTTGGCCACCGCGGCCGGCTATAATCTTCATAGAATTTAAATTTAGTATAATATTTCTATTCATCAATTGAACTGGATCCTATTTTATTGATCACATAGTGGTCGAAGTTACCAACAGTCTCATTTAATATTTCATTAAAGCATGGTATCTAAAGAACTGGGATTGTTTTGCCCTGTAATGGAGCTACACCATTTTATTTCCACCGTTTACAGCCATGATTCAGGATCGATTCTATGAAGATTGCCGTTATCATTTCCAGTAGGAGTCAACGTTTCAACTGATCTGTTGGCTGTCGATGACCGATGTTCCTTCGCGGCTCCCATTTCAATGTCCCAATACAGTGTACTGTTTTATCTTTACCTCTCTCTTCCGATTTGTTTCTACTTAAAGTGAGACAGTTGGATGGTTCAGCGTTCATTTCAAAGTTTTCAGCTTGTGAGATATTCTAGCTGTCCATTTCCGGGATATAGTTCTTAATCCCAGTCGGCAGTTGCGCTGCGGCCCTGCTGCGTGCTGCGTGCGGTCGACCGCGTCCCTGAGCGGTGGCTCGGCCACGCGCTGCCGCATACACTCAACGAGCATATCCGCAGTAAAGCTGCAGATTCTTCACGTCAGTGGCTGCCCATCGTAGATACAAGAGCTGTTCGGAAAGTAAGGAACGATCGGTCACGAAATGAAAACCACAGTGCAAATTCTTAGAAGTTTCGCACATATGTGTTGGGCAGTGTGTTTAGTATGCCCGCAGATATCGTCGCGTCGCTGTTCTCAGTTCTGAGCGCATAGAGAGCGTGTACAGATGCCTAAAAATAGTGTCTCCCGCCAAGTATAAGTTCTGCGGAGAGATTTCGCCTGATGCCTGATTTCATGCAACCCCACATAATGTAAACTGTCATGCAGTTCCTTCTTCGAGACAGTTCTCGGCCGCACGTTGCAGGGGCAATGAGGACGCTCCTGCAGCGTTTTCGGTAGGAAGTGTTTGGTGACTCACCACTCACCATTCAGCCCGGACTTGGCTCCCACTGATTTTTCACCTCTGCTCAAATGAACCGCTGGCTACGAAGACAACATTTTGGCACAGACAACGAGCTGCAGTCCAGCGCAGAAAATTGTCGGAAAGCATAGGAGGGCAGTGGAAAGTTGGTACAACGCTACAACAGATGTCTACAGTACTAGCCATTAAAATTGCTACCCCAAGAAGAAATTCAGATGATAAACGGGTATTCTTTGGACAAATATATTATACTAGAACTAACATGTGATTACATTTGCACACATTTTGGGTGCTTACATCTTGAGAAATCAGTACCCAGAACAAGCCGTAATAACGGCCTTGATACGCCTGGGCATTGAGTCAAACAGAGCTTCGATGGCGTGTACAGGTACAGCTGCCCATGCAGCTTCAACGCAACGCGATACCACAGTTCATCAAGAGTAGTGACTGGCGTATTGTGACGAGCCAGTTGCTCGGCCACTATTGACCAGACTTTTTCAGTTGGTGAGAGATCTGGAGAATGTGCTGGCCAGGGCAGCAGTCGAACATTTTCTGTATCCAGAAAGGCCCGTACAGGACCTGTAACATGCGGTCGTCCATTATCCTGCTGAAATGTAGGGTTTCGCAGGGATCGAATCAAGGGTAGACCCACGGGTCGTAACACATCTGAAATCTAACGTCCACTGTTCAACGTGCCGTCAATGCGAACAAGAGGTGACCCCGACGTGTAACCAATCGCACCCCATACCATCACTCCGGGTGATACGCCAGTATGGCGATAACGAATACACGCTTCCAATGTGGGTTCACTGCGATGTCACCGAACACGGATGCGACCATCATGATGCTGTAAACAGAACCTGGATTCATCCGAAATGACGTTTTGCCATTCGTGCACCCAGATTCGTCGTTGAGTACACCATCGCAGGCGCTCCTGTCTGTGATGCAGCGTCAAGGGTAACCGCAGCCATGGTCTCCGAGCTGATAGTCCATGCTGCTGTAAACGTCGTCGAACTGTTGGTGCAGATGGTTGATGTCTTGCAAACGTCCCCATCTGTTGACTCAGGGATCGAGACGTGGCTGCACGATCCGTTACAGCCATGCGGATAAGATGGCTGTCATCTCGACTGCTAGTGATACGAGGCCGTTGGGATCTAGCACGGCGTTCCGTATTACCCTCCTGAACCCACCGATTCCACATTCTGCTAACAGTCATTGGATCTCGACCAACGCGAGCAGCAATGTCGCGATACGATAAACCGCAATCGCGATAGGTTACAATCCGATCTTTATCAAAGTCTGAAACGTGATGGTACGCATTTCTCCTCCTTACACGAGGCATCACAACAACGTTTCACCAGGCAACGCCGGTCAACTGCTGTTTGTGTATGAGAAATCGGTCGGAAACTTTCCTCATGTCAGCACGTTGTAGGTGTCGCCACCGGCGCCAATCTTTTGTGAATGCTCTGAAAAGCCAATCATTTGCATATCACAGCATCTTCTTCCTGTCGGTTAAATTTCGCGTCTGTAGCACGTCATCTTAGTTGTGTAGTAATTTTAATGGCCAGTAGTGTAACTCGGAGTGACGACTATGTAGAGAAGTAGCTGGAAGGTGTACCTAACTGTTGCAAATAAATCAGTTTTGATTTTCACTGTGATTTCCGTTTCGCGAACGGTCGCTCCTTACTTTCCGATTAGCCCTCGTAACTGGTACGCGGTTACCAGATACAGTTGTTAATGTCGGAATGTGTTTCAATAAATCAGTCTTACCTTGCGTAACACCACTGAGAAGAGGCAAAGCAAATCCGTTGTTGCCTAATCTCTGCTCATAAACAGAAATTACTCGTCCACATTTACTTAAAACTTGACTTACATGTTCACATGAGATTTTAAAGGCGAGCTCAACTGCAACTCTTGGTCACTATATGGTATCGAAACCTCACTTATACTTCAGTTACCATGTGTAAATTTCCTAGGGCTTGCTGTCTCTTCAATTACATAACTACAAATGCACAAATCTTTAAGTTTCATATAAGTAACAGTAGCCAATGGAAAAAATGCACACCATGAATATTATCTAAAGACATTCTAGCCTTCTCAACAAGAAAACTGCGAAACTTAAATGCTCTAGGTTTCACACAGTCACTACCAAAACTAAACTACAAAATATATGTTCTTGAAATCAACGACATTTTGAAGTAACATAGCCGGTCACAGTGGCCGAGCGGTTCTAGACGCTTCAGTCTGGAACCGCACGATCGCTACGGTCGCAGGTTCGAATCCTGCCTCGGGCATGGATGTAAGTGATGTTTTTAAGTTAGTAGGTTTAAGTAGTTCTACGTTCTAGGGGACAGATGTCCTCAGATGTTAAGTCCCATAGTGCTGAGAGCCATTTTTTTTTTCAAGTAACATACACTGACAAACACAATTGTGGAAAAGCCAAATACTCAGTGACCAATACAGAAAACTTGTCTTGCTTTCTACAGGGCACAGAATCCATTTGCGACGAGGCTTCATGCCAGACCATCACTAGACCACCAACTCTGCCTAGAAATTCACTGAAATCGCTCAACAAGGGAAAAGCGACTGCACCTGATGGGTTACCTATAGATTCTACTACATAGAGTTTGCGGTAGAACTTGCTCCTGTTCTAGCAGCAGGGTACCGCTGGACGTTGGAGGAGCGAAGCGATCCCAGTGATTGGAAAAAAAGCGCAGGTAATTCCCATTTGAAGAAAGGTCGTTGAACAAACGCACAAAACTATAGTCCTATATCACTGACGTCATTATCTTGTAGAATATTGCAATATGTTTCATTCTAGCGCGTTATGACTTTTATTAAGACCAAAAATCACCCCTGTAGGAATCCACGTGGACTCTGTAATCGACGATCAGCTGGCTCTATCTGTCCACGAGACCCAGAATGCAGTAGATGCTGGGTCCCAGGTTGATACTGTGCTCCTTGAATTCCGAAAATCCATAATGTCGCCTAATGATCAACGTACTAGCGTACGGAATATCAGTCGAGCTCTGTGGTTAGACCGACAATTTCCTAGTAAATGCAACACATTATGCCATTCTTAACGGAAAGAAATTTTCAGGCGTAAAAATAACTTCGGGCGTACTTCAAGGGAGTGTTATACGAACATTACTATTCGCTAAATATCAAAATGGATAACGTCGGGAAGTCTATGAGGCTGTTAGAGGATGATGCTCTTGTATAGAGACGTTGCAACAGTAGAAAATTATAGTGAAATACAGGAAGAGCTGCAAGGATCGACGTCTGGTGGATGGATTGACAGTTGACCCTTAACGTAAACAAATGTAACGTACAGCGCATAAACAGGCAGAAAGGCCCATTGTCGTACTATGTATAAAAATCACTGGAAGCAGTTACATTCATTAAATGTGTAGGGACATGCGTACGGAGCTATTTAAAGTGAAATGACCACACAAAAGTGATCGAAGGTAAGTCAGATGCCAGACTGAGAATCCTTATAAGAATCCTCAGGAAGTTTAGTCCTCCCATAAAGGAGGCAGCTTACAAAGCCCTTGTTCAACCAGTAACTGAATGTTGCTCGAGACTCTGGGATAGATACCAGATAGGTTTGACAGAGGAAGTGGAAAAGACTGAAACGACAGGCGCCTTTTTTCAATCATCTGTTAGGGATCTCGCACATTCTCTTCCACAGAGCTGAATGTTCGCCGACAGCTTCGTTGTTTTCTATTTAATTTCCATAGTACTTGTTTAGCAGAAATATCATGTCTATCTTTCTTAGCTTACACTGAATGAGATAAGAGGAACAGAACTCAATATGAGAGAAGAAGTGACACCTTTAATCTTCCATGTGGGAAGCTGTGAATGATGTACATTGTCATAGAGATTAATCTGATCCTGATGTGGAATCGAGAAGAAGATAGGTTTTAGAAGGGGTTAAAGCCTGCACATATGACGGAATTAAGAGCGCCAACAATAGCTAACTCCCAACGTGGACAGGAAAACATAGGCGAAAGTGGTGTCTAGTTTAAAGCGAATTGTCGATCACAGTGACAGGAATACAAGAAATATTTCTAGCCAAATTCAACAGTAATCCACTCGCCAATTCATCCATACACGATCTCATAAAGAAATTTGAAGCAACAAGGTAAGAAACATGAATAATAACGTTTGTAAAGGACCGGGATGCAGAAGGAACCTATTTACAAGTGGATAGGGAAAAGTCTTCTTTTTAATCACCTCCCCTCTGTCCATCTCCTCCTTTTCTTCTCTTTTCAGATCTTCCGACCCCCCCCCCTCTCCATTTCCTCCTCTTTCCTTTCTCTGTCTATTTCCTCCTCTCCCCGCTATGTGACCATCTCCTCCTCCTCCTTTTCTTTCCATTTCCCTCTCCCTCTCTCTCTATCTGTCTCCTCATCTCCCCTCTCTCTGTCCATCTCCTTCTCCCTCCTTTCTCCATCCATCACCTCCTCTTTCCGTTCTCTGTCCATCTCCTACTTTCCTCTCTCTCTGTTCATCTCTTCCTCTTGCCTCTGCTCATTTCCTCGTCCCCCTCCATCTGTCCATCCCCCTCTCAGTCCATATCTCCCTAACCCTCTTTCTGTCCATCTCCTCCTCTTTCATGTCTTTATCTGTCTCTTCCTCTCCTCTCTCTGTACATCTCGTTATCTTCCCTTTCTTCCTCCACCGCTCTCTGCCCATCTCTTGCCCCCCCCCCTCTCTCTCTCTGTCCATCTCCTACCCAGCCTCCCCATCTCTCTGCCAATATGCCGGCCGAAGTGGCCGTGCGGTTAAAGGCGCTGCAGTCTGGAACCGCAAGACCGCTACGGTCGCAGGTTCGAATCCTGCCTCGGGCATGGATGTTTGTGATGTCCTTAGGTTAGTTAGGTTTAACTAGTTCTAAGTTCTAGGGGACTAATGACCTCAGCAGTTGAGTCCCATAGTGCTCAGAGCCATTTGAACCAGCCATTTCTCTGCCAATATCATCCTCTTTTTTCTCTCTGTCCATCTCCTCCCCTCTACTTTCTCTGTCCATCACCAACTCTCTCTCTCCATCTCCCCTTTATCTGTCCATCTCCTCTTCCCCCTCTCTCTGTTCACTTCCTCCTCTTTCCATTCTCTGTCCATCTCCTTTCCCCTCTCTTTCTCTCTGTCCGTTTACCCTTCCTTTCTTTCACTGTCCATTTCCTCCTTTCCCCATATCTCTCCATCTCCTCCTTCCCCTATCTAAGTCTATCTTCTCTCCTCTCTGTCTGTGCACTTCCTCCTCCCCTCTTCTCTCTTCACTTTATCACCCGCCTCTAACAGGAGGTTCTTACTCCCACAGTATTTCATTCCAGATAGTAAGTAGATTTGTACCATGTCTGGCTGAAATCAATCCAGGGATTTAGAAGGAGCTTTTCATCCCATGTACGCACGTGTCACATATATTTCACGTACTGGGTGATCAAAAAGTCAGTATAAATTTGAAAACTGAATAAATCACGGAATAATGTAGATAGAGAGATACAAATTGACACACATGCTTGGAATGACATGGGGTTTTATTAGAAGCAAAAAAAAAAAAAAAAAAAAAAGAAAAAAAAAAGTTCACCAAATGTCCGACAGATGGCGCTTCATCTGATCAGAATAACAATAATTAGCATAACAAAGTAAGACAAAGCAAAGATGATGTTCTTTACAGAAAATGCTCAATATGTCCACCATCATTCCTCAACAATAGCTGTAGTCGACGAATAATGTTGTGAACAGCACTGTAAAGCATGTCCGGAGTTATGGTGTGGCATTGGCGTCTGATGTTGTCTTTCAGCATCCCTAGAGATGTCGGTCGATCACGATACACTTGCGACTTCAGGTAACCCCAAAGCCAATAATCGCACGGACTGAGATCTGGGGACCTGGGAGGCCAAGCATGACGAAAGTGGCGGCTGAGCACACGATCATCACCAAACGACGCGCGCAAGAGATCTTCCACGCGTATAGCAATTTTTTTTTGTTCTAATAAAACACCGTGTCATTCCAAGCATGTGTGTCAATTTTTACCTCTCTATCTACATTATTCCATGGTTTATTAAGTTTTCAAATTTATATTGACTTTTTGATCACCCGATATATTAACATATTTCACACATATTTGTACACGTATTTCATCTGTCTCTCTAGTGAATTTCGTTCTGAAGTTTCATTTTTACACAGCTCAATGAATATGACGTCAAATATCCTGAATTATGTGTCGTACAATGATATATTTTTGCAAGTACTACCAATGGTATATATAAATAATATCTGTGTGGTGTCCTGCCCACCCGTTTCTTATAGGGTGCCTAAAGGATGCTGCTTTCCCGGATAGCTAAGCAACAATTCACGCAAATCACATTAAAGGTTTTTATTACAATAAAGTAGTTTGACAATACTAATTTTGGGTTGCAAGCAATTGGCGACATGCAAATAATCAATGTCCTTCTCTATATACAATGCCCATACAAGCACTTAATATAAGGCACAAGTCTCAGTATAACAGGATGACGGCTGTTCTAGTCCAGGTATACTAGTGTCTCTGCTAGTGCGCGTCTTCTACCGTCCGGCTGAGGCTGGCAGGAGCGGCTCGTATATTCTCTTCGGCCAGAGGCCGCTCCTGTCGTGGCGCGGTCCTAGTCAGCAAACTATTGGCTGACGTCGTCTCACAGCCTTCTCTGCTCTTACGTTCTTCATCTTCGTGCTGGCGCTTTCGTTAAGCCGGAACATCCCCCCCCCCCCCCCAAATGCCCAATGTGGCGGACGGTCGTCGTGTAGGGAGCGCGACAACGGCAGGGCAGGCAGGAGCGTGGGCACAGTGCTGGACCGGAAGCTGTGGCTGTAGGGGACGTCAAGCTTCCGGTCGCACCCCGCCATCCGGCCTTCGCTCTGGTGGAAACGTCCCCCGGAAAACGGCCAGATGAGGAAGGCGGAGACTTTTGCGGTGTGGGTGGGTCCAGTTCCATCAGTTGGACGAGAGGAGGCGGGGGAGGCGAAGGCTCCGTCTCCACGGGGTCGTCCCGCGGTGTCGTGATGACACCCTCTGGCGGCTGCTGTGGCCGCGCTGTCCTCGGGATCCGTGAATCTGGGGGAAGAGAGACTCAAAGATCATCGCGCACATACCAGAGGCCAAGTTGATTTTGATGGTGGCGCTGCAAGCCATCTGGATCTTAAATAAGATAAATGCAAGGGTCAAGTCTTCGGACGATCTCGCCTCGCGCCCACCGTCTGCTGCCGCTAAAAACCCTGTAAAAGACAATATCATGCGGCGGGAAGCGATACTTGAAGCCTTTCTTCGGCGCAAGATGCTGAGAAGGGTGGATCAGGTGGAGCAGTGTCCGATGGTGGCGGCCGTGAAGCAATTCCGCCGGCGATGGCCCATTTCGTGGGTGCGAACGACAAGAGGCGAGAAACAGCTGCAATGCTTGATCCCTGGTGTGTGCGGAGCGAAGTTTGGCCCTCTACTGCTTGAATGTTCTGACAAAACGTTCCTCTTCGCCGATTGACTGTGGATGGAACTAGTGAGATGCTGTATGCCGTTGCGTTCACAGAATGTTTCAAATTCATTTGACGTGAACTGAGGTCCCATGTCTGACACTATCACTTCAGGTAAACCTTCGAGGCAAAAAATGGAGAGCAACATATAAGTAGGCTGTTTAGGTTTTTATGTTGGTAACAACAGCGCTCTATATGAAAATCACTGACTGTGCTGTGTGAAGGCTGTGGTTGGTTTGCATTGTTGGAGTATATGCTGTTGTAGTGTTGGGCAGTTGGCTGTTAACAACCTGTAGCGTTGCGCAGTTGGAGGTGAGCCGCCAGCAGTGGTGGATGTGGGGAGAGAAATGGCGGAGTTTTGAGAGCGGATGATCTGGACGTGTGTCCATCAGAGACAGTAAATTTGTGAGACTGGATGTCATGAACTGCTGTATATATTATGACTTTTGAACACTATTAAGGTAAATACATTGTTTGTTCTCTGTCAAAATCTTTCATTTGCTTACTATGTCCACCAGTAGTTAGTGCTTTCAGTAGTTAGAATCTTTTATTTAGCTGGCAGTATTGGCACTCGTTGTATTGCAGTAGTTCGAGTAACGAATATTTTTGTGAGGTAAGTGATTCATGAAAGGTATAGGTTATTGTTAGTCAGGGCCATTCTATTGTAGGAATTTTTGAAAGTCAGACTGCGTTGCGCTAAAAATATTGTGTGTCAGTTTAGTGTTGATCAGAATAAGTAAAGAGAGTAATGTCTGATTACGTTCAGTTTTACTCAGCTGTTTGAAAATAAAATAACGTAAGGGGTTTACCAGCACAGTAATTCATTAATTTTTCTAAGGGGACGTTTCATATGGCGACCCTGCCAAAGCAAATAACGTAAGGGGTTTACCAGCACAGTAATTCATTAATTTTTCTAAGGGGACGTTTCAAATACCTTAATTGTGCTACTTGACGTTGTCGAGTTTATTGGCACAGCAAAAGGACACTTGCTATACGAGCAAACCACAATCAACCAGCGAGTGTTCTAAAAAGGTCCCGCAAAGTCTGTGTGCACATGCTGCCATGGTGATTGCGGTTTAGGCCAAGCAGAGAATTTTTGAGGCGGAGCGAACTGATTTTCCGCACATGCGTGACACTGTGACGTCACCTGTTGTATTTGGGTGTCCATACCCTGCCAAGTACAGTGTCGACGGGATAACTGTTTCGTACGAACAATCCCCCAACGTCCTTTTTGAAGTGACTGCAACACTTCTTTTTGCAAAGCGTTAGGGATTAACACACGTGACTGTATACTGTTATTTTGAACAAGGATCACACCTTTCTCTACAGTGAGGCTATGTCACCGTGCGAAGTATCGGCGCACTAGAGAGCCTTTATGCTATGCAAGGAACAAGGACAAGATGTGCGAATGTATGCTAGCAAAAAGTTCAAATCCGAATCTGCCTCCGTAACCTGTGCAATTTTCCTATAGTTCAGCGGAAAAGATTGAAGCAATCCAGAATCCTGATCATCAATGTGACAACAAGATGCAACAGAAGCCTCAAAGTCTGTGTCAGGGCCAATCGGAAGACGGGAAAGTGCGTCCGCATTAACATGTCGAGCCGTCGGACGATACACAATCTCGTACTGGTATTGAGACAACAACAAAGTCTATCTGTGCAATTTTTGGTCAGTTCGTACAAGAACCGGTTTCGTCGGATAAAACAAGGACTGCAAAGGATTGTGATTCGTTACTAAGTACGATTTTCTGCCATACAAATAGTGGTGGAATTTGGTGACACAGTACACAATAGCCAAAGCCTCATTCTCAATTTGTGAATAGTTCAAAAATGGTTCAAATGGCTCTGAGCACTATGGGACTTAACATCTGTGGTCATCAGTCCCCTAGAACTTAGAACTACTTAAACTTAACTAACCTAAGGACATCACACACATCCATGCCCGAGGCAGGATTCGAACCTGCGACCGTGGCAGTCGCGCGGTTCCGGACTGAGCGCCTAGAACCGCTAGACCACCGCGGCCGGCTATGAATAGTTACATTGAGCCTTGGACAACACTCTTGATGCGAAAGCAGTAGACCTGTCTTTATCATCAATTCTGTGCGAAAGCACTGCACTGATTCCGTAAGAGGAAACGTCAACTTGCAAGACAACTGGTTTGTCAGGATCAAAGTGAACTAAGCATCGATCACGGAGCAATGCATGTTCAAGTTTTTGAAAAGCTACTTGGCACTCATCTTCCCAAACAAAGAGGCCGCTCCTGTCGTGGTGCGGTTACAGTCTACGAACTATTGGCTGACGTCGTCTCACAGCTTTCTCTGCTCTTGCATTCTTGATCTTCGTGCCGGCGCTTTCGTTACGCCGGAACGATCTGCAAATATTTTTTTGTAAACAGAGCTAGTAGAAAAGAAGTAATAAATGAAAACGTCATGCCCGATACGGAAGTTTTACTGCATGAACAGCGAGAATATAATAAGAGATAAACTTATCTTCTTTCATCATTTTGTGAGGTGTGCCAGCGGGAAAATGTCTAGTAAAGGTTTGAAAAGATGTTTAAAAATGGTTGCAAGTAACAAAGTGTTCTCATTCTGAAATACTGGGTGAATGTAGCCTGGCAATTTGCACGTCGTGACCACGCTCCTTTTTCACCCCCACCCTACCCCTTAGAGATGTAGGTGGTTCTTACGCCTCAGTGGTTCTCTCCATACAGTTTGGTTGGAATCGATCGTGTTGTTTTGGAAGGAGATGTGAGACGTAGATACATTTTTATAATGTGTACTAGCTATTACGTGGAGCTGGACTCACATCTCACAAGGAAACCTCCCCATCGCACCCCCCTCAGATTTAGTTATAAGTTGGCACAGTGGATAGGCCTTGAAAAACTGAACACAGATCAATCGAGAAAACAGGAAGAAGTTGTTCAAGTGGTTCAAATGGCTCTGAGCACTATGGGACTCAACTGCTGAGGTCATTAGTCCCCTATAACTTAGAACTAGTTAAACCTAACTAACCTAAGGACATCACAAACATCCATGCCCGAGGCAGGATTCGAACCTGCGACCGTAGCGGTCTTGCGGTTCCAGACTGCAGCGCATTTAACCGCACGGCCACTTCGGCCGGCGAAGAAGTTGTGTGGAACAATGAAAAAAATTAGTAAAATATACAATCTGAGTAGTCCATGCACAAGATAGGCAACATCATGGAGAATGTGAGCTCAGGAGTGCCGTGGTCCCGTGGTTAGCGTGATTAGCTGCAGACCGAGAGGTCCTTGGTTCAAGTCTTCCCTCGACTGAAAACTTTACTTTCTTTCTTTATTTTCCCGAAGTTATGATCTGTCCGTTCGTTCACTGACGTCTCTGTTCACTGCAATAAGTTTAGTGTCTGTGTTTTGCGACCGCACCGCAAAACCGTGCGATTAGTAGACGAAAGGACGTGCCTCTCCAATGGAAACCGAAAACATTTGATCGCAAGGTCATAGGTCAACCGATTCCTCCACGGGAAAACACGTCTGATATATTCTATACGACACTGGTGACGGCATGTGCGTCACATGACAGGAATATGTTGTCGACCCACCTAACTTGTACACTTGGCGAATGGGTAAAAAGATTCTTCTACCTTGCCCGATTTAGGTTTTCTTGTGGATGTGATAATCACTCCCAAAAAAGTGATGAAAACATAAGAGTTTGTCACATAAACTGAAAATAACAAATTACACTTTTCACTCGAGGGAAGACTTGAACCTAGAACCCCTCGTTCCGTAGCTACTCTCGCTAACCACGGGACCACGGCGCTCCTTGACTCCGAGTGTCCTTGATGTTGCCTACCTTCGCATGGACTACTCAGTTTGTATATTTCACTCATTTTTTTCATAGTTCCACACAACTTCTTCCTGTTTTCTCGATTGATCTGTGTTCAGTTTTTCAAGGCCTGTCCACTGTGCCAACTTATAACTAAATCAGAGGGGGGTGCGATGGGGAGTTTCCCTTGTCAGTAGTTTCTTATGTCGACTGATGGTGAGTAAGTACGTTAGTAATTTCATGGCTGTGTATATGGTGGTGTAGAGATGTATGTGCACAAAAATGTATCAGTGCCCGAATGTACGTGCATAATGAATGTGTTTCTATTATTTTACTGTATGTCTAATCTGGAAGAATGCATTATATTTTCTAATTATACTGGGTAAACATTAATAAAACCGACAAACTTCAGAGATGGATCAAAAAAATGGTTCAAATGACTCTGAGCACTATGGGACTCAACTGCTGAGGTCATAAGTCCCCTAGAACTTAGAACTACTTAAACCTAACTAACCTAAGGACAACACACACATCCATGCCCGAGGCAGGATTCGAACCTGCGACCGTAGCGGTCGCGCGGTTCCAGACTGTAGCGCTAGAACCGCTCGGCCACCAGCGGCCGGCTCAGAGATGGATCCCTGACTGGAAATGGAGGAAAAAGGTCCAATGAACATGTGTCCGGAAATGGACGGTGTGCGTGCAACGACAACAAATCGTTCCGGAACACAGTACAGAGCTGCATCGCACTAATATGCATGTCCAAAGTCCACGGGAATGCAGCTGTCATGCAGGATACACATTACCATACTCGACGTACACCATGTTGGCGGGCCACTTGCCTGGAGCTAGTACTAGGGTTCGTCTCAATATCCTATAAAACCCGATTCTCCAGTAGTGTACACGCAGTCCGCCGCCTCCCTGCACGTTCGTCTGTCTGAAAGCGTACAAGCACATAAAGGGTTTGAAATGTCGTGTGATGTGATTAGTGACTGTGAGGTTTCATGTTTTGGTATAACTGTCCTGCCTCTCGACCGTTTCCATCTGCTGGTCCGTACTAAAACACCATCTCGGCTTGTTCGCGACGCGAACAGCGGACCATTCTGCTGCTTACAGTACACACAGCCTGTAACACACAAGGAATACACGGCACGTGGTCAGAGGATCTGTCATTCGTCAGCGCCATCTATAGTAGCAACGATGCATTTCCGGAAAAATTTCTAGAAGATTTTTTCCTCCATTCCCAGTCAGGAATCCTTCCCTGCTGTTTGTCGGTATTATTAACGTCCACTCTGTTTTTAAAAATGCGTCGATTCATTACATTCGTATAGAGGTAGAGTTTTCAGGGGTTCCTCTCGCTCATCTTGTGATGCCACTAGAGCAACACGTACCAACCGTTTATTTCCTCACTTTCAACGGGAGACCGACCTCACTCTCAACCTCCAAGGGGAATTTTATTTTGGGGTGAATTCCATTTAAGAAATTGCGGAACGCATGAAGTTCTTCTTCGCCGTGTGGCCATATATGAGGTCGGTCTCCCGTTCCTAGATGTGTTGGTATACAGAAGATCTGATAACAGTCTAGGTCACAGAGTGTACAGAAAGCCGACTAACACAAACTGGTATTTAGATGCCACTTCGCACCACCACCCAGCCCAGAAGCAAGCAGTACTCAAAACTCTGTCTTCACGTGCCTTCCGTATCAACGATGACGACAACTTAGAATCGGAGCTGAATTTTTAAAGAGGACATTGAAGGCAAATGGGTATGATAGTTTTTCAATCGACAGGGCTTTTAGGAGGAATATTTATACCGCTAATAAGAATGACGAGGAACCGCCTTCTCACTCCGTCAGGTTACCGTTCGTTTCTCGGGTCACTGACCGCATAAGCAGAATTTTAAAGAAAATTGGTATTCAGACATCTTTCTTTAGTCAGAACAAAATAAAAGCCTTTTTCCGACGGAAAACGGATGCACCTGATTACGTCCACAATGCAGGCGTCTATCAAGTGTCATGTGGCTGCGGCAATGTGTATATAGGCGAAACGGGAAGAATGTTAAAGAACGCATTAAGGAACACGAACGGCACATGCGGCTAAAAGAAAGTGCAAAATCGGCAGTAGCGAGAACTGTGGCTCTGACATCGATTTTAGTAACGTACGTGTACTGACTAAAGAAACAAACATTTATACAAATGGTTCAAATGGCTCTGAGCACTATGGAACTCAACTGCTGTGGTCATAAGTCCCCTAGAACTTAGAACTACTTAAACCTAACTAACCTAAGGACAGCACACAACACCCAGCCATCACGAGGCAGAGAAAATCCCTGACCCCGCCGGGAATCGAACCCGGGAACCCGGGCGTGGGAAGCGAGAACGCTACCGCACGACCACGAGATGCGGGCAAACATTTATACAGGAAAAGTCCGAGAAGCGGTTGGAATTTCTAGGAATGCATCTAATTTCAATAGAGAGGACGGCTATAGGCTTCCGGCATCGTGGCTCCCCACCATCAAGGAAGTAAATGCGGTGTAAACAACGCGCTGCAAGTCACGTCGGCGGACAATAATATTTTGTGTAAACATTCCCCCTCTCTTGCTCTGTCCGTTTCGAATATAGCCACTGATGACGACCAACGAACAGCGGTAGCAGACATTCCAACCAATAGCCCTTCTCCAGCATAAGTGTGGAATAGGGCCTTTCTGTCCAGTGACGATGACCGCCAATGGTATCCACAGGAGACGAGCTACCAACGCCCCTTCTTCTGCATTAGCCTATGACTATGGCCCACCATGGTAGCCATATGAATTTTAACCAATACTATCTCTACTCCAGCACGAACGCCAGAAAATTCCCCCTTTATAAGTGGACACGACACTCGTCTCTGACATTTTAGAAGAAACATGACGCGGTCTAATAGCCCAGAAGATTTTAACTTCAGTCAGAAGTGGTTATGTTCGGTTACATGGAGACCATCAGCAGCCATTCAACGATGGATTTTTTTTAATGGCAATATGCCATGTCACCGGGCCACAATTGTTCGCGATTGGTTTGAAGAATATTCTGGACAATTGTAAAGAATGATTTGGCGGCTCAGATCATGAATTCTATCAGAAATTTATGGGACCAGAGGTCAGTTCATGCAGAAAATCCTGCACCGCCAACAATTCCGCAATTATGGACGGCTGTAGAGGCAACATGGCTCAGTATTTCTGCAGGGGACCGCCAACGACTTGTCGAGTCCATGTTAGTCAAGTTGCTATACTATGCCGGGCAAAAGGACGTCTGACACGATATTAGGAGGTAACCCATGACTTTTGTCATATTAATGTATATGGCGGCAACATATGTTCGCAGTAGGTACTTATAGACAAGATTTTTCTGTCGTTTTGGTTGCTGAGATAAATCTCATAGTCATTTCTGTCAGTATTTAGTAACGATAAAGCTGACAGTTTTCCCTTTGCAAAGGAACAGCCGAAACTGGTGAGACTCGTAATTTATCTGCCGACTTTTAGCGGTAAGAAATTTCTCTGCTTTTATGTAGTCATATTTCAAAGACATATCGTTACATTCGGCCGATGTATCACTCACTTCTGCTCGGTTATCTTTACTAACCAATCTGAACGTATTTGGTTTTGGATCTTCGTCGCCTTTGGCAGTGCCGCATTTATTCGCAGGCTATCTAGTCTATAAACTGCGAACCCACAACACAAAAATGTAAAATTTACAAACGACTTTGTTTTAATTACATCGTGCGGCCTCTCGAACAAGACGTAGACGTGATTATTGTACATTGGTTTATTCGGCTTCATTTTTCAATGGGTAGCTGATATGAATCAAGAATGCTTTCGCATCTCAAACACAGTGCTACCTAGCGTCAAATTCCCATTGGCGACTGGTCAAACAGTTGACACTTCAGTTGATAATACCTTCGTAAATAAAATTAAATTTGTGATAAAACACGTTTTCAAAACGGCCTGAAAAATATAAAATAATTGCTCGTAGCCCCACACAGATTCCTAACCACATACAGATAGCTCTGAAACTTTATGCTTGTGAGTTTTTAATGGGTATGATAATACTTCCATGGTTTGTAACAAAAAATGTGGGGCGCACTCAATACATAACTGATGTATGAATAGTTCACTTCATCACTATTATCTACTAAATGCACTCTATGTTTTTCATCATCAATTTTACAAGTATTGTCATAACTATTAAAAATTCACAAGCACTAATTTTCAGGTTCATCTATATGGGGTTACGAACCGGTATAGATCTAGGAGAAATTATTTTATACTTTTTAGTCACTTTAAAAACATCTTATATTATAAACTTATTTTCATCGAAGTAATTTTTAGTATCGTGCGTGCGAAATTTCTCAATGGATTTTAAACGTTTTGATGAAATTATATTTTTATTTAAATAATCATTTATATGTGTTCTAGCTTTTTACCAACGACTTCACCCGTGCATGTGTGTGTCACACGTATTACACGCATTTCCTCTTCCCCTCTTTCTGCTCAGCCGCGTCAATCCGTTCGCATAACGCCTGGACTGCATTCCGATACTACTACCCACACAGCACGCCGGTCCTGCAGGGCAGCGTAATCAATCTTTTTCACCCCCACCTCCGACCTTACCAGACTGATGAGGAAGCGAGTTAATATTGCATTGTCGTCCAGTTCTCAGCTATTTTTAAAAATTCAAGTCTCTAGAAGTTAGTTTAAAATAAACTACATTTGTACCGAACAGACAGACAGATGAGATAGCGACCTAATAAAAACGTGTTAAGAGCGCTAAGCCGTTTAAAAGAATGGTTAACGTTTCTTTGCAGTTTGAAGTGAGTTCGAATTTTCGGAAAGTTGATTTCTTCCATGCCTCACTTTATCAACACCAGCACCTATAAAATATTTTACTTCATGTAGCAAGATGCTATATCTTGATCTCTTGACGCTAGGGGAAATTATTTTCAGAAACTTTTTCGTTATCAAAATATTGCAGGAAAGTGTTTTATTTGAATTTAATATAAGTAAAATTTGTATGATTGTACCATTCGTTTTGTTATCTTGCATTTGCCTACCAAACATATTTGCTTATAGTTACGACATGTTGATTTTAAAAGTGAATTACTGATTTTTGTATGGACACGAATGTCAACGTCGTATTCCTTCTGTAAAAATACAAATGCTTATAGCGATGTTAATAAATCATGTCGAATACTGTGAGGTGTGAGTAGAGCATTAGCATACCCCTGAGATACTACGAGACCTGAACCCAATGATCGTTCCCCATGAGATACTAAATGAATCTAAAGGTCATTATAACAATCCGCTCTATTGCTAGTGCATTAATGTGATTCTAGCGACAGAATAAACAATATAAATAATTGGAAAAGGTAACAAGAGTGTAAAAACATGTACGAAAGACCTCAGCACAGTGGCTGGATTTGAGATAGGAATGATACATAAAACTGTGTCCACGAAATTTGCCAATGATTTATGAATATGTTCGTTGCTTAAAGAGAAAAGCCAGTACCAGCTCTCTCCCTGTAGCGCATACTGAGTGCAGCCAGCTGGCTGGTATGGATTAGGTCAGAAAACGAAACTTTGACATACAACAAATAACTTCGCAGTCCCCTCGTTCTGATGTATGCAAATGCAGCATATGCTTACCACTCTGCTGCTACTCAGGTGCAGAGGATGGCTGCATAGTGACTTAGGATTCTAAATTCAGCCCTAGCATCTGAGAACAGCTCTGAGGCACAGACATCTTCCTGTGCAGCACTAAAGTATCCTCTGTCTACAGTCCCACGACGAAGTCCTCTCTCTGTGGAGATCTGAGATGAAGTGTCTTTCTCCTCTTCTGCACAGAATCTAGCTGGTTTTGCCAGTCTCAGAATCTGAGTTGTTCCATGTTCCATGTTCCAACCAAAGAAAAGTTTAAAACAATTGCAATAATTTCCCTTCTCCCAACGAAACCGCCATGCTTAACCAATACTGCTCAGTTTTCTATTAGAGTGGGGCATAAGACAGAAATTCTCTCTCACTACATATATATTTTCATATTTAGTGTGATAGAAATGGCTGCACGTCTGCATTCGCGAGTATCCACCACCGCTACAGAATTAATTGTCATGAGCCATCCACAGGCGTCCTTACAAAATAAAACATCTATACCTGTGGCCTCCTTTGGCTCTCGTCTCTCCCCTCTGCAGATCTTATCTTTTCCAAAGGAATTTTTTATGTTCCTCACGCACGGAAAGTTTAAAACGTGATGAGCGCTCTCGGTCTGCTCCCCTGTGGCGCCTGCCCAGAATCCTCGCACCTGTTGAAAAACAGAGCTCAGTTCCCAGTGCGTACCTGAGTCCTGGCTTTCAGCAGAAACATTTTTATGATCTGTGCTCTGTCCTCCCCTCGGAGGTCTTGTTCATTCTCACAGTCGGCTAGTCGTCCAAAGTTTCAGAAAAACACAAGGACCGTACAGAATGAAAGGAAACAGTACTACTTAGATTCACAATCATTGGCATTAGATTTGATTGTCTGCATAGTTACAAGCACCATTAATAATTCAAATGGACTGGTTATCCTAATTTGAATAACTATTAAGATTATGGAACAGGTTTGGAAAAAGTATCCCAAAAAATGATTTCAATTTCTCCCATTTTTTTAATATCAAAAGTTCATTAAATCCCAAATTTCATTCCAAAATTTTGTGGATAATAAACCTTCAATGCTGAGTTACCGGCTTTTAATCGAAAAGCTGCTCTAAATTCCTGCATTTGTGCGTAATTTATCACAAAATTTCTTTTGTTAGAGCTCACAGCACATTTTCAGAACAGGGGACTAAATACGAAAAGACAACTCTAGTCTTTGGTAAACAAAAGCAAATAATACTACTACACGTGTGGGACGTAGGTATTATTAGCACTTTCTCCACTTAGTTTCGTCTCTTCAACATCCTTCACTTGCTTGTGAAACTTGCTCTTCTGTTTTGAGTTGTCTATAGTATAATCTTCCTCTATTTCCCATATTCTACGAACTTCTCGTGAGATAAAACTTTCAAAGCTTTGTATAATACATATTTGTTATCCGCTACAAACACAGAAACCATTTATACAATTCATTTAATCCATATATTAATTCCATAGACATCTTGCCTGAAGTAGGAGCATGGAAGGCACCGATCTGCTTATTTGGATCAGCTAAACGGGGCAGACTTCTTGTTGTGAGTCGGTCAACAATTGTCAAATGTGGCGCGTTTTGTCGTCGTCGCAAATCGACCAATATCTCGCCCGTGGAATATTGGGACTAAACTACGCACTGGAGGACACAAAATGGCTCAAATGGCTCTGAGCACTATGGGACTTAACAGCTGAGGTTATCAGTCCCCTAGAACTTAGAACTACTTAAACCTAACTAACCTAAGGACATCACACACATCCATGCCCGAGGCAGGATTCGAACCTGCGACCGTAGCGGTCACGCGGTTCCAGACTGTAGCGCCTAGAACCGCACGGCCACTTCGGGCGGCAATGGAGGACACATTTAGATGCCTATACTGATATCATTGACGATAAATTATTAACAAACATATGTAGAGACCGAATGGCATTGTTGGCTGGGATATCCCAGGTAGTGGACTCTGGTGCCTTTCGGAAATAGTGTTCTTCCTCCGTGTACATTGGCCCTTTCCATGGGGATATACACTGATCAGCCAGAACATTACGACCACTGACCTACTATCGATATAAGCCTGTCCATGCTATAGCAGCGTCACCTGGCGAGGAATGACTGTTAGAGAGACACACACACGTTGTATGTAGTATCAGCGACCGTGCTGTCCATATGTAGAATGGAGAAGGCGTGCGGTATATCTGTGTTTGACCGAGAGAAGATTATGATGGCCCTGAGGCTTGGCAAGAGCATTTCGGAAACTGCACGACTTGTTGGGTGTTCAAGGCGTACTGGGGTGAGTGTTTTCATCACGTGGCGAAACCTAGGTGAAACAACGTCCAGTCTTGTGGGGTTGGACGTGCAGCCCGCACTACAGATTTCGAACGTCGTAAGCTAGGCAGACTGATAAAACAGGACAGGTGGGAACTGTGGCCTATCTAACACCAAATTTTAATGTTGGGCAGAGTACAGGTGTGCCTGAACACACAGTGCACCGAACACTCCTAACGATGGGTCTCCGCAGCTGACGACCCATGTATGTGCCAATTTTAACACCACGATGTCGGTAACTACAACTGAAATGGGCACGTGACCATTGGCACTCGAATTTGGCGCAGTGGAAGAGCATTGCATGGTCTGATGAATCCCGATATCTTCTTCATCATGCCGATGGGGCGGGGGGGGGGGGGGGGCGAATCCGTCGTTTTCCAGGGGAACAGCTCCTTGATACCTACACTGCGGGTCAGACAAGGTGGCGGCGGTTCCACTATGCTCTGGGGAACATTCGCGTGAGCATCCATGGGTCCAGTGTAGCTTGTACAAGGCACCATGACGGCCAAGGAGATTCGTGCACTGGTCGTAGACCACGTACACCATTTCATGACGATCATGTTTCACGACGGCAGTGGACTTTTTCAACAAGATAATGCGTTCCTATTGATGTGCTGGCCCCCCAACTCGTCAGATCTGAACCCGATTGAACATGATGTGATTGAAAGTCGCGTCAGAACTCATCTCCCCTCTCCCTGGAATTTACGAGAATTCGGTGATTTGAGAGGAGTACAGATGTGGGGTTTATCTCCCTCCAGCGACCTACCTGCTTCCACGCCACAACGCGTCGCCGCTGTTATTCGTACCAAAACTGGGTATACCGGCTATTAGGCAGGTGGATCAGCGTATGCGAGTTGTGTCGTATGTGTATTTGTAGGGTGTAGGTGAGTGAAATGGGTGCGTGTATAGTGTAGAGTGATGTATGTTTGTGTTGCATAATGATGATGAAAGAAGGGAGAGTGTTGGATGAAACCTGGTGACGGCTCGTATCCAACTGCTCTAGAATAGCGAAAAGGGAGTCGCCGAACTTAACGTCCCCATCCGACGGACGTATCACTATCAACAATATGACACACACTCACTTCATGAGACTGTAGTGTGTTTTGGAATTCAATCCAGGATATTGAAGTAAAGACTGGTGATCAGGAACTTGATGCCACCACCCCTCCTACCCTTGCCGGCCAAATACATATAATGGGAATGTCATCCAACAGAAGGATTCGAATCGGCTTACGTCCGATTCAGAGGCCTCCGAACAAGCATGCGTTAGCGACTTCGCTTACAGTGATAGGTGCTACCTATTGACCCCACCGGGTGACATATCGAGTCGTGTACGTACCAGTCACTCGTACGGGAGAAACATCAGAAAAACAATTAAACGGTCGTCGACCGAAAGACCCTACAAGACCCCAACAGGCAGAGCACGGAAATAAAATTACTGACACAGAGAGCCATTGGATAACAGGCGTATAAGGAATCATTATGGGTGTCACGTTGATTGCAGAATAAGATATCTTTAAGTGGAAAGAGCTATCTAAGCACGTCTAGCAGATCAAGATGTGACTTATTTCTCTCTCTCTTCCTTAGCATGCTATTCATTCTCAAGTTTGATATCCGGTTAGGTGCCGAATGTGAATACCGCGTATGTTCCCTGAAAAAACACGCGCTACAGAAATTTTTGGCATACTCTGTTTCCGACCTTCAGCCTATTTCTGGAATATCAAAGCCGACATTCGTCTTAGTGATATATCGTTATCTTCTCGCTCGAAAACACGGAAACGGCAGAGGCACAAAGGTGAGTTTATTAAGATTTCTTGGGAAGCTGTAGATATAGACGTGTGGAATAATCTGATAAGGAAATACGTTTACGTGCAATGTGAGAGCAGATAATTCAATGACTCAGCCGATATCTTGGAAAGGGACGATCATGAGCATCGCTAGTGACGTAGAAATTCAGATAGGCGCGGTAGTACTGTTTCCATTCAGTATTACTCATATTCCTTACAGTGTACGTGGGCAACATTGTCTCAGGTCATTTAACGATAGTGTAGACAGATAACAGCTATCACGTGGATTTGTTACGAAATGGAGACTAAACTGTTGTGTTTGTGACTCACGTTAACCTCTGAATATTGTCAAGTAGAAGGATGAAGATATCTGAGGGATTGAAGCGGCTCTCGCTGTCTGTCTGAAATAATGAATGGATACTTCTGTTGACTAGGAAGTCCTCTGGAGGCACAGCCCCGTAAACCGAGCGAGTGGAGAAGTGGTGAAACACTAGATTCGTCTTCGAGAGGCAGGTCGTAGCGAGGGATGGCCCCGACGAGGCCAGTCTTCTCCAAAGTTACTGAGAATGCTATGTGTAGGAGAGTATGACTTGGGCAGAACTGGAAAAACTGAGTGATAAACCCCAGGCATTCAAATCCAGTTTCAAATCTTACCTTCTGGTACACTATTTTTATTCTGTGCAGGAGTTCCCTGCAATATTTGAGAACTTTCTTCTGCGACACATTGTTTATTAGTTTACTTTTTGTGTTTTCGTGTTTTTATTGGTTTGGCCTACTAAGGACCACATGAAATAACTAATATCTTCTTTTTTTTCTTATTTCATTCTTTCCAGTAATCTTTCACTCTCTCTCTTATATTTATCTCTTCTTTCTTCTGTCCTATTGCGCCCGGCTTTTCATTGTTTTCTTCTAGCAGCCCTTGGAACTTTTCACTTTAGCTCGAAACTTTTCACCTTCTCCTATTACTTTCTCGATTATCTCCATGTCCCTCAGGTCTGCTTTCACTTCTTCGACTTAAGTCATTGATGTTTTTGTGTTTCTGTCAAAAAATTTAAAATTCTTTTTGTTATTCTTTTTTCACTTAGCCTTTTTAGGTATCCGTAGAATGGAAATAACTCTTCTCTTTCTCATTCAGTCTAATATACGCCTATTTTTTCATAAACTGCTTTGTTACTTATTAATTTTGATTTCCCATTGTCAAAGATTTACAGGGTATTTTCCTTTCCTTCTTTTGTATTTTACGTAATTCTTTGGCTGCATTTAACGAAAGGCATTCTGCAGCATAATGGTATTCTGGTCTAATGATGTCTTTGGCATCTATGTAAATGTTGTTATACAGGTTTTTTGTTAATTGAAAAGCTGCCTCCATTTTCATTGCCCTTGATATGTTAGCTTCTTTGTCCAAAGCGTTTGGTTGTATTGTTTCAGTTTGATTAGTGGTTCCCAGTCTGTCTTCGACGATTACCCCCGAGTGGAATCAGATATTATCTGTTACCCTCTCTCCCCCAACCACCATCAGCATTACCCCGGAGTGCAATTACATGCCGGCCGATGTGGCCGAGCGGTTCTAGGCGCTTCAGTCTGGAACCGCGCGACCGCTACGGTCGCAGGTTCGAATCCTGCCTCGGGCATGGATGTGTGTGATGTCCTTAGGTTAGTTAGGTTTAAGTAGTTCTAAGTTCTAGGGGACTGATGACCTCAGATGTTAAGTCCCATAGTGCTCAGAGCCATTTTGCAATTAGATATTAACTACTACTCATCCTGCCTCTTACTATCACCATCAGCGTTATCACGTGTGTAAACATCAGATGAGAATGAATTTTCTTTTAAGACTTTCGTTTTTAAAATGACTAAAGACAAATGTATTCAGTTTTTTAGGTCTTTTATTAAACCACGAATATGAGCCGACGACACAACTGGTGTTATTTCTAACAGCCCTTTTTATACAGTGAGGAAGCAATTCTCAGTTTTCAGGAAAAAAAGCTAACTACCCACATTGAGGATAGACACTTGTTACAAAACATGCTTCCTCTGCACTACTATTCTACTTAGTGACGCTTGTTTCCTCCACACTCTGTACCCCCATTCGAAATCAACAAAGCTAAAAAGTGTGCACTGTACTTATTGTTTTAAATCACTTGGGTGCTGGACTCGTCTTTCCCTAGGTGGCAGAAACTGGAAGACTTCAGGTTGTCAATGTTTTTTGTCTAACTACTGCCACTAATAATAATAACAATAAATATACTTTTTGTCGTGCTGCACTGCCAGTTAGTTTGTTTATTGTTGCGAAATGAATAATGACGACATTACTGGTCTATTGCTGGAACTACCTACAACTCGGAGAACGCATTTTCATGAGATATTTAACCATATGTCATATATATGCCTCAGTTTTACTGTGAAGATAAGGAAGATGTTCATATATCCGTTTCACAAGCTGTAGCCTCCACCAAATTGTGTCAACATTAGCGTTAGTATTTGAAAAAAAAGTAATTATTCATAATTTATGTAGTTAGAATTACGGTCTTACAAAATAATGATAATAATAATAATATTTTGTAAATAATTTAGCTTCCTTACCGAAACACAATGGAACCCTATTTTTGCCCCTCAGAAAATTTCAGTTTACCCTTCAGGGGGGTTATTACCCCCAGGTTGGGAAGCACTGAGCTAGATATTTCGATTTTGTAGACTTTTTTATTCTGCCGGAATCAGTTTCCATGTATTTTCGGTACCTCCTCCGCATCTGTCGTATATTCTGTTTCTTCAAAAATATACACTGGAGCGCCAAAGAAACTGGTATAGGCATGGGTATTCAAATACAGAGATATGTAAATAGGCAGAATACGGCCCTGCGATCGGCAACGTCTATGAAAGACAACAAGTAACTGTCGCAGTTGTTAGATCGGTTACTGCTGCTCCGATGGCAAGTTATCAAGATCTAAGTGAGTGTAAACGTGGTGTTATAGTCGGCGCACGAACAATCGGGCACACCTCCGAGGTAGCGATGAAGTGGCGATTTTCCCGTACGACCATTACCGGGAATATCGGGAATCCGGTAAAAAATCAAATCTCCGACATCGCTGAGGCCGGAAAAATATCCTGCAAGAATGGGAACAACGACGACTGGAGAGACGGTTGGGTTGGGTTGTTAGGGGCAGGATACCAGACAGCGAGGTCATCAGTTACATCGGATTAGGGAAGGACGGGGAAGGAAGTCGGCCGTGCCCTTTCAAAGGAACCATCCCGGCATTTGCCTGGAGCGATGTGGGGAAATCACGGAAAATCTAAATCAGGATGGCTGGACGTGGGATTGAACCGTCGTCCTCCCGAATGCGAGTCCAGTGTGCTAGCCACTGCGCCACCTCGCTTGGTGACAGAAGAGAATCGTTCAGTGTGACAGAAGTGCAAACCTTCCGCAAATTGCTGCAAATTACAGTGCTGGGCCATCAACAAGTGTCAGCGTGCGAACCATTCAACGAAACGTCATCGATATTGGCTTGCGGAGTTGAAGGCCCACCCGTGTACCCACGCGCGACACAAAGCTTTACGCCTCGCCTGGGCCCGTCAACACCGACATTGGACTGCTGATGACTGAAAACACATTGCCTGGTCGGACGAGTCTCGTTTCATATCGTATCGAGCGGATGGGCGTGTACGGGTGTGGAGACAACCTCACGAATCCATGGTCCCTGCATGTCATCAGGGGACGGTTCAAGATGGTGGAGACTCTGTAATGGTGTGGTTCGTGTGCAGCTGGAGTGATAGGGGACCCCTGATATGTCTAGATACGATTCTGACTAGTGGCACATACGTAAGCGCCTTGTCTGATCACCTGCATCCATTCATGTCCATTGTGCATTCAGACGGATTTGGGCAATTCCAGCAGGACAATGCGACACCCCAGACATCCAGAAGTGCTACAGAGTAGCTCCAGGAACACTCTTCTGAGTTAAAAAACTTCCGCTGGCCACCAAACTCCCCAGACATGAACATTATAGGGAATATCTGGGATGCCTTGTAACGTGGTGTTCAGAAGAGATCTCCACCCCCTCGTACTCTTACGGATTTATGGACAGCCCTGCAGGATTCATGGTGTCACTTCCCTCCAGCACTACTTCAGACATTAATCGAGTCCATGCTATGTCGTGTTGCGGCACTTCTGCGAGCTCGCGGTTGCCGTACACGATATTAGGCAGATGTACCAGTTTGTTTGGCTCTTCAGTGTGTAGAGGCCTGGTATTGAAGCTGTATCTTGTGGGAGATTTATCTGCATTATTGTATCTTCTATACATTCAACTATGACGGAAAGATAGTCTGCAAAAGCCAGTCAATGAAGACTCAGATTATCCTCTTTCCTGAACATTGTGATTTTTTTAAAATACCAACTTCTTCAGTTCTTTTTGTCCATTGCCTAATAACTGTTTCCAGTACACAATTGAACGGCAGTGAGGACAATACACTTCCTTGTCTTACACCAGTTTTGATCTCAAAATCTTTGGAGGTCTCACCTAAAAATTGAATTTCGCGTTCTGTACTTGTTAGTGTGTCTTTTATATTTGATACTGATTTGTTGTCAATTCTTTTAAAGTCTCAGTAATGTTTTCCTGTCAGTCGAGTCATATCATTTTTGAAGTCTACAAATATTATACAAATGCTTTTGGATCTCTTCCTTCTACACTACATTATAAATTTCAGATTTAAAATTTGTTCTACACGAGACGTCCTTTTCTAAATCCTCCTTGGGACTCTTGTAGTTGCTGATCCAGTTGGCCTTAAAGTCTGTTTTTTAATGCTTTTGAAAGAACTTTGTAAGTCACCGGAAGGAGAGAAATTCCACTATAATAGTTGGGGTCACTTTTGTAGTATCATTGACACAGATTCTACTACAACGCCGCGCCAACACAAGGTTGGCAGCCCGTCGTCTGCCGAGCACAGCGCACTCTAGCGGGCTGTGCAGATCGACGGGAGTGTGCCTCGTTCACTTCTTAGCTAGATTTCAACCTAGGCAGACGCACTTTCATAATCGGCCCTCAGCCAGGTCTGTAATGTTTGCATTGATTCTCTGAGGAGGGCCCATCAGGCTTAGTCCCTGAGAATATGTTGTATTAGTTCATGGTATTCCATGTTACGAGATTGTCAGTTCATAGCCGCACCTGCAGTCCTACAAACTACTGAAGATAAGTAATTTCATTGTACTATGTGTTTCTTGAATAATAATCCTTCTCTCTAACAGTGTGCCGTACCGCATATTATTGCAACATGGACTCCTTCAGCTCCTATCATCTACGCCTCCTACTTATTTGCATTTAGTAACGAGCTGAAAACACCCACGCGTTTTGTGCCTCTAAACAGTGAGACACAATAACTTTTATTTCCTTTTTTGTGACTATGGGAATTAATGCTGTCTTCCAGTCTTCTGATACAGCTTCTGTTTCGCAGACTTTTTGAAAGACGCCATGTAGCTTCTTGAGTGTTCCAGCACCTGCAATTTCCCACATTTCGGCAGTTACTGAATATTCCTCGGGGATCTTATCATTCATCATATATTGAACCTTGTTTTGGGTTTCAACCACGCTGGGGGCTTCTGGGTTTGTGCAAGTGTATCCTGGGTTTTGTTCTAGTAATTTTGCTCTTGGTTCCTCACAATTTAAGAACTTCTTGAACTAGTCAATCGCTTAATTCTTTGTTTATAAATTTTTATCAGTATTCTGTAAGCTATGTACCGACACGTTTCATGACCGAGTAGCTTTAGCTCGCATAGTCACAAGGAACTTGGTAACAAATAAATAAATATATAAACTGTTGAGAATTAACCGGGAGCGTAATGTGAGTTCTCCTGCCTCTCGTGTTTCTATTTTCTGCGTACGATAGAAGCAGTGTCATTTCCTCACCTGTTGTCGCTGTCCAACACGGTGTGTAGTTTTGACAGCTTAACACATATACATATTTGATTGTGGATAATCACGCCCGTAACATTTGGTTGGTTCAAATGGCTCTGAGCACTATGCAACTTAACTACTGAGGTCATCAGTCGCGTAGAACTTAGAACTAATTAAACCTAACTAACCTAAGGACATCACACACATCTATGCCCGAGGCAGGATTCGAACCTGCAACCGTAGCGGTCGCTCGGCTCCAGACTGTAGCGCCTAGAACTGCCTGGCCACTCCGGCCGTCCGTAACATTTGGTATTTGAATTCTCATGTACCGATTGGAGGCAAGCAAGTCGTTTGTCGGTCGGTCTGTGGCTGTCCCTTGGTTGGGTTCCGATGGATTAAGTGTAGTTGGGCTCACTACCTGTCTCACCTCAGTGAACGAGGGCAAACCGACCCCCTGGAGGTTTCTGAGTGCTGTTGTCTTTACTGTCTTTCTTACCGGTGTTTGTCTGTTTATAATCTATCATAGCCAATGATAAAAAAATTTTGGTTTTCTGTGTTTCATGTAAGTAAGTTTGAATTCTGGCAAGTGGATATTTGCTGAAATGTTATTGCTGTTGTGTTGTCTTTTCTTTTAGTCCGGTTTCAGATACTTAAAACTTAAGGCTTATGGTTATATTTTTTTTTTATTTTGGAAAATTAATTGTGGGCCTTCAGCCTTGGAAACTTATTCTTAAAATTACCTTTCAATCTTAAACATTGCGGCTTGGAACGTTAGTCTTAAAATTATCTTTTAAGCTTAAACATTGCGGCCTTCTTCCTTTGAAAGGTTATGGTAGTTTATTTTTTAACATCTTGAAAATTTTATTGTGGGCTTTCAGCCATTTGTATTGCATCTTTTTTATGTTTGTCTATCCACCCTGGCCTTGAGGCTTTCAGCCTAGCTGTGCAATATATATATTTTAATTATATTATTTGCTATTTTAACTGCATTTTTTTATCTTGTTGATTTTTAAGATTTCTTGTTTGGAGACCTTCAGCCGTGAAAGAATTGCATTTTGAAACTCGGAGTTGTAAAGGTTCGGCTATGTGCCGTTTTGGTTTAAAGGTGCTATTAAATTACAATATATTACAATTTTAAGGTGAAACTGACCCCAAACTTATTTGGCCCTTTCCACAATCCTAATCACCTGTTCTGCCCAGCGGGCTTAGCGAGTGTCTCAGAATTGTTCAAAATTAGCTGCTAGCGCGGAAACATAGAATAGTTCGAATCTGTTCCGAGAAGAGAGATAAAGTAAACTGCTCAGAGCAAGTTTTGCGTCTGCCAATCTGTCAAAGTAAATAGTATCAGATTAAAAGAAAATAAGGAATGAAATAGTAAGCCCCAGCAAACTAAAAAAAACTTTACTGTGATATAAAAACAAAAAAATATTTAAATAGACGAAGTCTCTCCAAAGGTGCATATTTTTACACACTTGTGAAATGAATATCTGCTGCTGACCGACATTTAGTACCGTATTGCTCTACCTCTCAAATTACCCTCGGTAAGGATGAGTGACGTTCAACATCCGTACATGATTTTCTCTCTAAACGAACTGGCCCTCCTTCCTGCTGAAACTGAGAGACTGCATATCCAACACCTGCATTTCTACCTTGTCGTTTCCACAGACTTCTTCGACGAACATTCGAAATCAGACAAATCTTGCAGTCGTCGATGAGGAGAACCCGACGCTGCCGACTCAGGCTTAATTCAAAGTATTTGTTACCTTGCCCACATTCACCACGCACCATGTTGCTGGGGAACTTGTACTGTTGTTACTAGTATACACCTCGAATCCAAATTGACAGTGAGGAGTCGGCTGCGTATTGACTCAGCCGGCACAGGCCTCCCAGTTGCTTCCGCAAACGCGGCACGCACTTCTGCTGTACTCCCCTCGCAACTCCTGCGAGCCACGGCTGGTAGGCAAAGTTCATCACCTGTTATTTTTGACCCAGGGTGACCGCTTTGGGGTAAATATTCAACGATTGCAGAAGAGTTTTTGAATGACTTCGATGTATTGTGCGCCAGAGTGTCTGGTTTCTCTTCCCGTCTTGACGTTCTTGTCGAAAGTGACAACGTGCACACGATCTGAGGTTTGAAAGACCCTTTGTGGCACGCTGACAAGTTGAACAGTGTACACTGTACACAAGCTGGATCGTCCAGCTCACGCACTCTACTAAACTGCATTGAGAGGGCAGGTTTGTTTTGCCTTAGTTACACATATGGTTGTACGTAGCGGTTTCCTGCGGTCAAAAGAAACTTGACAAAGAGGTTTAAGATAAAAAAACGAACTATACAAGTAACGTGGGAAGAATTTTTTTTTCGTAAGAGGTGCTCACCGTCTGACCACCAAAACTTATGTTTTCCGTGGTTCCCGTAAACCTTTTATGGCAAGCAACGGAACAGTTACTTTGAGAACGATATGGATGGTGTCGATCTCCCATCCGAGCTTGTGCTTCGCCTTTAATGAGGTCACACTCGACGAAACGTTTCTCTAATTTTTCCTTCTTTTTGATTCTTACATCTGTATTTTAGGATTACGTTCCCAAGAACAAGATAGCCACATTATCCGTTTCCAAAAGATTCCTCCATGAGCAGACACACACACACACACACACACACACACACACACAAGAATAAGCTTACTATGAAGTCTTTATAAGAGATTCTCGATTACCCCACCCATCATCGAACCTTAATTCCACCCTCCCGCCCACCTCCCACCACCTTCCTCAAATTTTCGCCATCATCCTGATTCCATCCTTTGACCTCTACACTGCTGTAGCAGGCGACTCTGATGGTGAGACTAGTTATTCGCTCCCAAACCTGCCGCGTCACATATACGCAGCAGACAGGGAGCACACCGAAACGGGCCGGACATACGCCCTACTGTGCCATGTCACGTCTCCGGGGCGGAATAAAGCTGTCCACATAGTCACAAAAAGATACTGTCGTACTCAGTCTACATGCTTACAACATAAGCGCCGGCTGCCCTCTTGTTGATGACCTACGCTGCGAGCTTGGGCCACTGGTTATGGCTATAAAATAACAAGAATATTGCTGTAACACATGTACTTTAAAAACACACACACAGTTAGTTATTGTCATCCTCAATATACTCCCCTCATCTATCCCTACAACGCTCCATGCGGATTTTGCATTGATGGAAACAGCGCTGGGAGTCTTCATCTGTGAATTGCTTGATGAAGTGTGCCGCTTCTTCTTTCAATGGTTGAACGGACTGAAATTTTATTCCTTCTACGGCAGATTTGACCTTGAGGAATAGACAAACGTTACATGGTGCTAGGTCAGGCGGATAAGGTGGACATTCTAACACAACGATGCTGTACTGCACTAGAAACCTCTTAACAGACAATGCGATATGACCCAGTGGGTTGTCTTGATTCGGAACCCACGACTAGTTCTTTTACAGTTCGGGTCGTTTTTTTCTTATTTTCTCACAGAGCTGAACAAGAACCTCAAGTCAGTAATGCTGATTAATAGTTCTACCTTCAGGAACCCAACGAAGATGCGCAATTCCATATATCTCGAAAAAAATCATAATCTCTTTCAATCTTCATCTGCTCATTCGAGCTTTCTTCGCTCTCAGTGAGGTTGGGTCCATCCAGTGCATGGAATGGCGGTCAGTTTCTGGATCATAAGTGACAAACCGAGATTTTCAAGAAATTAGGATCTTTATCAATGATATTCAAAGTGTCTATACAAACATTTTCTCAAACTTCTTTTCGTTCGATCGTGAGAAACAAACCAGCAGGAGCACTCTCTTGGTTCAAATGGCTCTGAGCACTATGGGACTGAACTTCTGAGGTCATCAGTCCCCTAGAACTTAGAACTACTTAAACCTAACTAACCTAAGGACATCACATACATACATGCCCGAGGCAGGATTCGAACCTGCGACCGCAGCGGTCGCGCGGTTCCTGACTGTGGCGCCTAGAACCGCTCGGCCACTCTGGCCGGCCACTCTCTTGGTTATCCCACTGAAAATTTGTACATTAATCTGGTGATCCGAGCTGCAGTGCTGTCTTTCATGAACAGCATTCCAAGGGGCACTTTCCAACAGGATATGGTCGCCCACATCCCGCTGTTGTAAGCCAACATGTTCTATAAAGTTTCCACATGTTGCCTTGGGCTGCGTAATCACCAGAATTGTCTCCAATCGAGCGCATATAGGAGACCAACGGACGAAAACTCCAGTGTCATCCACAAACAGCATTAACCGATCCTATATTGATCGACCAAGTGCAACAGGCATGGAACTCTATCTCACAAATTGACATTTGGTACCTGTACAACACAATACATGCACGTCTGCATGCTTGCATTAAACATTCTGGTGCTTATACCGGCTATTAATGTACTAGCATTTTACATTTACATTGCCTTATCCCACTCTTAATTTAACTTGGGATCTTGCGATATTACTCTCTTAAATGTACTGCAAAGGGCGTTCAAAAAATTTTGCACAGTCGCCTCTAATTTTTTATATTTTTTGCAGGAGGAGAAGGAAATGTTTTGTGAACATACTTGGAACATTTAGTTATAAGTTGATATATAAAAGTAGTTTATTTTATTTACAGGTGAGTCATAATGGACCGTGAAGTAGATGTCAGGTTGCGACAACGGTCGGTGATGGAGTTCCTCTTAAAGACCGGCGATGACTCTGCCTCATCGATTCAGAGGAAGTTGCTCCCTGTTTACGGGGAGGACACAGTGGATCGCAGCGGGACCCAGCAGTGGTTGCAGAGGTTCAAAGAAGGTGGTTTCTCTCTGCTGGACAATTCACGATGCGGTAGACTGTCGACGGCAATGAGTGATGTGAATAAGGAGGCCATTGACCAAATCATCCAAAATGACATATGTGTGACGACACGACAGCTTGCTGAAATGACTCGTTTGTCATTGGGTAGTATGGTATCACCGGTACCGTCACTAGGGTACAGAAAAACCTGTGCACGTTGGGTGCCTACATTATTGACAAGAGAAATGAAAACGATGAGGAAGAATGTGTGCGAGGGTCTCATGAAGACCTTTACTGAAGATTGGAAACAGTGTTTTGACGGCGTCATTACCAGGGTGAAACATGGTTGTTTTTGTCCGAACCTGAGAGCAAAACTCATTCCATGGAGTGGTGTCATCCGGGTTCCCCACGGAAGAAGGAACCAAGACTTTCACGAACAGCATGCCGAAAGGTGACGGCCTCCTTCTGGAATCAGTGTGGTGTCATTTTCATTGACTTTTTGGAACCTGGCTCCACAATTAACCGGGAGCGTTATTGTTTGTCATCAAGACCCAAAGACCACAGCTTCAGGGTCAGCTCATCAGATTACGCCATGACTATGCCAAACCCCATACAGACCTTATGACGTAGGAAAAATCAGGAAAATTGGTTGGAAAATTGTTCCTCATCCTCCCTACAGTCCGGACTTGCTTCCGTCTGATTTTTACCTATTTGGTCGTCTGAAGGCTCACCTGCGCGGTAAAACATTTGATAGTGAGAAAGACCTTATTTCCTGTGTCAAGCGATGGTGTAAAAGTCAATCCCCAAAATTTTACCAAACTGCATTTACATCATGGAAAGAACGATAGCCCAGATGCGTCACAGCTGATGGAGGCTAAATGTTCCAAGTAAGTTCGCAAAAAATTTCATTCTCCTCCTGCGAAAAATAAAAAAATTACAGACGACTGTGCAAAACTTTTTGAACGCCGTCTGTACCTAGACAAATATATTCCCAAAATTTAATTACGCTACATTAATTTTTTTTGGTAATGCGTCATTTTCCCGTTAGTGTACATAAATTTTCTGCGGCACAGGATAAGCAGTAGTCTGCAGCTGTTTGCTGAAGAAGTTGTAGTGTATGAGAAGCTGTCATCGCTGAGTGACTATGGGAGGGTACAATATGGTTCAGACAAAATTTCTGGTTTATGTAACCAATGGTACGTAGCTCTTAATGTAGAAGAATGTAAGATAATTCACTTGAGTAGGAGAAACAAACCCATAACGTTCGACTACAGTAAGACAGAGTCACATCGATTAAATATCTAGGCATAACGTTGCAAAGCAGTATAAAATAGAATGGACATGTAAGACTTGTAGTAAGGATGGCGAGTGGCCAACTTCGGTTTGTTGGGAGAATGTTAGGAATGTGTGGTTCATCTGTAAAGAAGACCTCTTATAGGGTGCTAGAGTAACCTATTCTTGAGTACTGCTCGAGCGTTCGTGATTCGCACCAGGTCGGATTGAAGGAAGAGCCGGGCTGCTAGAGTTGCTACCGGTAGGTTCAAACAACACGCAGGTATTACGGAGATGCTTCGAGAAATCAAATGGGAATCACAGGAGCGAAGGCGACTTCCTTTCCGAGGAGTACCATTGAGAAAATTTAGAGAATCGGCATTTGAAGCCAACTGCAAAACAATTCTGCTACCGCCAACGTACATTTCGCGTAACGAGCACTAAAATAATATTACAGAAGTTAAGATTCTTACGGAGACATATGGACAATCGTTTTTCACTCGGTCTATTTGCGAATAGAGCAAAAAAGCAAATGACTTGTAGTGATACAGGGTACGCTCCGCCATGCACCGTGCGGTGACTTGCGGAATATGTATGTAGATGTAGATGACAGTCAATTGGCGTCCACCATGTCTGGCACATAAAACATTTCGTAAAATGAATGCGAAGTCGAAAATGGGATTTTTATTAAGTTAGACTGAATAATTTTACGTGTCTTGTATTGTAAATTATCGTAAAAGTTTTGTGTGGGAAGATACTTGAGGTTTCTGTGTAGAGTATTATGAATGGTTGTATATGTATGTTGTCATTTATAAATTGTGGATTTGTCCAGATCGCCAGCTTCATCACGGTAGTTACGAGTTGTGGGTTACTAGATTGTCCATTGTACTCAGGGGAAATAAATAGTTATGTTACAGATACCAGAATCAGATGTTATTATTGTTACTTATCCTGAGAGATGGTTCAGGAAGGTGTGCTCGCCCATTACATCCTGCTCACATTGCGTGTTATGTGGGAGTATTTGTTACCATGATTCATATTCCGTGTACGAAATTGTTTAGGTTACAAGACTTGGTCGTCTTTTCCCTGATAGCGTCATTGGTGTTACTTTTTGTGTCGTTGCGGTTAGCCACGCCACTGAGGCGTTGTGCCTTTGTTTATTCTCTGTATAGTTCCACTGCGTGAGTATCATGACGCCCAGCCACAACTACAATAAGAGAACAGTAATGATGATAAAGTTCGCAGTTTAAAATTACTACAGTAGGCTGACTGTGCTACATGTATGCCTATTGTGAATAAGAAAATATAATTTTAATTACTCTTCTGCTAACTCATCCTTCACAGATGAGTGGCATTTCTACCTTCTCTTCGTTGGTGTAAATTGCATTGACAGAAACCTTGAACTAAGGACGGTTGAATGAATGATCGATGTGCATTTTTGTTGTCTCCCCATTTGTTTTCTGTCAGCTTCAGCAAACGCCTTGCCGTAACCAAAGTTATGCGTGTTAGTACAGGAGAATCAAAGACAGTTTGTGTAACGTTTTTAGTTACCTCACGTTTACGCGAATGGTACACTGTGACACTTCTTGAGGAGAGGAAGTGGATTGCCAATGAAATATATAGGGTGTTATTTTTAAAAAAAATTGCTGTTAATATTTTCGTAACGAACAAAGTTACAAGAAAATCATTCACGCTGCTTAATTTCCCCATACAACGTAGAAGTTATCTGGAATGGATAAATGTGACGCCCTGTATATCCCTTGTGGCGGGGTAACCCGCTGTCCTGCCCCGTTCCGTTCCCTCCGTGACGCTTTTTCCGCATACTGTACGAGAATCTCTGGAAGTACTGTTTGGAAACCATAAGCGTAAGTGACAATGGAAGTATGAGAGAGGCGTGGTAGTGTGTCGAGAAAGCGTAGTGGCTGAGGCCACTCTCCAGTTCCCTGTTGAGCGCGAGCTTATCGGCGCAGCAGGAAGCTCTACGTAGTTGAGCCAGCAGCGCACGACGTAGCGAACTTATCTGTTTTGAGTGCAACCGTTTCGTGTCGAGAACGGCAGAGGGGAGTGAGAGAGTCTATTCCAAGTTTGGTTTTCCCTTTGCCTCTGTGCGACCTGAAGTAGCAGATGTAGACCAGAAGCTGTTTGACCTTACATATCAGAAGCTGTTGTGCTTACTTACAAGGCACCTGAAGCAGAAAACATACCCTCAGAATTTCTAAGATCCATGAGAAAACATAATACGACGAAACTAAAACTTCCTGGCAGATTAATACTGTGTGCCGGACCGAGACTCGAACCCGGGACCTTTCCCTTTCGCGGGCAAGTGCTCTACGAGACGAGGTACTGGCAGAGGTAAGGCTGTGAGGACGGGGGCTGAGTCGTGCTTGGGTAGCTCAGTTGGTAGAGCACTTGCTCGCGAAAGGCAAAGGTCTCGAGCTCGAGTCTCGGTCTGACACTCAGGTTTAATTTGCCAGGATGTTTCATACCAGCGCACACTCCGCTGCAGAGTGAAATTCTCATTCTGACGACGAAACTAGTCCTCCATTTACACAAGATACACGAGACTGGCGAAATATCCTCAGCTTCAATAAGTGTGTAAAAATTCCTATTCCAAAAGTTTATTAACTCATGGTTGCAAAAAAAATTGTCAAGAATTTTTTACAGAAGAATAGAAAGACCCGTAGGAGCGGACCTGGGGAAAAATGACGTCGGTTTCAGGAGAAATGAAGGTACGTTCGAGGCAATACTGAACTTTTCCTACAGGACGGATTAAAGAAAGGCAAACATACATTTAGAGCACTTGTAGATTTAAAGAAAGCTTTTGAGAGTGTTGACTGGAATAAAATCTCTGAAATTTTGAAGGTACAATACACGGAGCCAAAACCACACCTTGTATATAAACCAGGCAGTAGTTACAAGAGTCGAAGGACATGAAAGGGAAGCAGTTATTGAGAAGGGAATGAGGCAGGGTTGTAACCTATTCTAGATATTACTCAATCTGTACACTGAGCAATATTGAAGGAAACAAAAAAGAAATTCAGGAAGATAATTAAAGGTCATGGGGAAGAAATAAAACTATGAGGTTTGCTATTGACATTGTAATGCTGTCGAAGACGGCAAGGACTTGGACGAGCAGTTGAACGGAAAGGATAGCGTCTTGACAAGAGGTTATGAGATGAACATCAGCAAAGTCAAAGAGGTTAATAGAATTTAGTCGAATTAAATCAGGCGATGCTGAGGGCATTAGATTAGGAAATGAGACAGTAAATGTAATAGATGGATTTTGTTGTTTGGGCAACAAAATAGCTTGCGATGGCCGAAGCAGAGATGATACAAAGTGCAGACTGGCAACAGCAAGAAAAGCATTTCAGAAAATTTATTAACACTGAATATAAATTTAAATACTTTTCTGAACGTATTTGTCTGGAATGCAGCCCAGTACGAGATGACACATGGACGACAAACAGTTTAAAAAATAAGAAAGAAACATTTAAAATGTGACGCTACAGGAGATACTGAAGATTAGATGAGTGGATCGAATAACTGGTGAGGAGGTAATGAATCGTTTTGGGGAGAAACCTTGACTAAAACAAGGGATCGATCAAAATGACACATCTCGAGGCAGCAAAAAATCGTCTGGTTGATAATAGAGAGATTTACGGAGGCTGAGGCGAGGGGATAAAAACTGTCGAGCGAGACCAGTAAGAAGGTTAAAAGGGATGAATGTTACGGCAGTTATGCAGAGATGAAGGGACTTGTACAGAGCAGGAATTTTCTTATTTACGACGTCCAGCTACAGACATGCGCTGTCTGTTGTTTTATGAAGCTTTTGAAGGAGGCATGTACGGCAAACAACGCATTCAATAGACTCACACAGACCATTGATAGGGGAGAGAGTGATTATTCTAACATGAGAGAAATATATGCTACTACTGTCAGACAAAACCATCCTGGAAAAGAGAATAAAGCACAAGTCCAGTCAGCGTACAAAAGGAAGACAATCAGACAAATAATTTTATTAAAAAATGGTTCAAATGGCTCTGAGCACTATGGGACTCAACTGCTGAGGTCATTAGTCCCCTAGAACTTAGAACTAGTTAAACCTAACTAACCTAAGGACATCACAAACATCCATGCCCGAGGCAGGATTCGAACCCGCGACCGTAGCGGTCTCGCGGTTCCAGACTGCAGCGCCTTTAACCGCACGGCCACTTCGGCCGGCAATAATTTTATTACGGAAATATTAAGAAAGAATAAAGAATACGGAGAATTTAAATCAAGCACGTTATGCAGAGAACAAGGTCTCAGTGTGTAAAAAAAAGGCGTAGCGGGAAACACTACGTCAGACGAGAAAAGTTAGAAGGAAAACCATAAGAACCTTAAACCAACACCTTAAGTAAAGAAGAAACGTACAGAAAGAGAGTTGCGGAGTATAAACACGAATTCATACAAAGTAAACCAGAAAATGCTAAGACACAAAAAGAGAATACAGTAGCGAAGTGGATACGCACGACCAACATAGAGCACAGCAGTCGAAACAAGAACTTAAAAGATCAAAGAAAGCTAGAAGGAAACATGCAGATGACGAGTTACACGAGCTTGGAACCTGGGCAGCTTTTTTTTTTTTTAAAAAAAAAAAAAAAAAAAAAAAAAAGAAGATGACGAGTCATAAGGGAAAGCAGATTATGATATCATAATGGAAGATGAGACAGTTGGAACCCTTCAAACTGAACGGTAAACAGGAGAAACGGAAATCACGGAGAAGCAGGTCTCAGTGTCATGTATAAATTGGGCAGAAAACACGGAGTTTTGGCGGCTCATACAAGAAATACAAGACTATAAAATTGATATTGAGAATCAGAAGAGTCCGATGAAAATAATTAATGGCTTTAAGGAAGCATTTTTATTTGGCAGACTTAAAGAATAGATATTTGTTACTGAAGGAAGCTTTAAAAAGACAGTACATTCCCTGATATGAGGTTCTATTTAACATTAATCGTTAATTATAAATTGTCACAGCCATTCTATTAAAACAAACCATGCATTTCAGTTTGATGGCGAATTGGAGAACGTGGGAGGCATTGCCGTGCAAACTAAAAGTGTATTGGTAAGTAATATTCATGCTCAATCAGGCGTAGATAATAGCGGACACTGAAGAGAATAAATTTTTTCTGTTATTAACTAGAACAAATCAATGCAGTTTAATTGTGTAATTCTAAAGGAAAACTAATTCAAAAATGGTTCAAATGGCTCTGAGCACTATGGGACTTAACTTCTGAGGTCATCAGTCCCCTAGAACGTAGAACTACTTAAACCTAACTAACCTAAGAACATCACACACATCCATGCCCGAGGAAGGATTCGAACCTGCGACCGTAGTGGTCGTGCAGTTCCAGACTGTAGCGCCTAGAATCGCTCGGCCACACCGGCCGGCCAAAACTAATTCCCTATTGTAATCTATGTGAACAATTACCGACCTTCATAGATGGTTTGAATTTTGAAGAACGTGTGGTTTCATGTGCTCGATAAGGGTTTAGTTACAGTCCATCAGCAGCTATGTTTTGTGTTACGGAAGGGCTGTTGGAACGCCTCTCCGAAGCTAAATCAGGCCACTGAGTGTTTCAGAGCAGTGTATTTGTCTCATGTGGTTAAGGCTTACACAGTAAACAAAGTTTTTTTTGAAGATAACGAATATTTTGTGGAACTTCCTGCAATTTTTTGTTTAATTTCAGTAATTTATCTCTAAAAGTATTTAAAATAGTACAGGGTAATTCCGTGATAATGTTACAGACTTACAGGGATGGTGGAGAGAGATAAATTAAACTACTTTAAGTAAGGGATCCCGGTCCGGAAACGACCGAGTGGAAAGTTATAAATGAAAATCGATATGAAACTTCTGACAATAGACCTCTTCTGCTGCAAGATCTTTGCTTTCAGTATTTTGGGAGGAGGTGCTACGGACCAAAACAAGCAAAAAATGTCCATTAACGTGGGCTTGAAAGTGCATACTGTAAGAGCTATGAGCATTTGGCCATCTTTGCTAATGTGAGAGACATCTCTTCCATTGAACAAGTACCCATAGCTCATAAGGTATGCGTTTTAGAGCCCGTGTTTACTGGACTTTTTTTTCTTTTCGTCCATACTACTTCTTCCCAAAATAAGGAAAGGTAAGAGATTTCAGTAGAATAGGTCCAATGTGAGAGGTATCGGATCGATTTTCGCTTAAAACTTTCGACTCGGTTCTTTCCGGACCAGGGTCCTTTACCTGAAAATCATACATTTACCCTTCTCCATCATCCCTGAAAGTTTGTAGTATCGTCACGAACTTACCTTGTATATCAACACTGCACTTGTTCATCACAGTCTTATATCAGGGCATGCTGAAAAGTGATGACTCCGAATTTATTATGTGAAAACTCTTAAGAGCTTTTAGAAACAAAACGAACGTTAATAACGTTCTAAATCATTATTATTCATGCCTACATATTTATAGTATTTCTCAACACAGTCGCCCTGACGACGAACCTGCCAACGAGAGATCAATTTATTGATACCGTCACTGTAGAATGTTTGACTTTGTAGACGGAGCCAAACTTCACCTCTGCGTATACCGTTTCATCACTATCAAAGTGAAGTCCTCAAACGTGTTCTTTAACTTTTGGAACCAGATGAAAATCGGATGGAGGACTATGGAGGACGATCGATGACAGTGAACCCGAGGCACTGGATTGTTGCAGATGTAGCAGAACTCGTATGTGGTCTGGCATTGTCGTGCTGAAGGAGAGGGTGCTCCATGTGTGGGCGAAATCTTCGAATTCAAAACTCGATTACAGCAAGCTGTTTCTCACGCACCGATATGCATTAGTCACACTAGTGGGACAACTTGTCAAAAGCCTGAATAACCATCTTTTGCAGAGCAAAACATGCAGGAAGAGAGTCAATAAGGTTCTGGAAGGTACCGACAGAGCCATGTAAACTCCAGTGCCGTGAATAGCTGCGTTAGGTTTCTCGGTTGAGGATCTATGGCGCGAACAGTCCTATCGAGGTGGTCCCACAGATTCTCGATGCAGTTTTAGTACGGGAGTTTGATGGCCATTGTCATGCTATGCCGAGGAAAAACAAACATCATATCGGGGTGGATGTGGTTCAAATGGCTGTGAGTACTATGGGACTTAACTTCTGAGGTCATCAGTCCCCTAGAACTTAAACTACTTAAACCTTACTAGCCTAAGGACATCACAGATATCCATGTCCGAGGCAGGATTCGAACCTGCGACCGTAGTGGTCGCACGGTTCCAGACTGCAGCGCCTAGAACCGCTCGGTCACCCAGGCCGGCTTTGGATGTGGTCACCAAGGATTGATGCATACTTGTGTTGATCCATTGTGCCTTCCAGAATGACGAGATCAACCAGGGAATGCCACGAAAACAATCCTCAGACCATAATACTCCGTCCTCCGACCTGGGCCCTTCCGACGATCTTCGCAGGGTCTTTGGTTTCAGACGTTTCACGCCATACACGCCAACGGCCATCTGTCTGTTGGAGGATAAAACGTGATTCATCTGAAAATGTCAGCTGTGACCATTCAGTGGACGTCCAGTTGGGGTATTGGCGTCCGAATTCCAGCCTTCGTCGTCGATGAACACCAGTCAGCATGGGTAGATGAATCAGGCGCCTGCTGCGGAGGCCCATACGCAACAACGTTCGGTGAACAGTCATTAAGGAACACCATGGTTCATCTGGGCGGTCAGCTGCTCAGCTGTTGCAAGTCTATTGCCCGTACACATGTCTGCAGCCGTCGTTCACCCTCGTCTTTTATGGCCCATTAACCACCACAGTGTTGCCTCGGCAGCGGTTTTGAATTGCACTATTTTGCCGTGCACAGTGTACGTTAACTACAGCGGTACGCGAATAGTTTACGAATTTAGCCGTTTCGGAATTGCTTCCATTCTTGGCCCGAAAGTCAATGATCATGCACTTTTGGACGTCAGATAAATCCCTCCGTTTCCGCATTTTTTTTATTTTATGACCTGTGTTGGACCACTTTAGTCAACATTATTAATTAGGTACTTCTGTTTTTTGTTGGCCCAATAATTTTTCATTTTTCCGGATCGTGCCCTTCTTTCCTCAGTCCGAAATCACCCTTGCCATTCTCTGTTTGCTAATTTTTACTGCTTCTATTCTTTGTCCTGAAGTATCTTGAGCGCGTCTGTCTTGCGTTTCAAACCATATATCATAACCTTGTGGATGACATCGGAAGTTCACTGAGGCTTTTTGCGGATGATGCTGTGGTATATCGAGAGGTTTTAACAATGGAAAATTGTACTGAAATGCAGGAGGGTCTGCAGCGAATTGAAGCATGGTGCAGGGAATGGCAATTGAATCTCAATGTAGGCAAGTGTAATGTGCTGCGAATACATAGAAAGAAAGATCCCATATCATTTAGTTACAATATAGCAGGTCAGCAACTGGAAGCAGCTAATGCCATAAATTATCTGGGAGTACGCATTAGGAGTGATTTAAAATGGAATGATCATATAAAGTTGATCGTCGGTAAAGCAGATGCCAGACTGAGATTCATTGGAAGAATCCTAAGGAAATGCAATCCGAAAACAAAGGAAGTAGGTTACAGTACGCTTGTTCGCCCGCTGCTTGAATACTGCTCAGCAGTGTGGGATCCGTACCAGATATGGTTGATAGAAGAGATAGAGAAGATCCAACAGAGAGCAGCGCGCTTCGTTACAGGATCATTTAGTAATCGCGAAAGTGTTACGGAGATGATAGATAAACTCCAGTGGAAGACTTTGCAGGAGAGACGCTCAGTAGCTCGGTACGGGCTTTTGTTGAAGTTTCGAGGACATACCTTCACCGAGGAATCAAGCAGTATTTTGCTCCCTACTACGTATATCTCGCGAAGACACCATGAGAATAAAATCAGAGAGATTAGAGCCCACACAGAGGCATACCGACAATCCTTCTTTCCACGAACAATACGAGACTGGAATAGAAGGGAGGACCGATAGAGGTACTCAAGGTACCAAATGGTTCAAATGGCTCTGAGCACTATGGGACTCAACTGCTGAGGTCATAAGTCCCCTAGAACTTAGAACTACTTAAACCTAACTAACCTAAGGACAACACACACATCCATGCCCGAGGCAGGATTCCAACCTGCGACCGTAGCGGTCGCGCGGTTCCAGACTGTAGCGCCAGAACCGCTCGGCCACTCAAGGTACCCTCCGCTACACACCGTCAGGTGGCTTGCGGAGTATGGATGTAGATGTAGATTTAGATTATGTCCTCCTTGAGTTCTGCGATCCATCTAACGCGACTGTACTATTCCATAACTTCTCAATTATTCTTTTGCTAATTCTGTTTGCTGTTATCCTCATCAAATGTCCTAGGAAAGAGATCCGTTTCTTTTTCATTGTGTCTGTCATTGGTTATATTTCTTTATAAACTGTTTCATTTGAAGCCATTCTGCAAACACCGTCTTTTTGGTATTATTTATTTATTTATATATGTTTCGACTATCATTCTTTCTATTTTGAGTAATCTGTCTATTGCTGAAGAGTTGGTTGTTTTAAATACAGTTTCGCTAGCACATGTTATTTGCGGCTGTGTGACTCTTTTGTAGCGTTTCAGTTTTGTGACTGCTGAGAGGCATTTTCTGTTATTTGTGTTCTTGGTAACATGATGTGTTTCAATCACTTTGTTTATTCTAGTTTACCGCGGCGATTTCTCATTCAGGTTGCGTGTTATCATTTTTCTCAAATATTTAAACTTTTCAACACTTTTATGTCTACTTCTCCATTTCTAATTTTGTTTGCCAGTGGTGGTTCTGTTAGCATTATTTATGTTTCCTCAAAATACACTCCTGGAAATTGAAATAAGAACACCGTGAATTCATTGTCCCAGGAAGGGGAAACTTTATTGACACATTCCTGGGGTCAGATACATCACATGATCACACTGACAGAACCACAGGCACATAGACACAGGCAACAGAGCATGCACAATGTCGGCACTAGTACAGTGTATATCCACCTTTCGCAGCAATACAGGCTGCTATTCTCCCATGGAGACGATCGTAGAGATGCTGGATGTAGTCCCGTGGAACGGCTTGCCATGCCATTTCCACCTGGCGCCTCAGTTGGACCAGCGTTCGTGCTGGACGTGCAGACCGCATGAGACGACGCTTCATCCAGTCCCAAACATGCTCAATGGGGGACAGATCCGGAGATCTTGCTGGCCAGGGTAGTTGACTTACACCTTCTAGAGCACGTTGGGTGGCACGGGATACATGCGGACGTGCATTGTCCTGTTGGAACAGCAAGTTCCCTTGCCGGTCTAGGAATGGTAGAACGATGGGTTCGATGACGGTTTGGATGTACCGTGCTCTATTCAGTGTCCCCTCGACGATCACCAGTGGTGTACGGCCAGTGTAGGAGATCGCTCCCCACACCATGATGCCGGGTGTTGGCCCTGTGTGCCTCGGTCGTATGCAGTCCTGATTGTGGCGCTCACCTGCACGGCGCCAAACACGCATACGACCATCATTGGCACCAAGCCAGAAGCGACTCTCATCGCTGAAGACGACACGTCTCCATTCGTCCCTCCATTCACGCCTGTCGCGACACCACTGGAGGCGGGCTGCACGATGTTGGGGCGTGAGCGGAAGACGGCCTAACGGTGTGCGGGACCGTAGGCCAGCTTCATGGAGACGGTTGCGAATGGTCCTCGCCGATACCCCAGGAGCAACAGTGTCCCTAATTTGCTGGGAAGTGGCGGTGCGGTCCCCTACGGCACTGCGTAGGATCCTACGGTTTTGGCGTGCATCCGTGCGTCGCTGCGGTCCGGTCCCAGGTCGACGGGCACGTGCAACTTCCGCCGACCACTGGCGACAACATCGCTGTACTGTGGAGACCTCACGCCCCACGTGTTGAGCAATTCGGCGGTACGTCCACCCGGCCTCCCGCATGCCCACTATACGCCCTCGCTCAAAGTCCGTCAACTGCACATACGGTTCACGTCCACGCTGTCGCGGCATGCTACCAGTGTTAAAGACTGCGATGGAGCTCCGTATGCCACGGCAAACTGGCTGACACTGACGGCGGCGGTGCACAAATGCTGCGCAGCTAGCGCCATTCGACGGCCAACACCGCGGTTCCTGGTGTGTCCGCTGTGCCGTGCGTGTGATCATTGCTTGTACAGCCCTCTCGCAGTATCCGGAGCAAGTATGGTGGGTCTGACACACCGGTGTCAATGTGTTCTTTTTTCCATTTCCAGGAGTGTATATATTAAGGCCAATACTCTGGGCTATTTCCTGTAATGACTGTATTCGTTGTCTGGTTTCTTGAATGTTGTTGGTGAGGAGAACTAGGCCATCAACAAATCCTGAACAGTTCAACTTTATTCATCTTTTTGTGTTCCGACCTTAATGTTCTTTGGATTGTCCTTGTACCATTCCCTCATTGTGAATTCAAGGGCACATTTAAAATGAAGTAGTGACAGGCTGTCTCCTGGCCTTAAACCAGTTTTCTCCAAGAATCATTCAGAAAGTCCTCTCTGAACTTAATTTTAGAATTTGTATTTGTTAAGGTAAGTTCTATCACTTAAATTAATTTTTGGCGAAGACCAAACGTCTCAAAATTTTTAGCCGTGAGGGTCTATGGATAGAATCATATGCGTTCTTAAAATCTACAAATGTCATTGAGAGAGGATTGTTTCGTTTGCGGTAACAAGCCATGATTAATTTCAGAGTAATTGTTTGTTCGGCACAGCTTCTCCAAGGTGTGAAGCCTCCTTGGTATTCCCTCAGTTCCTTATCCCGTTGTTCTTGGATCCTATTCTGTAAAATCTTGTAAAAGATCTTGTAGGTACAATCCAAGAGCGAGATTCTTCTGTAGTTGTCTGAATCACTTTCGTCTCTTTTCTTATGAAGTGAGTTAATTATAATTGTGGTCCATTCTTTTGGAATTTTTTCTGTTGCCCAAATACTTTGTAAAATAATATGTAAAGACGTCTGAGTTATTTTATCAGCATACTTCACATTTCCGCAAACACTTGATTTTCACCACATGCATTGCAGTTTCTCGTTTCTTTAAGTGCAATTTCTATTTCTTGTACTGTAGGTGGGTTTATATTTTCTGGTTTGTTTTTTACAGGGGTGCTTGTGTCTATTGTTAAAAGCTTTTCAGGTTATCACAGTTCAAGAAGTTCGTAAATGCTTCTGACATAATTTCTGCGTTTTCCTTGTTATTAAGGGCTATTCTTCTATCTTTATTTCTCAGCAGTAATATGGAACGGTTGTAATTACGTAATTGTTTATCAAAGGCTTTGAAATACTCTCTGGAATTGGTTTTGTAGTAATTTTCTTCAGTAGAGCTCACTAGATCTACTTGATATTGCCACTTTGTTTTTCTGATAATTTGACAGAATTTTTTTCTCATGTTTTTGAGGTTAGTTGCATTTTCTTCTGTTTTGTGAGTTTGAATTTTGTTCAAGCTTGATGTCTTTCATCATGAATTTCATAGCATTCGTAGTCTATCATGTATCTTTTTAACGTTGATTTACTGAGGCCGATTATTCAGCATGTTCGTTTAAAATTGGTATTAGTTCCTCAAGATTATCCGTTACTATTGTATTCTGTGTCTTCTGGTATTTGTCATTTTTAATTAATTTATGTGGATCATGCTTTCTTTTGTCTCCAATTGCTCTCTGTCTTTTTTTCCTTAATGCGTTGAATTTGATTTTGATTTTGATTTTGACCAAATAATGATCTGAACCTGTGATCGTTCCTCTCTGTACTTTAACATTTCGAATTTCTTTATGGGCCAGCTGCCACTCTCCTCTTGTCCAGTCTGGATGTTTCCATGTCATAAGTTTGCTTAGTTTTCTTTTGAAACATGTGTATTTAGAGAAGAACCCAAGTGTTCTGAGAATTTCAACGAGTCTTTGTCCGTTTCTGTTAGTTTGTTTATGTGGGGCCCATTTTCCAGTTATATCTCTGTACTTCTTACCCTTTCCCAGTTGGGGGTTTAAAATCCCCTATTAAGATCTTTACGTTGTTTTTATTGACTTGATTTATTGTCTGATCCAAAAGATCCCAGAATTTGTCTACTTTACCATATTTTTTGTTAGAAAATTTTTCTCATTGGTAGAGGCATGGGCGTTTATGATAGTATAGAGTGTGGTTTTCAGAGTTGAGTTTGCGATTCGTGGAGAAATATCTTTAAAATCAGTTATTAAATCTATCACTTTCAAATTTACTATACATCCTGTTCCGAATTGTGGGCAATATTTCAAAACTTTTTGTCCTGATTTTCCATTGTAAATTCTATAACCTTAAGATTCAAATGGATCTTCTGTTGTACTTCTCATTTCCTGGAGCCCTGCTGTCCAGTTCATTTGTGAAGTTTTTGAGCTTTCCAGTTTACAGGAAAGAGTTTGTTATATGTTGCAATGTAGTTAACCTGTTTATGTTCTATTTTGGCATTGCACTTTTATGACAGTTGAGTGATTTCAAATGATCCGAATTTTTTTGAGACTTCCAGTTGGCTACCCATCGAATCCGGTGTAGCCTTCTCCTTCCCTACTGGATTGGACGGTGGAAATTTTTCTCTGGAAACCCTTTTCATATTTGACTTTCAGAGGCCACCAACCTCAAATGGAGCTAGCTCCGTGTTACAACTAGGGTTGTTGGCCTCAGATGTTATTAATCAGTCGCCACTAACATGTGGAATAGATGTTGTTGGGGCACCGCTACTGAACTGTCGTGCCCTTGGTGCTAGTTTTGGTACACCCCAGGTATTTTATTTCTCCGGCACCCACCATTTCTGGTGAGCATCCTCCTATACGCTACCTGGGGAGACGCTCGATAAGAGACTAGCAACTCCCCCCAGCCGTTTCCGCATTACGACAGCGACTGTGTTTTTTCCCTCGTTCCCCCGGCACGCTGTAGATACCCTCCACCGCTAGTGCTACCACCTGCCGTCTGTGAGTGGTTCTTGAACGTTGACGTCGCACATAGGCGGTGGTCACATTAATGTGACTGGACCGCGTAGTCATGTTTGACACCGCCAAGTTACCTGCTACAATTCGGAAAACTCTAGCAGCAAAGGGCTGCATAAAGACGTGAAGAACAAGGATATAAAATGCTATTAACGTTTGTTTTATTTAAAAAGAATAAGAGTTTTCAGATAAAAAAATTCCCTGGAATAACTTTTCAGCATGCCCTCTTACGCCTCTCGAGACAACCTGGCAAATCGTGAATCGGCCCCACTACAAGTAACGACAAATCTCCCAGAACTGCTGGCGTAATATTTCATCTAACCCAAAAGTGAAAGTTTTCCCATAGAAAGTACTTTCAAATCTAATGAAATGGAAGAAAGTTAAGAGAGGAAAATCAATATCATTTCTACAGCCTGTCACTATCATTTAAGTGAACATTTACGCTATTTCATTTTTTTTAAAGATGAGTAATTTAGTTTTATTAAACTTAAACTTTTTCTTTACATTTTCAGCTATGCTGAAATGGAAAAATGCAACGCTGGTTAAGGTTCACTAATTTTTATCATCATTTCACTGTTACTTAACACGTCATCGTTGTCATTCAAATATTTTAAAAAGGAAAACATAAGAAGAACTATTTAGTTTCAACTTAAAACTGCGGTGAGATTTCTTCAGTTTTTGCGTTATGAGAAATGCTTATGAAGCACGGACGAGTAGGCAAATAAGTCGGCGAATGAGAAGAAAGAGCAAAGGGAAGAAAGGAAGCTCTCAATGTAAAAAAAAAATAGCAATAAAAAGGACTGCACTCTCATTTCTGTGCTAGTATTTATTAACAGCACATGTTTTGCACTAGAATTGTTGATTTAAATTATCAAATAAAGAGAAATACTAATACACCCTGAATCGAACCCTTCACCTCGAACTTTACACCCCGTAAGCTCTATTCCCTCGTGGGACAGCTGCCCACATTTATTTAAGTGTAGCCAAACGACCATTATTTGGCATCCATTTTCTACCTACAACATGCGCAGGACGACATTTTGTTACAAACATTTTTGTATTGCTGATATACAAGGAATCGCGCTGTGCAGTCTGAGTGCGTGAATTTTTCTTGACGCTGTTTATTGTTTGATTATTTTGATCGTGAAACTCATCTTTCACACTTATTAGTACATTACCGCTGAAAATCTCCCTTTGCGTCCCTGCAGCGTTAGTAATGACTGTCAATAATCCGCAGACTGGGAACTGGAACACGATTTGCTAGAGAAGGCGGCTGCACATTCAAAAGGCTCAACAACCTCTTGTTGATAAGCCTCGGTACCTATCTCTTCTACCGTCCTTGGTTTTGTAACTGGTGACAAAGCAGTCGGTTAAGACGATGCACTTAACGTTGTTCTTGCAAGCACCTTTGACGGAATGGAGAGTGCTGTCTCTCAGGCAAGCAACTGGCAACAGCCGGCTAGGGGAAGGTCTTGAGAGTCACATCCAATGAAACCATGTATATTTTTTTGCATCTATCAATGTTTTGAGTTACTTGTCTACCAGCTAGCCCCCGTGGATGGGCTTTCAGTTTGACTGGCTGCAGAGACAGCCAGCTAAAGACTCTCATACCTGCTGCGAAACAAATGTGATATGTTTAAAAGCCCTTGGAAGTTGAGTAACACAAGACAGTAAGGGAAAGAACTTTTAACAAGAAGAAAATTTCAGAAGAGATTGACCTATGCCAAAGGTGGCCACAAACAACTGAAACAAACAGCAGTCCCCATATTTACACTTTTACAAAAAAATGGTTCAAATGGCTCTGAGCACTATGGGACTTAACATCTGTGGTCATCAGTCCCCTAGAACTTAGAACTACTTAAACCTAACTAACATAAGGACATCACACACATCCATGCCAGAGGCAGGATTCGAACCTGCGACCGTAGCAGTCGCGCAGTTCCGAACTGAGCGCCTAGAACCGCTAGCCCACCGCGGCCGGCTACACTTTTACATAGCCGTGGTCAGCAGACCTGTATTCACGAAGTTAATACAAATGAAATACTGATTACGGAGTGAAGATATTTCGCACAACAAAATAACGTTCAGATGTAAAGTAATGTGTTAACTCGCCAACCAAATGCACATTAACATCATTTAATAGCAGGTGATAAGCTACCAGTGCCCGATAATGTACAGAGGAATCTCCATAATTCCATAATGTAAAACTGAGGTAATGTTAACAACAATCAAAAACTATTTGAGGCATAATTTTGCTAGACTAATTATTACTTAAAATATGTTCATATTTTACAGATTTCAATAAGGGAGACCCCCTGACGATGACACAAATGCGCTCAGACATGTTTGGATCTATATGAAGAAACTGTATTTCACATAACAGGTTGAAATTATATTCAGTAATTTTATCTGCAAACGCGGTCAGTGCAAGAGCAGCAAAACCATATGATGAATAAATTTCTTAAATCATTGCAGCACTCAGATATTTCTCACATTTTCGAATGATGTATTTCTCTGAATTGTACTTTCTTTGAAGTTACGCTGTAGCGTTAGACTAAACACTAATTTAAAGAAATTATCAATTTATTATTATTATGTTTATTATTATTGTACAGGTGTAGGTCGCTACATGACCACGCGAAGCTTCTACTTGAGGTGAGATTTTCTCATACGCCATACTTCTTTCATCTTCTCACTACGAATTTTCTTCGTTTCATCAGACTAAGTTGTTACTGTTTTGAATTTATTGACCTCTTTGCTCACTTTCCACTTGAGTACTTTGTGATTCAACGTTTGTCTGTCTTGTACCGTAGATCTGAGTCTGTTATGACAGCACCTTTCAGGTTTTTTCTGACTTCCGTGATGCATTCATGTTATTATCGCATGTTATTTATGTTATTACTATCATATTCAAATACGAAGGGCCCGCATCTCGTGGTCGTGCGGTAGCGTTCTCGCTTCCCACGCCCGGGTTCCCGGGTTCGATTCCCGGCGGGGTCAGGGATTTTCTCTGCCTCGTGATGGCTGGGTGTTGTGTGCTGTCCTTAGGTTAGTTAGGTTTAAGTAGTTCTAAGTTCTAGGGGACTTATGACCACAGCAGTTGAGTCCCATAGTGCTCAGAGCCATTTTTTGAAATACGAAGGTCATCAAAAAAGTAAAGAACGATTGTGTACCAGACCCAGAGCCGATCGCGATCGCAAGCGTGGCAGTTAGCTCCTTCCCCGTCTCAGTGTGAGCCGAGGTTTGTGACCGAGTTGTCACGCCTCTTTGTTCCGTAACCGTTCATTGAAAATGTTGCCAACTGCGAAGTGCTTGCTGTCATTCGTTTTCTGAATGCAGAAAATCTTCGCCTATCAAAATTTATATTCAGATCTTTAGCAGCAGAGAAGTACAACATGGAAATTGAAAAACTGATTTCATGTCATAATAAGTACTTTCACAGTATTGGCTACAACATTGAAAAATAGAGTAACATACTCTTACTTTGGAAATAAAGTTTTGTGTTGGTGCCTTTCGTTTTTATTTAGTTATTCCAAAACGTTAATTACTTTCTGTGCGACCCTCGTTCATAGGCGTTTTATGCGACTACTATTAAAGTCCTAAATATGTTAAAATTAAGAGGAAGTTGGCGGTAGCCTATGTACTGAACAGCAACAATATTCTTTAAGGCGATGGAGGCATCACTCCCATCTGTTCCCTCGCGCCAGTAGGGACGCCAAAGATGTATCGTGTTTGTAAAATCACGTTAAACCACGACCGTCCAGAGTCGAGCTGTGCCCGCGCTTGGTCTACAGCGGGGAAGACGCTGTGCCCAGACTGGGCGACTGGTCTGCGAGGTGCGAGCGCAGCGGCACAAAGATATGTTACTCAGTGGCGGTGGCCAAGGACGCGGCCCAGACACACTTGCTGGCCACAGCCGCTGCATTCTGCCTGTGGCCGCCAGCTGACTGCTTACTTGTCTTTCGAACCAAATTCGCAGCCACGGCCAGCATTTTCACACTGTGACGTCACACGTTCAGCCTTTTGTGCGCCTTATACGTTCCTGCGCCATAGTGAAACAAGGTGAACCCGAACTCCACCGATAAAATATGTAGGTAGCTCAGTGTTATTTTCTGACTGTTTAGGTATAACAGACCAGTGATATCCGGTGACTCATTAGAGAGTAATTACATTTTCCTTTATTTATTACCCCCCACCTTTACCTTTGTAATATACAGAGTGGTTCAAAAGTAAACGTACACACGTCGTGGTTACAATGTATGCCTCAAAATAAGAGCAAAATGTTAAATAAAGTTTTGTCTGATTGCTTTATTTGTCAGATATGCAGTAGAGTAGGGATAAAAAATGAACCACTGACAACACAAAATTAATTCTTGGTGATTAAAAAGTGTCTGTACACGGTTCATGTGTGTTCAAATGGCTCTGAGTACTATGGGACTTAACTTCAGAGGTCATCAGTCCCCTAGAACTTAGAACTAGTTAAACCTAACTAACCTAAGGACATCACACACATCCATGCCCGAGGCAGGATTCGAACCTGCGACCGTAGCAGTCGGCCGGTTCCAGACTGTAGCGCCTAGAACCGCTCGGCCACTGCGGCCGGCGCTCCTCTTGGTCATTAAGTGAAGGTCGTTAGCTACTGCGTTGTCGATGATGAGAGGTAATGCCTGAAATTTTGTATTATCGGCACACTCTTGACGCTGTGGATCTTGAAATATTGAATTCCCTAATAATGTCCGAAATGGAACGTCCCATGCGTCTAGCTGTAACTACCATTCCGCGTTCAGAGTCTGTTAATTACCGTCGTTTGACCATAATAACGTCGGACACCTTATTATATGGATCACCTGAGTACAAATGACACCTCTGCCAATGCCTTGCCCTTTTGTATCTTGTGTATGACGCGATACTACCACAATCTGCATATCGCTATCCCATGACTCTTCTCACCGCAGTGTATTTTTTGGAAAGCGTAATAGGAGTATTGGTTTCAGTCCTGCGAACTATGTATGTCTAGCTTCAGGAACGAATACGTTAGGCTCTGATGTTCCTACGTAATTTGATAAAATAACTAGGCAGATGGAGAGTGATAGTCTACCCATGCTGGAAAAGAGCTCTATACCTCAAATTACACGCTAGTCATCGCCGTAAATTCTGACCATGTGAATTCTTGCAAGTCGAGCACCTCACCATGTTAGACATCTCATTGTGTCGCTATGTCCACAGAACTTCATTCCTTCAGTTGAGTTTGAACGCTCGCGTTTTATTCGTTTCCAGTGCTCGAAAGTACCTGCATCGAAGTGAAATGTGCTGAAGACTGCCGTAAGTGAAATTTATTTATGTATATAAGCGAACTGAAGTGACGAACGAAAGTTTGTGCCAAGTCGAGAATTCGAATGCGGGTCTCCTGCTCACTAGACAGATGTGCTAGCCACTACGCCACCCTGGCTTCTCTGGTAACGTATAGTTGCATTTGATTAAAGCACCTGTGCCTGGGTTTCAGGCAGCATCCTACGTTTAGTTCGATGCTGAGGTGCTCTTTCAGTATAGTTGGAGAGCTTCTGCAATGATCTTCCGAGTTTAAGGGCTATACCAAGTGAGGTGAGAAGTGAATGAGAATTGGGATTGAGAAGGGAGGCGTGCTAGAATAGTCTGTGCAGTTGTGAAAACGCACTGTGCCAGGGTGGCGTAGTGGTTGTCTTATGTGTCTGGTGAGCAGGAGTCCCAGATTCGAATCTTGGCCTTGGTACAAATTTGCAAAAAAGTGGCTCTGAGCACTATGGGACTTAACATCTGAGGTCAACAGTCCCCTAGAGCTTTGAACTACTTAAACCTAAGGACAGCACACACATCCATGTCCGAGGCAGGATTCGAACCTGCGACCGTAGCAGTCGCGCGGTTCCAGACTGAAGCGGCTAGAACCGCTCGACCACAGCGGCCGGCTACAAATTTGCATTCATCAATTCAGTCTGCATATACACATCATAGATGTTTGAGAATTGAAAAGGTCTCTGAAACCATATAGTTTCAACTGATATCAGTTTCTTCACGTTTTTGGCAATCAAGTTACAGATTACAGATTATACTGTGGGAGCTGTGAACCCTCTTGGAATTTGATTCTATAAATAAAAGAATGTTAGTTATGAATGTTTACTGATACTACCGTCATCTCTGATAGTCAAACTCTCGCAAAATTTGACGCAACTGAGACCATTTTGTTTCCTTTGTTTTATGCAATAATAAAAGTTTCTTCAAGTGGCACTTCATATCTGTGTACCAAGTCCTTATACGTGTTAGTGCTAATGCTGCGTATTTAACTGAATATCCTTGAAGTTAAACCGATTTTACTTCTAATCAAGGAACAGAACTCCAATTTTTAAAAGCAAACTATGCTTGCCCATGCGTGGGCCATTCAAGGTGGATTTGTTTTGCAGTGTTGCTGAAAACATCGTCTTTCTGCATTCGCTGTACCACGCGAACGGGAAAGAGGATACAGAAGCGCTTAATCTGTGTGTGTTTTTGTTTGTTTGCGTATGTCTGTGTGTATGTGTGTGTGTGTGTGTGTGTGTGTGTGTGTGTGTGTGTGTGTGTGTGTGTGTGTGTGTGTTTGAAGAAAGACACAAGGGTGTGGTGAAAAGTAATGCCTCCGAATTTTTTATGTGAAAATTGTTAAAGCTGTTTAAACAAAACAAACCTTATTAACATTTTAAATCTTTATTCCTCATGTTCACATATTTGCAGCCCTCTGCCGTTAGAGGGCTCCGAAGTGAAGCGTGTAACATGCCGGTGTATAAAGCAGCTATTTCGGTGTGTGAGAAACAGCGTTCTGTTGTCGAGTTTCCAATTCGAAGAGCTCGTCCACACGAGGAGAACCCTCTACTTCATCATGACAATTCCAGACCACGTACGAACAATGCGACATCCGTAGCAATCCGACGCCTTGTGTTCACTATCATCGATCATCCTCCATGCAGTCCTTACCTGGCCCCATCCAACTTTCATGTGCTTCCAAAACTTGAGTAACACCTTCGAGGACTTCACTTTGACAGCGATAAAACGGTGAAAGAAGAGGTGAGGTTGTGACTCCATCAAAAAGTCAAACATTCTTCAGTGACGGTATCAACAAATGGGTCTCTCGTTGGGAGAAATGTGTTCGTCGCCAGGGTGATTACGTTGAGAAATAAATATATAGACATGAAGAATAAAGATGTTAAATGTTAATAACGTTTGTTATATTTAAAAAGCTTTAATTAAGAGCTTTAACCCAATGAATAAGGAGGCATTACTTATCAGTATGCATTTGCATTTCTCCGAGAACCTGTGACACAGGCTTCCGTTGTTGAAGGGTAATTATCATGTATCACGTTGCCGACTAATAACCAAGATACGAACACACGGGGTATCTTCAGATGGGCGGTTGATTCGTTGAGTTCTTGAGTAATATACCAGTTATATTTTGCTCGGCGGCGAGTGTGTGACAAAAACGCAAGTGGCATCGTGTTTGCCACAAGGAAGCGTAATGGCACCATTAATGTTCTCAGTATAAATAAATGATTTAGCAGATGCGACCAACAGCACTGTGGCATTATTTGCTGGTGATGCTGTTAGCTAGAGAGAAGTACTGTCGTTGGAGCATCATAAGGAATGCAGAAAGACTTGAACAAAGCATCCACATAGTGTAGTGTATGACAGCTCTCTATAAATGTTTATTACTGCAAGATAATACCCACAACAAAGATACAGAGCCTGACAGTATGCCGTTCTAAAATGTCAGATAACATGTGGAGCTCGTCGCATCGTTTGAACATTTTGGGGCAGTGCTAAGAAGCGATATGAAGTGAGCGAACATGTAAAACCTGTTTGACGGAAGGCAAACAAGAGTTCTGGCGAACTGCGGTCCGGCTAAACTTCGTACAGGACATTAGGACGACCAGTTCTGAATAACTACTCCAGTGTTTGGAGTCTTTATCAAGTTGATATGAAAACAGACAACGAACTAATTCAGAACTTAAATGGGGATTTCATGAAGAAAGGCGACGTTTTTCGCTGTTGTTTGGATCTAAAGAGTTGGTATTTTAGGAGGACTGTGTGGAACTTCTGCTTCCTCCATTGTATAGCTCGCGTAGGAATTACGAATCGTACAGAGGAATATAGGCAGTTGTTTTTTCCTGTTCAATAAAGGAGTAGAAGTGAAAGTCTCCAACATAGGTACAAAGTACCCTCCGCAACATTCTTTATTGGTGGCTTGTCGTATATAAATCTTCTAGATGTACAATAGACAATACTGTGGTCGAACATGGAGAAAGCAAATGTCAAAGATGTTTCCTGTGTTCAATTTTAGTGACGGAGTAGTCCCGTGTGGCTCAGTGGCCAAATGCTTGTGTTTCAGTGTGACACTACTTCGCCCACTCGTTGTCCCGAACTACTCTAGTTATCCAACCGGTCAAAGTGGACGTACAGTTTAACATGAACTCCTCACATCGTTGAGAGTTGAAGGTGTGATTCAATGCAGGTTGAAAGTTTCTCTAACCTGACTGTGGTTCGATCCTATTACGTCTCAGATTTCAGGCACGCATTTTATCACTAGACCACCATGCCTGACTTGCTGCTAAGACAAGTGATAAATTGTCCTGTTTGACTTTCATATACTCGTAAAGCTACAGGAAACCCTTAGTTATTTGAATTAGACGTTCTCACCAGGAGACTGTGGATAATGCAATGTTAAATAACACAAATCAACTGTCCTCAAAAATGTTTAACTAAAACTAAACAGTAATAGTTTGCGGCAAAATACAATTTCATCAAGAAGGAACCGATTTTCTATTGATGGAAACGAACTGATATTACTTAGCGATAGAAATGCTAGCCTGAGATTGGCGTGCGCCTTTATTAAGGCATAGCATCGCTAACGTTTGTGAAAATTAAAATATCTACTAAGATTGGCCAGAATGCACAGAAACTGACATAAACTATTGAATAGTGTACGAGCAATATGCGATTACGATTACTTTCAGGTGGCGAACACGTATTTCTGAGAGTGTCCTGTCCTGTCCTGTGAGACAGAAACTCACTGCCTGTGTTTAATGTTAATATTTCTACAACAGATGAGTATCCACATAAGGACAGGCAGCAGAGAAGTAACGATGGCAAGCTACATAATTCTGAGAAGAAGTTTGTACAGAACCTAACAGCCTAGAGAGTAATAGTACCCACTGATCATAGCACAAATGCGCTGAAACATGTCTGAGTTTTATAAAGAGTATTTATTTGCGTAAAGGCGGACCTGAACTCCGTGATTTAGTCTGCAAACACGACTGTTGTTAGAGATTTAAAACCAAACGATGATGATTTTGCATACTGTTTGTCTGAGGGCAGCCGTCCAATCAAAACTCTCTAAACGTTTGTAGGAAACTGCGTAGATTCAAAGTCAGGCAAGCCTCTTTACCGGATCTATGGTCGCTAATGCAGGGAGAGAATTAAGTCCCTTAAAGCGTCTGAAAAGTTGTTTTTTCGAATAGCAATGATACAGAGCTGTGGGCGGCGGCGGTCTGCCTCAGCAGCGAATGCCGGTTATTCATAGCCTGCGGCCAATGCTCCCGCACGCTCTACGCATATTTGACAGACCTAAAGCTTCAGAGGCTGCGTCAGCTATAGTTTTTCTCGTAGAAGATATTAAATACTACTACCACTGAACTATTGTGCAGTCCCAGGATACAGATCAGGTCCGTATACAGTTATATTGGTTGTGGCAATGTTTGTGGCCGGATGCCCTTCCTGACTGTACCACTCCCCCTGGGACAGAGTCTGTCTAGAGCAAATCTCGTGGCCAAGGGTGAGAACGTTTTCTAAATATTTGAAGCAATATGTAGGTACCAGTACGGTAGTTAACAAACTGGATGTGGGAAACCGCCTATAAATCATATCCAGTGTGGCCGGCTCACCTGCCCTAGTCGTTAATCCGCGGGGTGTATTTGATCGGCAGCCCGGTCGCGTTCCCAAAGCCCAGAAGCGGCTCGTTAACATCTTCGGCTGTCCGTTAATGTGGTATGAAGTGAGAAATGATAATGTAAAATTTATTGTGCCACTATACCTGTCTTATCAGGCATAAATTTAAAAAAAAATCCATTAGTTCAACTGCGGCAGCGGATTCGACGTTGACGAGTAACCTGATTAATTTAATCGATATTGATGCACACCTACCCGCTCTTTATATTTTTCATATTTTCATCAAAAGTTCTTTCACAATCGCTGTTGATAAAGAGAAAGACAGGAGACTGAATGTGTACCTGTCCGTCATCCAATATTAGATGCAACGTAAAACAAAAAAATGTTACGAAAATATTGTCACATTTAATCAATATTGTCTATCATTTTTTCCGAGGTCTCCTTATTCCTCCTGCTCGTACCGAGAAAAATGGGGAGTTCTGAGTCGTCTTTCCATTGACCTCACAGCATACCGTGTAAACAATTCTCAGAATAGTGCAGTCCCATGTTAAAATAAATGTACATAGGGTCTCTCTATGAACCTCGTACACACAGTAGAGAAACAGTATTCCTTCTTTCCATTCTTGCCACTCATACATTGGACGATAGCAGTTTCGTGATAAACGAAGATTATAAGTACATGGAGCATATGCTTCCACTCAATTTCATCTCTGACCAATCAGCCACAAGGTGTCGCTGCCATAGTCCAGTACTCCATTACACTTGTTAACTGACTATGCTGCGGCACTATTATTTTCCTAACACGTGATGGCGTACCTACAGTTCTAAAGTCCGGTAATGTACGAAGGCGTGCTGAAAATTAATGACTCCGAATTTTTATGCGAAAACTCTGACAGATTTTTAATTAAAACAATCGTTGTTAACATTCTACATCTTTATTCTTCATGTCTACATATTACGAGGCCTCCGCCGCTAGAGGGCACCGAATTGTAGCGTGTAACATCACGGTGTGCAATAGAAACAAGTAAATGTGGGCTTTAAAATGCTTACCTTAAGAGCTACGACCACTTGTTCAGTAGAAGAGATGTTTCACGTATGCAATTTAGAGCCCATATTTACTAGATTTTTTTTGCTTATTGTCATATGAGAACTCCATTTCTGAAGTTTTACCGTCCAGTTTTGAAGCTCCCTGTATATTAATGACCTATTAGGTAACGTCGGAAGCTCCACGAGGCTTTCTGCGGTTGATGCTGTTGTGCACAGAGAATTCTCGACGCTAGAAGACCGTAACGAAATGTAGGAAAACCTGGAGAGGATCGACGCATGGTGCAGGCATTTGCAATTGACCCTCGATATAAATAAATGTAACGTATTGCGAAAACGTAGACAGAAAGTCCCTTTACTATATGGTTACACAACTGCAGAACAATCACTGGCATCAGTTATTTCCTTTAAGTATTTGGAGTACGCATACGGAGCGATTTGAAGTAGAACGACCACATAAAATTAATCGCGAGTGAGGCAGATGCCAGACTGAGAACCATCAGGAAATGTAGTCCATTAACAAAAGAAGTATCTTACAAAACGCTCGTTCGATCAGTACTCGAATATTGCTCGTCAGTCTGGGATCCGTACCATATGGGACTGATAGAGGAAATAGAGAAGATCCAAAGAAGAACACCACGTTTTGTTACAGTTTCATTCAGTAATCACGAAAGCGTCATGAAGATGCTCAGGCAACTCCAGTGGCAGACACTGCAAGAGAGGCGTTCTGTATCACGGTATGGTCTACTTTTGAAGATCCGAGAGCGTACATACCCATAAGACTCAGCCAGTGTCTTGCTTCCTTCTATGTATATCTCGCGAAAAGACCATCAAGCTAAAATTAGAGAGATTCGAGCCAACTAGGGGGCTTACTAGTCATCGTGCTTCCCGCAAACTGCACGCGACTGAACAGGAGACTTAGACTTATCCGTATCTCAACAGGTACTGGTTTCTGGACTTATCATTACCGAAACTTTTATGCTAATTTTGAACAGTTCTATCTCGTATAGAAGTACAAGACATGTTTTTAAAAACCCTGTATGTGGATGTACCTGAGAGACTGGTCTCTGTGAGAGCGCTTGGCGGGCTCTGAGTCACGGGCTAACGGGAGCAAGCGGCGCGCTATATTTGGGCGGAAACAGGCGTCTGGCAGGAGCCTGCTCTGAGAATGGATGTTTCTGTGGCGGCCTTGCACGGCGGCTAAAGGTCTGGACATTACGCACTTCCCAGTCAAGTTGCACGTGATGGTGAGCACGGCTGGCGCTGAGTGGGGGAGGGGGTGGGGGTGGCGGCCAGGAATTGCTGCGTGGGCGGCTGCGATCGATTGACCTCTCTGTCTGGGCACGCTCTTTTGCAGTCCTCTCGGCTACTGTAGGCTAGCTAACGGTAGACGCTCCTCTCACACCGGCCACCTCTCCGACACGTGGCGACCTGCGCAAATGACAATAGAGCCACATTATTATTAGCTTTGGTCGCGTCCCACGGGAGAGCACGTTTCTACTTATGGAGCACGTCTTTTCTTTTATTTCTTTACCGTCTCCCAGTGTATTTGTTTATAGGAGACACGTGCGTATGTAGGTCTCGATTATGGGAGGGGAGGGACAACTTTTGTTGCTGTTTCTCACTACCCTCCAATGACAGCTTGCCATACCGTCACTTTTAATTAACCACGAATGTCTAAGATTTTAAAAACACTAAAGTGTTATATTACTATCATTGTGTTATAACATTTTCTATGATTTGCTTAAACCAATGCTTAGAACATAGTTTCAGAGTAAGTTCCAAGAAACTGATGTTAAAAAAATACATCACCTGAAAAGCATTGATACAAAAATCTGAGAAACACCTGTCTGTGTGGTTGTGTTAAGAACTATAATAGCAAACAAACTTTCATAGGTTTGAAAAATTCGTAATTTAATTGGTGTGTAATTGATGTGTGCATTCAATATTAGGCCCTATAAGTATTTTACTTAGCTTTAAGATAGTGAACACAAGTATGCACACTGCTGCCGTGTGAGTATGCATTTCAGGGAGGGTTGTGGGCGGGGGAAGAATGCTGCACCTATCTTTAGTTTCTGCCTGCGTTCGGGAAAGCCAGTCTTCCTGTTATTATTTATTACTGGAGCATCTTTTCCCTTTTGTCTTACCTTCCCTTAGCTCCTGACCTTCCTGTTGTTTTCCAGTTCAACCTGTGGACTCACGAACCGTCTGAGATCTGTTGTTGGCAGCAGTTATGGTCAACCTCTGAATGACCGAGTTTTCCCGGCTGAAAAATTTTTTACAGCCAGTCAGGCCACAAAAGATTATTCGTCGGAGGAAGATGGGAAATTAGAGTTTCACTCACCATCGACAACGATGTCACTAGAGACATAGCAGAAGTTCTGATTGTGGAAGGAAATGAGCTCTGCCCTTTTCAAGGGAATCATTTCGGTATCTACTTGAAGCGATTTATGGAACCACAGAAATCCTAAATCAGGCTAGCTGAACAGGGATTTAACTGCCGTCTTCCCGCGACTGCGTGTCCAGTGTACCCCATAGTTCGATGTATCTTGTCGAGGGGGTGTATTAGCAGATATTTTATTGTTAGTTATTGTTCGAAATTATGTTCTATTTTGAAAGATTTTTCATTTATGCCGATTTCCTTTAGGTCTTCATTCATTTCTTTCGATTCCTTATGGACAAAGCACAGTTCAGAGGTTGCTAGTGAGCCTGTTGATATTCATACCATGTAAGTGGCGAGTAAATTACAATCGCCATTTCTTCATTTTTTCTGTGACCTTTCCTTTCAGCAGGAAACGTTTCCTTTAATTGCTTCTTCATGTATATTCTATTTTCACATTTCGGTCTTAGGACTTTCTTCAGAATTTTACTTTCTTGTTTTTCAACGTTTTTGATTAGAGTTCTGCCGCCAATTATCACAGTTTTAGATACTTAAAGAATTTCTTTTTAACACATGTGTTGTAATGTACACTGGTGTACTTTCAATCGCTCTAGTACGTTAAACAGCGTCTATCTATGGAATCATCTACAACTGTGCCTACATGATCACTCTACGTTATTCCTCCAATAGCGTTCCTCTCAAACAGTTGTATGATATGACTAATTGTTAATGTAATGAAGACAGCAGTACTCGCTATCGAATGCGGTATTACCATGAAAATTAAGAAGAGAATTCTGCAGCTAGACAGTAGTCACGGTTGCAGTTGCAAGAGTCATAACCAAACACCAAGTCGCCAGTAGTTTTAGAGCTCCATATTGATAGCGCTCGGAGGCGAGTTAATATGGGACTTGACAGGGTGCTAAAGGCTGCAGACAAGGCACAGCGTACACCTAAATAGGACTGAGAAGCTTATAAATGGCAGTATAGTAGGTAGATCTGGGATCACTAAAGGCCAAATTCCGCTGGTAAGGAGTAGAAGGGCTTGACCTTTTATATGATAAAGTCAGGTAGGAGGTACCCTGTTTGAAACTAGTTCAGTAAGGCCGATCATAAGATTAAGAAACCTGTTTCATTAAAATATTATAGGAATTAAAGGCAAAGTAAATGAATTACTATAGATCTTGACTCTGACATTTTTTGTCATTAAGAGCATCATTAACGAAGCGAAGAAATGCCGAGGCTACATGTTATCAGATTCCTATGCAACGGAAGAGTGTCCATTTACGTCAAATGTAATGTCTCATTCAGAAGAGTTAACATATCAAACCACTGTAAAGATCAAATATTTGAAGGTTGTGTACAAGAGTTTAAATTTGTAAGGAAAAGTTTTTCACTATAGGCCTCTAAAGACCTCCCAGTTCGGGCTAAAGGGTTTTCCTCTCCAGACTTGACTCTGTGCTAGGCTCCTTCCTCAAGCAATTCAGGAGGTTGACTTTCTGTGTGGATTTCAGTATAAATTTCCTGACTGATTCTCCTGAGAAAACAACGTTAATGGATTTACTTGCAGTACAACATGGTATAGACAGTATACATTCAAACAAGAGTTGAGGGAAACAGCAACAGGATCATAGGCTATACCTTCGTAGTGTTCTCTAATTGATGGGCACGGCGTGAGAAAAATACGTAAGAAATCCGGATTAAGCGCTTGTAGGACTCAAGCACCGGGGTTCTGTGCAAACTTAATAATGTATATAGGTAGCTGATCCATCCTGGGAACGGAAAATCTCGTTGATTTTTGCCTGTTATCTATATCGATACTAAAATGATATCGATCCTTGCAATACAAACACTTAGGAGAATGTTTTAGTTTTAAGTTTTAAGTTTAAATTTTTCGTGTAATTTTTCAATCGCTATTGTAATTTTTCATTTATTTTATTAATTCTGGAGCTATATTAACATGCTATGCTAACTGGTACTTGAAAATATGTTGAAATCGTCTACTCTTGTTCCTGTTACGATTACTGGTAAGACTTGAATGAAGTCTCCAGACAAGGAAACGGTACAGCCCACCGTAGGGCTATTGTCAAATCGTTCGGTAGAATATTTTATGGGATGTTGGAACTTCATCCCAAACAGTGTAAATGCGATACCAGTTTCACGTTGCTTCGAAACATTACATGTACTGTACGCATCTTAGGCATAGACTGTCAGCGCGTTAGTCGGTTGCCTTACGCCTGTCGTCGTTAGATGGCAAAAGGCATCGTTTTCACGGCGGCAGGGGACTTAATTTCATCGCAGCTCAGTTGATTGCCACGAAATATTTGTAAATTATATACGCAAACCTACCATGTGAATCACGCTACCCATCACTGAAAACCCGTTCAACATCCCTAGAGAGTGCGCAGCTCGTGGTCTAGCGGCTGCCTCTGGATCACAGGGCCCCCGGGTTCGATTCCCGGCCGGGTTGGGGATTTTCTCTGCCCGAGGACTGGGTGTTTGTGTTGTCCTACTCATTTCATGAACATTCGTGACAGTGGCTAGATTGGATTGTGTAAAAAAATTGAACTGTGTAAAAAATTGGGACTTTGTATGGGCGCTGATGACTGCGCAGTTGAGCACCCCACAAACCAAACATCACGAACATTCCTAAAGTAATTCCTGAGATTTCTGACGGATTACGAATGCAGTGTAAGTTTGTAATGGCAAAAAAGCTATATAATTACAGTTGACTAATTTTCGGGTTCTTTTCTTTTTGTACTGTAAAATCTTGATTCTTGCCAATGGTTTGCGAGTACCAAAATATGTGACATAAATGGCTATATCTTTGGATTGACTTAGAAGCTTAAATGTTTTACACTGCCAAGGGACCTCATGCTCTATAATGTGATACAAATTTCAACTTGTTGTGTCCACAGGTCGCTGAGAAAAACCGGTCTTAACAGTTGGACAGACAAATAGATGGACGGAAGAACGGACGGACGGAGAAAAAAATAGCCTATAAGGGTTCCGTTTTTACCGACTGAGGTACGGAATTCTAAAAGTGAGCAACTTCCTGTCAGGCCACAATGCACAAACAGTAATACTGAAAAGAATCAAGCCAGAGTCGTATCTCAAGTAGTAAACAATGATTTGGAGATACAAGTCCACTAGCAGTCCAGACATTCAAAGCCAGTATCAAAGGGCTAATTTGGCAAGAAGTCTACAATAAAGACGCTTGAACGACGAATATAATACATTTGTTCTAATCTTTTTCACTTTTTTAATAGCCCTTTCCCATTAAAAAAAAGTACAGGCACATATGTAGTACTAAAAAGCTATCGATTTGGGTAACTAATGGCATTAGAATAGCATGTAGAAGGAAACGGGAGCAGTATCATAATATGAAGGACAACAGTGTTCAGTAACAGAATTCTGCCACAGACAGAACTCCAGAGTGCTGACGAATGTCATCAGATGGATCGAAACAATACATTACACGAAGAGACTGAAAACTCTCGGAGCAAAATTTAAATTGTATGTTCCATTTTGAAAGTGGCATCAGGCAATGCCTTCGTGAACTCTTAAACAGTAGCACAGCTTTGATGACGTCATCCTTTGAGTCGACAGTGAGGCGGCAGATTCTTTTGCAGACCTTAATCAAATTCCACTGATGTGATTGTATTTCCTGATACAGAACATAAAATTAATTACGACTTATAGATATTTTAAGACACTGTCAAATGATTTATATTGGAAATTAACAACATAAACGTACAGTGGCAGACATTATACTGTGTTCTGTTTGCCATTGATAGTATACCTGTATATTAAATTAACGTAATTGGTTTTCGTGTTAGCATGTAATTTAGTATTGCATACATACGTAAATCTACACATGAACTCATCCACACGTATTATAGAAGTGGATGTACATATATTGAAACATCCCCTTAGAAAAATTAAGGATGACAGTGCTGGTAAAGCTCTTAACGTTATTTGATTTTCAAACAGCTGAGCAAAACTGAACGTACTCAGACCTTTCTCTCTTTACTTATTATGATCAACAGTAAACTGACACACACATCCAGTCTTAAAAATTTTCTATTTTCTGGCGGACACACGTCCAGATCGTCCGCTCCCAAAATTATGCCATCTCTCTCCCCACATCCACCACTGCTGGCGGCTCACATCCAACTGCGCAACGCTATGCGCTGTCCACATCCAACTGCCCAACACTACAATAGCAAATATTCCAACAATGCCAACCAGCCACAGACTGCACACAGCACAGTCAGTGATTTTCATACAGAGCGCTACGTGGCGCTACCAAAATAAAAACCTAAACAGCCTACTTACTAGCCCCATGCTCCCCGCAAAAAATTTTACAAATTGTTTTGGGCATTGGCCTATACATATTTGTTTAAAAAATTTTATATTAACGCTAACAAATATATAAAATGCACACACTTATCTATACAAACTTTCATGAATCACTTACCTCACAAAAATCTTCGTTACTCGAACTACTGCAATACAGCGAGCGCCAATACTGCCAGCTAAATAAAAGATTCCAACTACTGAAGACACAAACTACTCATAGGCATAGTCAGCAAAAGGAAGATTTTGATGGAGAACAAACAATGTATTTATCTTAATAGTGTTCAAAAGTCATAATATATATATCAGTTCATGACATCCGGTCTTACAAACTTCCTTTTTCTGACGGACACACGTCCAGATCGTCCGCACCGTAACACTCGCGTGATGATCAAACCTACCAGTAACAAATCTAGCAGCCCGTCTCTGAATTGCTTCTATGTCCTCCCTCAATCCGACCTGATAGGGATCCCAAACGCTCGAGCAGTACTCAAGAATAGGTCGTATAAGTGTTTTATAAGCGGTCTCCTTTACAAATGAACCACATCTTCCCAAAATTCTACCAATGAACCGAAGACGACTATCCACCTTCCCCACAACTGCCATTACATGCTTGTCCCACTTCATATCGCTCTGCAATGTTACGCCCAAATATTTAATCGACGTGACTGTGTCAAGTGCTACACTACTAATGGATTATTCAAACATTACGGGATTCTTTTTCCTATTCATCTGCATTAATTTACATTTATCTATATTTAGAGTTATCTGCCATTCTTTACACCAATCACAAATCCTGTCCAAGTCATCTTGTATCCTCCTACAGTCACTCAACGACGACATCTTCCCGTACACCACAGCATCATCAGCAAACAGCCGCACATTGGTATCCACCCTATCCAAAAGATCATTTATGTAGAAAACAGCAGCGGACCTACCACACTTGCCCTTACGCAAGCATGAAGCCTAAAATATCATTGCCTAGAGTATCAGCCCCGCTTCGGACTCAGCTCCAGTGACCAGCGGAGACGTATCTGGAGACGCTCCGGACAGGTGGTACACCAACCTGACTGTCGCCCGCCATATGGCCCGACAGGCGAGAGCTATGGTCTGAGGTACCATTTCTCTTCATAGCAGGACCGCTTTGGTTGTCATCCACCGGATCTTTACAGTACAGCGGTAGGTCGACTATATTCCACGCCACACTTTGTTGTCCTTCATGGCAAGCCCTCCTGGGCTGACATTCCAGCAAGATAATACCCGCTCGCACACGGCGAGAGTTTCTACTGCTCGTCTTCATGCTTGCAAAACCCTTCTTTGGCTAGAAAGATCGCGGGATATCCCCTCAAATTGACAACGCTTGGAGCAGTATGGACAGGGCTCTCCAACTAACTCGGGATTTTAATGATCTGACGCACCCATTGGACAAAATTTGGCACGATATCACTCAGGAAGCCATTCAACAACTCGGTCACTCAGTGCTAAGCCGAATAACTGCTTGAATAAGGGCCAGGGGTGTATCAACACGTCACTGACATGCTCAATTTGTGAAGCTCTTTTTCTTGAATAAATCGTCCAAATTTTCCTAAAATTTAATCATTTGTTTGTCTGTACTTGTATATCACATTGAACTGCTTGAAAGTGAAACTTCAGAGAGAAATTCGCTTGAGATGCAGGTGAAATATGTTTACAAATACTTGTGAAAAATGTTAGATATATGTGAAATATGTTAGACATGTGTGTATGAGGACAAAGTAACGAGTAAAAAGCTCATCCTAAAGGCCTGGAACGATTTCAACCTATTTTGGTATAAACATTAGTTACAAAGTGGAACGAAATACTATGGAGATAAGTACCACCAGCCTCCTATTGCGGTAAAGGTGATAACGTGACAAGAGAAGGGGCGGAAGAGGAGATCGACGGACGGGGAGGTGGAGGAAGATGTAAGCAGAGAGAGGGGGCAGGAGGAGATGAACAGAGAGAGAGGAAGGAGAAAATCGACAGAGAGATGCGGAGGAGGAGATAGATAAAGAGGTGGGGGAAGAGGGCATGGAATTGGGGGAAGAGGAGACGAACAGATGGGAGGAGCAGATGGACAGAGGGGAGAGGAGCATATTGACAGAAAGGGGGAGGGGGAGAAAGAGGTGGATAGAGAGAGGGGCAAAAAGAGATGGACAGGGAGTGGGGGGTGGAGGAGATGGACTGAGAGGAAGTGAAGGAGGAGTGGGCATACAGACGGGGAAGGAGGCGATGAACTAAAAGAAAATTCTAGTAACCACATACCCATACAACGATAGGTACTCAGCTAATTAAAAATAAATGATAAAGTGCACACGACAAAATATGGTATACTGTTTACAGAACAGTAGTTAACAATTCTAGGGCGGCAGGTAAAAAGCAATCAAGTCAAAAACACTATTTTTCACGCAAGGCAAATAAGAATTTATTTGTGTCGTTGTATGACAATATTGATTCTAAATGATTCCAGTAAGTTACTAAACAGATTCGGTATATATAATATATGTCTTCTCCAGATAAAGGGTATGCAACCAATGATTTGGGTAGCAGTTAAATATAAACAAAATTTTAAAAACGCTTGAGATCCACAGACGCGCAGCTGCCATGAGGTAACCGAGAGTATACGTAAAGTAAAGATCACATGACTTCATCAGTAACCTACATTTAACATCAGTATTGGTACTTATTTTCCTATATAATGATGCATATAAACACTTATTACTTGCCCTTAAACAATGCAGTTTTAGCTTGTTCGTCTTTTACGTATGATACTTTTATTTTCAAATCCCTTTTTATGAAGAACTACTAGTACAGAACCTAAAAAGAGTATTCCTACCTTCATTACCAATATTCCTGCTTGTTGTTATGTAGGATTCAAACTCTTGTGTTCTTTTTAACTACGGGGGCAGATTTCCCCGGAAATATTTTTTTTATCCTCATTTCTTTCTTTCCTTAATTAGATTTGCAGCCAGGAACACAAGAACATCTAGCAGTTTCACCAATAGAAAACAACACGAAGCTTCAAGGAAACACGTGCTCGCCTGCGCCACAGAAAAAACCTGCGCTCACTGGAACAGCTGATTGTATTCCCGCCAGTTCTGCTTTAAGACCTTTATTTATCACGAGGGCGCTGCATCAGGGCAGACAGAACGCGGATGCTCAACATATTACACCTCTGTTGTGCCAGAGTGAAACTGTTAGTGGTTCACCAGAGTTGTGCGAAGTATTTAATAAACACTTCCTATCAGCCGTCAGCAGGTTAAATAAAAATGTTATTATGAATGAAAAACACAGGACACGCTTGTAATATTCCACAATACTTATTATTTCACAAACCGCTTTTCGTATGTTACACCATCGGCAGGTACAAAGAAGAAGGCTGTGAAATTTTTGTGATGCAAAGATTTTAAAATAGTGCGACTACAGAGTACCTCAGTTGGTTTCCTAAGATGGCAATTCCAAAGATGACTAATTATTTGAGTAAAAATGCAACGTAATGCTACTTAACCGAGATAAAATATGTGACACGTTGAATAATGGACTACATGACCAATTACACAATTACAGCAATCGTTTTGAGAAGAAAAATAATTTGAACAATATACAGTAAATTTCCAGCAGATGCTGTAGGGGTGACTCGAGGACCATAGGAGCTATAGACGGTAAGAGTAGAGCAGGGAGTAGGGTTGGCGATGGGCAGAGAATATGTGGTGGGGCACTGTGTGTGTGCATGTGCGTTTGCGCGCGTTTACGCGCGCGCGCGGGTGTGTGTGTGTGTGTGTGTGTGTGTGTGTGTGTGAAGTTATGAATTAATGAGAACATCTTCCTTCTAATATTACTTCTTTGTCATTTGCCATATTTTTATTTACGGTCTTCTGTATGAAATATTCTTCCTATCAAACACACACTAGGATGGCTCTTATTTTCAATTTCGATTTTTCTTTTTGCTCCCTTCTAGTGTCGTTCCATTACACAAAAAAGAGTTGTATTTCAGTGAGCGAACGCCTAGCGGATCTTCGGTTGTAGTCCGCAGTTGTCCGTAACATCTCGCCCATTTTGAGGTTCTGATTGTTTTTTCTAGGTGCCTATGGCTTTCAAGAACGCCAATCGCGACCTCTGGCGGAACTACGATAGGGCGGAAAATTCAAACTGAAATTTTTCCGGATTTAAGGACCGCACCCTGTATATCGTTCTTGGAATGGGCCGCGCTCAAATATATGTACACTGCTCAGAATATGGCTAGCTGCGTCTCAGGCATCGTCATGCTAATGTTGAAAGGGTACAGTACCGCCCGACATTGAAAATAGGTACAACATTCTTCGTTATTCTTGTCAGAACAACATATTTTTTGTAATAATAACTCAATTTCACTTAATACACCGAAGCCGGATACCAGTGTAGGAAAGAAGGACAATTTATTTATTTAATTGATCACATGTGCACTCCCACAAAATAAATCCCTATATACAATTTGGTGAGATCTGTGAAATGAATGAATGTATGGTCGTCTGCTAACCGCAGATAGTGAATGTAAATATATGATCATCTTTGAGACGGTCCTTTGGTCACCTTTGGTGGAACCAAAGAGATGAAATTTACCAGAGCTTTGAGCGCCTGAAATGTGGCTGACCAATACGGTAGCAAGGTGCTCCCCCACTTCGGCAGAAATGCGAGATGACCTGAAGAACGGCCATGTTTTCAGCACTCTGTCGCTGGATCTTGTGTTAGTAAGACCTGTCTTAGGTGTGCTCCGTAAAGACAAAAGAGTGGAGAGAATGGTCTGCATGTGGAATGCTTAAGAGTAGTTTGGAATAATAATTTCTCTATTTCAGGAACTTTTGTGGGGAGAATTAAATGTCAGGCAGGTAATATTAAGGGGATCGTAGTAATCTTCGGAAGTGACCAATGGTCACATTGAAACCACGTGTAGCCATAAGTTGAAATACTTCCCAGTGCTTAAGTTAAGCTGAATTACTGGCGTGTGTACTATAAGTTGGAAATATTTAAGAAATGGCGTGTGCAGGACTTGAAATTAGAGACGAGTACTTCCACGTGGTGAGTACTGTGTGAGTCTCAATCTGTGTATGAGACAAAGGATAAAGAGAAGTACTCGTCCATGGTATCAGTTGAGGACTCGCGTGTGTGACGAATATGTTCTTAATATTACTTTGCGTGTTATGTTTCCGAGTGACGCTTGATTCAAACTATAATACTCTGAGAGTGAAGCAAGGTGAGTCAGCCGTCTATCCAGCAACGCCACTTGGTTTGCATTGCACAGGAAGACGTGCATATATCCTCCAGAGTTCATAGTAGGAAAGAAAAGTTACGAATTGGGGCAGTGTCGTGTGAAACTGGGATGAATACTAATTGAAGTGTGAAAGCTGAAAGTGATGTGATTATAACGTTGTGACTATTCCTTGTGTTGTATTTCATGTTGCCAGTGTGGTGTATTTCATGTAATTTAAGTATGTGTGGTTTGCATGGGAGAGTAGCAAGATAGGTTCAGAGGCAGTGGGTTATGCATGTTCCTTTTTGTACCGCTCGGTCTGGAGGAAATTTTCGTGTGCCGGCCGAAGTGGCCGTGCGGTTAAAGGCGCTGCAGTCTGGAACCGCAAGACCGCTACGGTCGCAGGTTCGAATCCTGCCTCGGGCATGGATGTTTGTGATGTCCTTAGGTTAGTTAGGTTTAACTAGTTCTAAGTTCTAGGGGACTAATAACCTCAGCAGTTGAGTCCCATAGTGCTCAGAGCCATTTTTTTGAAATTTTCGTGGTGATGGGTGTGAGAGTCGAAGTGTGAGATGTAGCAAAAGATCCACCATCCTATCCAGAAAGTGCACTGTATTGTTAGATAATTACGAGACCATAAGATAGAGAATGACCAATGTAAAGCCATGCCCAATGAGCGGAGTTTCTCATGTGTAATTGTTGTAGAGAATGTAATGGTGTGTTTAGGTTATAGAATTTATCGGAATAAAAAAGATAGTGAAAAGAAAAAGATTGGTGGCCTTTTCCTTCGAATAGTATGTTGTCATGATATCCAGAATTTATAATGTGTGCTCCATTCATATTCAGTGTGATGGCCACGTGTTGATCAAAGCCGTTGGGTAAGAAAGAAAATGTGGTATTACCAGTGCGTAGTGAACAGTCAGAGTTGTGTAAATTACTAATAGTCAGATGTGCGTTGTCCGTTTCCGTTACGTAATATTCAAACAGGAGAATAATTTGTAACTTAATTGTGACTACTAGAGCTCATGTTACTCGATAAATAAGAATGAAACCACTCGCTTGGCAGACCACTCATCTCGCGGGCCTGACAGCTTGATGCCACAGTATGAGCAAGGAATGTGGGTGCCTCTCAATGTAGCTGTATTCAACCCGAAGATATTTTAGATAATGGAGGTGATTCGGTGTGTAGTGCACGTCCACTGGCGCTTCAAAGTTGGCCGGCATTATTTCGTTGGTGACGATACTATTCGGCGAATGCTTTCACCTTTTGTAGGTGAAACTTGCATACAGAGCCCGTGTCTTCGTATATACGAGGTTTGGTCTACCTAGCGCAGTTGGAAGAGTCAGCGTAGAATATTTGACCTTGAAAATGTGGCAGCGACTGACAATGCGATTGAAGGCCGCAAGTAATCTGTTTGCTATCGTGTGGGTAGTGGGAGCACTTGTGCCATATAGTTTACCTTATGAGATAAACGTCCACCAAGGCCACCCGTTGTAGTCCGTCCAGGGATCGGAGGCTATGTTGACGTATACAGGCACGTACTTTATTAAGTAAATCTTTGTAATTGAATGCTTCGAATGTCTCGAGTCAATTCCACTCCCAGGCAGCTCTTGACCGTTATCTCCTTTGTCTGTCATTAAATACGAGTACTTACCGGCGATCGAAATTCAGGACATCGGGCTTCATCACATTCAGCTTAGCTCCCGCCGCTTTCCAATACTGCTCTACTATGCACATCGCCGCTTGTATCTCAGTGGTGGTTTTGACCAGAAATGCCACGTCATCCGTGTAAGCACGGCAGACGAAATTATAACCTCTCGTCGTGACTTCCTGGAGTTGTCTGTTTGCCCGCATCTCGTGGTCGTGCGGTAGCGTTCTCGCTTCCCACGCCCGGGTTCCCGGGTTCGATTCCCGGCGGGGTCAGGGATTTTCTCTGCCTCGTGATGGCTGGGTGTTGTGTGCTGTCCTTAGGTTAGTTAGGTTTAAGTAGTTCTAAGTTCTAGGGGACTGATGACCATAGATGTTAAGTCCCATAGTGCTCAGAGCCATTTGAACCATTTTTTAGTTGTCTGTTCAACATAGTTAACAGTGACTCGATGGCTATAGCAAATAGTGCCATTGACATATTGCAGCCTTGTCTAACTGAGGTACTGATTCTTATCGGCCCCATCGGTCGATCGTTTGTCAATATTGTGGACTGCGAGCATTGCAGAAGACGTGCGACGATTGTCACGAAACATTGTGGAAAGCTGATTTTCTGCATGGTCTCGTGGTTTACTCCGTCAAAAGGCTTTGTCAAAATCGAACGTAACCACAGCGCACGGGATATGACAGGCGTCAACTATCGCTATAATGTCTCGATAATAACACTGGAGATCGTGAGTGAAGCGGTTTCTACCGACACCTGTTTGTTCCGGAGCTGTGAGTGTGTTCATTACCGGTTTTAGCTTCCCAACTACGAGGGTTGGAACTTTAATAGTGGCAACTATTTATTTACAGCTTGTTCAAAATAGACACGTGTTTCAAAGTTTTACTGACCTTCAAAGTAGTCACCAGCATTGTGTACAACCCGTTGCCAGCGATATGGAAGTCGTAGGATACTCTTAGCAGTGCCAGTTGTGTTCACAGTCCGAGCGGCGCGGTCTATTGCCCGACGAATTTGTAGCAGTTCTGAAGCGAATGACGTGAAGTGTTTCCTTCGGTTTAGAAATCACGTTGAACTTACGAGGGCTTAAGTCAGGGAAGTGCAGTAGGTGGTATAGCAACAAACCAGCAACAGCTTGCACCGTATGTGCTTGTGCATTGTCCTGCAAAATGATGGTTAGGTCCTGCAGAAAGTGTCATCACTTCTGTCTCTATGCTGTTCATTTCTGGAACAGCCTACGACCAGCTTAGAGACAAAAGTGATGACACTTTCTGCAAGACCTGACCATCATTTTGCAGGACAATGCTCAAGCACGTACAGTGCAAGCTGTTCAAAAATGGTTCAAACGGCTCTGAGCACTATGGGACTTAACATCTAGGGTCATCAGTCCCCTAGAACTTAGAACTACTTAAACCTAACTAACCTAAGGACATCACACAACACCCAGTCATCACGAGGCAGAGAAAATCCCTGACCCCGCCGGGAATCGAACCCGGGAACCCGGGCGCGGGAACGCTACCGCACGACCACGAGCTGCGGACTGCAAGCTGTTACTGATTTGTTTGACTGATAGGGCTGCTAAGTGCTGTACCACCTATTGCACTCCCCTGACTTAGGCCCTCGTGACTTTTCAGCTCGATTTCTAAACTGAAAGAAACACTTCACGGCATTCGCTTCAGAACTGCTGCAAATTCGTCGGGCAATACACCGTGCCGCTCGAACTGGCGCTTCAGTCCGGAACCGCGCGACTGTTACGGTCGCAGGTTCGAATCCTGTCTCTGGCATGGATGTGTGTGATGTCCTTAGGTTTAAGTAGTTCTCAGTTCTAGGGGACTGATGACCTTAGATGTTGAGTCCCATAGTGCTCAGGGCCATTTGAACCATTTTTTTTTTCGAACTGTCAACACAACTGGCACTGCTAAGAGTATCCTCCGACTTCCACATCGTTGGAAACGGGTTGTACACAATGCTGGTGACTACTTTGAAGGTCAGTAAAACTTTGAAACACGTATCTATTTTGTACGAGCTGTAAATAAATAGTTGCCACTATTAAAGTTCCAACCCTCATATATTACTAAAAAATACCTTGTAGTCACAGTTCAAGAGGGTTAAATAAGGGTAATGTTGTGACGATTTTCCCATTGCCGTTTTAGGAACCGTTATAATGACACCTCCGCTGATATTTTGTGGGATGTCCATGTCAGTGTCCATCATGCTCGTTAGTTTCGGTAATATCTGACGATTAAATCTGCGGTAGGATTCTACCGGCACACCATCTGGTTCGCGTGACTTGTTCTCTGGGCCTTTCATGAGCGTATCACCCACTTACTCTTCCGTCAATTCAGTTATCAAACTGATTTCCTCAGCCTGGTCATCCTGCGGGTTATTCCCGACAGTAGTTCTTCCATTGCCACCCGGCCCAGAGGCGTAGCGGCGTAAGGCGTCTCAAAGCTCTTCAGTTCAGCTTTAATCTTTCGCTTTTGCAGCAGCAGACGTCCGTCAACTGCTCGTAGTTCAGTGATGGGCTTTCCGCTTCTATCTACTCGCTTCTTAATCATCTGATACTTGGAAGGTTGTCCGCTTTGGACATCATCGTTAAGTCGCGCTGTAATCTGGCATAATTCTAATGTTTTCCGTATTACCGCCGTAAACGTGGCCTTTACCCATTGTATTTCCTGGTGATTGTATACGACTGACACGTCCGGCCAGAATAAGTCAAGGAGGATCTGGAAATTGAAGTCCACCTTGCGGTTGTAACATTCCATCCTCTCACGGGAGCATCTCACGAGGGCCTTCCTGACTGCCGATTTTGCACAATTTAACCACTACTTTAGCGCCGCGGTATATTGAGGCAACTTCCTTTCACAATCTGCTTATGTTGTGTCAAATATTTCATGTCATTCTGGTTCGCTCAAACGCGAGACGTTCAAACTTCCAGTATGCCCTCCCACGGTAATCCCCTGTCGTTGGAAATTGTTGTAGCAATGTATACCGTATGGTAAGAAAAAACTGTCAGCCATATATCTGTCTGCAAAATTTGCTTGCTGAGTGGTTCGTGATATGTGTTAATCCTGGCCGATCGCCATTTACGTACTCCCAAGTATGAATCAAACGCACGCCACGTGTTATAGTTGCATGTTACGGGCAAATGTTAAAATTCGGCATCTGGTCTTTCAGGGCAGGACGCAGCTGTGGTCATCCCCGAATATAATGTGGTACGAATGAGACCATTATTCCTTTGAAAAAGTGAGCCCGTTTACGTCTGTTGCCAGAGCCTGAAGATGCTAAGACGTCGGTCAAACGTGTGTCCCATGTGGCGACCGCAATACCTCGCGTTGTTGTCAGGTACTCCGCGTCGTTCGCCATAACTCCTTCCTTTGTAAATACTTCCAACCCGAGGTCTTATGTAGTTCCTGGATGAGTGAAAGCTGTATATCCAGTAATTTTGTGGAGGCCTATGTTCGTCACCTCTTGCAGTAGTACAATATCAAACTCGGCGGTCTACAGCATGTGACGTAAAGTCTGGAGCTTCAGGCTACTGCTTATACCGTTGATGTTGACCTTCCGTATCTTGTATGCTTGTGCTGAACTCATTCTCTGAGGAGATGCAGGGTGTCCATGTCCTTGTCCGTGGCCGCTGTTGAAGCTTTCTGACATGGGAGGATCATTGCCCCCTCAGTGTGACCCTTGACTCGGTGCGCTTTCCCTGACCCAACACCTACCGTCGTTTCTCCATTCATGGATTCACCCAATAGTTCACAGTACACTTCATCTCCACAGTTCCCTGTCTTCCTGAGGTGGCTCGATGCTGTCCCGCGGGTAGCCTGTTCAGTGTCGTTCCTTGTGTACCGCCCAGTTCTATCTGATGGAGGGGTGGTTCCCTTTCGTGCCTGACTGAGGTATGGTCGCTGGATGAGGTATCTGGCGGTTTCCGTCTTGGTGGCCGTCTGATGTTCCTCCCACGCTGCGGGCGATCCTCTGCGCTCTCTCACGCATTTCCCTCACCTTTTGGTCCGTGTTTGGGGGTGCTATCCGTTGTTTTTTTGTATTTTCATGGTAAGTTCCGCGGTCTGCCCGCGTCATTATCTGAGAGCACACTCGGCTCCAAAGGCATCGGGTCATCGACCTCCTATCGAATGAAATGTTCAACAGAGACTTCTGTGAGTTGTTCTACTCCATCGCTGGTTACCCGTTGATCAAAGTGGTGATCTGGCGCCTCTGCCTAATGTGTGTCCATTGGTGCGACACAATCCCCACTAGCAGTCACTCCTACATATCTCCCCTCGGCTTGTAATGGTTCTATTCCTGTGTCCACCCCAATGCTGCAACGTATGTCACTCGTAATGTCTACATCTATGCAGGGCCGACTGCTTCTCCCAATGGTAATTGGGCCACCCTTCTCTGCGTACATTCAGAACGTACATGTCCTTCCTTGCCACATCCTGAACACGTTTAGGGTTTCCCTTCATACGTGTTGATCGCTCTACTTCCGCTGACGTTAATATGTGAGGGAACATGTCGCTGGAGGTCAATGTTGATTTGTCCACAACAGTTTAGGACAGAGAAGCTTTCGGAACTTGTCCATTTTTCCGCTATGTAACTCAGGACCGTGCCGTACGCGATTAGATCTAAAATGATTTGCTGTGAAGTCCCTTCGAATGGAATTTCAAAGATTCTTGAGGTCCTGACCCCGAATCCCGCCATTTCTACTGTTATCTCCCCCACGTTCCCGTGATAATGGTTGAATTAAAATCGTTCTCCCATCGAGGTTATGACTCTTTCCAAGCATTCTGTGTTTATGATCTTCACATAGACCGTGCGGCTAACTATCCACAAATGAATTCCGATAGTTTCGTGAGAGCTTTGTTTTACTGCATCTGGTAAAAAACACCTCTATACGAAAGGTCTTGGTTGTGCATAGTGGTGGTCAAAAGCAAATTGCAGAGTGTCCTTACGGAAAATATGTGCCATCGTTACATCAGTATTATGTCCGACATGTTCTAGGAAGTTTACTCACCCTCGTCTCGGTGCTCGGCTCGCAGCGGCGAGGACGGAAACACCATAAGTCTGCGTAGCTTGCCTGCAGCAAACAGACTGTGCCACTTCGACTATCCGAGCACCCCTCCAGGACCGACCCAAACTTTCTTGTCAACCCTTGCATGTTTGAAGGGCATTGTAATGTGAAGATACAGACAGCGTATAAACACAGATATTGTATCCATCAATGGTGTATCAATGCCTCGACGGGCTAAAATGACGATAAAATACTTGTCTCTCCCTGTTCGGGAATCACAAAATGTGCGAGCGGAAGGGTTGTGGACTCCGTTGTCCATTTCAAATTTCGGGTCGGTCCTGGAGGCGTGCTCGGATAGTGGTTAAGACGACCGCTCGCGACAAGTGATAAATCCGTGCTCGAGCCCTGGTCCGACACAGATTTTCATTTGTTACAAACAGCAGAGGTCAAAGCGGATTAGCAAAATGCGAATCCATTTCGTAATTATGTAATACTAGTGGAGTTAACTATGACCGTATCGCTAGTAATTTAAAGGCTGTCAGACCCAGGCTGCATCATACCACTATGTCACCGCTGCTTTCTGTTCTCACACTAACTACTTTCAGTCTCAGTCACTAAAATAGGCAGCAATGTGTAATGACATAAAAGGACTTTTTGATAACTAAATCTGTATGCAACTGTACTAATTCAAAATGAAAATTAACCAGTGTCAATAGGATCAGTGTTAATTAGGATCTACTATTAACATACGAAGAACTATTCCCTTGAAATGGTGCTTGTGAAAGTACTTTGATTAAATGCCTAAACTATTCGGGAAAACACTTTCTATTGCAACCATTACTTTTATCAACATCGGTAATTAGTAATATAGTTTATTCATAGTATGGACACAACACACTATGAACACTAAACATTGTTACATTTCCACAATTCTGAATCGTGCACATGAAAGAGACGGAATATGAAACTTTATTTTATGAAAACATTAGTGTAGGAGGAATCTTATAGAATTCCCACATGCCCAGGACAACATTATTAGTTCTGATCGAAGCTTTTAACACGAAAATCAATACACTTCTCCAGCATTATATTTTTTTGCTACAAATTTGTTTCAGATGCTCAGTCCTTTCAGTGGAGACGACGTATGTACATTGAAATCTCCAAATATTTACACCTGCGTCCTTTCTTATGGTCTGCCAATGTAAATCCATTTTTCTCTTGACGGTGTCTTAGTTCATCTAATGCAAGAAAAATAGTTCTGTAAAAATTTAACAGCGCCACAGTACATGCATCCCAAACATTACAAAGACACTTTTGCCCGCATCTCGTGGTCGTGCGGTAGCGTTCTCGCTTCCCACGCCCGGGTTCCCGGGTTCGATTCCCGGCGGGGTCAGGGATTTTCTCTGCCTCGTGATGGCTGGGTGTTGTGTGCTGTCCTTAGGTTAGTTAGGTTTAAGTAGTTCTAAGTTCTAGGGGACTTATGACCACAGCAGTTGAGTCCCATAGTGCTCATAATAAAAAAAAAAAAAAATAAAGACCTTTACGAATACAGCATCTATGTATTTAGTTGTAACATTATGATCTCTGAGAGACAGGGTATATGAACAAACAATAAACAACTGAAGGTGCCAGTCAAATTTTTATGTCTGAACAACTAAAGACGCTTAGCACACTTCTTTACTCATTACGTCGTTTCGACAACTTTCAGCAAATTAAACCTTAGAACTTGTGAAACAGGATTCGCTATCAGTATTAATAAAATCCATGCCTAATCGGGGCGTCAACTCAACTACGATTAGGCATAGGTGTTTTGATTTGATGCTGGCAGCAGCCGAAATGTAGTAATAAATAAAGAAATATGTTGTTATAAATATATATAGACGGTTTTATTCACAAAAGTTCTCACGTGCGGAGGCAAATGCACGTCTCACTTCTTACAGCGACATCATCTCATCCACAGGCGGCTATATTAATGTTATAGATCGGTCACACCGTTAAGTTTTCACTAGCGCCTCTTTCTTATTTTTATGAGCTTGCCCTAGTAGAGCTTCTGAAATTGCTCACCATTTTTAAGGCTGGTGAGAACTTACTTCAGAGTCCAGCTAAACATGTTAGTCTTCTGTCAGTCAATATATAGAAACTAAGGGAGGAAGTATTAATGCAGTGACTGGCTGTCATGGCAACTGATATTACCAACTTCTGCAGTGTTACGTCTGTGTGAATAGTCTATCAGTTTATTATTGTGAAACATTAAATTAAGACGCAATATACAGTATGTATGACAGGTAATTCAAATACCACATTTTAAAATAAAGTTTACATTGTCAATTTATCAGTTCATTGTTGTGAAATGTTAAATTCGACACAATACACTCTTTACACATAAACATGTGTTATAGACTACTTCCCATACTACGTGTTTATACTAGAAATAAAGAAATACAATGTAACCAGTTACTCCAACTATTCAATTAGGTCTCATTTCGGAAGCTCGGGGTCGACCAGGTGACAGTTTCGGTGATCGTCCTAGGTACATTACTTCAGGGAAAACACCGATGTCGAAATTCGTGCAGTCCTGTGTATCTGTGTTGCGTATTTTTTCTCGTGAGAGCTTCATTTGAGCTTGAGACTCTCACTGCTTACAATTTTGTAAAAAGTGCTCCTCGTACAAAATACGCAGCGCAGGTCCGCAGAACAGCAGAAATTTTGGCGTCGTTGGTTTCGTGTGAGCAAGGCTGCTAGGCTGAACACCAAAACCGACATTTGCTGTTAGAGAAAAGTCTCCGAAACGCGTCTCAATAAAATAATTAAATATTCCATACATACTGTCGTTTGGAACAGCTACTAACGAACTCAGAAGAAAATTGAAGAGCTCGGCTGTAAATAATAGCAAGGGACAAGTTGGTTGTTTCCAGAATAGATTCAATGAAATCTCATAAATAAATTGTCAAGTATACTCATTGACTTTTTTATTTAGATAAGTAATTGTTTTCAAATATGTCCAACGTAACGACATATTTTTAAAATCGTCAGTTCTATCCAAAGCTATGTCAATAGGTACTTAACATTATTTACTTTCAAAATGAGTGCACTTAACATGAGTTACCATTGACTGACTACTGCTTACTTACTGGGCGAGTTAACGAAACATTACTTTGATTCTTCTCAAACCTACAAAATTGAAAATCTCCAAATTGTTTCTGTTTATGATAATAACAAGTGCACCCCACGGAAATCGCACTTCTGCAATTTTTTATATTTATGTACGTGAAGTTCAGAACTCAAATATACCTCTCCCAAAACAGTTCAATGCAACTCTCAAAAATACTCTAGAACAATGGTTCCCAACCTGGGGGTAATTACCCCCTGTGGGGTAAAATGAAATTTTCTGAGTGAAAAAAACTAAACGATTCAGTTCTGCTTCAGTTACAAAATTAAATTGTTTTCAAGTGGTCATTACAATTGTCACAATTTTGTAAGACTAATTTTCTCAATTAATAGCGTTAATGCGGTGGAGGTTACAGGTTCGTCACATAGTGCACCCACTAGACACATATGTTGTGCTTTGTCCCGCTTACGACAATAGTCAGACATACACGTAACAAATGCTAAGCATCTCAAGAAATTGTCTTCTCCAAGTTGTCGATAGTACCTGTAGTAGTCCATAAATTGCTTCATTACTCGCTTGAAAACGAATAAATGAATTAACTGACAGCACGACAGAGCAGTAACTACGTCAGGGCTACTATAGTGCTGCACACAGTATTAACAGCCTGGCGTATTCCAATTGCTGCCAGTTGAGAAGTAAGTAGTGCAGCAGGCAAGAGATTTACGAACAGTAAGTACAGTACACACATTTTAACATGGTTGATTTTAAATGGGATTGCAGTGTGCAGGTCAAGCAAGAGCCCCAATGGAGCGGAGTAATGCAGGTGAAGTATGTTTTGTAATACGTGTCTGTCCTCACTGTAGATAATTAGCTTTCTTATCTGAGAAGGAGTCGTGGATAGGATTTACGATGCACCACGAGTTCCTTCGTCATTCATTCTAACACACACAAACACACACACACACACACACACACACAAACACAAACAAACTAAATATGATTCATCTTTCATCATTTTAAAAATAAAATTGTTTCAAGAAAATTCTTTTATTTTACAGTTTAGTTAGGTGCTAAATTTAGTGCTAAATTTATTATTTAATGTGGGGGAAGGACAGAAGAACAACGGAAAGGGGGGGGGGGGAGAGGCCGGGGATACTAGCTGATGTCTAATTGCACTAGTGGGTAATGGTTTAAGAAAGATTGGAAACCACTGCTCTAGAAAATCGTTTTTGAAGATTTCGGACCATTTTTAATATTCTAAAGAAAAGTGTACTTCCGACAAGCATTGTGGCTATGGGGTAGAGTGCTTACCTGATGTGTGTGTGTGTGTGTGTGTGTGTGTATGTGTGTGTGTGGAGGGGGGGAGGGAGCGGGTAGCGGGTGGGAGGGAATGGGGAGGGTGTCTGGGTTTGGATCCTACTGCAATAAAATTTTTAAATAAACGTGTATATTCTATGACCATTTACGTGAACTGTAAAATAAAAAAGACAGAAAAAGGAAATTTGTAATTTTTAATTGTACATTCATGATTAAAAATCTTTTATAAAAGATCGGTAATTAAGACTTTTTGTATCCAATGAAAATGGATTTTTATGTGAAGTATGTAATTATAAAAATGAAGACGTGCATTTTTCATTACAATGAAAATAAGATGTGTTAATTAGCATATACTTGATGAATTTTATTTTTAAATGAGGTAGGTATTTGATCTGAACGGAAAAAAAGAAAAAAATAGTGACCGAAACGAGACTTCACTAGCGGTTACCACTATGTACTCTACGCTTTCTATCGCGAAATGTGTGGGAATCAACGCCCCAAGGGAAGAGGCGGTTTCATTCAATCACTTTATGCCACTCCTGTAGCAAATTCGTATTGATTATGAGTGGCAGTGTGTCTGACATGTTTTCTCGGCCGCCCACAGCGGAACCTCGTGATTTAAAAGCCGGGAGTCGTTGTTATAACCCACATCGCAGAGCCGTCACAAAAAAGGGGTGAAATGTGTGTAAGAATGGATGTGACGACCTTCTCATCGTGTGACACGTCCCCGATGACCTTGAGCAGAATTTTGGTGAAATTTGCTGTAAATATAGTACCATTAGCTCAGCTTACACCTCACATGGACTTCTGAGGTTTGGCCTATTTTTCGCATGTGTCGGCACTTTGCAGTTTGAAGCGTTGCCGCGAGAGAGAGTACTATGTACCCTACTTGAGAATCTGACTCCGTCTAGAATTGACCCCAGGCCCCCACCCAGCGAGCGAGCACACTATCAGAGGATCATACTTCTTGTCAAAATATATGTACCTTATTTTAGCACATTAAATATGCTTGGAAACTTCAAAGTCGATTTTCTCGAGAATTTTTGAGAGTTGCTGTATAACAACCTTAAAAAGTAATCCTTGATACTAAGGATTTCCCTTAATATTTTTGCCATCGCACTGTCACGTAAATTCACGTAAACATGTTAAGGGACACAATTTAACATTGTTCACTTGCTTAAAGAATTATTCACATTTACCAGATTAGCAACAACTTGAAGCGCATTTGCGTTCAGGAAAATTTTCTTGAACTTTATCTGAGTCGTAGTTATCCATATCATTCTTGGGTTTGCAGAAATCGTCCCTGAAAAGCATTTTCGAGGAACGAACACAGCACTCGTTACTTTTACAAGAAACCATGTTTTTTGGTACTTACCACTACTTACGTGCACACATCCTGACAAAGTTACCATCAATGACAATCTGAAATTAGCGACAGAGCCGCTACTTCTCAGTTTATCGTGGAGCTATCAACAAGTATAATAAAGCGCATCACGTACCACATTTTACAGGCGATAGCTCTTGTTTGTCGTTGGCTGTGTTTATCTCTTTTTAAAGCTGTGGTCTTCAGTTACACTGAGCAACACAATTAAAGAGTCCCTTTTTTGAAACTCTATAATTCCCTCTCACTGCTACGCATAAGCTTAAAATTTGGCACAAAGGAACCTGCAACCTTTCTCTGTAATGTTTCCATAACTTGGCGGGCTGTGACGTCACCCTCTGTCGCGGCAACGCTTCAAACAGCAAAGTGCCGACAAATGTGAAAAATAGGCCAGACCTCAGAAGTCCATGTGAGGTGTAAGCCGAGTTAATGGTTCTAAATTTACGCCAAATTTCATCACAATTCTACTCAAGGTCATCGTAGACGTGTCACACGATGAGAAGGTCGTCACATCCATTCTTACACACATTTCACCCCTTTTTTCGACAGCTCGGCGATAGGTGTTATAACAACGACTCTCGGCTTCTAAATCACGAGGTTTCGCTGTGGGTGGCTGAGAAAGCATGTCAGACACACTGCCACTCAGAATCGATACGAAAATGCTTCAGGAGTGGCATAAAGTGCGTGAATGAAACCACCCCTTCCCTTGGGGCGTTGATTCCCACACATTTCGCGATAGAAAATGACAGTCCGCAGTGTGATGAGCAGCAGGACTTCGGTCTTGATAACCTTTGACGATACTGACACTCGGCAGACGTTTCAAACCTACTACAAGTATATAGTGGATCTGCAACCAATTTGAACGTGATCGTGATCGCACCCCTTTGGATTATAACGTGGCAGCAACTTTTGCTGTGGGGTTCAGGGTGGGACAACAAGGAGCCGTTCAAAACCATTCGACGAAATTTGAACGTGATCCAAAGAAGCAAAGTATATTTATGCTTTTTCAGCGTTCCTATTACGCGCACACCTATGGTGCGGTCACAGAGGGGTGCGACATTGACACATGTATGAATAAAACGGCAAAGGGTCCCTCTAATAGATTCCTAGGCGTCTGTAGACAGGCAACCCCTAGTCACTCCACAGATTCTGTGTGCCTACAAGCAGGTGCTAGAGCAGCAGCGTAGTGTGTCTCAGCTGAAGGCGGTTAAGGGGCTACCTGGCTGCTGGCGCCTAGGTGTCCGTCATAGTTTGTCTCTGTACAGGTCCACTTTTAAAGTGATCAACTAAGGTGCGGAGGTGGCACTGAGGATGTTGCTGAATTTGGGGATTTAAGAGGGACCCTTTGTCGTTTTATTCATGCATGTGCCAACGACACACGCATCCGTGAGCGCGCCATAGGAGAGAGTGTAACAGGAGGTCTGAAAAACACAACACAGTTTGCTGCTTCGGATCAGTTAAGTTTTCATCGAATGGTTTTGAATGGTTCCTTGTTCAAATTGTTCAAATGGCTCGGAGCACTATGGAACTTCACATATGAGATCATCAGTCCCCTAGAACTTAGAACTAAGTCCTAAGGACATCACACACATCCATGCCCGAGGCAGGATTCGAACCTGCGACCGTAGCGGTCGCGCGGTTGCAGACTGAAGCGCCTAGAACCGCTCAGCCACACCGGCTGGCGGTTCCTTGTTTTTCCTACCTTTGAACCATGTGAAACGTCCCTTTTGAAAAATCAATGAATTACTTTGCTGGTAAATCCCTTACGTTATCTGATTTTCAAACAGCTGAGCAGAACTGAACGTACTCAGACATTTCGCTCTTTGGCTATTCTGATCAACACTAAACTGACACACAATATTTTTAGCGCAACGCAATCTGACTTTCAAAAATCTCTACAAAACAATGGCCCTAACAATAATCTATACCTTTCATGAATCACTTACCTCACAAAAATCTTCGTTACTCGAACTACTGCAATACAGCGAGCGCCACTACTGCCAGCTAAATAAAAAATTCTAATTACTGAAGGGACTAACTACTGATAGGCGTAGTTAGCAAATGAAAGAACAAACAATGTATTTACCTTAATAGTGTTCAAAAGTCATAATATATATATATATATATATATATATATATATATATATATATATATATATATATATCAATTCATGACATCCAGTCTTACAAATTTACTGTCTCTGATGGACACACGTCCAGATCATCCGCTCTCAAAACTCCGCCATCTCTCTCCCCACATCCACCACTGCTGGCGGCTCACCTCCAACTACGCAACGCTACGCGCTGTTAACAGCCAACTGCCCAACACTACAATAGCAAATCCCAACAATGTAAACCAGCCACAGACTGCACACAGCACAGTGATTTTCATATAGAGCGCTACATGGCGTTACCAAAATAAAAACCTAAACAGCCTACTTACACATGAAGTAGGGTGGAATCTTTTGGTTAGTTTCAGTAACCTCAAAGGTTGCCAAGACCGTCGTCCGGTTGCTCAGCGCACTGCGAACTGTCGTTTCCGATGGCGAAATGTGTATGAATCAACACCCCAAGAGAAGCCGTGGTTTCAATGACGCTCTTTGCGCCATCCCTGAGGCCTCTTCGTATCGATACTGAGTGGCAGTGTGTCTGAAATGTTTTTCTCTGCCGTCCCATAAGAAAACCGCATGATTTCAAAACTGGGCGTCATGACCCCCATTTCAGAGGCACCAAACGAAGGGGTGAAATGTGTGTAACAGGGGGTGTTACGACCTTGTCATCACGTGACACGTCCACGGTGGTGTTGGGCAGAATTGTGGTGAAATTAGGTGCCAATGTGAGATCATTAACGACAATAACCGACCTGACACATGAACCTTTGAGGTGTGACCTACTTTTCGCATGTGTCGACTACTCGCTGTTTGAAGCGTCGCTGAGCCCGATGGTAGCGCCGCAGGGGCCACGCTTTTCTACCATTACAGAGGAAGATTGTAGACACCTTTGAAGCAAATGCCAAACTTCTGTATTGCTGTAGGAGACAGTTATGAGGTTTCCGAAAAGTGACCGTTTAACTGTGTTCCCGTCCCGCCGGAGGCTCGAGTCCTCCCTCCGGCATGGAGGTGTGTGTTGTTCTTAGCATTAGTTAGTTTAAGTTAGTTTAAGTAGTGTGTAGGTCTAGGGACCAATGACCTAAGCAGTTTGACCCCTTAGGAATTCACACACATTTTTTTTTAACTGCGTTGCGCAGTGTGTTTGGTTTGGTCTGTAGTCGAACTTTTATTATGTCTAATGGCTGCTGGCTTCGGTGTCAGGTACCATAAGCAGGGCATCCTACCATCAAAAAATCACAGTTCGTAGTTAAAATATTCTTTAAAACCTATTTAAAAAATATTTTTCCTTATGATAGCTGAAGTATTGTTTAAAGTGTAACCTTAAAATATAGGCATCACCTTACCCTCCGGGTGGAGTCGTCAAGCTCGTTTATCGAAGTAGGTTTTTTCATATACGAAAACTAATGGTCAATGTTGTGCCTCAATTAGACCAAATTGCTGCCAGAATTGATGAGAGTGCCCGTATGTAAGACGAATTATTTATTTCTTATAAAAGAGTCAGAATGTAAAAGACACACCCAAAAATAAGAGTCGCATAAAATGTAGAATGTAAGAAGATAAATGATAAAATACAATATTATATTAAGAATGAAGCCAACCCCATTGTAATCGAACATTAAAGGCAGAATATCACATATAAGTAGCTTCATTTCCATCCACACTGTGTACCACAGTAATACCAGGTGATCAAAAAGTCAGTATAAATTTGAAAACTCAATAAACCATGGAATAATGTACATAGAGAGGTAAAAATTGACACACATGCTTGGAATGACATGGGGTTTTATTAGAACAAAAAAAAAAAACAAAGTTCACAAAATGTCCGACAGATGGCGCTGGACAGCAGGTAACTGCTACCGTGACGGGTGAGACGTACGCCGATATGTTACAGAATCGCATCATCCCCAGCCTGGCTGGTAAACACCTGCTGGAACGTACAATGTTTATGCAGGATGGCGCTCCACCCCATATTGCTAGACACGTGAAAGATCTCTTGCGCGCGTCGTTTGGTGATGGTCGTGTGCTCAGCCACCACTTTCATCATGCTTGGCCTCCCAGGTCCCCAGACCTCAGTCCGTGCGATTATTGGCTTTGCGGTTACCTGAAGTCGCAAGTGTATCGTGATCGACCGACATCTCTGGGGATGCTGAAAGACAACATCCGACGCCAATGCCTCACCATAACTCCGGACATGCTTTACAGTGCTGTTCACAACATTATTCCTCGACTACAGCTATTGTTGAGGAATGATGGTGGACATATTGAGCATTTCCTGGAAAGAACATCATCTTTGCTTTGTCTTACTTTGTTATGTTAATTATTGCTATTCTGATCAGATGAAGCGCCATCTGTCGGACATTTTGTGAACTTTTGTATTTTTTTTTTTTTTGTTCTAATAAAACCCCATGTCATTCCAAGCATGTGTGTCAATTTGTACCTCTTTATCTACATTCTTCCGTGATTTATTCAGTTTTCAAATTTATACTGACTTTGTGATCACCCGGTACATCGATATCACCATCAGTTTTCTAAGCAAATATGTGTTGTCTCGATCAATGTTTTACACTGATACGGGTCCAAATGCTGAATGGAAATATAGCATATTAGACTTGTAGTATATGACACACCCTCTTGGATAAACAAGCCTGACGACTGTACACCAAAGGTAAAAGGTAATCTATATTTTAAGGCTGCAATTTATACCACACTTGAGGTGTCACGAGAAAAAGAATATTTTATAAAAGTTTTCAAACAATATTTTGACTATGCACTGTAATTTTTTGATCGCAGAGTGCCCTCACGATAGTAAATGGTTCTGAAATCACTAGTTATTAAACAAAATAAAAAAAATGGCTCTGAGGTCTATGGGACTTAACATCTGAGGTCATCAGTCCCATAGAACTTAGAACTACTTAAACCTAACTAACCTAAGGACATCACACACATCCATGCCCGAGGCAGGATTCGAACCCGCGACCGTAGTGGTCGTGGGGTCCCAGACTGAAGAGCCTAGAACCGCTCGGCCACAGCGGACGGCAGAGTAAATAAAAGTGGGACAATAGACTAAAGCAAATAATTTTCTCGTAAGATGAAAAAGAACCACCTTGAGCCAAAATCGTGATTTTATTTCCACTCACGACGAATTTCTAGCCCTGGGTCTTATCTTCAGGTGGTTAGACAGCCTACGTAAATTTCTTTTTGAAATTTAGTTTAATGCTGGGAACTTAATTTTGAAAAAAAAAAATCGATGTAAAATGTCAAAGCACCTGAAGATGAGACGCCAGGGCTCGAAATGCATCGTGCATTGAAATCAAATCAGGATTGTGACTGAAGGCAGTTGTTCTTTATTTTACGAAAGTAATACAGTCACGGAAGATACACTGACAGCAATGGATAAAATTTTTGAAAAATATGTTAATTTTCTTCCGAATAATCAAAGTTTAGTAACAAATTACATTTTGTTAGTTTATTCGTATTTACAGTATATTCTGATATCTAGTGGCAACGACCTGGCCTCAGTGGATGCACCGGTTCCCGTAAGATCACCGAAGTTAAGCGCTGTCGGGCGTGGCCGGCTCCTGGAGGGGTGACCATCTGGGCCGCCATGCGCTGTTGCCATTTTTCAGGGTGCACACAGCCTCGTGATGCCAATTGAGGTGCTACTCGACCGAATAGTACCTGCTCCGGTCAAAGAAAACCATCATAACGACCGGGAGAGCGGTGTGCTGACCACACGCCCCTCCTGTCCGCATCCTCAGGTGAGGTTGACACGGCGGTCGGATGGTCCCGATGGGCCACTTGTGGCCCCAAGACGGAGTGCTGATATCTAGTAAATATTTATTACTGTTACGCTCAGGCACTCATGCAAGACGTGTATATTTCTAGTGTCTATTGTCAAACCACAATTTATGAAAGATGTTGATATTTTATTAATATGATTAAGTAGGAATAATTAATATTTGTCATGCTGGAAATAATTGTGGTAGCAGGGAATGTGTGCACCAAAGTATTGTTGGCAAGAGAGACCGCATATTGATATAATTTTAAAAAGGGCGGGAGAGACCGCGTTTGGATACATTTTAAGAAAAGAGCGGGAAAGACCGCGCATTGATACATTTTGTAATGGTAGCAGGGATTGTCTGCACCAGAAAGCATTGTTGGCAGGAGAGACCGCACTTTAGCGTTCGTAGGAAGTCAGTAGTAAGCGAGATGTGCAGCGAGTTGGTAGCAGGTCTGAAGCGAGAGGTTGAGAAGAGCAGTGTGCCCGCCAGCCACCAGCTATGATTTACAAGAGATTATAAACGGAAGTACAGAGACATCAGCTAACTATTATCATAAGAGGAACTAATATTATTGAATTATTTTCTTTGTGAAACTCAAGACTACTGAAGGTATGTTTGCGCAATGCTAGTTGTAAGATTATTGTAAAAGGTAAGTCCCATTTGAACGTTTGTGAAATCATTTCATTACCAGCAGTAAATATTTGAAGAAACGTTTTCAGAAAATAATTAATTTTTGCCAGCAATGTTGCATTACTGATTATAACCCATCCCAAAAACCATCAACATAAAACTTTGCAAAAATTTTATTGTTGTCAAGAAAAAGTGTAACTACGAATTACGTAACTTCAGTCAAATTAATTAAAGAATAACGTCAGCTTTGCTATTAAAGAATAACGTCAGCTTTGGTAATAAATACAGCCACTTATTATGACAGCCCACCAGCAGTTAATAGAGTATAGTAAACCAGAGTAAGTATACTGATGACGCAGTTCGATGTAGCAGTCATATGGCGACCCAGTAACAGTAAAAAAGGTAAGGAACATGTTGTGTAGATAGTTCCGCGTAGTCAGCGCGTACACAACTTTCCCAATAGAGCGCGTCCCGCTCAGCACAACAGCGCAGGCGCAATGCTCGTCCGTCTCCGCACTACGAGATGGCGCTGTCTTAGAGACGGACCAAATTCTGCTTCCGCCGATCCGCGTATTAATATGTAACGCAGCCAATGAGATTGCTGCTAACGTAGAACCTTTTCTCCTCGCGGATCACACTCGCGCAGTAATACCTGAACGCTCGAGGTATTATAACGAGTGTACAGACCTCCGATTAGTCAGTCTGCATTAGTCTGCATTTGTCTGTACCAGTCTATAGTCAAGTTTCAGTCTGCGCCGAATAAGATTACCATATTCCTGTACATAGCCATGAAGATAAATGAATAGACACTTTGTCAAGTATCAGAGATATGTGAGAATAAGATTTAGGTACCCAGACCAAAGGAACTTCCGATTGTCAATTGTAAATAGCATCCAGAACCAAGTTAAGTAGTTTTTAGGCTTGTTATTATTTTAATAAATGTGTGTGAAAATTAATCAAGTTCTGTTTAAAGTTGGTCACCGCTAATCTGCTACTCTAAGCGTGCAAGTGGCATTTCTATCGTCTGACCTAACGGCAGAAGATAAACACGCCACGATAAGACCACGATACATATTGCTGACACTCGCCTACTTAGTGAGAGCTACAAGTCAAATAATCTGATGGTGTGTGTACCGAAGGTCTTACAGTACGCACACCACAGAACAATTTTGGGTTATTGCAGGTAACAACTGAGGGCCACGACGACGACACATTCTATGTGTAATCGAAATAATCAGAAAATCACTTTTAATTAGCAGCAATTAAATTTGTATGCAAAGATTGAGAAAGAGAATTAATTTCAAAGGGAAGATTTCATTTGTTATTATTAAGCAAGAGGTAGAAATGCTAAGGGAAGGTTTCATAGGTTATTAGGGAAGGTTTCGTGCGTAAGAAAAGAGATATAGAGGAGACGGGAAGGTTTCACTCATAACAGTTAACGAGCTTCACTCATTCCTCGCTAGCCAGCACGACCGTAGTTAGCGGGCGCTGCGTGCATTATGTTCTACTTTGCTGTCAGCGTGAATAAAAAACTCGTGTATTAATGTTTTTGTAAATACCAATTTGACAAATCAAAGAAAGGTCGGGTCGTGTACTGTCGGTGCGTTACAAGTCGTACGGTCACTGTATAGTGGAGAGCTGCCCGAGGATGACGAGGTAGGTGACGACGAGAGCGAGAGCGGAGACGACTAGTCGGCGGTCGACGGTGAAGAATCCGGCGGCGGTGAACGACAGCGGGGGCCCGTCGAGGGCCAGCCGCAGGAAGGCGGACAGCTCCGCGCGCGCCCGCGGTCGGCGGTCGTCCCACAGCGCGGAGGCCCGGAGCAGCAGCTGGCCGGCGGCGGCCGCGGAGTCTGCGGCGGCGGCGCACGGCAGCCCCAGCAGCAGCAGCCGCAGCCCGTGGAACGACAGCCACAGCAGCGACGCGGCCGCCGACCGGCTCTGCGAGAAGTCGGCGATCTGGCGGGGCCGCGCTGCCAGCACCAGCAGCTCGTAGGCGCTGCACGTGCCGCCGCACACGCTGTACGCCGCGTCGGCCACCACCACCGGCCCGAAGTGCGCCTGCAGGCAGTCGGCGGCCCGCCGCAGCGCCACGTGCGCCGCTCGCAGCTGCCGCAGCCTGGCCTCCGGCTGCGGCTGCGGCTGGCGCTGCGGTGGCGGCAGACCCAGGATCTGCCGCAGCTGCGGGCTGCACGAGACGCGCACCGCGCTCCGCAGGCAGCCGACCAGCCCCTGGAAGCGCGTCTGCAGCTCCAGCACCAGCACCGCCAAGTGCAGCGTCACCAGCGACTCCAGAAAGACGTGCGCCACGAGCACTGCGGGCATCAGCACCGCGCCGGAGCCCCAAAAGGTCGCCGCCGTATTACCGACCACCACTGTCAGCTGAACTAGGAGAATGAAGCCTCCCAGTGCCTTCTTGTTTACGGTTTTACGGGCGGGCAAGCGCTCGTCTGCGAAGTTCACCGCTTCCGCGTACGAACGCAGACGTCCTAGCCCCGTAGCCGCGCATATCCCGAGTACCAGTAGCACCTTCAACCTTCCGGTAGCTTCCATTACGATATAAACGAGCGGCGCGATTTCCGGAGCTCGGAGGTACAAGTGAGTGCGCTGGTACGAAAGTAACGCCGAGATACAAGCGTAGACTACAAACCAGAAAGCCGTAGGGGTTAGGAATCGCTTACCCCAGAACTCGTGTCGCTCAGTACAACACGGTTCGACTCTATCTCGTTCGCGCAGCGGAGCCATGCCAGTTATTTTCCACACTGCGCACAGTAATCCGAAAGCGAAGTGATAATCGAGTGTAGTCTTTCTAATATTCGAGGCCATCTTCCCTTGCAGAAGACAAACCAGTACCCACGTCCGGAAATTCGACAGCGGACGCTGATATCCTTACGACGCCGCACCACTGACGTAAAATAACGTAATTCGATTGTGTATCCTCATTTTGTAGTGAGCAGGTGCGCACTGTGGCTACATAAAGATTCTGTGCCGTCCATTAATCCTGACTCCAATACCGTAGGATCGTTTGTTTGCTAAGACAACTTCGTTCCCTGTAGACTTGTGTTTTGATTCCAAACAGGATATCAGTCGAGCTACTGTATGCCTACAAATTTGAGTAGTACTGTCATTCGTAAACATTCTGTAGCAGAACCGTGGCCGAAAAGCAATTACATTACCGCACATGTGGCCATAGGTTCTAATACGTACTACCCTGTCAAAATTCTCCTGAACACCATTGCTGTCAATGTACAGAGGCAGCCTGAAACGTATTGACATTCGTGTAACCGCCTTTTACTTTTACACCTTTATTTTCTTTGTCACAAACTTACCGCGCATAACATAACGTATTTGTCCTTTATGCTTTGTTGATTAAGACTATATTTTAGTACTAGCTGAGTACGCCGCGTTGCCCAGTGATATACTTATTTCATAACCCATCTTCAGCTTACCCTCTCTTTTTCAGTGTTCTCTGTCCTCCTCTCTGTCCATGTCCTTCTCCCGCCTCCCTCTGTCCACCCCCTCCACTTCCACTCTCTATCTCCTCTTGTCCCTCTTTGTATCCATCTGCTGTTTCTCCTCTCTCTGTCCATCTGCTCCTGCCCCCTCCATCCATCCGCTCCTCCCCCCTCTGGCCACATTCTCCTTCCCCTTCAGTTTCCATCCCCTCCTACCCCTCTATCTCCTCCTCCCTCCCTCTGTCTCCTCCTTCTCCCTCTCCCTGTCCATCTCCTCCTCCCCTCTCTTTGTCCATCTCCTCCACCTGTCTCTCTCTGACCATCTCCTCTTCCCTTTTACTGTTTATTTCCTTCTCCATCTGTCTCTGTCCATAACCTTCTCCACCCTCTCTGTCCTCATACTCTCCCTCTCTCTATCTCCTCCTCTTTCCTTCCTTTGTTCGTCTTCTCGTCTTGTCCTGCCCCCTCTGCTCCACCTCCTCCCCCCCCTGTCCTACTCCTCCTCTTTCCTTTCTCTCTTCACCTTCTTCTCTGCCCTCTCTCTATCGCCTCATCTTCCTTTTCTCAATAGATTTCCTCTTCCCCTTTTCTTTTTCTTCTCCTCCTTCCTCCTCTCTCTGTCAATCTCCTCCTACCTCCTCTCTCTGTCCATCTCTTCCTCCCCTCTCTCTGCCCATCACCTTTCCTCTTTCTTCGTTTATTTCCTCCTCCCTATTTCTCTGTCCATCTCCTCCTCCACCCTTTTTCAATCTATCTCTTCCTACTCGTCTTGCCTCCACGTTACTACCCACACCCCAATAGGATTCTTGCGCCCACAGTACTTCTTTCCAGTTCAAGTTTGGTTGAAATCAATCCAGGGCCTTAGGAAGAGCTTTTCACCCTTGGCTTTGCCAAAGTACGCACATTTCACATATATTTCACTATATTTTTATCATATTTCACACATATCTGTGCACACATTTCACCTATGTCTCAAGGGAATTTCGTCCTGCAGTTTCGTTCTCGCGCAACTCAGTCTCTATATCTCCTGTGTCGTAGAATAATACAATTTTGCAGTTACGTTTAGTGGTATATTTGTATAACGTCTGTGAAATAAGTTGTGAATAGAGTTAGTAGTAAAGAAGTAATAAATTAAAATGTCATGCATGGTGCGGAAGTTTTTTACGCATCTCACTGTTTACAAATGTCATATCTCCTGAACTATGTGTCGTACAATGACATAAATTTGCAGGTATATTAACTGGTATATTTTGATACTGTCTACGAAAGCTTGCATCTATGCATTTAATAGTAAAGAAGCAATCAGTTAAAACGACATGGCCAGATACCGCAGTTTTTCTGCTTGAAAAACGAAAATGTAGTAAGTGATAAACTTTTTACAGCATTTTATGGGACTTGTCAGTGAGAAAAAGTTTCCCTAAAGGTTTGAAATGATGTGTAAAGTTTGCTGCAAGTCACTAAGTGCTCGCTTTCTCAAATACTGGATGAATAAAGCCTGTGAATACGCGCACCGTCAGCTGCACTACTTTTTCACCTCCATCCCATCCCCTTTGTATCAAAGGGGATGGGATGGAGGTGTCTCTGCAGACACGTATACCAGGCTTGGTTGAAGTTGGTTCAAATGGTTCTGAGAACTAAGGGACTTAACTGCTGAGGTCATCCGTCACCTAGAACTTAGAACTACTTAAACCTAACTAACCTAAGGACTTCATACTCATCCATGCCCGAGGTTGGATTCTAACCTGCGACCGTAGCGGTCTCGCGGTTCCAGACTGTAGGGCCTAGAACCGCTCAGCCACTCTGGCCGGCTAAGTTGGTCCATTGCTTTAGGAGGAGATGTGGAACATACATGCATACTGTATACGTAACTGGCTCCTCGTCTAGGCCGTGAAGGCCCAAGAAATATCTACCGGAGGCCGTGTCATCCTCTGCCTTGCGCCGTCATGCGGATTTGGTATGAAGGGGCATGTGGCTAGCACTCCGCTCTCCTGGAAGTTTTTTAGACTTATCGCCGGCGAGGTGGCCGAGCGGTTCTAGGCGCTACAGTCTGGAACCGCGCGACCGCTACGGTCGCAGGTTCGAATCCTACCTCGGGCATGGATGTGTGTTATGTCCTTAGGTTAGTTAGGTTTAAGTAGTTTTAAGTTCTAGGGGACTGATGACCTCAGAAGTTAAGTCCCATAGTGCTCAGAGCCATTCGAACCATTTTTAGACTTATCAGACGTAGTTCAATCAAGCAGCTCCTCAATTGGCATAACGAAACTGAATACACCACCTACCAGTCCTCCTGCCAAGGAGAAATCCTTGGCAATACTTGGAATTGTACCCGGGTCCTCTACATCGCAGCCATCTACTCTGACCACTGAGCTACGGAAACATACTTATCCCTTTCCACGCCGGCAACATCACTTTTCTGCGTCACTCCAGACTGTAACGACCCTGCGGTCTCCCGGCTTGCGTTTGGTAGCTGTTTTGTCTCATTATGCGACCACAGAGGGCAACAGATGACTTCAAACTTCGACGAGAAGACAGAGGCGTGTGTCCGCGAGGTAAATACAATATATTTTCCTCCATTTCATTGATTTAAGGCAATGCTGCATTATTTTTGACTGAGAATGTTTCACTTAACGTATGTAAGGTGTCTAAACTACTGCATGAAGTGCCATTGGATTTTATAAATGTTTATATTTGGAGTAGAACGATCGTGGCTCTCAGGTGTTAGTGACGCCAAGCTTAGACGCTAGCCTGATTTCACATGCAGACAGTACAGTAAATATTCGCTCTAAGATCTGTGAACAAATAGTACTGCTTTGGTTTTTATATACAAGTAAAATATCCTTTTGTCTTTTCGGGTTAACAGATGAAGAAATAATACACCTTATTTTGGAGGATTCCGGTTTAAGTAATATCTCCAGTGAGGACAATGAAGACGATTTTGAGCCAAGTCATGTTGCATCAAGTGTGACCAATATTTGTGCATGTCCAAGGAAAGAAAACTGATTCCGTTTATTCTATATTAAAAATTAATGTGTGTGTGTCTGTGTGTTAGTATTTGTATGAGAGTAGGTTATTTTGCAATATATATATATATATATATATATATATATATATATATATATATATATATATATATATATATATATACTCCTGGAAATTGAAATAAGAACACCGTGAATTCATTGTCCCAGGAAGGGGAAACTTTATTGACACATTCCTGGGGTCAGATACATCACATGATCACACTGACAGAACCACAGGCACATAGACACAGGCAACAGAGCATGCACAATGTCGGCACTAGAACAGTGTATATCCACCTTTCGCAGCAATGCAGGCTGCTATTCTCCCATGGAGACGATCGTAGAGATGCTGGATGTAGTCCTGTGGAACGGCTTGCCATGCCATTTCCACCTGGCGCCTCAGTTGGACCAGCGTTCGTGCTGGACGTGCAGACCGCGTGAGACGACGCTTCATCCAGTCACAAACATGCTCAGTGGAGGACAGATCCGGAGATCTTGCTGGCCAGGGTAGTTGACTTACACCTTCTAGAGCACGTTGGGTGGCACGGGATACATGCGGACGTGCATTGTCCTGTTGGAACAGCAAGTTCCCTTGCCGGTCTAGGAATGGTAGAACGATGGGTTCGATGACGGTTTGGATGTACCATGCACTATTCAGTGTCCCCTCGACGATCACCAGTGGTGTACGGCCAGTGTAGGAGATCGCTCCCCACACCATGATGCCGGGTGTTGGCCCTGTGTGCCTCTGTCGTATGCAGTCCTGATTGTGGCGCTCACCTGCACGGCGCCAAACACGCATACGACCATCATTGGTACCAAGGCAGAAGCGACTCTCATCGCTGAAGACGACACGTCTCCATTCGTCCCTCCATTCACGCCTGTCGCGACACCACTGGAGGCGGGCTGCACGATGTTGGGGCGTGAGCGGAAGACGGCCTAACGGTGTGCGGGACCGTAGCCCAGCTTCATGGAGACGGTTTCGAATGGTCCTCGCCGATACCCCAGGAGCAACAGTGTCCCTAATTTGCTGGGAAGTGGCGGTGCGGTCCCCTACGGCACTGCGTAGGATCCTACGGTCTTGGCGTGCATCCGTGCGTCGCTGCGGTCCGGTCCCAGGTCGACGGGCACGTGCACCTTCCGCCGACCACTGGCGACAACATCGATGTACTGTGGAGACCTCACGCCCCACGTGTTGAGCAATTCGGCGGTACGTCCATCCGGCCTCCCGCATGCCCACTATACGCCCTCGCTCAAAGTCCGTCAACTGCACATACGGTTCACGTCCACGCTGTCGCGGCATGCTACCAGTGTTAAAGACTGCGATGGAGATCCGTATGCCACGGCAAACTGGCTGACACTGACGGCGGCGGTGCACAAATGCTGCGCAGCTAGCGCCATTCGACGGCCAACACCGCGGTTCCTGGTGTGTCCGCTGTGCCGTGCGTGTGATCATTGCTTGTACAGCCCTCTCGCAGTGTCCGTAGCAAGTATGGTGGGTCTGACACACCGGTGTCAATGTGTTCTTTTTTCCATTTCCAGGAGTGTATATATATATATATATATATATATATATATATATATATATATATATATATATATATATATATTACTTTTGTCATACCTATTGTATTCAAAGACCTTGAAAGAAAAATATATAAAACCACTTCTTGAACATTACAATACATATCAGCTGCACTGGAATAAAACCTAACTAGCACGTTTTGAAAAAACTTTCATCTTCAGAATTTTTTTCATTTTTTTACCTGATTCCACAGCTCATAACTCATGATAATTAACATATTTCAGATAAAGATTTAAGAAATTTTTTCTCAGGGTGAAAAGTTATATACTATGTAGGTCCATATTTATAATATGTACGCGTTTGGTCCTCATCGTTACCACTTTATTTGTGAACAACCATGGGCTTGTTTGAATCGTCGTAGGATTGTAGACGACCTCAGATGCAGTTCCAATGGGGGTGAATCGTGGTAGTCATGAACCTCCCCCAAAACAAAATTTTTCTGTAAGTTTTCATATTTTTACACATATCTATTTCAAAATTTCACGGCTAATTTAAGGAGAATAAAGTAGCATAAAGACTAAGAGCCCTCAAAAAGACAAGGAATTCTAAAAAAGTTACAAGCTACAAGTCTGTATGTTAACCCAGAATACTGTACAGTGCTTGCGTGCAGGTTAGTGGTCTGACAGGTAACAGAAAACATTGCAGCTTGGTAAAGGCGCCCGTTCACTGGCTGATTGTACCTGCTGCCAACATCGAAACCACTAACAGCACTGAACAGCCACAAGAAGTTGAGTAAGGTATGACATAAAGGCAAAGGCCTTCCACTTGAATTTAAATGCATAGTCGTAATCGGCAAACCGGTGTTCATACCCGTAGTACTAACAGTGGAATGGTCCAATACGACATTTCGAAACGTGCGATGACGTTATTTTAAACTGGTAGAATACAAACAAACAAGTGTAGTCCAGATTTTAGGTGCTATGACAAACAGCAAGTATTTTTTTAAAATCGTTGAAAATCGCCAATTTCATTACCTTGCTAGAAAAATGTACAACCCTTGTGGTATAGGGGCAGACTGTGCATGTGCAACACGGTTGATGTACAGCATTGGCTGGCGGCACAGCAGTAAATAGACAGTACGACGAATTCTAATCATAATTTTGAAGTGATCTTTGGTTTCCGTTGGTAGTTCCCCTAAAATAGTTGCTCATCATTGCGATTCGGTAGAATGTGCAATTCATTTAGTGTCCTGAAATAATGACAATTACCAATTCCTTTTGCGATCGGTAAATGTCAACTGCGTAAATATAACTGAAGTAATATTTATTGTGGTTTCTTCGTATATTCCTGTTGATAAAATCTCTCTTTGTGCAGGTTCCAGAGTTTAATGGTAATGTGGAAGACAATGTTCTCAACCTTGCAATGGCGCAATATAAAGAACCTGGTATGCAATTGGCATTATCTAATTCTCCTGGAGATCTACATATGAATGATTTGCTGGAAATTTTCTTGGACATTTATTAGAATAATGTTGACTTTATGATAGAAAATGGGAACTGTTGTTCGAGTGATAGTAGTTGTCGCAATAAGAGCGCAGAAGAAGAATAGCCCCCTAGCACAAAGAAATCATTTAATGGTACCGCAAACAGCTTTCATAAGCAAGGAAAACACTGAGTTTTTTTGTTGAAGGATGGAGAGAAGTTAAGCAATGTGCCAAGCTTGTTCTGTTTTGTAAAATCTGAATGTGAGTTGCATAAATGGAAAAAAGGATTACACGAGAGTGAAACTCGTGAAGGTGTGGAAGGAAAACTTTCTAAAAATTTAAAACTGCATGTGAAAGACAATGGACTGTTACCAAAGAATATCTACAAGAATGGGCCCTCCGAATCCCAAGTGAAATAATCGTGGGTGATTCCAAGCTTCCTCAAGCTGGTTAAGCGCATTCATGAAATAAAGCAGTATAGGAAGTTTAATTAACTTTCTAGAAGAAATGCCATTAATTTGCAGTACTGTAGAGAATTTTATAACTAGCGTTTAGACGGAACTTGCTATTACCCATACACAGCTGATCAGTCATGTTAGCTGATTGTGGACCAGAAGATCTTGAAGATGATCCCAGTAGAAGGTTCGAAACGTCGATTTGGTACGGACAAATTCAACAGGAACAAGAGCTGGCCTGACAACTCAGCAGATTTTACTTTCAGATTTCGAGATGTTAGATTGTATCACTCCCTTGTTAGAAATAGAATACATAATTATAAGATCACACTTACATTCTATGTTGTGCAAATTGCGACATTATCGAAAGTGTTCGAGTATGTTACTATTACTGCTCTTTAATGACTTGCATGACATGTACTTCTATTTTCAAAAGATGTATTTCTCTGACTTGCAATTTCTTGGATGTTATGATAAGGTGATATACCAAGCACCGATGTACACAAATTATCATTATTATTGTTTGTGGCAAAAGAAATTATTTTTTTAAGAAGTTCTAAATTGTATGTACACTTTTTTTACGACTATATCTTTAAAAAGTGTGTGAAATTCCATACCTGTTAGCACGTTTTTTAGGAAGAAAGATGGAAAAAAGTGAGAAGTGAGTTGTGTAACATAAAAAGTTACAATCAAAAACGGTATTTGGTTTAGTTAGATTTCGTACTGAACATAAGAAGTAAGCTTCCGCAAGTGATGAGCCGACTTGGGCCTGAAGGTACAAAAGAAAACTAAAAGACTTTGGACACCACCAACGAAAAGGGTGCAGATCGAGGACAAGTTGAAGTGGACAAGCTCATTGTGAAGCTGCAGCCATTATGGGTTGAAAACAGCAACGTTTTTATTTCATTTATTTATTTACTTACTTTTGTTCGATGCGGCTCTCCACGAACGATTATTTCTCTCTTGTGCTAACTTCTTCGTGTCAGAGTAACACTTGCACCCTATGTCCTCATCTTCAACTACTTGTTGATTGTATTCCAATCTCTGTCTTCTCACCACAGTTCTTATTCTCTTCAGTTCCCTCTACTACCTAGGAAGTTATACCCTGAATATCTTAATGCATGTGTTATCATCCAGTCCGTTCTTCTTGTCAGTGTTATTCCATATGTTTTTTCTCACCGACGTTGCCGGCAACCTCCTCATTCCATATTTTTTAGTCCACCAAATTTTCAACACCCTTCCCTAGCACTAGACCTCAAACGCTTGGATTTTCTTCTTTTGTGGTTTTGTCACAGTTCGTGATTCACTGCCATTAATACTGTGCTCCAGAAGTATATGCTGAGAGTGTGCGTGTCTTGATTTTTTTAAAGTCTTGCTTCCATTATTGATTGCATCATCAGAACTGCTTCTCGAGTGCCCTTACCTTTCTGAAAGCCAAACTGATGCTCATGTAACAGGTCTTTAGCTGCTTTTACCAAGTGTACACAAAGAACGAACTACTGCCATCGTTCTTTGGCATAGAACAAATCTTGATGTGTATCTAATAATTAATATAGACAATTTTGGATTTCTTTGAAGTGCTATTTTATATTGACACAAAGACTAAAGTATAATTGTTGCCAAGTGTACCTTTATCTGAAAGTTATATCAGTTGTGTCAATAAGTAAGCCATGTGTTTTGTACTTTTATAGAAGAAGTCTTTGTGTGTTTTGATTAATAATGCAGACAATTTTTTGGTTTCTTACTATTTTACTTTGGTACAAAGACTGAGGTCTACTCATCAGTGACCAGAGATCAAGCTTTCCTCTCACACCCAAGAGAATGTGGAATGTCTTTGACAGAAGGAACCTGAGCAGCCACCATGTTGATCTAAGTGTTTAAAAAGTAAAATGTTGCATTTGGTGCTTTTTGCAGTTACACTTGCGTGTTACAGAAATGTGCAGTTTAAATGATACACTGCGTTAAAGATCTCTCCAAAACGCGCCATTTTTAGTAGCGTTTGTTGTGCTAAAGTATTTGAAAATGTGACGTCAGCTGCTAAACATAGATCCTGGTATTATTTAGTAGTTGAATATTGGAAGGAAAGGAGATACAGTCTGTAAAGTTCTTTGGCACTATAGCTTCCATCGGTAAATGTTGTAGCCTTCCTCAAAAGTTAGTTTTTCTACCATCAGTGGAATAGAACCTCAAGGAGATCTAAGACCGAAAGTAATAAAAAAGCTATATTAACCAGGCAAAAAACTTAGTTATACTTTTCTAGTGTAGAATCTGATGCATTATATTCTTGCCGACCAAAAGTGGTGCTTGGTCAAGTGTGGAAGGTTCGTTTTTGGACCACCAATGGAATATAGCCTGTCAGGTAGGCCTAGGAGAGGGGAAGGGTTCAATGGAAAATTTGTGGTAAGTTCTTATGGGACCAAACTGCTGAGGTCATCGGTCCCTAAACTTACACACTACTTTAATCTAACTTACACTAAGAACAACACACACACACACACACACACACACACACACACACACATACACACACCTCTGCCCGAGGAGGACTCGAACATCCGACGGGGAAAGCCGTGCGAACCGCGACAAGACGCCGCAGACCGCGCAGCTACCTCACGCGGCTGGGAAGGGTGCGTTGAGGAGAAGAGCAGAGGGGTGAGGCATGATAACATCATGCATTTGTCTTTGTCCGTACATGTAGGCGCGCCGAAAGTTCAGTGTCATATTTGTCCCTGAAGTACTGTTGCATTCCTGCTCATGAGCCAGAAGATTGTAAGGAGATGAGTCAACGCTACTAAACACATTGTTAGTGACTGGAAGGAGAAGAGCCACGACTAACAGGAGGCTACGCAGACTTCAGTTTACTGTCAATCACTTCCAGCCTCTGTTTCTCCCGTACTGCACGAGAACCTGGTGCAACAATGAGGGAACGGATCGCAACAGAACAGCACACTTTTATCGGACAGTCCTCCGACAAGCTTGTAAGTAGAACGAGTGATTTTCAGATGAAAATGATAAAATCATGGCAAGGGAAGTCATTTATGTATCTCGGTGTATTTTTGTGAACTAAATAAAAAGGAAATACTGGAAATGTGAATTTATTCTCAAGTCAGCTACCAATTTAAATAAATGAAAATTTGACAAACGGAATTGTTATGCAAATTGCGGGTTAATGCAATCCTACGTGGACCAAACAGCATATATAAATATCTTAGCATTCTGATTCTACCCCGTTCATGAGTCAAACAGGTCACTTGAACTCGAGTGTACAAGTAACAGTGCTCACGTATGGTGCAATAGGAATTGGGTAACAAGTAAAACACTGAAAACTGTCATTAAATTTATTGTATGGGAATATAACATTCTCATTTTATAATGGACACAAGAAATAGGAAATATAAATTGAAATGGCAAAACATTCAGATAAAGAGTGATACCTTACAATTCTTAATCGGTTGGGGGACACATTAGGGCATACACCAGTTGCAAGGATTAATATAGGATTCAGACGCGCAAGGAAAGGTTGAGGTACAATAATCTAAGGAGCTTCTAACTTACGTTACGTTGATCGGAGAAATGACTTGCTACAGTTATATAAGGGTAGGCACGCGTATAAAAAAAGGATAATTCACCCGCCATAGCTGTCTTGGTTCAACATAAGCCGAGACAGCCCATCAGCGTGATCGAATTTAAAGTTATTTCAGACCATGGAGACATCGATGGACTTCCACGCGGTAAAATCTGCGTGAATTTTCAGGCTAAGGAAGCACACCGAAAATGATCAATTAACTTAATAATTTTTACTGTAGCTACAAGCGAAATTGCTTCTGTGGGTTCATACGGGAGAAAAAGACACAATGTATACATTCATTCGATCTGAGTTGCACCTAATCGACTAAACTCGCATGTGGTTCATCACACAAAGAAAGGATCAAGAAATTGAACAACAAAGTCAGCAACCTGTATAAGACTAATAAGCAACACACATTCTCCATCGTATGAGAGAATATCTCGCGTTTCAAGCTCTCTTGAAATTTAAGTTCGTTTCTTGTATCACGGACTCTAAGGTATCCCGTCACCTAGCACGTAGCTACTTCCACCCTATAATTTTGAACCAGAAAAATAGACTTGTGAATCATCGTAATCAGATATCTGTTACATACACTCTTGAAGCGGTTTGGAGGTTGCACAAGGGATGTCAGCAGATGAGACAATTACTCCCTCGATCACGCCGCACCTGCTCCAGTGCCTTGTGTATCGCAATATTATTCTGCTAAGGGTACTGCGAATATGTGATACAGGCAAATCCTGGAAACATAGCTGTAATATCCACAGAAAAATATTTAATAACTGAAACACGTTTTGTGGTTACAGTTGCAACCAATATGGTTTAACGAATCTGGAAAATTATGTGATTGGTATCATTACCTTCAACATCCTGAACTACAAACATCATCTTTATTATTAAGTAAGGCACTTGGTAGTTCAGAAGGCTTGTAATACAGAATCTAGAGACGTAAATTAATTTTTTTCTTGTTGATATTGTAACTGACATTGTGTTATAGATTTACCAGAGGATAGAAAAATCCGTAAGTCGGCTTATATATGTAAATAAACGTGAGAAATCGAAGGATTTTTTACTTAACCGAATTTACGACATCTCCTACACTAGCGTGCCAAAGATGAACACTGTAGCACCAAAAGGGGAACATGGTTTAGCACTATCGAAGCACATGTTCCACTCGGGGCAGCTAACAGTGCACGTGAAACGAACGATGCCAGCCGTGTAGTGCCCGAGGTCATAGTTGAATCATTCTAGCGACTCGCGGAGATGCTTAAGATCAGCCTTGGTCATGGAGTTTTTGAGTGTTACTCATAATTTGCAGCACTGTGATTTTACGAGCCGAGAAGGCTGGACCAAGAGACTTCGAAGGTTCTGTGACAAGCTAGGCTGTGACTTCTTGGACTTACGCTATAGAATTGAGAATATTAGGATGCACTTAAATCGGCCAGGGATGCATTACACGTCAAAAATTGCGTGGCTGTGTGTGTGTGGAGTGCACACAAGGTTATTTTAGCTTAGGCGACTCCTCAGCCGATCCAGCTAACGATAGCGTTAAGAGGCTCCAAAGTAACAGCGTAATACCTAAGGAGATGGGCTCCACATATGATAAGATTAAAATTCTAGTGATCAATTACCGAAGCATTCGCATCAAAATCCCAGAATTTGGAGCAGTAATAATATGAGGTACGGAAAGCCGACTAAAACCCAAAATTGATTACAGTGAGATAACTGCTTTAAATCAAGTGTGTATCGATCGTCTCGACAGCCGAATTGTTAGCGTGACTGCCTTCGATGTGGAAGGACCAGGGTTAGATTCCCGGCACTTCCTCGGATTGTTCTAAGGTAGGAAGGTCTGGAATTGATCCGTTCAGCCGCGTGAGGCCTAATGATAGGCTGCTTTAATACAAAAAAGCAGCGGCAACATTTGGATCAATTTGCTTGCAATAACAGCTGGGGGTTGGCGACATGCTGATCACAAGTCGTAGATCGAAGATTGTTCCTGGTACTGCCTTGTAGGCAGCAGTCGGCCAGTCAAAACAGGCCTAAAGCACTTGAGTCGTATTTAAGTTTTCGTTTCATAGTGTGTATCGAAAGGATACGTTAATTGGAAATGGAGTATTTGTTTCTTTCGAGATAGAAATGGAAGTTGCAATAGAGATCGTTTGGATAAGGCTCATTAACAAGGATGAGCATAAATGTTGACTGGAATTTTCTATCAGCCACCAGATTGAACCCCAGATCCAACCGAAAAATTTAGAAAATTACGTTCACCAACACCAATGTCAGTTACTCATACCATCGTCACTGGAAGAGACCTTAATCATCCAACAATATGTGTGGATAATTACTCTTCTTTATGTCGAGGGTGTGACAATACAGAAAGAGAAATCTTAATAAATGACATTTCTGAAACTGTCTACTACAGATAGCTCGAAAGCCCATTCATAATGGAGATATATTAGACCTAATGACACTAAATATACCTTATAACTTTGAGGGTATCCATAGTGAAAAAGGTGTCAGTCACCATTTGCAGCAACATTGATTACTAAAGTACAAGCTGCTCTACCTAAAACAAACACGAAGATTTACAAGTTCAGTAATACAGATAAAGGGACATTCGTGTCATATCTCAAAGAGGAACTCGAAACATTTATCTGTGGGCAGGAGCATGTAGAAGATCGGTGGATCATGTTAAAAAGAATAGTTCACCATACACAGGATAGATATACCGAGGTGACAAAAATCATGGGATAGCGACATGCACATATACAGATCCCAGTAGTATCGCGTACTCAGGGTATGTAAGGGCAGCGCACTGGTGGAGCTGTCACTTGTACTCAGATGATTCGTGTGGAAATTTTTCCGACGTCATTGTGGCCGCGCGATGGGAATTAACAGACTTTGAACGCGGAATGGTAGGGAATTCAATATTACGAGAGCCACTGCATCAAGAGTGTGCCGATGATACCAGATTTCAGTCATTTCCTCTCACCACTGACAACGCAATGGCAGACGACCTTCACTTATGACCGAGAGCAAGGGCGTCTGAGTAGAGTTGTCAGTGCTAAGAGACAAGCAACGCTGCGTGAAATAACCACGGAAATCAATGTCGGACGTAAGATGAATAGCACAAACTAAAGAAAGCTCCAGGATCCGATGGAACCGCTCTCAGAACCTATACAGAATTGTAATATTTTAATGGTTTAGGTTAACATGTAGAACTCTTGAAAGCTGGTGTTCCGAGGCAACTATATGACATGCAGCTGCAGGAAACAAGCAAAGATAAAATTGAATAAATTATTACACCTTAAAGGGTAAAGATTCCCATGGGTATCATGAAGTATGATGTAGGATTTTGAGACTCGGATATCTATCGATGATCTGCCGCTAAACATGACAGATGATAGAAAAATTGTTCTCTTTGGAGATGATATAAGTGTTGTTTTGAAACATGGGAAACACATTATAAATCATACGGCTAATAGTATAGTCAGTAACATCAGCACGTGGCTTTCAGAGAACAAATTAACGCTTAGGTGTAACAGAACGCAATGCACACAGTTTGTGACACGGTACTCTTGCAAACGTGAAATTTTATTATCCTATGGTGGCTGCACCGTCAGTGATTTCGGCAATTTGGAATTCTTGTGATTGAGGGTAGATGCCAGGCATTCTTGGAAGTGTCTCGCTTAAGATTTTGTTCGGAAACTGAATGCTGCTATCTTCACTACAAGAATGATATCCACTGTCTGAGACACTGAAACACAAAGGCATGTTTACGTTTCTTACTTACGTTCTACTATTAAGTATAGTATTTCGGGGCAATTCTGTGCACTCACCAAAACCATTCTCAGCCTAGGAAATGGCGGGCAAACTTATCTATATTGTTAGTTTATTAACTTCAAGTTGGCTATTTTTCAGGTGTCTCCGAATTCCAGCTCTGCCGTCCGTGTGCATATATTTCATGATGCGATTTGTTGTTGACGATAATGACTTATTCAGAAGCAACTGTAGCATTCACACAGTGAAACCTAGACGGAACAATGACATACACTTGACTAACACATCCTTAAGCATTGTGAAGAAATGTGTATACTACTCAGCGGGTTTCATTTTCAGTTGGCTTCTAGCAGAACTAAGAAACTTGAATGATAAAACTCAAGTGTTAAAATCGCTGGTGAAAGATTTTCTTGTGGCACACTCCCGCTCTCCACAACAGTTCCTCGGTGCAGGTGAGAACTTTTCTTTGTAGTGAGTTATTTATTGTTGTACTTTCTGTTTATTTGTGTTTTACTAATTCTTTAACTCTTTGTTTATCAATTTTCTGATCAGTATTCTGTAAACTATATGCTGACTCGTTCGATGACCAAGTAGCATTGGCCTGCATCACCCCGTGGGACGTGATTAATACGAGGGCGTTCTGAAAAGTAATGCCTCCGAATTTTTTTATTTGAAATCCCGTAAAGCTTTTCAAATAAAATAAACGTTATAACATTCTACGTCTTTATTCTTCATGTCTACTTATCTGCAGTCCCCTGCCGCAAGAGGGCTCTACGTACAACGTAGAGGTGTGTAACGTAACTATGTTGTTGCGTGAGAAACAGCGTACTGTTGTCGAGTTTTCAATTCGAAACTTCGTCTACACAAGGAGAACTCTTTCCTTCAACAGGACAATGCCAGGCCACACACGAACCCTGCAACATCAGCAACAATCCGGCGCCTTGGGTTCATGTCAACGATCAATCCTGACTTGGCCCCATCCGATTTTTATCTGTCTCCTAAAGTTAAAGAAAAGTTTTGAGGACTCTGATAGTGATGAAGCGGTGCAAGTAGAGGTGAAGTTATGACTCCGCCAAAAACGTCAAACATTCTATAGTGACGCTATCAACAAACTGTGCTCGTCAGCAGTGTGACTATGATGAGAAATAAATATGTATAACTGAAGAATGAAGATGCAAAATGTTAATAACGTTTGTTTTATTTAGAGAGCTGTAAGAGTTCTCACATAAATTATTCGGCGACATTAATTTTGAACGCTTCCTCGTAAATACGAAGGGACAAGTACACGAAAGCTTTCATTTGTCCTGCAACCTAACAAGATGCAAGCCCTCTTATTCCATAAAAAAGAAGGAAAATCAGGGTTTAAGATCCCGTCGACGACGAGGTCATTAGAGACGGATCAGGGATTGGAAAGAAAAATGGCGGCCTCCTTTTCAAAGAAATAATCAAGGCCTTAATTGATTTAGGAAAATCACACAAACCTGTATCTGAATGACCGGACATGTATTTGAACCACCGACATCCTGGATACGAGTCTAGTGTTTTACAACTGCGCCTCCTCGACTGGTCCCAAGAGGATGTTTAAACATGTAAGCTAGAAATCGATAAAATAAACAGTAACAGCGGGTGACTTCTATCCCACAGCCAGTGATGCACATCATGAAACACTTGAATTGTTGACATTACTTACAATTTACGAAATATGTGAAACGTTTGTCATAGTTCTTCTGGTGACATCTGCCTGATACATGCTGGACGTATTCAACACGGCTAAGATAGTACAAACAAATGATGATTCGATCAGAACGGCAATCTGTTCCGACTTAACACTATTTCGTGATCCACGTGAAGATTCAATATTGGGTCTTCTGTTGTTTCTTACATACACTGCTGAGCCAAAATATAATGATTACTTGCCTAGTAAAGTTAGTAAAGTGTTGTCGCCCCCCCCCCCCCCCTTTGGCAAACAGTACAGCAGCTATTGCGTGACATGTATTCCGGAGACCTATGAACGGTTTCTGGAGATATGTGATACCAGATGTCTGCACATAGGTCGCGCAATTTTCGTAAATTGCGGGCTGGCGGTCTGTGGCCGCGGAGATGGCGGCCGATAGTGTCTCAGATGTTTTTATCACGTTCCGATCAGGTGAATTTGGAGGCCAAGGCATCAACATGAGCTCACTGTCATGCTCCTCAAAGCACTGTAGCACGATTGTGACAGTGTGACAGGGACAATTATCCTGCTGGAAGTTATCATGCCCTTCGGGGAAGACATCAAGAACGAAAGGATACAGGTACTTTACAGCTATCATGGGGTCTTTCATTACTGCTAGAGATCCCCTAGGAGCACAGGTGAATATCCCCAATATCATAATACGGCCCACACCGTCCTGCGTCCGTGCCACGCTGCATGCTTCGAACTGCCGTTCGCCTGGATGACGGCGCATCCTGACATGACAATCGACCTGTTGCATCAAGAAAGATGTTCCACTCGACCAGACGGCACTTTTCCATTCATCCACTGGCCAGTCTCGATGATTCCATTCCCAAACGCGAAGGAACAACCACAACTAAACCAAGACGAGGCAGAACTCATATGCTGATGCACAGGGGCCCTCAGACACTGCAGAGAGTGCGTGTAAAAAAATCGCACGAAATCAGTGGAAGGCATCAGTCGTGAGTTACAAAGTGATCGCAGCATTCGAGGCTACTCAGTGACTGTAAGCATTAAAAAGAATGTGGTAGAATGGTGGAGGAGTTCCTCACAAGCCCCACTTTTCCGTTATCAGTGCCAAATGACGATTGTATTAGTGGAAGGAGCGACGCCAGTGCAAGGAGGATGACTGGGGAAAGGCGTTTTGGCCTCTTGAGTCACGTTAAACCTTGTGGAAATCCATCGGACAGAGGTGTCTGACTTTCGCGAATGCCTGGAGAACGTTACCTCACATCATGTTTAGTACCAAAAGTGAAGGACAGTGGTGGTGATATTACGATACGGAGATGGGAGTGTATTTCGTGGTTAGGGAGGGATCTCCCTATCACGCTTAAGAAAACGCTAAATGCGAAAGGATATAAACACATTTTACAGTACTGTGTACTACGTACAGTGGGTGAACAGTTCGTAGACAAAGCTTGCATCAGAGTAAAAACGTACCCTGTCAGAAAGCAACATCTGTGATGTAATGGTTTGTGTACAATAACATTCCTGAAACGGACTGACATGCCCAGAATCCCGACCTCAGCCCAATGGAACATCTTAGGGATGGGTTAATACTTCGACTTCTCTCCAGACGCCATTGTCCAACATGGTTTCTACACTTCAGCAAGAACAGCTAGCAATTCCTCCAGACATGCAGACACTTCACTGAAGTGTCCCCAGCAGAGTTTGAGCCGTCATAATGACGAAAGGTGGACACACCACACTTAATGTTCACTAATAGATGTGCGGATACTTTTGATCTGATAGTGTGTAAGTATGCCTCAACAGGTTCGACGCACTGCAGGAATTCACACGGCGCAGATGGTATCCGTTGTATACCGCCAGCTCGTTATCGTAATTAGCATTCGTCGGCTGCTCTAAGCAGCTCTGCTCATTCTAGAAATGCTCGCGTAAGAAATCCCATGTGGCGTTCCTAAGTTATAACAGCAACAGTGTAGCCTACTAGAATCGTGTGGTGACGGAGGGGGGAAGGGAGAATTTATAATATATATACGTAATAACCTAGTTCTTCCCTATCATAAGCCACAGTATGAAGAATTTTGTTTTAGAGTTTTTTGGTAACGTCGGCATCATTAAGCACAGATAGCCACTGACAAGAGATGGCCTATTAATCACGGATTCTGATGAGTCTTAGGTATGTTATACAGGAACCGGTTGTGAGTACATGGTTAAGGATTTTTCATGTAACGGCCCCCAGCTTTCGAGAAAATATATGCTGAAATTTTACACTTAGCACCTATATCCGTAACTTTATTTATGTTTCCATCGACCGTGCGTTGTACAAGGCCTAAAATTCACGGCTTCCACGCTGGCGAAAGAGGTTCAACAGCTTGAACAGACCCCTGCTGACATGCGGGATCCTCGGATTCATGAGGTTGTCTCCATACCCGTACACGTCCATACGATCGATACAATTTGAAACGAGACTCGTCCCACCAGGCACAATGTTTCCTGTCATCAACAGTCGAGTGTCGGTGTTGACGGGCCCAGGCAAGGCGTAAAGCTTTGTGTCGTGCAGTCATCAAGGGTACACGAGTGGGCCTTCGGCTCCGAAAGTCCATATCGATGATGTTTCGTTGAATAGTTCGCACGCTGACACTTGTTGATGATGGCCCAGCATTGAAATCTGCAGCAATCTGCGGTAGGGTTGCACTTCTGTCACGTTGAACGATTCTCTTCAGTCGTCGTTGGTACCGTTCTTGCAGGATCTTTTTCCTGATATTCACGGTACACTCGTCAAATGGTCGTACGGGAAAAATCCCCACTTCATCGCTACCTCGGAGATGCTCTGTCCCATCGCTCGTGCGCCGACTATAACATCACCTTCAAACTCACTTAAATCTTGATAACAAGCCATTGTAGCAGCGGTAACCAATCTAACAACTGCGCCAGACACTTGTTGCCTTATATAGAGGCGTTGCCGACCGCAGCGCCGTATTCTATCTGCTTACCCATCTGTATTTCAATACGCATGCCTATATCAGTTTCTTTGCGCTTCAGTGTAAATCACAGCATGCGCTACCAAATTAATGCATTTGACATATTTTTTAAAACAAAGGAAAAACTCAAAACGTACTTGCCATCCAAAACATCTGGACTAGCAGAAAAAAGTCCGGTGAAACATAAAAATATATCCGGAATCAAATGAAAGAGATCAGTATACATTAGAATCATATGAACGGTACTGAAATATGGACATGTAGTTCATCTACTAATATCACTCATAAAAATTGCCATTCGGTGTGCTAAAAATTATGGTATTTTAAGGGAAACACATGAAATTGGTGCAGTAGTTGGCAACCGCAGTTGAATAGTTAGACAAGATTATGGAACTAATGAAAAGCATTTGAAGATGGCCTATTAAGCCGAAAACCAGTAAACTAAATAAATTAATCCTGTTATTACGCAATATTGTGCTTTTCATTAATCATTATGTTATTCTACCAAGAAGTGACTAAAGAATCAGTTAAAATCACCATTTCTAAACAAAGAAAACAATAACAAATAAAATAAATCCATCGCAACTTTCCTACACCGCCATCCATCCAAAGAAAACAACTCACCAACCAACTAACACCCATTCCCAGCACAAAATGCAAATAATAATAAAATTAACACCAGTTAAATCATATACTCCTTCGAAATAAACAGGAATAAAACAAAATAAAGAAACATCTTTAATCAGCTTCATGCCCTATCACGATCCTTTAACGTAACTTTCTTGCAGGTTCTCTAACCTCTTTTCGGCACAGTCGTTTGACTATAGAAAATGGTGGCTCTGTATGGCAATTATAAAAGTGCAAATTAATACCAAGATAACGTAAACGCCAGGAAATACGTTATTAGAGATGGTACAGTCTATAACGCTTAAAAACTCAAATTTTTCAATATGTGACATTTCAAAAAGTAACTTTTAAATTGGAATTACATGACGATAATTTTCTACTGGATTGTGACCCGGGACTCCTATCCAACCACCATTGTCCCTGTTAACTAACCACGGAATATTTTAAATACGGTTTCAGTCAAAATTAACAAAGTGTATACATGTTTAGACCTCATATGACGTGGCGTAAAGGTTACTGATGGCCAGGTATCATTTTCTGTCTGTAATTTGTCCAGAACGAAGCTTCACAAGAAGTAGCAGCTGCGATCAGCTGGATAAAAGAAGACTATCAGTAACGATTTTGTCCATCAATCTCTAATTATTATTATTATTATTATTATTATTATTATTATTATTATTACTATTATTGTTATGTGTGTGTCTAGTTATACTTAGGTTTTATTATTATTATTACAGATATGGATGTGCAGATGTTCCTGCCTGAATCACAGCAGCAGCAGCAACAGCAGCCACTGTCCACAGGACAACTGCCTGACCTATCAGACCTGATGTTCTTCAACTATGCCACAGCACTCCTGCGCTCAGAAATTAAGCCTCAGCTAAGTGCTAGCAGAATACTGCTATTCACAAATAAACATAATTTGATACAACTGGATCTAAATGTATGAATGTAGGCCTACCACCACATAATGACTTTGATATTTTGATTGAGATAGAGAATGTTCAGCAACTTGGTACTAGAGTGCAGTACGTGGAGCAATTGAGGCTATCTATGCAGTATGGCACTGAGCACTGTGGTCACCAGTCTCCTAGAACGTAGAACTACTTAAACCGAACTAACCTAAGGACAGCACACACATCCATGCCCGAGGCAGGATTCGAACCTGCGACCGTAGCAGTCGCGCGGTTCCGGACTGCGCGCCTAGAACCGTTAGACCACCGCGGCCGGCTATCTATGCAGTATGATAGAGTTCATGGAGAGAAAAATGGCGACTGAATACAACCCATCACGTACTCCTATTAACATCAGTATGTTACAGGGTGAGGGCTCCGCACAATCCTTTCAGTCGGCGATATTCTCGAAGTGCAGCTGCAGCATTTCTGTTGTTTTATAAAAACCTTCACCAATAATGCCTTGCTTCTTTTGTCCAAGCTCATGTTGACACGTTAACAAGTGCACTGCAATTGGTCAGGTGGCTGAGACTATGAATCACCATGAATGATCACAGCACTTGGTGGCTATAGTTGGAACTGGACGGTGGCACTGTGATGCTTGGTAATCATACTCTGGTCATTAACGCTACCAAGTTTGGTACTCGTACAGTAATTAGTTCCTGTGTTAAATAGGGAAAGCTTAATTATAACCACCTGGTGTATAGACAGATGCTTACTGAACACCTCTGCCTCACTCGACTGCATTAAAGGCACACATTCCCCCACAATCATCTCAAGCAGTACATCTGAGGGGCTCATTTGGGGTGTTACAAGTGGAGGCAGTAGAGGCGATACCTCTTATTTGTTAAGCAGTCCTGAAAAACAAGACAGCCTATGCGTATCGGAAATTTAAGTACTCCCTAAGTGATACCACTTATTTGTTAAGCAGTCCTGAAACAACATGACAGCTTATGAGTATCAGAAATTTAAGTACACTCTCAAGTAAAAGAAAAGAGATATTTATGCTGAAACTTTGCATCTTCATTAGCATCTGATATTTGCATAATAGGCATCGCTCCACCAAAATAACAGCGATTATCACACTGCTGCATCTGGCTTGCTAGAACAAACAAAGATATTTGTGAAGTATACATGAAACTATAACAGCACTCGACATGAATATATAAAGACACAGACACTCAGATATACTACACACTGCCATCGTTATTGGTACATATCTGTGATAACATGGCCGGCCCCGGTGGCCGAGCGGTTCTAGGCGCTTCAGTCCGGAACCGAGCGAATGCTACGGTCTCAGGTTCGAATCCTGCCTCGGGCATGGATGTGTGTCCTTAGGTTAGTTAGGTTTAAGTAGTTCTAAGTTCTAGGGGGACTGATGACCTCAGATGTTAAGCCACATAGTGCTCAGAGCCATTTGAACCATTTTTTGTGATAACATGGCTAATATCTCAATATATAGACTTATATCCACAGGCCATCCCTGTGATCCCATGTACCGTGATGCTGAATTATAAGCAACGATTTCTTAAACAGTGAGAAAAAAAGACACTGCCTAATTAATGTTAAAAATACTCACGCATGAATCGAAATATGTTTCATATTAGGACCAAATATATCAGGCCCCTGATTTATATCTATGGGACTCATAGGCAAATTAAAACAACACAACACTCAACATATATCGAAAAAAATATTTCGATACCCCTCGCCTACCACCCACCCACACACACACCCACCCACCCACCCACCCACCCACACACACACACACACACACACACACACACACACACACACACACACACACACACACAAAGTAACTGCTACCTACGCACAATATCTGCCATTAACTCCACATAATTCATCATCGAGAAAGGATGATCATGGTGTCCCAGCATCATCAACCCCCTCCTCAAAGCAGGAGCTACCCTTGCTCCATCATCATCAGCATGTAATGACTGACATTTCATGACCAATGCTTAGATGCTGATCAGACTGAAATGAATAGGAGCTGTTCAGTGCTGATTATTTACAATTAGCAGCTAGGACGTGCTTGCATCTGGTCGCACATACACATGTATCGAGAGGAAATATTTCTGCAGAAACGGTAAGATGAGCTGCTGCTTCTGGCGAATGATGCATTCCCACCAAAATGATTTTACTGTACAAGTGCAGTGTATTTCAGTAGAAACCGTTGCATGGTGCTTCTGACTAATGTTAAATTAAATTTTTAATGCGCAAATGTCGTCAATTCTGTAACGCATTTCCACAGATTTTGGCGTGTACAAAAGTTACTGATTCTTGTGTTATTGAAAGCTGGCATGCAGTCCCATTACTGCATGTACACACGTGGGAAGCGATTTTTGTGAAACAGACATGCATTTCTACAACTGTCAGCTTGTTTGTGTGCCAAAAACCACAAGGAGCACCACTGCGGTGCAACTTTAGCTCCATCTGCTGCACGCCTTGTGTGTGACATGTGAGTCAAAATATGTCTGTCACTTCTGAAAGGTGAGTCTGCACTCATCGCAGCTTCTGAAATTGCAGCGTGGTGCTTCATCAAACTGCAGCAGGAGCAGCTGCAGTGCGCCCACTCCAGCCCACGAGGCTAGAAAAGGAGTTCGCTTTCCAGATGATACGTGTACAGCAATTCGTATATTGGATGACTGGCATTTTTACTGTATACATCTATGTATGTAAGCAGCCATCGACCGCTTCTGCTTCCATGGTAAAGACGTGAAGAACTTCAAGTTAGCAATTTTATTAAACAAATTACCGACAAAATCTGTTATTCCATCGGTTTTAAATTCTGCAAACGATTGTTATGTTGCTAGGTGTACAATATCTAGTCCAACATATTTAGATGCATTGTAAACACCCTTTTTAAGCAGATCAACATGTGAATGGAGTTTTATAAACATTTTTTGTATGTCCTTTAATGCAGTAAATGGTCTCGATTCCAACATTTTATACCAGTACTCCAATGCAATGTACCACCGCTGTTTATAGTAAATACGAATATCTTATATTCCCCTGTTGTAGCCAGGTTTCTCCATATCCTGTGTTTAAAGCAATACGTAATCTGCGTTTCCACATTTGCAATAGCTTCTTCTTTTTTCCAATTTCACTTTATATTTTTCCTTTATGGCAGCTGCCTTCGCCATATACAGCTGTTTCGTTCCTTGACTTCGATGTCCTCCATTTCCAGTTTTATTATTCATATACATAGCACATTAACCGTGGTTGGAGGCTATAACCACAGTAGACAAACCTCAGAATACTATTAAACACTAGAAATCACCTGTTCTTTAAGTTATTCGTTAACTGAAACTACACAGAGGTGACTGGCGAAAAGTACTGTGGAGCACGTTGTGAATGCTGTTTGTCTAAAGCAACACCTTCCAATGAATTAAATACATACAAGTTGAGGGTTGACATGTGCAGGAAATAAATACATTCAAGGTAATCGGGTTGATAATCGTTATAAAACTATGGTCTGTACGCCTTTAGTTTTAATCATTTTAATGCAGCAATCGATTACACGAACTGAGGGCCGATACAGACAGTTGGAATGTCGACATAGTCTTGATGGAATTCTATAATGTTCTACTGGATGACGGTCTATTCGTCACAAGAAAATTACTGTTAAAAGTCAGTATGGTGTGTGTATGCTGTACAAGACTGTCAGTTTTTAACGGAAGCAGGAGATACAGGCGACCAGGTTGATGCCGTGGTTCTTCACTTCTGGAAGTCATTCAGTACAGTTCCGCACAGCCGCCTCACGAAAAAAGTATGAGCGTATGAAATAGCAGGCCAACTATGTCATTGGACTGAAGAGTTTCTAGCAAACTGAACACATTACGTCATTCTGAAAAGAGAGAAATCTTCAGAGGTAAAACTAACTTCAGGAGTGCCCCAGGGGAGGACTGTAGGAAAATTACTGTCAACAATATCTGTAAGTGACCCAGTAGATAATAACGAAAGGTCCATAAGGCTTTTCACGGATGATGCAGTTCTATACAGAGAAGTCGCGTTGCTAAAAAATTGTAGTGAAATGCAACGAGTCCAGAAAAAGACTGACTCTAGGTGCAAGGAGTGGCAATTGATCCTCAAAATATGCAAATGTAACATATTACGAATACATAGACAGAAAGACCCTTTATTGGATGATTACATAATTGCAGGACAATCACTGGAAGCAGTTAGTTCTATAAAATACCCAAGAGTAGGCTCACAGAGCGACTTGAAACGGAATGACTACATAAAATTAATCATCACTAAGGCAGATGGCAGACTGAGATTCATTTCACGAATCCTCAGGAAATGTAGACCAACAACAAAGGAAGTAACTCATAAAACACTCGTTCGACCAATACTTCAATATTGCCCATCAGCATGGGATTTGTACCAGATATGACTGACAGGAAATAGAGAAGATCCAAGGAAGAGCGGCGCGTTTCGTTACATGTTCATTTAGTAAACGAAAGCGTCCCAGAAATGATCACCCAATTTTAGTGTCAGACGCCGCAAGAGAGCCTTCTGCATCATGGTATGGTTTACTTTGAAGTCCCGAGAGTATATATTCTTAGAAGTGTTAACAAATACACTCCTGGAAATGGAAAAAAGAACACATTGACACAGGTGTGTCAGACCCACCATACTTGCTCCGGACACTGCGAGAGGGCTGTACAAGCAATGATCACACGCACGGCACAGCGGACACACCAGGAACCGCGGTGTTGGCCGTCGAATGGCGCTAGCTGCGCAGCATTTGTGCACCGCCGCCGTCAGTGTCAGCCAGTTTGCCGTGGCATACGGATCTCCATCGCAGTCTTTAACACTGGTAGCATGCCGCGACAGCGTGGACGTGAACCGTATGTGCAGTTGACGGACTTTGAGCGAGGGCGTATAGTGGGCATGCGGGAGGCCGGGTGGACGTACCGCCGAATTGCTCAACACGTGGGGCGTGAGGTCTCCACAGTACATCGATGTTGTCGCCAGTGGTCGGCGGAAGGTGCACGTGCCCGTCGACCTGGGACCGGACCGCAGCGACGCACGGATGCACGCCAAGACCGTAGGATCCTACGCAGCGCCGTAGGGGACCGCACCGCCACTTCCCAGCAAATTAGGGACACTGTTGCTCCTGGGGTATCGGCGAGGACCATTCGCAACCGTCTCCATGAAGCTGGGCTACGGTCCCGCACACCGTTAGGCCGTCTTCCGCTCACGCCCCAACATCGTGCAGCCCGCCTCCAGTGGTGTCGCGACAGGCGTGAATGGAGGGACGAATGGAGACGTGTCGTCTTCAGCGATGAGAGTCGCTTCTGCCTTGGTGCCAATGATGGTCGTATGCGTGTTTGGCGCCGTGCAGGTGAGCGCCACAGTCAGGACTGCATACGACCGAGGCACACAGGGCCAACACCCGGCATCATGGTGTGGGGAGCGATCTCCTACACTGGCCGTACACCACTGGTGATCGTCGAGGGGACACTGAATAGTGCACGGTACATCCAAACCGTCATCGAACCCATCGTTCTACCATTCCTAGACCGGCAAGGGAACTTGCTGTTCCAACAGGACAATGCACGTCCGCATGTATCCCGTGCCACCCAACGTGCTCTAGAAGGTGTAAGTCAACTACCCTGGCCAGCAAGATCTCCGGATCTGTCCCCCATTGAGCATGTTTGGGACTGGATGAAGCGTCGTCTCACGCGGTCTGCACGTCCAGCACGAACGCTGGTCCAACTGAGGCGCCAGGTGGAAATGGCATGGCAAGCCGTTCCACAGGACTACATCCAGCATCTCTACGATCGTCTCCATGGGAGAATAGCAGCCTGCATTGCTGCGAAAGGTGGATATACACTGTACTAGTGCCGACATTGTGCATGCTCTGTTGCCTGTGTCTATGTGCCTGTGGTTCTGTCAGTGTGATCATGTGATGTATCTGACCCCAGGAATGTGTCAATAAAGTTTCCCCTTCCTGGGACAATGAATTCAAGGTGTTCTTATTTCAATTTCCAGGAGTGTATATTGCTTCCTCCCACGAATAAAGACCATGGAGATAAAGTTAAAAAGATTCGAGCCTACGCGGAGGCTCACAGGCAATCGTTCTTCCCGCGAACTATTCACGACTGGATCAAAAACCAGGGGGAATGACACTAGGACACGAAGTATCCTCTGCCACACACACAGCAATGTGGCTTTCAGAGTGTAGATGTAGATGTAGAACATTTGATAATCGCTGAAACGAGGTGATTACTAGCTATTCGTTGCGGAATTTCCGTGTAGAACTCTAAATTTGTCTACGTGGAAATCGATTCGCTAGCTACGTTACTGGGGTCGGATATCTGGTATAGAGTCAAGATTGGGTAAGATGATGAAGCTGGGAAATATATCTGGTTAGTGAAGCTGCCAAAAACACCACCTTCCCAGCGGTTTTCTTTGCTAACGTTAAGAATAAGGAAAAAATATAGTAAGAGTTTTTGTTTCCATTATAGTAACTACTGGACTGCAAAGAATAGATATACATCTCTGCTAACATCGGGGAGAGGTGACTGTCTTGTTGGTAAAGATGTAGGTACCTAAAGTAGTCAATGTGTCCACCAGACTTAACGCTTTACCTATTAAAAGCTAATAAGCTGCTCAAATGACCATGATGTTGCTTTTTGAAGCTTTAGCTTAGTGCTCTGACGCTACCACAGATAACATTATGTGTAAAAGTGTTACAGTACTACCACGTTACGCTCTTGTCAATATGTAGCCGTAAAATACTCGCGATTACCCTTCATGTTCGATGCAGTCTATAATTATGTATCACTTGTATAACATATTTCGGATTTTCTTGTTGCATTATGTGCAAAATATGGGATTTGTTAGACAGTCTGGGACACTCACCGTGTTGGATTAATAGCTGTGTGATATAATTATCACGGGAAAATATGATGGAAGACTATTTAATGTGTAGTTGATAAACCAGTTTAGTATTTACGTGTACATATGTCCAAACAACAATAAGACTCAAACACCAGCTAATTGTGCACACATGTAGCAGATTCTTCGTGGTTTCTATGGACTGTGATGTAGGGCTCACCACAGTATACTACCAAATACTATTATGCACTTTGCGTGCATATCGAAGGCTTTCCTATTCAAGCAACAAAGCTAGTTCTCATATACAGGGTGAAAAGTATTTAAACCGACAAACTCTGGGAGGTTGTAGGGGACATCGAAACAAATGTTTTTCCCTAATGTCATTTTTTCCTATGAGGAGTATTTAAACCAGTAGAGAAAGATTTCTCTGGCGGCAAATCAATTAAACCAACAAACACTTTTCCATTTTTTTTATGACCAAGAGATAACAGATTAACACAACCCAGTTTCAATTACTGTAGATTTTCAAAAATGCCTCCATTGACACGTAAACAAAGGTTACGCCGTCGATCATGTTCTGTCTGACACGGGAGTATCCTGAATTGTTCCTGCTGCTGCTACTATCCGGGCAACCAGATCCTCTTCTGATGCAACAGGAGTTGCAGAAACAAGGTTGCGCATCTCTCCCCACACAAACAAATCAAGAGGGAACATATCTGGGGATCGAGCAGGCCATGGTACAGGACCATCTCTGCCAGTCCACGCTTCTGGGAACCGTCGGTCCAGGAATCGATACGCACGACAACTGAAATGTGCCGGCGCCCCGTCATGTTGGAACCACATGCCCTGTGTTGTAGGGAGTGGGACGTCTTCCAGAAATTCTGGCAATGCTCTGGCGAGAAAAATGTAATAGTGCCTGCCATTTGATGGCCTAGGTAGCAGATACGACCCAATTAAACAGTCCCCAGCAACACCGACCCACACATTAACGAAGAACCGCACTTGATGAGCGCTACTAACTGTGGCATGTGGGTTATCCCCACTCCAAACATGCGAATTGTGAATGTTGAAGACTCCATCATGCCCGAACGTTGCTTTATCGGTAAACAACACAGATGATGGAAATGTAGGATGCATTTCACACTGTTCCAGGTACCACTGCGAAAACTGGGCTCTGGGTGGATAATCAACTGGTTCCAGGTTGTGGGAACGCTGTAAGTGGAATGGACGTAACAATTGCTCTCGAAGGACTGTTCTTACATTCGTCTGATTCGCCCCATGTTACGTGTAATTTTACGAATGTTGATTGAAGGCACCCGCTCCACATGTTGCAAGGCAGCTTCCTCAAATTGCAGCGTTCTTACCGTGCGACGGCGTCTCTGTCCAGGTAATCTGCTAAATGACCTGTCCTCACGCAGACGTTGGTGCACAGCAGCAAAGGTCGTATGATGCGGGATACGCCGATTAGGATATTGTTGCTGATAAACCGCTGTGCAGCTCGTCCGTTGTGGTGCGCTACGTAGTACGCACCAACCATATCAGTGTGCTCACTCCAGGTGTATCGCTCCACTACTAAACAGAGACAATGCACTACTTCGTTGGTGGACAGCAGTTGCCTACAACTGAAGAGCGTAATACGGTCTCCACAGGTTTAAATAATCATCATAGGAAAAAATGACATTAGGGAAAAATATTTGTTTTGAGATCCCCTACAACCTCCCAGAGTTTGTCGGTTTAAATACTTTTCACCCTGTAAATGTCCCAATACTTTCACGAAAACTCATAATTGTCTCCCATTCCAACGTATAAGTTTCAAATTTGGTTCAAAGATGCCTACAACCTTCCTCGGTAATGATGTAAAAGAGTGGCGCCCTGAGACGTCACCCTTGGGCTCGGCGACGCTTGAAACAGATGCGAAACAGAGGGGCAGAGCTCAGAAGTCCATGTGAGGTGTAGGGTGTGTTATTTATGTCATATTGGCACCAAATCTCACCACTACTTTTCCCAACGCTGTCGTGTACGTGTCACACTACTAAAAAGTCGTCACACCCTCTCTAACCCACTTTTCACCCATTCTTTTGACACCTCGGAGATCAGATCCACGACATCCAGCGTTTAAATTACGCGGTTTTCTTACGGATGGCCTAGGAAAACATTTCAGGTATCGCCACTCACAATCTGCACGACAAAACGTCAGCCATTTGTATAAAGGCAGTCAATGAAATTACCCCTTCCCATGGGGCATTGATTCCCACACATTTCGTGGCTGAAAACATTTCGCAGAGTTCTTGACAATTGCTGGCGCTTTTGGCACCCCACTGGACGATTCAACCGTTCTCTAAGGCCGCTATTGAGCTGCAGCCCCATCGAACGTGATCTGACGCCTTTGGAGTGTAACGTGATCGCAATTGTTGCTCTGGTATCAGGATGGTAACGCTAGGGACCGTTCAAAACTGTCTGAATACATTCGAACGTAATCCGGAGCAGCAACGTGTATTTATGCCTTTCTCACCCCGCAGGGCAGGCAACCCCTTTGGCACCCCTTATATTCCGTATGCCAACAGGCAAGGTGGTAGAGCAACAATGGAAAGCCATTCAGCTGAATGGGTGTCGAAGTCTTTGTACAGGTATATTTTTAATGTGGTCGACAAAGATGTGTTGCTGGACTTCGGGGGAGGGAGGGGGGGGGGAATATTAGAGGGACCATTTGCCGCCTTCTTAGGCACTTGTCAATTTTGCGTTCACCCCCTCCACCAAAATGTTCAAATGTGTGTGAAATCTTAAGGGACTTAACTGCGAAGATCATCAGTCCATAAGCTTACACACTACTTAACCCAAATTATCCTAAGGACGAATACACACACCCATGCCCGAGGGAGGACTCGAACCTCCGACAGGACCAGCCGCACAGTCTATGACCGCAGCGCCTGAGACCGCTCGGCTAATCCCGCGCGGCCCCCCTCCACCACCCACCATCCCCAACCCCCAACCCTGTGAAGGGTGCGAAACAGAAGGCTGGAAAAACCATTATCGCACTTTGCTGCTTCGGTTACGTTGTAATTTTATCGAATAGTTTCGAACAGTGCACAGTGGCTTCACCTTGTGTAATAACAAACATTACGCTCACTCTACACCCCGAAGGCATAGATCGCTTTCGATGGCGTTGCAGCTCTACAATGTCCTCAGAGAAGGGATGAATAGTCCTGTGGGGTGCCAGCAGTGTCGAAAGTTCTCAAGAATGTCGTTCTGTTGCTCATCACACTGCGAAATGTCATTTTCGACTGCGAAATGTGTGGGAATCAACGCCCCAAGGGAAGGATTGGTTTCACTGACGTCCTTTACACCACCCCTGAGGCCTTTTCGTGTCGATTTCGAGGTGCGATGTGTCTAAAATGCTTTCCTAGGCCTTCGTTAAGAAAGCCGTGTAATTTAAACGCTGGGCGTAGCGGCTCTGACCTCCATCTCAGAGACGTCAAAAGAAGGGGTAATACGTGGGTAAGAGGAGGGGTGGCGGTGTTACACATCCGCGATGGCGTCAGGCAGAACTGTGCTGAAATTTGGTGCCAATGTGACATCATTAACAGATCTTACACCTCGCATGAACTTGGCCCTTTTTTCCCCGTGTGCCGACACATTACTCTCCTAACCCGAGAGTGACATCGCAATGCGCCACTCTTTTACACCATTACGGAGGAAGGTTGCCGGCCGATGGTGGCCGAGCGGTTCTAGGCGTTTCAGTCTGGAACCGCGCGACCGCTACGGTCGCAGGTTCGAATCCTGCCTCGGGCATGGATGTGTGTGGTGTCCTTAGGTTAGTTAGGTTTAAGTAGTTCTAAGTTCTAGGGGACTGATGACCTGAGATGTTAAGTCCCATAGTGCTCAGAGCCATTTGAACCATTTTTGAGGAAGGCTGTACGCATCTTCGAGCCAAATTTCAAACCTATACCTCGCAATGGAAGGCAATTACGGGGTCCGAAGAAGTGATACTCTTACTGTGTTGCACATTGTACTTGCCACATATGTAGTCTCTGGAGCGCCGTACGGTATACTGTTCTTCAGATTCGCACCCATTTCTGACAGGACTTTACGGAGACAAATGTAAGGCGCGGCAGATGGCTGACTCGTGTCGCAGTGTCTTCCCAGGAGTTTCATCCGTTCGGTGTACTATCGTGGCACCACTACTGTCGCAAAGATATCCTTAAATATCGATTGTCTAAACTTATGTCTATTACACTTTGGCTAAACCGACCTACTGCAATTCTAGCAGCGCGCCTCCTAATTTTTTCGATTTCAGCTGTATACTTATTTGATAAAGATTCCTAATGCTGGTCGCACTGGCATCTCGTAGGCGATATCCTAAAAGATGCGCTGCACATACTCAGAACCCTGCCAACAAAGCGATGTTTTCCATTCGAATTACTTGTAACATATTCCACACCACTTTTTAGTGTTGTCGCTGATCGTGTTGACGACTTTACATGTCACATTCTGGAGGAATATTTGGTAACTCGGATTCAAATTATGGCAATTTTGATTTGTCTTTGCAGGTGCTCGAATGGGAGCCGAAAGGTAAGGCGTATGTACTTACTAAAAGTTTCTGCTGCTGTTGATGCGGGTCCTCGCGTCATTCGTATTCTGATCCTGGCGTTGCGCAATGAGAGTCTTAGAGGTAACGAGGAAATTTATAAGATCTGGTTAATTTTGGTGGGGTTTACGCTGACAGAAATTTAAACTATTACACCAAGAAGCAGCAGACCAATATTAAACGAAATTTGTGGAGGTGCTCATCACATAGCGGGTATTAAATGATTGAACCATTTGGAACTGATATCCGTCATCAACATCAACGCAGTACATGAATACACAATTATATTCGTTGCAGCATGAAAGCTAACATGCTCCGAATGTCATCTTGAGAACTTTTCTTACCGTGTCTGTTCATGAAGACTGCTCACTGGGTGGGTGTGTGGTATGGAAGTATATGTTTCGCAATCTCACCCCAGACATCGTCCATGGGTGACTAATTAGGCGACCAGTCAGACCATTCTACAATCCGTACGTCCCTCATGTGTTTGTGGTGTGCCGGCCGGTGTGGCCAAGCGGTTCTAGGCGCTTCAGTCTGGAACCGCGCGACCGCTACGGTCGCAGGTTCGAATCCTGCCTCGGGCATTGATGTGTGTGATGTCCTTAGGTTAGTTAGGTTTACGTAGTTCTAAGTTCTAGGGGACTGATGACCTCAGATGTTAAGTCTCATACTGCTCAGAGCTATTTTTTGTTTTTGGTGTGAACTGCATCTGGAATCTTGCACTTTCCTGCTGGAATATACCACTAGATACCCTTGTTTTGAAGGGCATGGTAACAGGGTTCACCATTCTGGAAATATATTTGCGACCATTCATTCACCCTTCGTCAGTAACCAAATCAGTCCTGTTGTCACATCCAGTAGATCGGCACACGATGGTTACTGGAGTCAGAGAGATGTGCATCTCTAGAATCGTTGCTTCCTGTGACCTTCTGCCTCGTCATCTATGGACACGTTGACGTTGACGTAATTCGCCGCAAACGGAAGCGAGACTCATCGTGCAACACCACAGAACGCCATTCAGTGTCTCAGCTGACACTGGCTCTTCACTACACAAGCTTCTGCTGTCTGTGGTATGGCGTCATATCGCATAGCCACTCGATACCTCAACATAGATTTCAGTAATCTGTATCCGAAAATTCGAGGAGACACTCCGCCCGTAACCTCTACCTTGATTACAGATATTATCATCCGTCTACTCGTCAGAGCCAGACGTTGAATCCTAAGATCTTCTAGCGGTGTAATTCTTCTTGCCACATTTTGACAATGAGTCCGTCATGCCACCAATCGGCAGTCACTGGACTGCAGCCAACAGCCTGTGTGATCTGTCAGTATGATACACTCATGTCCGTCATGACAATGATACGAACTTTTCCAAACTCTGGTTCAAAATGGTTCAAATGGCTCTGAGCTCTGTGGGATTCAACTTCTGAGGTCATACGTCCCCTAGAACTTAGAACTACTTAAACCTAACTAACCTAAGGACATCACACACATCCATGCCCGAGGCAGGATTCGAACCTGCGACCGTAGCGGTCGCGCGGTTCCAGACTGTAGCGCCTAGAACCGCTCGGCCACTCCGGGCGGCCAAAACTCTGGAAGATGGTGATAAGCGACAGGTGTCCTCCTCCTAGACATTGCGTGTTGCGATCTCAACATGAAATATCCAGTAACGTTAAACACGCCGAACAGTCATCATACAGATATAGACCGAAGAGCCAAAGAAACTGGTATACCAGCCTAATATCGTGTAGGGCCCCCGCAAGCACCAGAAGTGCCGTAACACTACATGGCATGGACTCGACTAATGTCTAAAGTAGTGCTGGAAGGAACTGGCACCATGAATCCTGCAAGGCTGTCCATACATCCGTAAGAGTACGAGGGGGTGGAGATTTCTTCTGAACAGCACGTTGCAAGGCATCCCAAATACTCTCAATAATGTTGACGTCTAGGGAGTTTGGTGGCCAGCAGAAGTATTTAAACTCAGAAGAGTGTTCCTGGAACCACTCTGTAGTAATTCTGGACGCGTGGTGTGTCGCATTGTCCTGCTAGAATTGCCGAAGTCCGTCGCAATGCAAAATGGACATGAATGGATGCAGTTGATCAGAGAGGATGCTGCGTACGTGTCACCTGTCAGAGTCGTATCTAGGCGTGTCAGGGGTCCCATATCACTCCAACTGTACACGCCCAACACCATTACAGAGCCCCCACCAGTTTGAACATTCCCCTGCTGACACGCAGGGTCCATGGATTCATGAGGTTGTGTCCGTACTCGTACACGCCCATCCGCTCTATACAATTCGAAACGAGACTCGTGCGACCAGGCAACATGTTTCCAATCATCAACAGTCCAATGTCGGTGTTGACGGACCCAGGCGAGGTATAAAGCTTTATGTCATGCAATCATCAAGGGTACACGAGTGGGCCTTCGGTACCGAAAGCCCATATCGAAAATGTTTCGTTGAATGGTTCGCACGCTGATATTTGTTGATGGCCCAGCACTGAAATCTGCAGAAATTTACGGAAGGATTGGACTTCTGTCACGTTGAACCTCTTCAGTCGTAATAGGTCCCGTTCTTGCAGGATCTTTTTCCGGCCGTAGCGATGTTGAAGGTTTGATGTTTTACCGGATTCCTGATAGTCACGGTACACTCGTGAAATGGTCATATGGGAAAATCCCCACTTTATCGCCACCCCGGGGATGCTGTGTCCCGTCGCTCGCGCGCCGACTATAACACCACGTTGAAACTCACTTAAATCTTGATAACGTGCTACTGTAGCAGCAGTAACCGATCTAACAACTGCGCCAGACACTTGTCGTCGTATATAGGCGTTGCCGAACGCAGCACCGTATTCTGCCTGTTTACATATCTCTGTGTTTGAATAAGCATCCCTATACCAGTTTGTTTAGCGCTTCGGTGTAGTATTCTTCTTTTTGTAGGAATAACTTTTTTCTGTATTGAAATTACTGAAAATACGCTCACATAAAGTAGGAATTTTAATCGAGATATCCGACGGGTATGGAAATACTGGAGCGTCAATTTGGCAGCGTTGGTTCGGTGTGTTCATGGTGTAACACTTTCCATTTCCGTCAAGGAAATAACCAGAGTTATGTATACATGAAATAACTCCATATTGTTACTGTAGACTTGAGGAATAGGGATGAGTATACGATAGTGGCAGTGTGAGGAGTCACAGTGATTGCGGGGATCCTTTTAAGATGCGTTGGACGACGCACTGAAAGTTATAGAGTTTAATTCAGGAAAGATATTTCTGGGAACAGGTGACGAAAGCTGATGAGAGAGAAAGAGGCGGAGGCAAGAGGTAAACAACCCGGCCAGACGAACCGGCGGCACGGCCGGGAAGACGCTGGTACGAAGACAGCACGTGGCAGCAGTGATGTAATCTGCCGACGATCGGTAACTGTTGGCGAGGGTAATAAGCGGGCAGAAGACAGCTGATTCTCATTACTCGCTGACAATGTTTGAACTTTTAATGGTACTTGAATTACGTAACCATTACGGCACCTCACCTCAACCTCTCGATACCAGCAATATTCTACTGTGTTTCTGTAAAGTAGTTAACATATTTCTGAGACAACATTCAGATTTGATTTCATTAATGTAGAGGTACTTTGATACATCAAAAAAATGGTTCAAATGGCTCTGAGCACTATGCGACTTAACTTCTGCGGTCATGAGTCGCCTAGAACTTAGAACTAATTAAACCTAACTAACCTAAGGACATCACACACATCCATGCCCGAGGCAGGATTCGAACCTGCGACCGTAGCGGCCTCGCGGTTCCAGACTGTAGCGCCTTTAACCGCTTGGCCACCACGGCCGGCAGCTTTGATACATCGATATGTTTATATTGCAATGATATTATTCTTATGTGAATTCTTTCTTTTGTCACTATGATCTTTGACGCACTTGTAACTCTGAATTTTGGGCGCGTAAGCGGTTATTAGAGAGAGTCAAGTCTTGGTCGTCATGTTGAAAAGACGCAAATTGTAGTCAGTTTATAAAATGTGAACTTTAACAGTGAGGAAGATATTTTCAAGTATGTTTTATATTGTGAAGTGATGTTTTGTGAGTTACGTGATATTGCAACAAAAGTAATAAAAAAGAAGTGTAACGTAAATTCGGAGTGCTGATTACTTTTTTACATCACCATTGTGCTAACTTGCAAAAGTTTAATCTTCAAGAATGGTTTATGAAACTCATCTATAAAACTTTTGAATATCGCAGAATAACACGTAGGCCTCTTTGCATCCGAGCTTGGAATCATCACTACCTAGATTTTCGACGATTGAGCCATGAGTTCACAACGAGGCCAGCGTGGGAAACACCAAAAGATGAGTGCCTAGTTTATCCATAATTTCATGAAGTGACTTTATTAACTGTGCTCTAATGACACTTGCCACATAATATAACTTTGTTGTTGCCCGAAAATGCAATATTTAGCAGCGTGAGCAACACTACAAATCATAATTAATTTTTGACCTTTGTTGTGGTAGGATTGTTAGAAACTGAAGCTTACACTAATGACTGACGAGGGAACTGTCATAGTAGTACAAAATAGTAGTTTTTTGTATTTATCTCTGGTTAATGTTGATAAGTTACTACAGTCGCGGAAAGAATATCGATTGATCAGTGATATTGTCGACGCTGGCTTGCAGGAGCTGAAGAACAAACACATGAATAGAATAGCTGTAGTTAAGTATATCCCGTAATGTCCGTTACGTAAACTGAGAGAGGTAGCAGAGTAGTGGCCAACATCATCGTTGTACACAAAAATAACGTGTGAGAGAACAGACCCACAAAACGAGACTGAACTTGAAATAAGTACGTATGTAGACGTATAAGCACGTATCCCATACTTCTGGTCTTTGTACCGGCTCTGTCTAAGACGAGCATATTTCTGTTGGCTGACATGCTTGAACATAAATTTGAAAGCCTGTCACTCATTGTAAATTTTAAACCAGTGTGGTCGTGGATAATTATGAAACTGCTATTTTTTTCCTGAATTTTACCCTCAAGATGTAGAACACACCATTGGAAACACAGTCTGACTGGAATACTAACGTATCAGAGATGATTGAAGTCGTGCAAGCGCAACTGAATAGGTTCTTAGGAAATGCTTCCCAATAAATTTTGACTTTAATGCCGACTAAAAACACTGAATAATGACAGTTCATCGTGTATTAAGCCATGAATTGTCGACTCTACTTGTGCAGGACAAATGTGCTTGCCATTTGTGATCTACGCTGCTCGAAAAAACCTATTAATCTCTGAGCTAGCGTCATGGAGAAAGTGAAATCCAGTCACACCGTTTCTGCAACCACGTGCGCCATACTACTGCATCACGTCGCCTTACGTGTGCCGTGTAAATCTTATGGAAGATAATTGCCAGAGCGGCACATAACTAAATGCTGCTGCCGATGTGAATAATGCAATGTAAGTGAATGGTGCACGAAATGAATTTGAAAATACATATGACCCGGTGAGAGACTGATGGTTGGTACAGTAGACAAAGGCAATTATGGAAAGTAATAAATTCATGGATGCCAAAAGTGCTGAAAAAAATGATAATGAGAAAAGTAAGACTAAAGAATGAATTAGCGTTCGTGGGTACATACAGTGCATCAGATCTAGTATTTTTAACATACCAACTTTACGTCGTCATACAAAGAAACTTCAGTATAATATTACAAAGCTGTATATCCTGATTTTAGGTGGTGGTGGTTAGTGTTTAACGTCCCGTCGACAACGAGGTCATTAGAGACAGAGCGCAAGCTCGGGTTAGGGAAGAATTGGGAAGGAAATCGGCCGTGCCCTTTCAAAGGAACCATCTCGGTATTTGCCTGAAACGATTTAGGGAAATCACGGAAAACCTAAATCAGGATGGTCGGAGACGGGATTGAACCGTCGTCCTCCCGAATGCGAGTCCAGTGTGCTAACCACTGCGACACCTCGCTCGGTCTGATTTTAGGAGTGAGAGAGAGTATGTGTTTGATTACAAGTCCCTTGCATCAATGGATATTTGAACTAGGTTCGGATCCTGTTTACCACATGATCTGGTGGAATCGAATGATTCTAAAGAGATCAAGTTCCCCACAGCAACTGTATTGAAAATGCTACGTGCAAAATTAGTCTGCTTATACATAGTTTGAAAGCATATGAAAACTGCTGCAATGTAGTAGCTTCGCGAACGAACTAAGCAAGCTACGATCTCGCGAAATCCTTTGTGATAACATAATGCATTAAATATATTCGTAGTCCGCGAATATGGATTACCATCAGCTGTCTAATAGACCGACGACAATGAAAATTTGTGCCGGACCGGGACTCGAACCCGTATTTCCCACGTATCGCGACGGTGCCTTACCTTTTTTTTGTAATTCTTTGTTAATCTCATTTTGTTCTATATTGTTCGTTTTATTTGTTCGGGGCGGACGTCCATGACACCCGTTAAGGTCCTTCGTTGATCCGTTTACTCAGTTTGTTATTACAGAGAGTAGCTAACCCTCTAACCGAACACGCTGAGCTACCGCGCCGACACCATTTGGCTATCCGAGCACGACTCGCGGACAGATCCAAACTTCCATGTATCATCAACCAAGTGTCTACTACTTCTACTCGTACATCCATTACGTATATTCCCGTACAGGTGAGACATTTTACTTGAAAGTCACTTGCCCAGTGTCAGCAGATAAATACGACATTGCAGTGCCTTTGTCACTCCGAATTACGATGCAACGTTCCTTCGGACATTTATTCATTGTTGTCATTCCATTATACAGCTGATGGTGGTCCACATGCGCAATTGCGATTATATTTCATGTATTTCACAACGGCTGTCAACGCCGTAGTGCCTGTTCCTTCGGACATGCTTCGTAAATCAGAATAACACAGATACTGCATTGTAATTCGGAATAACACAGGCTCTGCAATATCGTATTTGTGACAGCAGGTTGAGTGCACTCATCTCGAAACACGCAATGCAAGCGTCTAACACACATCCATTCGACGAAGAGGCGAGGACCAGAGTAGGCTTTCTTCCGCCACAAGAGCTTCCGCAGTAACGAGTTTAGGTGGCTCGTGACCTCATCGACCGTCACAGGTCAAAGCTCTCAGATCGATCAAGACATTCCCACGTGATGCTTTGTAAAAACTCGTTCCACTAGCATACGAAGACACTAACAACTGATACTCTCTTTGATCGAGTGACTCGAGTATGACGCGTATTTGTGTGAGCAGATGAACGGAATGGGCATTGTCTTGAAAGCAGGATGTAAGATGAACATCAACAAAAGTACAACAGAGATAAAGGAATGTAGTCGAATTAAAGCAGGTGATGCTAAGGTAATTAGATTAGGAAACGAGACACTTAAAGTAATCGATTAGTTTTGCTATTTGCGCAGCGAAATAACTGATGATGGCCGAAGTAGAGAGGATATAAATATAGATTTAAGTATTACGAAGTCTTTTATGAAAATATTTGTCTGGAGTGTGGCCATGTATGGAACTGAAACATTAATTATTACAAAAGTGACGCATTTATGCGACGAAATACGGTCATTATTCAGTTACAAGCGGCAGTTCATAGGTGGACAGTTACGTGTATTTACATACAGTTCTCACATGTGACTGAACCTTATTTGGATAGACTGAGAGCAACTGCGCATTATGGAGTGGGTACTTATCACGTAAATTTACTGAAACTAATGCGAAATCCGTGCTGTGAAATAGCCGTGTGACAGCTGAACGGAGCCTGCTAGTAACAGACATGACAAAAAAACTGAACCCATTGTCGTTAATAGAGGTCGTCAGTCAGATATTATACTTAACCGAATAGGACAGTTGCAGCTGTTCAAGTTGACTTAACGCTGGCGAACAGGTCAGCCATGGAGAGCATCTACGATTGCTTACATGTATGTCTGAAAGAACAGACATTGTTGACGATCCACAGCTGTACGAAATACTTCGAATTTAATTCGCCGACTACGAATACTGTGACTTCAGTTGTGTTAGGAATAGATGTACTATCCAATAGTGACATACGAAAATTTGTCCCAGACCGGGACTAAAACTCGGATTACCCGCTTATCTTGAGCGGTCTCCTCGGACTGACCCAAACTTGCTTATGTCACATTGTCTACATCCTTATATCGTAGTCCACTTAATCATCCAATGCTAGCAACATTACTTGGATTCCAGTAACATGAATGTGACAACAAGGAAATGAGGCCAGTATTTTTATCGCAATGTGTCCGCCTAGACTTGCAATACTTAACATGACCGAGCGAGGTGGCGCAGTGGTTAGCACACTGGCCTCGCATTCGGGAAGACGACAGTTCAAACCCGCGTCCGGCCATCCTCATTTAGGTTTTCCGTGATATTCCTAATCCGCTTCAGGCAAATGCCGGGAAAAGGGCACGGCGGACTTCCTTCCCCATCATTCCCTAATGTGATGGGACTGATGACCTCGCTGTTTGGCCCCTTTCTCCAAATCAACCAACCAACCAACTTAACATGCATGCCTGAAAGGACAAACGTTTACGTAATTCCAACAATTGTGTTTGTACCAGGATCAGCAACTCAATATATTTGTAATTTGTTAATTAAGGTTTCATCAGAGTTACAAGAAATATATTTATTAGTGGCAATTTTAGAACTTTTCGTTCATTGTTAAACCATTATCTATATTAGAAGATACGATGTTATTAACGAAACATGAAATACATAGCTTTTAAATGTATTTTGTGCACAAGCTACAGCGTTGCAATAAATCTTTGGTGACATACTTGCATTTCTAATGTTTCACTGTATATAATACATTTAGTTTGACATCAGATTACTAGAACAAATGTTACTTAACTGCGTTACGGTTGACTTGATACATTGAAAATTTGACAGGCGTCTTTAGTTGTTCAGACATAAAAATTTGACTGGCACCTTCAGTTGTTTATTGTTTGTTCATATGCCCTGTCTCTCAGAGATCATAATGTTACAACTAAATACATAGATGCTGTATTCGTAAAGGTCTCTGGCACTGTTTTATAAATTACTGATATGTCATAAGGTAACTGTTTTACTGAATCATGACACATTTTTAAAAAGAACAAAAAGATTATTGTATTTCAATTCTGATTGTCCGTGAAAACAATGACGCGTTGAGAATGAACGAAAAGTTCGAAACTATTCACTAATAAAAACATTCTTTGCAACTCTAATGGAAACCTTAATTAATGAATTACAGACGTTGTCAACGCTCCACATATGTACAAAATACTTCTGAGCTAGTTTTCTGACTGCAAATTCCTTGACATCAGCAGTATTATGTATAGATCTACTACCGAAGTGTGTCACATGGAAATTTATGCCTTATGGGGACTGGGACCCAGATTTCCTGCAAATCGCCATAGGTCCCATCACCAGGGTGGAAAGGTGTGCTCTCCTAGCACAATAAGGGCGTTTACGACAATATTGTTATAGTGAGCTGAGGTCCACCAAGTCACTTTCAACAGGATGAGAGGAAGAAAGTTTAATAAGAGTACAAACACTTAAGGATTCAGTTCAGAAAAATTCATTTCCCAATAGTTTACCCTTATTCGGAGAGATGTCTTACAGTGGCTGTATATCTTCGCAAATCAATAAGTACATCCTACCACTCTATATTGTTATCCCTTCCAGCAACTCTCGGTTTCTGTGTTCTACCGTCCATTATCAGAGAAGAGCATTCAGCTTGTAGCTCCTTTCGACAATACACAATCAAATACCGTAATCACAAGTGGAGGCAAGAGCAAGAAAGAGCTTCTTCCTCCCCATATTCTGGCATACAGAAAAATATCGAATTCTTCTCGTCGCTTACTAGAGACTAACTGTAGAGTGCTTGTTCTTATGTAATAGGCGGAGAACTCAAGCTAACTAATGTTGCTGAACACTTATCGGAAACTCAATTGTCTTGCCTAGAATGCGTACAGACTTCTCAGATCCTTTACTGCCGCAGCATCGAAGTGACTTCGAGGCTTGCAACTGGTACTGCTCCCGATGACTGCTAACAGCGACTGCTTCCTTGTAATGGCAGCTTCTCACTGCTTGGCTCTCTGTGCTAGCCGCTTATATAGTCATTTGCCAGTGCTCTTGGACGATAGTGTCTCACAGCATCGCTTTCCCCTGACTATTCCGAAAGTCTTCCTAAAAACTGAAATTTTTGCGGAAAGTTCTGGCTGCTTCGAATGTACTGCCTTTGCTGGTTATCGTCACCGTGTAGCGCCTGCAAGCCATCCTGCGGTTGTTGTTCCCACCAGCAGTTACAGCACACCGGGACGTAAGTAAAGTGTCGTAGACGTGAGGAAATAATACCGCAAGTGTGTGTGGCTCTGGCGCAGCGAATAAGTGTGCAGCAATTTTTGTGGTTGCGAGTGCTGTCGCAAGTTGTTAGTCACAGTTAATTGGTTACTTATAAGATGATTCAAGAAGAAAAATGGAAGAGTATTGCAGCCTGTATAAGAATATTTGCATCTGGAGACCAGATATTTATTTATTTATTTATTTATTGCTGTTTAGCCTCGCCCGATTAGGACCTTAAAGCCCTTTCTTACAGCTGACCAGGAACAACACATACCGAAGATATTGCAAAATTATTCGCAGGAATAATAATAATAAATAATAATAATAATTGACACTAATAATGGTAGTAATAAATAACAATAATAATAATAATGAAAATAATACTTGACACTAACAATAATAATGATAAATAGTAAAGGGCATTAAGAATGATACAGATTAGTATAGCACATTTAAATACATGTTTAGCGTGATAGAAGCGGAAAGGATAAAGAAATAGGAGAAGAATGAAATGACAGAGCCAGCAGCTGTTAGGAAAGGACAGAATTTAAGTAAGGAACTCTGACAGCGTGGGGGAGGGAGAAGTTGTGGGAGGGGGGATAGACGAAAGTGAGTTGCAAACTAGTACGTCGGACAGATGGCTATTGTGATAGAAGGTGGGCCATTAACTGTCTTTTGAGGTTTGGCTCAAATGGTTCAAATGGCTCTGAGCACTATGGGACTCAACTGCTGTGGTCATCAGTCCCCTAGAACTTAGAACTACTTAAACCTAACTAACCTAAGGACATCACACACATCCATGCCCGAGGCAGGATTCGAACCTGCGACCGTATCTTTTGAGGTTTGGAAGGAATTTAGTTCCTCTGATTTTTATGAAATATTGTTCCAAAGTCAGGTTCGTCATACAGAAAATGATTTAGAGACATGGCAGAGTTATGTGATGGTACAGAAAGGATTCTCGCTTCCCACGCCCGGGTTCCCGGGTTCGATTCCCGGCGGGGTCAGGGATTTTCTCTGCCTCGTGATGGCTGGGTGTTGTGTGTGATGTCCTTAGGTTAGTTAGGTTTAAGTAGTTCTAAGTTCTAGGGGACTGATGACCATAGATGTTAAGTCCCATAGTGCTCAGAGCCATTTGAACCATAGAGAAAGGATTTTACTTTGTTGAGAACGAATATTTCTCCTGCGCTGATGAGATACTAGGTAACAGTTGAAGTTCAAAAGAAGGCGTGCAATCATTAGAAAACGATAGATCAGACATAGAGTTCGATTGCCCCTACGCTTATCGCCACGCAGCCATGATAATTTTTCATAGGCAGTAGTAATATGGCTGAAACAGCATATCGCACACAAACATTCATCGCTAGTCGTAACCTGCGTGACCTTTCGTATGTAATTCCTTGGTGGATAGCATCACCATAAACAAGCAAGTACGGGGAGCATTAATGAGTCTACGAGCTTCTCTTTAAGCTCGAAAAGAAATATTTTTTTACGTTTCTGTAATAAACAAAATGACGCTAACACCTTCTTACAGACAGCAGTTGTGTTTTCAGTCCAGTCTAAGTGATGGTTCAGAATTAACCCTACGTTCTTTCGAAAAGGAAAAGGTCATTTATGTACAGTTTAGGATTACAGGTGGAAGAGATTTTCTGAACTGCGTAGTAATTAGTCTTTTGTGAACGACGAAGATTGCTTGTGTTTTGGATGGGTTGCATTTCAAACATTTGCTCTGCGCCGACTCAGATGAGGTTAGTAAATCAGCATTTACGTACTGAATGGCCGTGAACAAGTTTTTTTGGACTTTCACTTAAATATAACTGAAGGTTGTTAGCGTATAGTGAGAAAAGTAATGGGCCCAATACTGATCCTTGTGGGACCCCTGGTACTACATCCCTCGTTGGGATCTTTTAGTTCCAGGCATTACACACTGTTGGTGGGATGTAAGGTATGAGTGGAACCACCGAACAGCACTTGAAGAAAAATTCTTACTTTTGAGTTTAGCAAGTAGCATGTCAAAGTCAACAGTGTCGAAAGTCATAACGTGTTGGTTTTCCAGGCCGGTATCTTCATTAATTAAAACTTCTGGGCTATGAGGCCGTGATCGAACAGTAGAAATTCTTCCTCCTTACGTTTCCTTGCCAACTGCAGGAAACGTCTTCCGAGGGGAGTCAGGTCGGAGAATTTCTACTGTTCGACCACGTCCCCTTATTCCGGAAGTTTTAATTAATAGAATGTCGAAAGCTTTGCTAAAATCCAAAAGGCATATAATAGACGCCTGTTGTTTGTCCATAGCTTGTTTCAGTTCGTTAGTCACCTTTATAGGAGCGGTCACTGCGCTATGATTTGGCCGGAACCCCCACTGGAATTCATCTAAAAGGTTATTTATGTTAAATAATTGGTAAGCTGTTCGTGAACTATGTATTCTAAACCCTTGGATGATGCTGGTAAAATGCAAATGGGCCTGTAGCTGGAAGGTTGTATGGCAGTTTCCTTCTTGGATAATGATATTGTGAGTCCCTGCTTCCAGGGTGTTGGGAAAATGCTGAAAGTCAGAGAATGGTCGAAAATTTCCGGTATTTTGAGCAGTAGAGGATCGACGAGAAAACTGATTGTGGTGTCACCGCCAGACACCACACTTGCTAGGTGGTAGCCTTTAAATCGGCCGCGGTCCGGTAGTATACGTCGGACCCGCGTGTCGCCACTATCAGTGATTGCAGACCGAGCGCCGCCACACGGCAGGTCTAGAGAGACGTCCTAGCACTCGCCCCAGTTGTACAGCCGACTTTGCTAGCGATGGTTCACTGACAAATTACGCTCTCATTTGCCGAGACGATAGTTAGCATAGCCTTCAGCTACGTCATTTGCTACGACCTAGCAAGGCGCCATTATCATTTGCTAATTATCTTGTGATGCATGTACCGTCAGACCGATGTTTACCAATTATGGATTAAAGTTAAGTATTCCAGAAGCTACGTACCTTTTTTGCTAGTATAATTACTTTACCTGTTCCAGACCTCACGCCAGCCTGCGTGAGCTTAAACGCGTGCCTTTCGGCTATCTCCTAGTGGCTTGGCTGTCTTGCCAAGTCACAACACTGATCATTTTTACTGTTATATTCTGAAGAGCCAAAGAAACTGGTACACCCGCCTAATTTCGTGTAGGGCCATGCGAGTACCCAGAAGTGCCACAGTACGACATGTCATGGACTCGACTAATGTCCGAAGTAATGCTGGAGGGAATTGACACCATGCATCCTGCAGGCCTGTTCATACATCCGTAAGAGTACGAGGGAGTGGAGATCTCTTCTCAATAGCACGTTGCAAGGCAACCCAGGTGTGCTCAATAATGTTCATGTCTGGGGAGTTTGGTGGCCAGCGGAAGTATTAAACTCAGAAGAATGTTCCTGGAGCACTCCGTAGCAATTCTGGACGTGTGGGATGTCGCACTGTCCTGCTGGATTTACCATAATCCGTCGCAATGCACAAGGACATGAATGGTTGCAGGTGATCAGACAGGATGTTTACGTACGTGTCACCTGTCAGAGTCGTATCTAGACGTATCATGGGTCCCATATCACTCCAACTGCACACGCCCCACATCGTTACAGAGTCTCCACCAGCTTGAACAGTCCCCTGCTGACATGCAGGGTCCATGAATTCATGAGGTTGTCTCCATACCTGTATACGTCCAGCCGCTCGATACGACCTCAAACGAGACTCGTCCAACCAGGCAACATGCTTCTAGTCATCAACAGCCGAATGCCGGTGTTGACGGGCCCAGGTGAGGCACAAAGCTTTGTTTCGTGCAGTCATCATGGGTATACGGGTGGGCCTTCGGATCCGAAAGCCCATATCGATGATGTTTCGTTGGATGGTTGGCAACTTCCGTCACGTTGAACGATTCTCTTCAGTCATCGTTCGTCCGGTTCTTGCAGGATCTTCTTCAGGCCGAAGCGATGTCGGAGATTTGATGTTTTACCGTATCCATTATATTCATGGTACACTCATGAAATGTTCATACAAGAAAATCCCCAATCCATCGCTACCTTGGAGATGCTGTGTCCCATCGCTCGTGCGCCGACTTGAACACCACGCTCAAACTCAATTAAATCACGATAACCTGCCATTGTAGCAGCAGTAACCGATCTAATAACTGCGCCAACTACTTGTCTTATATAGACGTTGCCGTCCGTAGCGCCGTATTCTGCTCGTTTACATATCTCTGTATTTAAACAAAATGGCCCTGAGCACTATGGGACTCAACTTCTGAGGTCATCAGTCCCCTAGAACTTAGAACTACGTAAACCCAACTAACCTAAGGACATCACACACATCCATGCCCGAGGTAGGATTCGAACCTGCGACCGTAGCGGTCGCGCGGTTCCAGACTGCCGGCCGTGGTAGCCGAGCGGTTCTAGGCGCTACAGTCTGGAACCGCACGACCGCTACTGTCGCAGGTTCGAATCCTGCCTCGGGCATGGATTGTGTGATATCCTTAGGTTAGTTAGGTTTAAGTAGTTCTAAGTTCTAGGTGACTGATGACCTCAGATGTTAAGTCCCATAGTGCTCAGAGCCATTTGAACCATTTTTTTTCGTTCCAAACTGTAGCGCCTAGAACCGCTCGGCCACTGTATTTAAAATTCCATGCCTAAACCAGCATCTTTGGCGTTTCAGTGTATTATCATGTCCTGCGGCTGCCGAACTAATACACGCAAGGGCTTCCTGGCCGTCTTAAGGCTTACAGGCTGCAGAAAAATTTGTCATTTCTGCCAATCACCGAGACTTTAAGGTAGTCGATGGTTGTAATTTGAAATTATAGAATATCGCTGCTGTACTTCGCGCCTGCAGCACCCAGAGTTGTAAGATCGAACACTTTTAGCTTTGCTTGCCAGTGTTTTGCATGATCTGTGCAATATAATTTGCTAGATGTCTTTCCACCCTAGGGCTCACGACGTAACATATTTGTTAGTTTTCATCCCTGAAACTCTGGATCCTGTGATGCAAGGTCACAAAACTACTACTCCTAAGGAAACGCTATTGATTTGGTGGTACACAAACTATTATTGGTTGCTGCAACGGCTAAGATATGGTGAATAGTAACTTAGCTACAACAATACAAGCAAAAGATGCAATATTAGGGTCACCACAAGCACTGCATATGCTTGAAAGGAAAACCGTCTCTGTTGTCTTAATACAAAAAAAGATCTTTATTTAGGAATCAAAGTGATAAATTGACACTGACTCCTAACTAGTGGAAGAAAGACTGGGGTTGGATTAAGGAAGTAAACCAGCACAGTTACTTGTCTTCTAACAGTACAACATATGTTCTCACAAATTTAATCCAGCAAATGAGTGAACACTTCGATCGTCTAGAATAAAGTAATGAAGATAGAAGATTAGCACCATTTGCCTCAAGTTCTGATCCACACTTTATCTATATTACTGTTAGTTTAGTTTTGAGTTGAATCTCTTCTCTCTTTCCTCCGATGTGAACTTAATACTTCGCTTTGTGCAGTTCTTACTTGGCTGACTCTTCTGGTTACATCAACACATAGCACGGTGGGGCTGCAAGTCTTGCCCCCGTCTAGTACGCCTGTAATAGATGCAAATATAATGTTACCGCAGTATGCCTCTGTCGTCCATCGGTGACATAGTGAGAAGTCTCCGATATCATTCAATGCAAACGACAAATGTTTGGCTCTAATCGTGGCAAGCAACAGCTTACCGGTACTTTCTAAGTTCGATGGAATTAGCAGCTGCTCTTGCCAGTTGGACAGCAAGTCTGTCCGCTCCTGACACTGAATAGACTTAGCCAGAATTACCAAGTAAACTGAAAACTGCAAAGTTCGGAGGCTATGATAATGACCACGTAGGGATGAAAACTGCCGAATTCGGAGTCCAACAGCAAAATGACGCCGTTTCGCTCTCTGTGGCTCACCAGCTGAGCTTACTTCAGTGCTCCAGTGCCTCCTACATCCACGGCCAATCGCTGGCAGCTCCCTATCAACATAATTTATAATAATGTTTAACCCCCACCCCAAACTGATATGGAAAGGAATCCGCGTACAACTGACGGCATCGGCATTTACATATCAACGTAATTCGATGGTTCTGTCTCTCAAGTGCAGCGTTACGTCGAGTGAAACGCAACTCAGCTTCATTATGTCCTAGTAAGACGTCGGAATCTCAAAGATGTGTTATACGCGAAAGTTGTTCCATATGAAACCGTCGAAATGCAACACCGACCAGTCATCTGTAAGCTTAGAATAAACCCAACAAGATTTGGGTACTCTGCCAGAAACGGACTATAAAGAATCAAAAGGTGGCTCTTCAAGTAGAAGGAGGCTGATTATGACAGAAATTATAGTGTCATCAATTACCACAGTCGAAGAGGGCTGAAGAATATTGAAGATCTCTATTCATTATGCCGTACGCCCTATTCTCGGAATAGCGAAACCAGGATCACGAAGGATCAGCAAAGACACGTGGGTTTGGAATGACGATGTTAAGGATGCCGCACGCAAGAAGAAAAAATTGTACCACGAGTTTCTTGCAGAGGAAACACTATTCCAGTGGAATGCCTACAAACAGGCCTGTAGAGAGGCGAAGAAGGTCATTGCAGTAACAAAAGCAGACAAGTATTCAGATCTCTACATGAAACTAGACACATGCTACGGAGAACGTGACATTTATCGACTCACTAGTCAAATTAAAACATCGGAAAATAGAAGACATCCAACACTTTTATTGCATCAGTGACGAAACGGGTGAGCTGCTGGTCGACCAGAAGAAAGCAAGATAACGCTGGCGTAGTCACTTTGAAAGAATTTCGACAGTGGAATCTCCTCGTCCACCAATACCAGCCAAGTCAGCTGTAGCAGGACCCGCCAAGGAAATTAACACTGTTGAAGTCCAGGCTGCTCTGAAGGATATGAAGATAGGAAAAGCCACTGGCCCCATTGACCTCCCAGCAGAGTTATGGTGTTAATAGTGGAATGTGGCAGGTTGGCTATGCTGATGATGTCGTGTTGGCTGCAGAGAACTACACTGATAGCCAGCACCAAAGACAGGAGTGGAATGACAGACTCGCACGATATGGCCAACCACTAAAAAAAAAAAAAAAAAAAAAAAAAAAAAAAAAAAAAAAAAAAAAAAAACTGAGTACATGACATCATATCCGCGAGAACTTGAGAGCGTCACCATTGACGGAAAATATCTACCTAGGGTAGATAAATCCAAGTATCTCAGTTCTACAACCTCTGGTGAGGGCCAGTTTACAGATGAGGTCAACACAAGGACGCACGCAGCCTGGATGAAGTGGTGAACGACAACATGCATCACCTGAGATCGTCGGATTAAAGATCATATCAAGTCGAAGATCTACCGGGCTGTCATCCGTCCTGTGTTGTAGAGTGTGGGCCAGCTACAAAAGCGGCAGAACGACCATTGGGGGTTACAGAGACTAAGATGCTTAGATTTACAAGAGGCATCACTCGACTGGATCACGTTTCCAACAACGCTATCAGCAAAAGTTTCGGGGTCGCACCGATCCAGAAGACAATGCAAGAAAGCCATTTGGGATAGTTTGGGCATGTACTGCACGCAACGGACGATACCTTTGCAATGGCAGCATACACAGTGGAAGTCGTGGAAATGTCTACACTCTGCACAATGACCTGAAGGCTGTAAATCTATCCGGAGATGATTCACTATTGAATAAAATGCAGAAAGCGAATCCACTCAGCGGACTCTGTAACCAAGCGAGATAAACGTTAAAGAAAAAGGAGAAGAAGAGGTTTAAGCCCCCACCCCCCAAATGTGTCTAGCACAGAAGAACCATTCAGACACTCATCCGCCTCAGGCAGAAAGTGAGCCCAAAAACCACCCCTCCATCTTTACACGCTGGAGCCGTATTTCCTCTCCCACAAGAATTTATCCAAAAACCAGACATGTAATTCTAAGTACTTAAATGATCTGACGAGTCATGAGAAGCTGCTATCAGGCCTGAAAACTCTGCAAACTGTATTCCTGCGTCTCGGGCTTGACTCGATAACAACGTTATCTGTCACCCATTCGTCCGGCTTCCGCAACTGAACGCTAAAGCTAATGGCATAGCTCCGCCCCTCTCTATTGTCCGTGCAGTTCATCTGAGGCCGGAAACACACTTGGCGTCCTTGTCCGATCGGAAATGTTACCGTCCCCGCTCTAATATTAATGTAGCGTTTACTTACTGGGCGGTATCATTCTAAATACCGACGCCACATCAGTCGATCACTGACCACCGTGCAACAAGTATCTACTTAAGTGTCGACTTATCATATTATAAATAGTGTTGTGTACAACAGGAATAGAGAACAACTTCTTGCAGTATTGTTATGTCGTCGATTGACGAGGAAGCGAAAAAATAGACTTATTTGGGTTCATCCGATTAAACAAAGGAGGTCGTAGTTGGAACCTTCTACAGTTCGTTTCCTAATTTAAGAAACAGTGAAGAAAAGTTTTTTAATTCTTTAAGATGTCAATCTCGTCATTCGACGAACTGCACAGCCTGCTGAAAAATCAGATACAATGGAAAAATACTAGACTGAGGAATTGTGTTCAACGGTTGATATGCTGGCAATAACTTCAAGGTAAGTAAAATTGAGAGTTGGGAATTAATTCACCACACAATTTTTGGGTTACAAAACCTTACATTCCTGTACAGAATAAGCTACAACATTTTATTACATGTTTGGCAGTATTTGATCACAACGAACTATATTTCAACAAAATTAATAGTGTTCTTTGAAGTTAATGAAGTTACTGAACGGCTGCGATATTGAACATTATCATCCCTGATCATTTGAGAAAAATTTTTGTAATGCTGAGCAGCAGAACTTTTCTGCTGCGGTACGTTTGAAATTGGCTGGAAATTTGTGACTGGAGAGCAGGTCATTTGTTAAAATGGAACAGGAATACTTGTAAACTGCGGTGAAAATATGATAGACGTAAATGCTTGTTGAGGCATCGGGGGAACACTGAAAGGTTACGTAAACTTCATATTTGATGGTTAATTAAACTGCTGGATCTGGGAAGTAGACTGGTTGTATACATTGTGGGTTTGAGGTATGGACGGATATGTATTTTCAATTTTCCAAATGCTTTGAAGAAATTCCATTTGGCATTGAAGCCATTGAGTGTCATCAAACTTGTCTACTTGAGGCAACATATTTTCAAAGAATGACAGTCTGTCCTTTTTTCTCAGGTTTTTCTGTAAGTTTTAGAATTGTTAAGTCGACTTCATCCATTTTTTTATGTTGCTTGTAGGTGGTTTTGCTTTTGAAACAACTGTTTAGGCTGTTTCTTCAACTGTAGTTACTGCCGGAGGTACTGGTGGAAAAAAATGGTTCAAATGGCTCTGAGCACTATGGGACTCAACATCTTAGGTCATAAGTCCCCTAGAACTTAGAACTACTTAAACCTAACTAACCCAAAGACATCACACACACCCATGCCCGAGGCAGGATTCGAACCTGCGACCGTAGCAGTCCCGCGGTTCCGGACTGCAGCGCCAGAACCGCTAGACCACCGCGGCCGGCTGTACTGGTGGAGCGTTTAGTTCTTCACTGTCGTAGTCTTCATCTCCAAAGTTATAACTTTTTTCTGTTTCTCTTTCCTCGTATATTTTTCACAGAAACTGTATCTCATAGTTTAATATGTACTTTTTTTCTTGGAGGCATGTGAACTACTTGCTTTTGATTCTTTGTATTTCTTTTATGGTAAAGCATCATATAAGTGTTTCCACCCTTTCATGACTTCCCTACCTGAAAATAAAATATTTGCAAGGCGAAATAAGGAAGTATATTGAATAGTGCAACTTGTTAACCATAATATATGTGTTGCATTGACACTAAAATAACGTTTTTATTTTTAGATGTTTGGCCAATGGATGCACATTTACCAACCTCCATTATTCGTACAGACTTGGAATATCCACAACAAGATTGATTGTTAAAAAGGTCTGTCAAGATCTGTGGCAAGTTTTGCAAAGTGAGTCCATACCACCACCCACCAAAGAAAGCAGCGAGGAATCAGCAATAGCAAATTTCCCTCTTGGTATAGGTGCGATAGATGGAAACAGCATCCGTCTCGTGTGTCCAGCGGTAAGTGGCTCTACGTTCTTCAATTATAAAGATTATTATTCAACTGTGTTAACGGCTACTGCAGACAGTTCGTACCGATTTACTTTCGTGAACATTGGAAGTTACGGAAAAGACTGTGACTCTTTTATTTTCAAAGACCCTAAACAGTGGAAATACAATGGAATACAAATGGTGAATTTTTCACCGTCCCTTGAATGTACAACCTGATTTTCCTACTGGTATTATCAAGGCCTTTATTGTGCTTCATAATAATGTTAGAGACAGAGATGGGTACGTAGCTGAGGATGCTACGTCAATTACAGGACTTGAAAACATCCGAGTAGTGTGCTATACAAGAGGAGGTTAGAAAGCCAACAACGTGAGAAACATTCTCTGCAAGTTCAAATGGTTCAAATGGCTCTGAGCACTATGGGACTTAACTTCTGAGGTCATCAGTCCCCTAGAACTTAGAACTACTTAAACCTAACTAACCTAAGGCAGGATTCGAACCTGCGACCGTATCGGTCGCGCGGTTCCAGACTGGAGCGCCTAGAGCCGTGCGGGATTAGGCGAGCGGTCTGGGCGCTGCAGTCATGGACTGTGCGGGTGGTCCCGGCGGAGGTTCGAGTCCTCCCTCGGGCATGGGTGTGTGTGTTTGTCCTTAGGATAATTTAGGTTAAGTAGTGTGTAAGCTTAGGGACTGATGGCCTTAGCAGTTAAATCCCATAAGATTTCACACACATTTGAACATTTTTTTGTAGCGCCTAGAACCACTCGCCCACTCCGGCTGGCTCTCTGCAAGAACTTCGTGTCAAGTGTTGGAATCATTCCCTGGCATATGTCAAAGATCTGATGGTCCAGAAGAGTGAAACCACAAAACATAAGCATAACCATATTTTTTTTTTACATTGTGGGCAGATTCTACACTGTTTAGCATAAAAAATAACTGCAATCCCACTGATCAGTACAATTCGACATATAAGAGGTTCTGTGTATATGGAAACTTTACAAATGTAAAATAAATACAATGATACTGAAAATAATTTTTAAACTATTTATTATTAGTTACAACGATATTTAACTGACTTTAATAGTCTTACGTTTATTTAATATAACATAAATTATTTGTTAAATTACTTTTCTTAATTTTGCTTCGGCGACGTCTCTAAACTGAGAATTTCTTTATCAAGCCTTGTTTTAAACGATGATGATAATCTAATTTATTCATTACTGCTATGACTGTCCTCTTATCTACTGGTGTTGTTATAAGATCTTTATTGTTTTGTAGTAGTGCTTTAATGTCTTGATTTTTCTTTTTGTGTAATGTACTGTGTTTTATTGTTTTTAAAATTTTGAATTTTTGCATTTGTTAGTAAATTAAAAATTGTAAATATAAAATAATGTAAGACTATTAAGTCAATTCAATAGTATTATAAAATAAATAGATAAAATTATTTGTACTTATCAAAGTCATTCTCTTCGCTGTCATCCAGCTTATCAGAATCATTCCCAAGCTGAAGACAAACTTCATGTCACGCATTCCTTGTGGTGTTTCTATATTTTTAAACGTCCAAGGTTTTGTCCCAGAGCACAGGCCTTTGATGTACAAAATGAGTTAATAACTCATTGTCAATTACAACCACTTAGGCCACGATAAAATCATCCCACTACGCCACTCTCAACGCGTACACAACAGAGGTCAGCGGCAGACTGGACGACGAGTGTGTAACCGCGCATTTAGTCACGTAGGCCACCATTCCGGGGGGGACGGTAAACAATCCGACGATTGTAGCGGCAGTGGGTGGTTTCATTGCTGCCGTCAGCATTAAATAATACAGTAGTCCATTTTTCCACACAATGTGTGCGTCGCAATACCATCTTACGCCCACTACCGGTACGGCGGCGAAGATACAAATTCCGATCGGATAAAAACGTCAAGTGTGTTCCCGGCCAGTAGGGCGGGCACAAGCCCAAAGTGACACCAGCTGCTGTTTGCAGGCCACAGTTCGCTCACGCAGCTTCTGAAGCTGCCAGCGTGACGCCCTTGCGCATTCTTGTGCGGTACCGCACTGCCAGCCAACTGCCAGACAGGAGTCACTTACCAATTTGTCTCAGGCGAGTGAACCAAACGTCGGCCAGAAAGCTCCTACCCAGAACATCACATGCACTATTGGAATCCTAACGGCAAGATAAAATTATGAAATTAAAATTTAACTGAGGAACCATTACACAAGAACCTCGTGCCCCCAGATTTACTGACAGAGAAAAAAATTGATATTATAACAGAAAGACAGTCACGTAAACTGGAATTTACTTTATAGAAAACTGGATTTACAATGTGAGGAAGAGGTCCACACCAGCCGTTGTACCACAAATTTTTATGTGAACCTTAATTACAATTTCGAAGTCATAATTTCATAGTCATTATTAGCTGAAATAGAATCCATGCACCATTGTCGTATATCCGGAGGGTCACTTTATGAATTCCAAGTTTGTTTAATATTGAGGAGAATAACTTTGCCAGAAACTGAAGCTAAATTTTATCTTAAGTTTGAAAGTTTATATTGCTGCAAATTAATTAACTAACGTTTTAAAACCTCTGAACATGACTTATTTTACTTCTGATAATTAATCTTCTGTGCTTTTGGCTATTTTCTGTAGATATGTGTCGAATGTCGTTTTCCTCTTGTATTTAAGTGATTTTCGTTTAAATGAAGTAATATTGAGGGGAATTTTAACTATTTGGAAAAGTTTATCTTTCAAAATTCGTAACAGTAAAGATTATAGTGAGGTTGTGCTATGACATTAGCTTCGCATAGAGACTGGTGTGATTCATTCAGTTTTTGTTTCGTTTTAGAGCTTGTCTCGATTTTTGTTTTTATGTCCTGAATACGAGAATTTACTCCCGCATAAATAATGGCTAATGTCACTGACTATTTCGTGAAATAAAGTCTGCTCATAACCAATTGGTTTCAGAAACAAACGATTATAAACTGGAGACCGGAGGAAAATGAAAATCGACGCACCACGAAGGAATTACCGGAATGAGAAATTAGATGATTTGTTCAAGAAAAAGAGCTTCACAAACTGAGCAAGTCACAACCGTGTTGGGCCACCTCTGGCTCTTATCCAAGCAGCTGTTCGTTTTGGTTCATGGAGTTACTGGATGTGCTCCTGAGGGATATCGTGTCATATTCTGTCCAATTGACTCGTTAGATCCTAGAAGTACCGAGGTGTTGGATGGCCCTGCCCATAAAGCTCCAAACGTTTTCAACTGGGGATACATCAGGCGACCTTGCTGGTCAAGGTAGGGTTTGGGAAGCACGAAGACATGCAATAGAAACTCTCACCGTGTGCGGGCGGTCATTAACTTGCTTAAATGTAAGTCCACGGTGGCTTGTCATGTAGGGCACCAAAACAAAGCCGAACAACTGCTTGTTGAAGGGCCAGAGGTGGACCAACGCGTTATTCACTTGCTCTGTTTGAAAAAGTCTTTATCTTGAAACTCGTATCAGCTGTGAGTCTGTACCATAGTGCGACGTGGACTCAGCAGGTGCACTATCATCGTGCAAAAGAACTCAGAAGACGTATGCAGTGAGGTGTGCTTGTAACATTTACTGGAGCAATTTGTACAGCACTAGCAGAAGCATTGTAAGTAATTCAGGGAATATATCCTGCCGATATAATTGTCAGGTACAGAGATGTATTTGTAAGCTGAACGGGGATATTGAGAAGATTGGGCAGGTCACTGAGGAACGAATCACGGTTAAATTGCAACTGAAGTCGCAGAGGACTGTCATGTGACGGTGGGATGGGGATAATGACAATGGCTGTCGTGTTTACCTGTTGTTCCCTGACAATCGGGAAACTAAGAAAAACATGATCCAGTCTGTAACTGCATATCTGCATAAAATCTGGAAAATTCATTTAGACAGATACCCTTGCGGAGAGTTCGGTACATGTTAAATGGTTCAAATGGCTCTGAGCACTATGGGACTTAACAGCTGTGGTCATCAGTCCCCTAGAACTTAGAACTACTTAAACCTAAGGACATCACACACATCCATGCCCGAGACAGGATTCCAACCTGCGACCGTAGCGGTCACGTGGTTCCAGACTGAAGCACCTAGAACCGCACGGCCACACCGGCCGGCGGTACATGTTATATTACAATGTCCCGTGAACAGAGATACCAGGGTCAACATCGTTCTATATATGGACCTTCATCTTACGTTAATAAACCCTTGTTCCTGAGCAGATAAAATAACATTGGCAATCTACTATCTCACAGGGAACTTCTAAGTTTCAGGGCACAAAGGAATGTATGAAACGCCGGCCGGTGTGGCCGAGCGGCTCTAGGCTCTTCAGTCTGGAACCGAGCGACCGCTACAGTCGCAGGTTCAAATCCTGCCTCGGGCATGGATGTGTGTGATGTCCTTAGGTTAGTTAGGTTTTAAATCGTTCTAAGTTCTAGGGGACTGATGACCTCAGATGTTAAGTCCCATAGTGCTCAGAGCCATTTGAACCAATTTTGAATGTATGAAACAGTTGAAAATTCATGTATATCCAAGATTACTCTAGCCTCATTTTCAGGTGACAGTTAACATAATTATTATTCCTTAATATAAGAAATACGTATTTAACATTGTCCTTTGTATCTTTATTTACAGATTGTAATTTGGATAAATATATTATTTATTGTTGCTGTAAGTAGGCTTAGTTGTTACGTATTGGGTCGCGTGTACTTCATAACATTCAGTCATGCGATGCGGCGTATAATTAAACCACAGAGCATAGAAGTAATGCTCTGAGAATTAAACACGTTGCAAACCAAGTGGGACGCGGTGAGCTGCTGTCTGCATACACTTTCCGTAGTTTGCTCCGACAGTGTACTAGGAGACGCCAACCATTCTGTGGGTAAGACTCGGCCTTGAAAAATTCCCGGCCGGGCCAAGCTACACCCGTTAGCCAGATTAAGTAAAGCCGGCCCACTTGGCTCCAGGCGTGAGAACAGTTCCCCTCCCCCCGTAAGCCAGCAAACACGCTGTCGCCCACAAAAGCGACCACCATTCACCGAAGGTCGCGGCCCGGAGATGATCCCTTACACAGTGAGGTGACAGGTAGTTCATCACTGTCAGAGTATATGTTAACAAATTCAGACCAAATGAAACGCACATCTCCTAATAAAGTGTACCCAAAGAGTCGCATCAATACACAATGTACACCCTATCTGGGGGCAACACAGGCGTGTGTTCTCGTATGCAAACGATCGTAAAGGCGGCGAATGGCATCCTGAAATATACTGTCACTAGCATATTGAACCTTTTGTTGCAATTCGGCAAAGGTTCTTGCAACGAGTAAGTTCTCCCTTCATCATGTCCCACTGGGAAGAGATCTTGTGATCTTGCTGGCCAGGGCAGTTATTTTACACCACAAAGAGCAGCTGTATGTGGAAGTGCGTGGTCCTGCCGAAAAATCACATCATTTTCGTGTCGAAGAAATGGCAGTAGAACGGGGATTACAGCCTGTGCAATGTAGTGGGCACTGGTTACTTTACCCAGGAGAAACACCAAATGCGATCGCGGGTTGTAATTGATGGTTCCCCAAACCATGAAGCCTTGTATGTCGTGGACGAATGCAATAGAACTGGCGGCAAATCACCATGTGCACACTAACACACGTGTAGGTCCATTACTCGCTTACAGACACAACCTACTCTCATCACTGAAGACAATAGAGTGACATTCTTCAGTCGACTCTTTCACGACACCAGAATAGCCATCTTTGGCGGTGTCATGATACCAGTGGTAACCTGGCGAGAGGCACATGTGATCTTAATCCTGCTGAAAGAAGCTAGTTCGCAATGGTTTCTGATGACAGATCATATGCATCTGTGCCCGGATTTCGTCCCTGTACTATGTTCGGTCAGCCATTGCTACTCGCACAGTACGTCGATCTTGAAGTGCGTCTGTACTAGTGTCCAACAAGTGCAGCCATACATTGATATGTCCATCCAGTTTTCGCAGACCCACAATGACCGCGTTCAAACGGCGGAAGCGTTACAAAATACAACAGGAGTACGTACTAGCCGGTGGGGCACGGTTGTACTTTAGAACGAATGTTGCAAACACTATTCAACTCTATGTGAGCGTAGTTACAGCCTGCAGAGTCAAAAAAGAGCGTACAAAGACAGGCCTGTTGAGTGCCATCTGATAGCCGGTAACTGTGACAAATGAGTCACTAACACTACAGCTCATCAGTATGCACAGTGGTGTCACTAAACATAGTCCTTGAGGGTGTCGCATTTTTTCCGGCATTGTACAAAGAGTCCTTAAGTAAAGCTCCAATTTCAAAACGCTGTAGAAAGAGAACAACTGCTCAGAATGACGTCAAATTCAACATCGTATTACTGATGCAGGGAGAGATTTTATGGAACAAAGAAAACTTAACAAAAATTATGCCAATCGATGGCACTGTAAGCGTTTTAGGGTAAATGGGGTTGGCCACATATGACAAATGAATTGCAATATGACGGCTATGGTTTGAGTTGCACATTACTCCACCGGTACTGTTCAATATGCATGACTGCACAAGTTCAGCAGTCAGCAGTTGAGGCACTGTTAGTTAGGTAAACCCATCCACCACGGAAAAGTCGTACCACGTTGGATTGGGAAAAATCGGTTTCTAATTGTCCTGAGGCCAAACACCGCACAAAAAGCAAGATGACATCTTTTGTCATTTCCCTAGACCAAAAACAGAACAAAAATCAAAATGACATCGGTTTATAACTGTCGTGAGACTGAAGCAAGACATGTTCCAAATGTTTTCTGCCACAAGTTGAAATCGAGGAACAATATGTTCCGCTACGGATCGGAGTGTCTCGGGAGCCATGCTCAGAATGCGTTGGGCAATGTGTTCTTTCGAGTCAGCTACGTTCGTAATTGGAGAATTGAACACGACATCTCTCAGATAACCCCACAGCCAGAAGTCACTCGAATTAAGATCAGGTGATCCGAACGACCAGGCTGTAGGGAAATGACGACTGATAATGCTAACATTTCCGAAATGCCCCTGAAGCAGCCGCTTCTCTAGCAGTGCAATGTGCGTGAAAGGTCCATCTCGTATAAAAATGATACCACCCACACATCCACGCTGTTGAAGGACTGGAATGAAATTGGTGGCCAAAAGACGCTCATAGCGTTTACAGGTGACGGTACAGGTAACGTGGGTCACAAGACTCATCTCTTCAAAAAAATATTGCCCTGCTATAAACGATGCCATCAAACAGCACCACACAGTCACTTTTCCAGACTGAAGTGATAGCGGTTGACGTGGCAATTCTGCGTGTTGACATGTCCTTGGAGATGGAAATAGGCTTCATATGTCCACAGAATGCTCCATGGCTATCGATTGTCCCCATCTGTGCGAGCATGAATTTCCAGAGCGAACGTTTGTCTAGCTGGCAGGTCAGCAGAAAGCAACTCCTGAACATGGTTGATGTTATATGTATAGCAATGCAGAATGTTTCATAGGATTTTACGCACTGTGCTCGCAGGCATGTCAACGTTCGGGTAGTACCCTGTGCACTGCATGTTTGCACACCACCGCTCGACCCCTCTTACAATGCAGTGGCCACATCTTCGACAGACCTCTGATCAACTACTTACCTCCCTCTGCCACATTGCACTTCAAAAGAACGTGTCTTTTTCAATTTTGTAATCATTTTCTCCAGACCCTTAGCAGTCACCAGATCAGTGCCTTTTTACACATGCTTGAGTCTCGGGAACTTCTGCAGGGCTACTGTCGCACAGACATCATTCTTGTCACAAGACCTTTACCAGCAGCGCTCGACAGTCATGTTGACCGTCTCGGAAGCAAAGTGAAGAACAGCCGTGTACCGTGCGTCTGTTGATGTGCTTACAACACCATCTATTGCACAAAGTTTCGTTAATTTTTTTTGTTCCATGACGTTTCCCCCTGCATCAGTAATATGTTGTTCAAATTAGACATCATTCTGAGCAGTGGTTCTCCTTCTACAGATTTCTGAGATTCGAACTTCAATTATGGACATCCTACATATACAGGGTCCTTCAAAAATACTTTTTAAAACTTTGAGGAAAGGTTTCTTAGTCCAAAACCAGCAAAAAAGTCCGAAAATCATTCGTTTTCGAGTTAGTAATGAAAGTTTATATACAATGGCTTTCCAGGTACACCTCAAGAGTTTCACTTATCTATGGATCTGTTTGAGTCATTGTATCCTAGAACGCATTGTGCTGCCAGGGAGACTTGCTTACATTCTTCAACCGTCCGTCTTCAAAGTGTCCATTGTGTACACGTAATACAGGTAGTGAGTTGACTGGAAGTGCTCCGTTTAAACAAGGGAGGATATTTATTTAGTGAGCAGGCAGATACGATTTTTACGTACGGCCGCGCAGATGATAATGGACACGAGGCTGCACGGCTGTATCAGACGGCGTTTCCAGACAGAAGACAACCGAGTCATCCAACATTTGGTGCTGTGTATCTTCGCGTTGCCGAGACAAGATCCCTAGCACCATATACTGTTGACCAAGGCAGACCACGTGTTGCTCGTACGCCTGACAGGCACATTCTACGGGTTGTTGAAGAAGAGCCACGAATCAACGCAAGACAAGTGGCCTTGAAACGTAGTACATCTCCAAGATCAGCATGGAGGCTACTTCACGAGCAACGCATGTATCGGTATCATCCTCAACGAGTACAGGACCTTACGCACGCCGATCACCCGCCACGGGAGAACTTTTGCCGATGGTTTATTGCACAGACTGTCAATCCGCTGTTTGTCTCTTCAGTTAGAAACGAGGCAACGTTTGGAAGGAATGGAATAAGAAATTTCATATGGACCGTTCGCAGTCCTCATGCTACAGTACAGGCTACACGTCAGCATCAACGTAAAATTAATGTGTATGCTGAAATTGCAGGTGACTCTCTGGTAGGCCCATACACTATTCCAGCACGTCTTACAGATGCTGTATACAGGGACTTTATTCGGAACTCCCTCTAAGAGCTACTAGAAGATGTGCTCCGTAAATAAGAAGAAATATGTGGTCTACGCACGATGGAGCTCCAGTACATTTCAGTCTCATTGTTCGAGATGCACTGGCTGATATCTACCATAAAAGATAGAGAGGTAGAGGGGGACCAGTTCCACGGCCTGCAGGCTCCGTCGACCTCAGTTCTTTGGATTATTACCTCTGCGCCATTTTAAACAATCGGTCTATGCAGCAAACCACCTACATGCAGGTCACGGAAGCCTGCGAAACCAACTGGAACAATCAGGGAGTATTTGAAAGGGAGGGACAGTCCACGATTCGGCGAGTGAATAGAAGCAAGTGTTAACAAATTGGAAACGAAAGATTTTCGGACATACGTTTATATTTTGGTGCAAGGAACCTGTCTCCATAGTTCGTAAAAGTATTTTTCAAAGCCCCGTGAATCATATTTGGGATATAATTGTAATTTTTCAACCATTACTAATTTTGTATTACCATTATGATGATGTGGTCCCATACTCCTTGAGAGAGCGTAGGGGAACGATGCGGGAGACTCGCATCGCCGTACTAGGGAAGGTCCTAGTGGAGGTGGTTTGCCATTGCCTTCCTCCAGCCGTAATGAGGATGAATGATGATGATGAAGACGACACAACAACACCCAGTCGTCTCGAAGCAGGTGAAAATCCCTGATCCCGCCGGGAATAGAACCCGGAACCCCGTGATCGAGAAGCGAGAACGCTACCGCGAGACCACATACAAAGCTTAATATATAATAAATTGTAACATATCAGTTCTCGGTCACGGCTGTCACCTACTGCTGGTTGCTACTTCGAGTGACAACAGAAGGGTCGTTTTTCCCATAAACCGACTAAAAGAGAGGTGATCTGAGACGACTACACTATTTCCGAGTGCGAGTAAATTCCGCAGGATGGTCGGTGTTTCCTAACATCCTTTGGGAATAAACTTTTGAAAGTGTTCTGAGACAGCAACACTTCACAGCAGTACTATGGGCGCTAACAGGAAATGGCCTGTCGAAATGCTACATTCTGCTCTTGGAGGCTGATTAGCCGAAAGTTATACATCGCGTAGCTGCCGAGATCGAATAGTCGGCCGGCAGCCCTCGTGGGCTTCACCAGCAACGTTGTAGCCCTCTGGGGCGGAGGTGGCGTTGTGATGTGTGTTTCGGAAATCAGTGGTTTGCGCTGAATAAAGCGGAAAGTTTAGAAAGTGTTCAGAAGTGTGTTCCCATGCGCGGGCGTGGGAACCAGCTTTGTCGTTTGCCCGTTTGCTAGGCGAGTGTTGCTGTTTAGTGAGCTTATATCGACTCCGTAGGAAGATTCAGCCTAGCAGAGCGTGAAGCTACGTCCTAGCTGTAGGTATCAAGTAAGGAAAAAAGCGGTCTTCACGAGGATTAATAGAAGATAATAAATACGATTTTGCTCCAATGGAAATTTGAAGTGTGGAGTTCCTTTGAGTGTTCTTCTCCTTTTTAACTTTTAATTCTTATCGCGTAATGTTTTTAGAGGTTACGGCAGATACATAGCGGTGCGCAGAAGTAATCAGGATTCTCCAACAAACGTATCGAAGAAAGACTGCAGAGCAATACGTCGCGTGATATGCCACGCGCACCGTACGGCAGATAATGGGATTCGCCAGACGCTACGAAAACTCCGTGGACAAGACCAGAAGGAACGCTTCTGAATTTCTAATCAGAACACCATAAATACTCATATAATAGCATTATAATATGTGTTTATAAAACCTGTTACAGGCAACCTATGAAAGGGGAATCTGAGCTGATGGCCTCAATAAATGAATAAAAAATATCAGTCGTAGTTGTGCATCCATCATGATTATGGCGAATATCCAAAGATGATTCGGCGCAGCCATTCATATTTATTACCATTGCTTATGATGGTATGGTTCATAGTTTCATGGCAGGTATTCCATATATGTTTGAGCGTGTAATGTTACACATATTCAGGCGAGCTATTCGGCCTTCTAGGATTGGTACTGAGGAGAGGTGAATTCGCTTGCTTGGCTGTGTGCGCGTCGGAGGGGCGAGAAGGCTGCTCGACCGCTCCAGGCCAGCTCAGTTACAAAGACAGTCAGTACATGGCCGCATATGCGTAGTCTCAGAACGGGAAGAATTTGTACGGTGGTTGCGTGCTTGGCCGGAGAGCAGATGTACAGTAAAAGCAGCATTTAAGACAGTCTGAAATATGGCTGCTTTCAGTTCTTAGAAATTCAAAAATAAATCACAGTTCTATACTAAAGCGACTCCGAATACATGAGTGATCGCAGAAAATTGAGGTGCATCCAATGAAACAATATCTTAAAAACTACAAGAGTTAGTAATTCATGGTGACTGAATATCGTTACAACAAACGTTGAAATTAACAACTTTTAAAGGCTTTGTGCAATTCAACGAACAATGTAGCAAATGGTAGCATAACACTATAGCATCATCCCTGATGGTTACGCATCTGTATTTATTTTATTTATAGATTTATTACATTTTGTATCGTTTTGATTTGCAAAGGTCTGTCAGAACAGCATGTCCTCCACAATATCACAGCAACTGAATGCAGCGTGAATTCCTTATATCTTGTCATACTTGTGTAGCTGTTTAAAGAATATTTTACTGTTCAAATTTGTGTGAAATCTTATGGGACTTAACTGCTAAGGTCATCAGTCCCAAAGTTTACACACTACTTAACCTAAATTATCCTAAGGACACACACACAGCCATGCCCGAGGGAGGACTCGAATCTCCGCCGGAACTAGCCGCACAGTCCATATCTGCAGCGCCCTAGACCACTCGGCTAAATATTTTATTATTTTTGCCAGCACCTTTATTTAAAAGTTTATTAAAGTTGATGTTATAAACCATCGTAATTCAGACGTGATCAATAGTTGCAAGGAGATGGTGCTTTGAGCTCATTTTTGATGTCAAATTGATATGCAAATTAATTAAATTGATCAATGAATTACACTCCCTCCCCCACCGTCCCAAGCACCAACCCCCACCCAATCCCTCCCCCTCCAGATGACGTCATGTGTTTTCCTCAGCCTGCATGTGGTTCCCCACCCCCTCACTCCCCTATCCCCCGACTATCCTATTGGCGACGATTTAGAAATTTGGCGGGAAGTTTGAACTTCGGCAGGAATTTAGGATTTTGTCGGGAATTTCTTTGCCAGGGGCTGTGCTGATGTTGCACTCCCCCCCCCCCCCCCCCCCCACACACACACCTGGGAAAAAGTGGGAAATTAAAAATCTCAGTGCCCCTTCTGTGACTCGAAGAACCCCCTGTCCTTCTGAATGGAAAGCCCAAGTGCAGCCCCCAGTATATGAAAACTGCCCAGATACAGGAGTGGAACGTTAGATTAACGTATTTTATTTATTTTGGCTGGGTAACTGAAGTAAAGATCGGTTTCAATTATGTAATTAATCACAAAGATCGGCCCTAATTACAAAACTGTTAGCATAAAGCTACACAACGACTGTCTAAAATCGCAATACAGCTCAAAAATTGACAACCCATACAACTGGTGTTGTCCTGATGGGAAAAAGTTCCACAATACCACTCGAAACTAGTAGCAGACACATTGAAATGCTCCCCTCACCTACAAGCTCGTGGCAAATAAGGCTGGAGTGGCAAGTGCTATCTTTATTTTTTGTGGAAAATATATTCAACTGATGAGATGCTGGTGTTGGACAGAGAGGAGTTTCATAAGAGTATTACCTGTAAGCATACAGCTAAAGACTCTATATAATTGGTTAATGTTTTGATTCAGATAGTTCTATCAAACCTACACCGATTTTGTTCATAAAACTAATAGAAATGAGCTGTATCTGTTCTTGTGGGATCATGCCTGTTTTTATTATTATCGTCACAATTGCGTGTTTATAAATAGGTGTTACCGCAAGTCTAGTGTTATTTCATACTTCATAACCTCTAATTATAAAGTAGACACCACCTGAATTATAGCTTGTTGTGTAACCTAAAAATGATACTGTTTTTCCGGACATGCGAGTAGATTGCATGAAACAGGCTGTGATGATCAAATTGCTTACAAAACTAAAATGCAAGAATCTGCTGTATAACAGAAACTTTACAGACATGTCGGTAGAGGTGGTTATGGATCACAAATGTCAAATGTAAGCACGCAGATGGTATTTGATTTCCATGTACCCGAAGAGAGAGACACGATAAAATCTTATTGGAGGTTCAATTACAAGGTAGGCTCTCATGATCTGTTTTGTATATGCCAGTCCCATCAGTTTACTATTTTCGTATTTGCACTGTATGCTTTGGTGCCAGTTGATGTTCAGCTGTTTTCCTGCTCGTTCTGTCACGTAAGTTTATCTTGTTTCTTACTTTTTTGTTCTCTCTCTCTTTCACACACACACACCCCCACATTCATGTGTGTGTGTGTGTGTGTGTGTTTTGAGTGTATGTGTTTTCTAAAGCTGTTTGTGTAGCCTTTTTTTTGTTTTATACTGCCTTCAATGTGTCAAACAGTGTGCCACTGATAATGTTCTTTAATCTCGTATATTCTATTTTCCTCCTGCTAATGCCCTATGTATATTGAAGTTGCTGTCTGTTCACATAATCTATTCTGTAAACACAAGTACTACTAGGGCATAAACTACCAAAGAATGACGTATATTTACGACTTAGCAATTGTAGTTTGCGAATTTTAGTAGGTGAACGCGTGAATACGAGCAATATCCATTTAGACTGTATAAAAAAAAAAAGATCAGCCTCTTGCAATCACTAGCGCTTTTTCTTAACTTATATAGTTATGCATGATCTTTGGTGATTTTCAGCACTCATTTAATTTATTTTTGAGCCGTATAGAATTTCAGTTTATTTTTTTAAATTTTACTTTCAACTGACATTTAGTAGGCTTTCAGCACGTTCTCGTCCAGTCGCAATACCGACTTCAGTTCGAAATTTATTATGTTCCAGGCGGCAGTCTTGTCTTCAATTTCTCATACTTCTCGGATACTTTTTCGAAAATTTTCAACGCTAACATTAAGAAGCGTCATATCACTGTACTCGTCTTTAAGGGCAACTGCAGAATTTTGAAATGACACACCGCTAGAGAATATTTAATTTCGCAAGGAGCGCCTGGAAGAAGACTTGTCACTTCTCTCACAGCCGGACGACATTTTACACAATCATCTCTCGGACGAGGAGTATAAAACGAACTTAGTTCTTTGTGACGATTATCTTGACAAGGCGAAACACGCCATCTTCAAGGCCCTATAGGGCATCGAGAAACAATTGTCTACTTCTACCGCGACATCGTGTGCGACTGATTCTGTGTCGTCTGTGGTTCAGATCCCTACGTCAATTCAGCTGTGGCCTATTAAGCTCAAACCATTCTCTGGAGACAACGAGACCTGGTCCACATTTTGGGAATAGTTTGAAAGCTGTATAGGCAGAAATGATTCTGTGCCTACTATTATGTCGATGGCATAGCAGTGATTGCTTCTGCTTAGGAAGATACTAAGCGAATTGTTCAGATATGAAGACCTTATCTACACAGTGCACGCCCACTGCGACTATTTACAAAAACTCCGACCCATTCAAGTTGAATGTCCTGGAACTCTTAATACAACATTCATAGAATGCAATAAACGCACCCAGGCTCTGCAATCCTTGGGTGAGGATGTAAATGCCTATGACAATTTTCTCACGCCAAAAATTTTACGGGATTTCTCCGCAGACATTTGCCGGCGATGGGTAATCCACGTCAATAGGGAGAAACTATCCGAAGGAGACGTACTGCATTTAATGGAATTTTTGTGGGAGAAGTCGATGGTGTACTCACTGCGCAAAAGATACGTAAGCACGCCATTCACGCGCAAATCTGGTCCTTCGGACACATTAACTCCTGTCGCAGTCACTCTCAACATTAACTCCAGGCAAGGTCGTTCGAAACACAAAGACCACACGCACCGTGAAGCCGTACTTTTTTGTGCGAACGTAGCGAGCACTGGACGCAAGACTGCAAGACGGTAAAATACATTCCAGAGCGCCTGAAGATACTAAGGATCGAGAAACCGGTATTTTCTTTGTCTTAGTCAAGGCCCCACTCTCGACGAAAAGAAGAGCTGGTTGCTCTTACTGCAAAGGGAGTCATCAATGATAAATTCTGATGATTCGAACCAACCTATGCCATCCCACAGACAATCTGATTCTCTCAACGTCCCCGTCAATAGTTCAGTGGCCAATGTCGTCACGGGACACTCAAGTTTCACACAACTTCAGACGATATACGAGTCTGTAATAGGTTCCACAGGCGAAAGCCGACTCACATGTTGCATCTTGGATGCAGGCAGCTAATCCGTGTTCATTTGCCGAAATCTGTTCGATAATCTCAACCTACAGATTATCGATACTTGGCCTCTGTCTAAGAACGTTCATGTTCGGCTCTGTGATTTCGAGAGTTTACATAGCTTCACGAAACATCCTACTGTGCCCAAAGATGTCAAGATAAATCAATATACTGGACATTTACAGTTGACGGACCCCACTGAAAAGAAAGGTGATATTCCTGTACAATTACGTTTCTGTAGTGGATCGCTACTGGGAGGTAGTGGACGACGCAACGCCAGAGCGTATATCTCCGTCTCTAGCACCATTATCCTCTAAAGTCGGGAAGATCCTTGGTGGATGTCGCCCGGGTATTTTAGCTAAACACAGCGTTAATCTGATAATTTAGCTGTTGAAGAACTGAATGATGACACTATATGTAGCTTTTGGGACTTAGATTCAAGCGAAATCAGCACCGATCAAAAACGATTAACGAGTAAGAAACAGTGAGCGTACTGAAAGAATTTCGCACAACGTACATGCTTGCGGACCGTTGGCGACTAGTTCGCCTTCCTCTAAAATCCGCTGTCGTTCTATCCAATAACTTTTTACAATGCCGAGAGGCGTTTTGTTGCTTAACAGAAAAGACTGTGCAGAAATGATGACCTAAGACGCGTTTACGACAACATGATTCTACAATACATCAAAAACGACCCCGTAGGGTTGGCTCCTACAGACGAATCTGCAAATTTATTTTATTTGCGTCATCAGTTGGTTAAGCGAGAAAGACAAGAGAGCACAAAATGGTGAATAGTCTTTGATGGTTAATCACAAGAACAAGATACACCCTATCTTAATGGAAAATAGCCGGCCTGTGTGGCCGTGCGGTTCTAAGCGCTTCAGTTTGGAACCGCGTGAGCGCTACGGTCGCAGGTTCGAATCCTGCCTCGGGCATGGATGTGTGTGATGTCCTTAGGTTAGTTAGGTTTAAGTAGTTCTAAGTTCTAGGGGACTGATGACCTCAGTAGTTAAGTCCCATAGTGCTCAGAGCCATTTAATGGAAATTGTAAATTTGTAGTAAGTTCCTGTGGGACCAAACTGCTGAGATCATCGATTCCTAGGCTTTCACACTACTTAATCTAGCTTAAACTACCTTACGCTAAGGACAACACACACACCCGTACCCGAGGGAGGACTCGAACCTCCGACGGGGGTAGCCGCCCGAACTGTGACAAGACGCCTCAAACCGCGTGACTACCCTGCGCGGCCTCTCTTAATGACACCTAAGAAACCGAGCCTGACTTGTTGCCTGAAGTGACTGAGGTCCTTTTGAGATTCCGTCTGTGACGTCTTGCAGTCGTTGCCGACATTGTTCAAGCTTTTCTGCAGATGTCTGTACACCCTTACGATAGGGATCTTAATAGATTCTTCTAGTACATGACCAACAATAACAAGATTGAAGATCTCATTAATGCAATACAAAGAACAATTGGTTGATTCTCAGTTCAAGAAAATAAAATAGACACTTTGGAAGTGAGCGACTAATTCGCATAAGTTACCCGCAATTTGGAACGCGAAAGGAATAAATATCCAAACGAAAGTCACGATATTAGGGATGACATGGAATTCGGAAGAAGACACGTTCTGAATGGCTCATCGACATGTCACAGAAAAATTTTCAGACACATTTACAACAAAAAGAAATTTACTAAGGGCAATAGCAGGTCTTTAGGACTGTGTGGAATTAATAACTCCGGTATCCATTGTAGGAAAAATTCTGTCTCAAGACACTTGGTTGCCCAGACTAATTTGGGATGAACCTCTGCCTTAAAAACTATCGGTTAGACTACGCCCCTGGGTGTCAGACTTTCATGAGCTATCTAATATTACTATTCCAAGGTGGATCCATTTGTCAGCGAACGATAGCTCCCATATTCACGTTTTCTGTGGTGCATCTGAGAGAGTTTATGGCACCTCTTTATATATAACATCTAGTGTTAAAATTTCCAAACTAATGTGTAATAAAAGTAGATTAGCACCAGTGAATAAAATAACATGTGCTCGACTTGAACTGCTAGCAGCATTGATAGGAACCAGATTACTGCACCATTACTGCAGGGTCACAACCTGTGACCTTAGCAGGGTGACACTTTGGACTGATTCGGTTGTAACCTTTGGATCGATAAAGGGTGATTCCACCACGTGGAAAATGACTATATGCTACAGGGTTCAGAAATACTCTCACCACACCAGCACCGTGGAGACACTGTCCAGGCAAAGACGAATTTAGTTTCAAGAAGATCCACACCTTAGACGTTGCGAATAGTGGACATCTGGTGGAGTGGACCATCATGGCTATCACACCATCCTAATTTAAGGCCGATCAATCATCACGCATCTATTGCAACTAAAATCTTTCTGGAAGCTAGAAAGTTAGATAAATATCCTCAGAGTTTACTTATTTAGCTCCACAATCACTCAGAGACGTAAACAGATTAGGCTCTTCCTGAAACTGTTGCGAAACACCGCTTACGTCTTCCGCTTTCAAAGAAAACTCCTTTAGAAAACGGACATTGCAGAAGAGACAGCGGAAGCTCGTCTTTATTGGATTAAAACTCTACAGCAACAACGTTTCTCCTCAGAAATCATCGATCTAACCAAAGGTCTTCCACTCCCTAACACATACAAGATAAAATGTTTCAACCCATATTTAGATGCAGATTTGCGAGGGATGTTCAATAAGTAATGCAACATATTTTTTTCCTGAAAGCAGGTTGGTTTTGTTCAGGGTTCCAATACACCGTATTATTCCCCACTCTTTTAGCTACAAAACCCTGTTTTTCAACATAATTTTCGTTCAAAGTGATGGCTTTACGCCATCTTAATGGGAGGGCCTGCATGCTCGCATGGTACCCACTCTACTTGTCGATGTCGGAGCCAACGTCTTGCTTCATCAGTAACCTCCCCACCATCCACGTACTGATTCCCGCGGAGTGATCTTTCATTGAGCCAAACAGGCGGAAATCGGAAGGTGCGATATCCAGGCTGTAAGGAGGATGAGGAAGAATAGTCCAATGAAGTTTTGTGAGCTCCTCCCGGGCTCGCAGACTTGTGTGAGGCCTTGCCTTGTCAGAGAGAAGGAGAAGTTCGTTTGCATTATTGTGGCGATGAACTAAGTCGTTTTCTCAATTTCCTGAGGATAGCGCAATACACTTCAGAGTTTATCGTTGCGCATGAGGAAAGAAATCTAAGAGAATAACTCCTTCAGAGTATCAGAAGACCGTCGCCATAACTTTAACGGCTGAAGGTGCGGTTTTGAACTTTTTCTTCGGAGGAGAGGTGGTGTGGTGCCACTCCATTGATTGTCGTTTTGTTTCCGTTTCGAAGTAATGAATCCATTTTTTCATTGCCTGAAGCGATGTACAGCAAAAAATTGTCAAGATCAGCTTCGTAACGCGCAATCAATTCCACACTGTTGGTCCTCCGTTGCTCTTTATGGTCTTTATGTTAGGCGGCGAGGAGCAAGGCTGGCGTACATCTTTGAGTACCCCATGTGGTGGACGAGTGTGTCAACACTACCAACAGAAATATCCAGTTGAGCAGCAAGGTGTTTCATTGTGATTCGTCGATTACCTCGAAGGAGAGGGTCTGCACGTTCAAACATTGCAGGAGTCACAGCTGTGTACAGCCGGCCGGCACGCGAGAGATCCGACAGGTTTGCACGACCTTGCTGCGATGATGATTAACGCCTCGCCCAACGACTCGCCGTGCTTTCCTTCTCTGCCAGGTCTCCATAGAGATACTGGAAGCGCCTATCAATATCTGCGATGCTCAGGTTTTCCGCCAAAAGGAACTCAACGACAGCTCTCTGCTTGGAACGTACCTCCATTATAGACGCCATTTTGAAGGCTACGTGTAACGCCGCCACCTATAGGAATTTCGCGAAACTATAGGGGCTGAAGCAGGAATATTCCACGATGTCTCACAACAAAACCAGCACTTTTTTTTCAAATTGGCCAAGAAAAAAAATGTGTTGTATTGCTTATTGAACTTCCCTCCTATAATGTTTAGAGGGTCGCCTGCAACACGCCGAGGCATCTATCAGAAAAGAACATCCCATTTTTCAAGAAGGGTACCATCACTTCACCAAACTTCTGATCGTCTACAAGCATATCATTCTACACAATCCTTGAGTACGAGCGTTTCTTTTACAACTAAGAGAATGCTTCTGGCTAGTACCCGCCAGGATAGCCGAGAGCGCGCCGGCACGGTAGCTCAGCGTGTTCGGTCAGAGGGTTAGCTGCCCTCTGTAATAAAAAAACTGAGGTAATCGATGAACAACGAACTTAAACGGATGTCTTACGATGTCCGCCCCGAGCAGATGCAACGAACAACAGCGAATAAAATGAGATTAAAAAAAAATGAGCGCTAACGCGCTGCTTCCTGCACTCGGGACGGCGGGCCGACCCCGGATCGAATCCGCCCGGCGGATTAACGACAACGGCCGGTGTGCCGGTCAGCCTGGATGTGATTTTAAGCGGTTTTCCACATCCTACTAGGTGAATACCGGGCTAGTCCACACGTCCCGCCTCAGTTACACGGCTCGCAGACATTTGAAACACATTCACACTATTTCACGATTTCCACTAGAAGCAGACAGCTGGGGTACACTAATTCCGTCCCGGGGGGTATGGGAGGTGGCAGGAAGGGCATCCGACCACCCCTTAAAATTAACCATGCCAAATCCGTACTAACCCTGCCGTCCCTGCGCACAATGTGGGATAAAGGCAGAAGCAAAAGAAAGAAAGAAAGAAAGAGCAAGAATGCTTCTGGATGGTATGTGCCCATTATGTGATCAAAACGGTCCTACATAGTTGTTTTCCCTGTAAAATTGCACATAACATCGTTGGCCAACAGAGAGAAGCACCACTACCAGCTGACAGAATGAAACCTCACAAGCGGCTTGAAGTTTATGGGACTGGTTTCCCTGGGCCCCTATAAGAAAATCATGCATCACTATAGTTAAGTGTTGCATCCTATCAATCACCTGTGCTGTAGGTAATTAGAGCAGTACATTTGGAAGTAACAACCAACTTGACAACGGACCGCCTCTTATTAACCTTCGAAAGGTTTATACGTCAGTGTGGTATTCCACATACCGTGCATAGTGATAACGCCCAAACTTAGCGTGCAGCTAACCGAGACATAACAGAAATATGGACCGCTATCTCTGCTGACAAGACACCCCGATTCATCGCACAACAGGGCATAACCTGGAAGTTCATAGCGCCACGAACGGCTTGGTTGGGAGGGTGGTGGGAGTGGATGATTGTCTCAATTAAACGATGCCTTCATTAGGTACTGGGATGCTGCAGCATAGACGAGGAGGCCCTACAAACTATACTTGTGAACATATAAGCGACCCTCAATTCAAGATCCATCACACACACTGAGGACGAAGCGCTTACCCCAGCTTATTTTCTCGTGGGAGGAAGACTTACCACTCTACCCACGGACTCTATGACACCAAAACCAACATATCCGGTAAGAAAATTTAAGCTACTGCGGAAGATATCCGACGCATTTTGAAAACGGTGGAGCAAGGAGTATTTATTGCTCTTTCGGACCTTCCATCAAGTTAAGAACACTGGCAAACCACTGAAGGTCCGGAACGGAGATAGTGTACTTCTTCAAGGGGATGTACTTCCCCGCCACTTGCGGAAGAGAGTAAGAGAGAAAGAACAACGAACTGGTCGAGACGGCTACCTCGAGCTGTCGTCCTCGTTACCCCGGAAGGAAGAGATGTTACCAGGCCAGTGCAGCTGGCCGTCCCTCTGGAAATCGACCAGGGTAGAGAGGATGTGGAAGATCAGCGACGTCGTACTTCGTTGTCCTGAGCACTTTATCTTTGTACTTATGTTCTTAGAATAGCGTTGACTGTCTCGTAGTTACAGTTATATAAAGAAAGACGCTATTAAAGATATCGGCTTGTACTTGCTTACTTTCTCAACTCGACGACGACAAGCCCAATGAGTGATGTAAAAACACTACAGGGTCGCGTCATCAGTCCTGATAATGATTTCGTGACCAACGTATAATTTTTTCAGAGAGTGCGCGATTCCCTAAGACGTCGGACGGGAGCACCCCTTGTCATATTGAGCACTTTCTTTAGCGATGTGTAGGTCGTATGCAACAGCAAGCACACTGCATTAGAAGTTATGCTATTTCACAGTAACAGAATAATGTGTTCTCATTTCTTTACTACATTTTGTAGGTCATTCGTAAACAATGAGCTTGCCGTAGAAGAGATGTGTTTCGCAGTAGCGAAGATGAACAATTGTTCATAGCTTTTAAGATATGCATCTTAGAGCGCGTGTTTACTGGACATTTTTGTCATGATTTGTTCTATACTACAACAATTCAAAATATGGAATACTTTTTTCTTAACACCCTGTGTACTATGGACCCACTCTGTCTTCGTACGGGTCGTACTAACAATAAGTACGACTTGTCTGGCGTAGTGGTAATAAAATTGCATAAACAAACCTTCCCCGTGAATCAGTCTGTCTATTGGTAGAAACCATATCAAAATCCCTACAGTAATTACTGAGGTAAGCCTTCACATACAGGCATAGAAATGTAGCGGGAAACTTTAATTTATAATACGTATAAATAAATAAATCAGAGGAAGGAACTTCAGTGACAACGCAACTTTGAGGTAAGCCTAGTTAGCCTAGTGGTTAAACCAATTCCTCGCGACAAGCAGCAAATTCTGCTTCAAGTTCCAATCCGGCATAAACTTTTATTTTTCCCCACATCTTCATTACATTGCAGGAACAGCATCCGTTAGTGGTTTGTACTAATACGATCCCATGTCCACTGGCGTAGTAATGGGGATATGTGATGTCCGCACCGGGTACCAGCTCCGTGGGGGGTGACAAAAATTTTTGTGGCACTAGTTTCAAAACAAATTGCTCTGTCATTTAGTTCCTGACGCTTATGGAAGTGGGAGGGCTGCTAGAGACCTTATGGACTGTTCCTAACCTTTATGTGTCTATAGGCGCATTTCAAGCTAAAATAGTTTGTAAACAAAACTTAATCTCACCCAGTACTCCAGACAGCGATATCAACTATCTTACAGACGCTGACCTTGCACCAGGAAGTGAGAGGGTCGATGTCAGAGTGCTGCGACTAGTTTCTACAAGAAATCGGTACGCACTGCAACACTTTGGAACACGTATCGTCCGTTTCGGTGTTTTATATAAGAGCAGTCTGGTCAGAGCTTCATAAATGGAACCTCCCACGACCGCAAAAACTGTAGTTGACAATTTTGATGAGATTTCTGAATGTGGTAGTCTTGCAGAAATTCCACGCCTGAGAAGATTTCTTTAAGATGCTAGAGTTTGTCATCTTTAAGAATCATACACTTCGTATTTGCATATGTGTTTCCCGAATCTGTTCCCAACCTCATTTTGGCGTTTAGATTTTCCTAAACATTGTGTTTTTCGGTAGCATTATATGAGGAGTTTTTCAAAACTTAAGCTAATTAAGAATTATCTTGCGTCCACTGTGAGTCAATCACGATTCTCTACTTTGACAGTTTCGTCAATCGAAAAAAGTGTAGCTAAAGATATCGATTCTGATGACGCAATTTCAAAATTTTCAGCAGAAAATGTTAGAAAGAAGATAGCTTTAGCTACATGTTAAAGTCACCTATCACTAAGAAGACCTTGGTTATTTGCACTGCTTAATTAATAATCGATTAACATTGTGTTATTTACAATACGCTTTACTGATTTGTTTTCATTCATAAAAACTGTTAAAATAGTTAACATTGTATTTTGGTTAATTAACCATTGTTATAAACAATTTTTTGACTCTAGGAGGAGGGGGAAGGGGGGGGGGGAGAGAGGGGACAAGTTGAAACTCTGCACTGGGTGCCAAACTACAAACTACCTAGCAACGCCACTACACATGTCATTTTATCTTCACTGATTTCATCTCCATCCACCCATTAATTTCATATCCATGCATTTAATTCGCTTAATGTATCCCAAAACGGCATGAGTAGTTGAGGCACTAGAATTAGAACGCACTATGAATGTTTGTATACGTTCCGTCTGCAATATCCGCTTGACTTATCACACCAGTGCCTCATACCGAAGTTTCGAATGACTTCTATACGCTATACGCACTACAGCGACTCCTCAGTACACACGCTCCCTTGTGCCTTGTAACACGAGGTTTCACTAGTATTCTTTCAAACTCCTCCTTTGCTAATGTCCGCCTCAGGAACAAGCTACTGTGCACTGTACGCACAGTTCAGTACACTGTTACATTTCACAAAATGTTAAAGCACTTGCTTTCGTTAACTTTATAACTTTTTCGTAAGCAGTTAACATGTCTCCGATGTTTTACTATTATAGGTATAAACGAAAGGGCGAGTAGAGCAAATAATTCTAATAAATATACAATATGTGATCAAAAGTATACGGAAACCCCAAAAACGTACGTTTTTCATATTAGGTGCATTGGGCTGGCACCTCCTGCCAGATACTTCATATCAGCGACCTCGGTAGACATTAGGCATCGTGACAGTGCAGAATGGGGCGCTCCGCTGAACTCACGGACTTCTAAAGTGGTCAGGTGATTGGGTGTCACTTGTGTCATACGTCTGCACGCGTGATTTCCACACTCCTAAATATCCCTAGGTCCACTGTTTCCGATGTGATAGTAAAGTAGAAACGTGAAGAGACACGTGCAGCACAAAAGCGTACTGGCCGACCTCGTCTATTGACTGACGGAGAGCGCCGACAGTGGAACAGGGTCGTAATGTGTAATAGGCAGACATCTATCCAGACCATCACACAGGAATCCCAAACTGCAACAGAATCCACTGCAAGTACTATGACAGTTAGGCGGGAGCTGCGAAAACTTGGATTTCACGGTCGAGCGGCTGCTCATAAGCCACACATCACGCCGGTAAATGCCAAACGACGAATCGCTTGATGTAAGGAGTGTAAACATTGGACTACTGAACAGTGGAAAAACGTTGTGTGGAGTGACGAATCACGATACACAATGTGGCGATCCGATGGCAGGGTGTGGGAATGGCGAATTCCCGGTAAACGTCATCTGCCAGCGTGCGTAGTACCAACAGTAAAATTCGGAGGCGACCTGTAGCGGAGTGGTTACACGACACTAATATCCCTATAATGGACTGTCTTGCGCAGATTCCTGACCTGAATCCTGTAGAACACCTTTGGGATGTTTTGGAACGCCGACTTCGTGCCAGGCCTCACCGACCGACATCGATATCTCTCCTCAGTGCAGCACTCCGTGAAAAATGGGCTGCCATTCCCCAAGAAACCTTCCAGCATCTCATTGAACGTAGGACTGCGAGAGTGGAAGCTGTCATCAAGGCTAAGGGTGGTCCAATATCATACTGAATTCCAGCATTACCGATGGAGGGCGCCACGAACTTGTAAGTAATTTTCAGCCAGGTGTCCGGATACTTTTGATCACATAATGTAGGTCACAGATGCGACGTATTACGATTGAGAACATCAGTGGTTCCCAGCCTGGGGATGAATACTCCCCATAGGAGTGGAATGAAACATTCTTAGAGGTAATAACAAAAGGATTCAATTACGTTTCGGCCACAAAACTAAATTAATTATAAAAGATTATTACCTACAGTGAGAAAAAAAACGACGTGCCAAAAAAGGATTATCCGAATGGGGCGGAAATCAGTAGATAAGATGTACATGTAGTGAGAAACAAACGAATTACAATTTCAGAAAAATTGGATGATTTATTCAGGAGAAAGAGCTTCACAAACTGAGCAAGTGAATAACGTGGCCGGCCAGGGTGGCCGAGCGGTTCTAGGCGCTTCAGTCTGGAACTACGCGACTGCTACGGTCGCAGGTTCGAATCCTGCCTCGGGCATGGATGTGTATGATGTCCTTCGGTTAGTTAGGTTTAAGTAGTTCTAAGTTCTAGGGGACTGATGACCTCAGATGTTAAGTCCCATAGTGCTCAGAGCCATTTGAACCATTTTTTTTCAATAACGCGTTGGTCCACCTCTGGTCCTTATACAAGCAGTTATTCGCTTTGGTATTGATAAAGTTTTTAGATGGGGTTCTGGGGGATAGCATGCCACATTCTGTTCAACTGACGCGTTATATCGTCAAAATCCAGAGCTGATTGGAGGGCCCTGCCTGTAATGCGGCAATCGTTCTCAACTGGAGAGAGTTACGGCGACCTTGCTGGCCAAGGTAGGGGTCTGGAAAGCACGAAGACAAGCAGTAGAAACTATCGTCGTGTGCAGATGGACATCATCTCACTGAAATGTGAGCCCAGGATGGCTTGCCATGATAGTCAGTAAAACGGGGTTTAGGATATCGTCGACGTACCGTTGTGCTGTAAGGGTGCCATGGAGACAACCAAAGGGATCATACTATGAAAATGGCACCCCAGACCACCAGTCCTGGTTGTCGGGCTGTTAGGCAGGCGACGGTCAAGTGTCCTATTACCCTCAAGGGGCGTCTCCAGATACGTTACCGGAGCTTAGTTCGAAGCGGGACTCATCACTGAAGACAATTCCGTTTCACTTAATGAAATTACAGGCCGAAGACGTACCTGGAGACGCCCAGGACAGCTGTTGGATGCCAACTTGATTGTCGCCCACCATGCGGCCCGACAACCAGGAGCGCCATTTCGTTTCATAGCAGTTCCTCTTTCGTTGTCATCAGCGGCACAGCGATACGTCGACGATATGCTACATCCCGTTTCGTTGCCCTTCGTGGCAAGCCTTCTTGGGCTTACATTTCAGCAAGACAATTCCCGGCCGCAGACGGCGAGAGTTTCTACAGCTTGCCTTCGTGCTTCCTAAGCCCTACCTTGGCCAGCCAGATCGCCAGATTTCTCATCTTGGAGATGAGACCAACGCATTATTCACTTGCTCAATTTGCGAAGCTCTTTCTCTTGAATAAGTCATCCAATTTTTCTGAAATTGTAATCATTTGTTTGTCTGTATATGTACATCACATCTATCGATTTTCGTCCCATTTGGATACTTTCTTTGTGGTGCGTCGTCTTTTTTTTTTTTTTCCTTAGAGAGCATTATCGCTATTTCGTTAGACAGTAATACTGATTACTTAAGTTACCAATAATTAAATTTTTTATTTAAAATACTGGCGTTAACACGAGACACAATATGATGGTGTTTACAGCCTGTGAAACTCATGTGAATTCTTACATAGGCGGCCAGTTTGACCGAGCGGTTCCAGGCGCTTCGGTCTGGAACCGCGCGACCACTACGGTCGCAGGTTCGAATCCTGTTTCGGGCATGGATGTGTGTGATGTCCTTAGGTTAGTTAGGTTTAAGTAGTCCTAAGTTCTAGGGGACTGATGACCTCAGATGTTAAGTCCCATAGTGCTCAGAACCAGCCAATTCTCACATACTTTGTACCATGCATCTAAGACAGTAAAATTGGGAGATAGAGGAGAGTGCTATACCTGGGGGCTAGTGCACCCAGAATGAGGTTGTGTTTTGTGCACCGTTTGTAAATATTAGGAGCTCTACATATTTAACTACTGTGTGTTACGCTTTTTTGAGGATATTGTTAATTTTTCAGTTAGAGAGTTTTATAGTGAGTAAAATTCCGTATTTTTTTAAAGCAAGTTACGTAATGTAGGGAGAATTAAGCCACACTTCTTCAGTCGTTCATCATCTTGTACCTTGAAATGGAAGGTCTCTTTCCCCATGGCAGACGACCTATTTGAAAATGAAGTCCGTTTCTTTAACGGCTTAGCAATTTTCCCTGTTTTGAAAATGGAAATTTGTCTTAGTTTCTAATAGCTTTTGTTTCAATATGTTTTTAACTTCTAACTTTTTTTTGATAATACTTCTTCTAAATTAGATGTTACTAAATATTGGCATTTAGTAGAGTAACGATGTGAGATACAAACTGTTAAATACAGTATTGACAAGATTTTCTTGGTTGTGACACTTTTAAATTTGAATACAATATTTGTTCCAAAGTACATGATCTAAGTACACGAACAGTTTTTCACATTTGAGAAAACCCTGCGTCTCCAGAGTAATTTTTGTAACTTTAGAAAAAGTCTGCTGCACACATAAAGTGAATGGTATCAAAATAAGAAAATATATTAAACTTCTTTTACAGGGCTGACTGGATAAGAAAGCTTGAAAAGTGTTCCAATATGTAATACTCTCCCCTGTTTATCATATATGCTTAAACATCTCACGAAAATACTTTCTCTGCATTGTAGATAGTTCACAACAAAAAACGAACTAGTGGGCAGCACAACACAACAGTAACTATGCCTTGGCTACTGCACCGACGTAAGGCTTACACAATATGTGGTGGGAGACAAAGCATTAGCTGGTTAGCACCCTGAAGTCTTCCCATTTCCGCTATTTCAGGAGTAAAAAATCCATCAGTCAAGTGACTTACAAACTACAAGTACAGCACACATATTCTAGCTTGGTTGGTTTTAAATGTGGGTGCAGTCTAGGTGTAGGTAGCGCTCACAATGCACTGACAATTGTTTCATGATTTTATAAAGAAAGGTTGTTTGAAATTTTCTGATTGACTCATTAGTTCGGCTTTAATAAAACACCTACGGATAGGCAGGAGGGGGGAGGCTGCTTCCTACAAGGACGTTCTGTTGCTGAAAAGTAATGCCTCCGAGTTTTTGAAAAGAAAACTATGAAAGCTTTTTAAATAAAACAAACGCTATTAACTTTCCACATCTTTATTCTTCATGTCTACATATTTATTTCTGAAAATAGTCACCCTGCTGACGCACACATTTCGCGCAATGGAAGACCACGTTTGTTGATACTGCCACTGTGGAATATTTGGCTTTGTTGACGGGACCACAGCCTCGCCTCTGCTTGCAACGCTCCGTCACTGTAAGACTAACGTCTTCGATAGTGTTCTTTAAGTTTTGGAAACATATGAAAATCAGATGGAACCAGGTCGGGACTGTATTGAGGATGATTTATGACAGTTAACCCAGGATGTCGGATTGTTGCAGACCTAGTCTGGCATTGTCATGCTGCTCCATGTGTGGACGAACTCTTCGAATTCGAAATCCGATCACTGCGCGCTGTTTCTCATGCACCGACATAGTTACATTAGAACCGCCAAGTTACACCATACAGTTCGGAGCCTTCTAGCGGAAGAGGGCTGCAAATAGTAGATATGTAGAATAAAGATGTAGAATGTAAATAGCGTTAATTTTATTTAAAAGGCCCTTAGAGTTTTCACATACAAAATTCGAAGGCATTACTTCTCAGCACGCCCTCGGCATATCTTATTTCACTCAGTTACAATAATCTTGGAAATGTTGTCAACCACTGGCGTACACGAACACGTTCTGATAGAGTCTCCGGGAATCCGAACTACAGATATACAGTTCAATACAAGCTCATTACTGTTGCCCCACATGTTTACAGTTAGAGAAGGCAGGCTTTAGAACGTCTCCTCATCGATGTTCGTACACGTTCAAAAATCCCAGGTGTGAACTGAACGCATTCACAACCATCCACAGTGTGTTACCATAGTTCATCGACGCTATCAACATTGCTCGAATACACCAAAACTTTTAAATATCTCCACATAAAAAAATCCAATGATCCCAAGTTTGGGGACCAGGAAGTTTACGGTATTGGTGAGCCATGATCGTTACACTTGTTGCCGAAACGCTCTTTATCAGTACTTAGGTATCCGAAATGATGATAAAATCAAAGGAGGGCAGTTTATCACTTCGTAATTTACGCTTTACTTGCGTTGTTTCCAAGTCATCGTAGCCTTAGACATTAATAGTGTCGTCTTTTCGGGAAAACCATTTGTTTCCGGACCTATGCTTATTAGGATTATTTGCTAGTTCCATTGTCCTCTGTTCGCCTAATGTCGTCTCAAAGTTAAGCTTCTTTCCCTTTTCTTTTCTCAGTTAGACATTTGTAACCTCATTTCTTGTGTTCAGGACGTTCTTCCCATCTAGTCTCCCACTTCCGTTGCTGACACAGCCCACAGCCTAAACCTACTTTATCTTTCTTGTTCCACTTTTTACGTACAAATATAAACAGTGGACGTTTTTCTATTATAGCTGCTGTTGTTTTCTGTATCACCGTCGTAACTATTTTTAAGTGATAGATCCACACTAGATGTGAGACCTCTTATAAAATGTCATAATAAGTGTAATATTGGGATGGCTCCTCTGAAAAGGACATGGCTGATACTCTTTCCTATAGTTTTCCCAACAGAACTTGTGTTTCGGCCCTAATGAGTCATCGTCTACAGACCATTGCGCCCTCATTTTCCCTTTTTCCGGCATTCGAACGTGTTCAACGAGGGACAGCGCGAGTGATTACAGGACTGTTTGCCTCGTGGGACACTTTTAGGGAAATTTCAGCTGGAAGGCCCTGGAATAAAGACACATGGAACTCTGAGAACACTGCTTCAGGACGGAAGTTTCAAATATCTTTCCGTCGCAAACGCATCGCTCCCATAGATACACTAAAACATCCCACATAAGGACGTATAGGTAATAATTATTTCAACAATATATTCGTGAATGGAATGGAAATAAACGCTAGCACGTCGTACAACAAAAAGTAAAGTTTTCCTTCCTTGTGATTCAGAGTACAGTTGCAGAAGGCGTCCAATGGTACTTCCCTGTTTACTTTTGCCAGCCAAAATTTGTTTCCACAAAGTGTTTCGGAGGTTTAAATCTCCATCATAGTGTGGATTTACGTTAATTAAAACAACATGTATGTGTTGCGGTATCCTGTGGCACCGTCTATCAGAAAAGGGCAAAAACAAAACAGTATTTCACTTTTACGTTTCCGAAACACGTCGTGGAAATAAGTAAATTGTGAATGTGCTGAAACAGTGTCTTGTTTTTGTGCTCTTCAACGGGACGGTACACATATTATTCCAGTCATAACACAATATATACATGCCATGTTAATCAACGTAAATCCACCTACTGATGAAGGTTTAAACATCCGAAACGCTTCATGGAAAGAAGGAAATAAATTGTGACTGATAATAGTAAACTTCAATGTCAATAATATTCATGGCAAAGACTAACTAAAAAAGAAAAAAAGTTTGTATTTTAAGTTGTAGATTGTATCAAATAGCCTACCGTAAGTCACTTTGGCATGAGTCAACCTTCCTAAACATTTACCTCATTCTGAATGTAAAAACAGCACATTGATCATTGCGAGATTAATATACATATTCACCAAGTATGATATTCGAGATTCGTTCTAACCACGTGGAGGGAAGACAGGAAGAATCAAGTTTAACGTCGAGGGCATTAGCGATCGGAGCAAGTTCGGTTTGATGAAGTATAGAGAAGGAAATCGGTTGTGTCCTTTTGCAATAAAACACCCTGAATTGACCTTAAGAGATTTATGGACGTAAAACCTTGATGGCCGCAAGAAGGGTCTAACCCGCGTCTGGGCATAAGCGAGCAACGTCTCTTCCTACTGCGTCACGTCGCTCGGTTTCACCACGTGGCGTTGCTGTTTGGTAACAATGGTATTACTCTGATAAACGACAGCGTCGACAGATAAGGGCGACTTTGGCACCAGTTTGCTCAGGGAAGTGAGTTTCACTGTAGGGCATGATATATTCTGCCACCGATCCACTACTTTGTTTTGTGGTTTCTGCATTCTCGGTATAACTCTTAATAAGTGTGTATCTTCTTGTAACTTTCCTGATTTTAAAATCAAACAAATGTGCCAGTTATGGAATTTACACAATGTAATGATGTTTTACGTGAATTGAATCCTGAGAACTTTAGCGCCTGTTTCGATGAAAGGCGTCCTTTGTGGGCCGATGCAGCGGTTTCTAAATTACCGTTACTTAACCTCCAGCGCAACCACGCCGTCGGCGCTCGTGCGTAGTGCACATCCGCGCCATCTGTTAGCAGCAATCAGATACTAACTCCACGTAGCGCTGCTTTCTACGTCACTGTCAACTTCACACAAAAGACCCAGCTAGAGTTCCACATAACCGTGAAAATATAATAGTGTACGGCCGTTTCTACTTTTTAAAATTATTCCTGCTTACCTTTATCTATGTAAATTATATTTGGCACTTATGATTACGCGACTGTCACAAAGTTTCTTTGTTCAACCGCAAGTTATTACGTTATGGCGTCCTAAAATAGACAAATTTCTCCGCTACGTACTGACCGTCGGGTTTCACCGGTGTATATTTGGATAATTACTTAATAATTGTGGAAGTATACCACAGAGACGTTAAAAATGAGACTTCCCATATTATAACTGTAACGATTACTTATCGTTTCTGAGTAAAATATGTCTCATTAATGTAGTGGTGGTGCTTCAAACAAGCGGTAACTAACGGTGAAATATCGATATCATCTAGCATCGACACCTTCGGTTAAATAAGATGGGTGCTAACAAATTTTATCAGGCAATTCTCATACATGTAACCAGCACTAATGAGTTACTAGTCTGTGGGTTATTACTATTTGTATGAGGCTACTTCCTATTCTCCATACCCTTGATTCTCACATCTACACCCGCTTTTAATGGCCTATCCATCACTTATCCCTTAAAAGATGCAACTTGATTGCATGCATGCGGTTTTGCGGTGTCACTTCACAGACATATTCACACCTTAGGTTTACGAAATTAACTGATTTCTGTGATGTGTTCTTATTTTCTTTATTTCTTACGTCATTTGTGTCCTGTCTAAAGTGCGCCCAAGACAAGGAAGCAGCGATCAAGACAATCAAATCGCCGTACGGTAATCCACATTTAAATTTTCAGAGTTTTCGCAGCTCACAGTTGGTGAATGCCGAGACATATTTTCAATAACGCCACGGCGGCCTTTGTTTCTCCATTGCGAAAATGCTTAACGACCTCCAGTGGCAAACGCTAAAAGAGAGGCGTTGTGCATCACGAAGTGTCCTCTTGCAGACCGTACGTCCCAAGAAGAGTCGGGAAACATATTACGTCCTCTCAGATACGTTTCACGAAATGACCACGACGAGAAGATGAGAGAGAATAGATTACATATATATTTTGACCGGAGAAAATTACTGAGAATAGAGGTCATACAGACTTTTATGAAAGAGGGAATAGAGATGGCAAAATGTTCTGAAATATCGATATATCGATTTTCTGAAAAATCGTGCGGGTGCTATCGATTCTGTCGGCATATCGGAGGAAAGATATCGATATTTCTGATATATCACAAATAGTAATCCAAATTTGAAGAAAATTGTTGGTTTTGAAACAGGAATCTGTTATTAGTTAAATTTGTTGTGCAAGAGGGTTCTTTTAACTTTTGTTGAAAAATATTTTAATATTGTCATTGCTTTTCTGGTAAAGAAAGTTTATAGAAATGGATAATAACACTAAACTTCTTTTGTTGCTTATATCGGTGAAAAAATTGTTTTATGAATTGGAAACAGTATTTTATAATCAGCAACATTAAAATTTTCTTAAGTTCATTTTTGGATTTTAGTTCAGGTGTGAAATTCAATAATTATATCAGTTTAAAGAAGGCTCACTCTTAAAAACATTGACGATATACCAAAAACTGTGCAAGACTTATTTTATTGCCCTACAGTCTGTTTCTTGTTTCATGATGGTGTTGTCAGACTTTGAAAATAGCCTCTCATCTGGGATAGAAATCGCAGTACAGTCTTGCTAAAACTTGGTGTCTGATACATAGGCTTCAAGTTTTCTCTGTCACTAGAGTGTTCGCTCTGTGACTGAGAACTACAGGTGACAGATGATGACAAGCAGAGGGATATTTCTGTTCAGTCAGTGTTGTCAATACAGGACAAGGGGGCTATTCTTGGTTGAATTCAGTATGTGCTACTTACGAGGGGACCATGGATCTTATTGTGTCAATGTCAGTCTCGAATTCCAATGACGACACTTTTTCTGACAATGCTATAACAAGTTTTATTACGCCTTTTGAATCTTCACGACTGTAACTGTAATTGACATTGCAGTATTTAAAACATCCGCCTACAGTCAAAACATATTTACTACTGCACGCTGCGCGCAGGGTGACAATTATTGAACTATATGAAAAAAAACGTAAATTAGTTACAAACTACGGCATGCACACACTTTATTGAACATGTAAACATCACTACAGATGTTCGGATTTAGGTTATAATATGTTCGATACTCCTGCCACCATTGGCGATGATGTGGCGCAGACGAATAACGATATCCTGCATGACCCGCAGAAGTGTCGGAAAATCAATGCTGTCGATGCCTTCTGAATGGCTGTTTTCAGCTCAGCAATGGTTTTGGGGTTATTGCTCTACATCTTGTCTTTAAAATGGTGTCCCATGTGTTCAGATCCGGAGAATATGGCGGTCAATCGAGGGCCATGCCAGTGGCCTCTAGGAACCCCAGAGTCGGAATGCGGTCCTCAAAGTGCTCCTCCAAGACATCACTCTCCTGCTTCGATGGGGTCGAGCTCCGTCTTGCATGAACCACATCTTGTCGAAATCAGGGTCATTTCGGATAATGGGGATGAAATCATCTTCCAAAACCTTCACGTACCGTTCGGTAGTCACCGTGCCATCAAGGAATATCGCAGCGCTTATTCCGTGACTGGACATTGCACGCCACACTGTCATCCGTTGAGGATGAAGAGACTTCTCGATCGGAAATGCGAATTCTCAGTCCCCCAAAGTGCCAATTTTGTTTATTGATGAACCTATCCAAATGAATGTGGCCTAAACCAGACCATGCGCATACTTATGCCCATCATGCCCCGTGACCAACCGTGCAGTTTGAACGTCGTAACGCAAATAATTCAGAAGCTGTGAAGATTTTATTTCATATAGTTCAATAATTGTCGCACGGTAGGAAACCCTATGGGATTAGCGTTAGTAACTTTTCACAGTTCTTACTTCAGTTTTGCATCGTTTCTATACCTCTTAAAATAATCTTAAATTATTACATTTTTCTTCTTCCTTTTTACATCAGTTGAAAATAGACCGACAAAGATATTTAAACGTAGATATGAAAATACGTTTACTGCGATTATTTACGGGGTCAGTTTTGTCGTATTTTCGCCAGCACAACACTTGCAGTTAAAATATACAGAGATTTCCTTTTGCGTTAATGACTGACAGTTCTTTAACATGGCCTGCCGGGGTGGTCGAGCGGTTCTAGGGGCTACAGTCTGGAACTGCGCGACCGCTACGGCCGCAGGTTCGAATCCTGGCTCGGGCATGGGTGTGTGTGATGTCCTTAGGCCAGTTAGGTTTAAGTAGTTCTAAGTTCTAGGGGACTGGCGAGCTCAGAAGTTAAGTCCCATAGTGCTCAGAGCCATTTTTTCTTTAACATGCCACAGCAGGCACCAACAATAACGCGACAAAGGAGAAAAGGTCTTTATGTTTTAACTGTAAGTTGATCGAGTAAAATAAACAAATTGGTCTCTTTAAATAATCGTAGGAAATGTATTTTCAACTCTAGATTAATATTTCCTTGAAGTCGTTTAAAACGAATTTAAGGAGGTACGAGGGGACTTTTACACATGTCCCACGCTAAGACCATTGGGCAACAAGAGTGCTGCATTGCCAGAAGAGAGTTCATGTCCTGGCTTTCCTGCATGTACAGTTCTGCTGCGGTACAGATAACAAGGGCATCACATTGTGTGAAAGTGTGGAAGTGAAATGGAACGACAAGTGGAAATGTTCTCCAAAGTTGATGTTTGTGGGACAGTATGAGTCTTGTGGTCAAAACGTCTAAACTGAACATAGATTCCTCTCAAAATTGTGGTGGGATATGGACCAAATGCAATGTCGCGTCCAGTCGTAGTGAAATGGTACCAACAATTTGAGCAAGGCCGCACAGACGTATGTGCTGCTGATCGGGAAGTCCAGATATTGCTCCAAGTGATTTCCATCTTTTCGGTTATTTTCGGAACAGCTATAGCAATGACAAAAAAATGAAGCAAGAATTGAAAGAGGCAGCTGAAGACGAACCTGCACGAATTTAAACGTATTGTACAGTGACGAACATTTTGTGACGTAAGGAAGATTTTATTCAACCATGTAGTAGGTTTTTATTAAGTGTAGAACAAAATTGTATAGTGGAATAGCTATATTAACTGTGCCTTAGCCCTGTCCTCGCGGTTTTCTTGTTAAACGCTCTAAATATAATACGTCCTGCTCTTCCTTAGTCCTCCCCAACTCCACATTAATCAGTATGAAAGGAAATGTAAGCCTATTCACAAAAATGCTGATGAGAGTATTTCACAAAAACAAAATTCATGTGGGCTGTATAATTGCAACGCGTCCACACATCCACTACAACTTTTAAAGTTTCTCCTTGGAGAGTTACTCTCGATTTTTGTTCATCTCAAATGATCACTGGTAACTTGCGCTCTCTGAATTACACTTGATTTAAATGTCCTTTATTAAGTATCACATCAATAAGACATCAGAAATACGTAATACTTTGTTAATCTGATACAGATTTGTCAAAAACAGCAACCACTTATATTTAGTACCAAACAAAAGTGTGCACTCTATTTGCGAGAGGAACAGGAAGGAAATGATTTGTAGTAGTGCAGACTACCATCCGCCATGCATTCAGTGGCTTGCGGACTATCTATGTAGACGTAGATGTAGAACTATGAAATCCCGATGTACGAGGGTTGGAACTTTAATAGTGGCAACTATTTATTTACAGTTCGTGCAAAACAGATACGTGTTTCAAAGTTTTACTGACCACTCGTGGTCGTAGGTTGTGTTCCAGAAATGAACAGCATAGAGACAGAAGTGATGACACTTTCTGCAGGACCTGAACATCATTTTGCAGGACAATGCTCAAGCCCGTACAGTGCAAGCTGCAACTGAATTGCTTGACTGATGGGGCTGCTAAGTGCTACACCATCTACTGCACTCCCCTGACTTAAGCCCTAGTGAGTTCAAACACTTCACGGCATTTCAGAACTGCTACAAATTCGTCGGGCAACAGACCGCGCCGCTCGACCTGTCAACACAACTGGCACTGCTAAGAGTATCCTGAGACTTCCGCATCGCTGGCAACGGGTTATACACAATGCTGGTGACTATTTTGAAGGTCAGTAAAACTTTTGAAACACGAATCTATTTTGTACGAGCTGTAAATAAATAGTTGCCACTATTAAAGTTCCAACCCTCGTATAAGGGAAATTTATCGTTGGTTTTCGTATGTCGACAGTACAATACCTATGTAAAAATTTTGATACTGTGTAAGTACCAGAAGTACCGTCGAAATCATAATGTAAGGTTGCTCGCGAAGAATAGAAGCTTATCTGGACTGGGGCGCAATCTCTAATAACCTCATCATATCTGACGCAAGTTGTGCAAAGATCAGCACAATATTTTTGCAGTGTGTTCTTTCAGTTTCTTGAAAGAGACTCCGGTTTTTGGGAGTAACTGAAAATATTCACTTAAAGTGACAGTTTTTTCACTGAATATCATTTGATATATTAACCACACTACGAGAGAGGACCTGCATTAGGCAATCGAAGATTAGCTCGTGCTAGTGAACCTGAAATTCTCATCGCAAGTCAAGCGTCCTCTAAACATGTTCGATTCCACAGCACATCGTCGTCTAATAACGTAGATACGATCGTACTGAGTATCTACACAAATATCAGACTGACTCCATCAATTTTTGACTAACAGAATACAGTACGTCACATTCTACGGCGAGTGCTAAACAGAATCGAAAATGAGATCGAGTAGCTTAACAGGACTTCTAATCTTTTCAGTGACAGAGAGGTTTTACCAGACAGAGCCAGCGGCAGATTTTTCATTAAGGATGCTGTCGTCTGCGGGCAAGTATCGGTCGCTAGACGTCCGTAAGGAAATCCCCACTTCGTACAATGAACGACAGCTCTCTTCAAATGCGGATTAATGCAAGACACTCTCCATAAACAAAGAAAATGGGATGGTATGCGGATATGAGATAAGTGCCGAACATCTACATCTATGTTTACTTACGTATGCAGCAAGCCACCGTATGGTGCATGGCGAAGGGTACCTTCTACCACTGCTGGTCACTGTCTCTCGTATGTCACTCGCGAACAGAGCGAGCGAAAAACGACTGTCTATATGCTTCCGTACGAGCCCCGATGTCTCTTAACTGTCTTTGCGCTCCTTGCATGAGACGTACGTCGCTAGTAGTAGAATTGTCCTGCAGTCTGTCGCAAATTCTGATTCTCTAAGTTTTCTCGGTATTGTTTCACGAAAATACGTCTTCTGCCCTCCAAGGATTCCCACCTGGGTATACGGAGTATTTCCGTTATAATCGTGTGCGTCTCGGTAACCGGAAACAAAAACAGGAGCACGTCCCGGAATTGCTTCGACGTCTTCCTTTAGTTCGACCAGGTGATGATTCCGATCACTCGAGCAATACTCAAGAATGGATCATATAAGAGTTTCTGTAAGCAGTTTCCTATAGAGATGAGCTACACTTTCCTAGTATTTACACAAGAAACGGAAGCCAACTATTCACGTTCCCTACAAGAGACCTTACGTACTCGATCCATTTCATGTCAGTTTGCAACATCACGCATAGATATTTAATAGACGTGACTGTGTCGAGCAGCACACCACCTACGAGGGACGTTTAATAAGTAATACAACACTTTTTTCTGAAAGTATGTTGGTTGTATTCAGGATTCCAATACACCACATTATTCCCCACTCATTTGGCTACAAAACCCTATTTTTTAACATAATTTACGTTCAATGCGACGGCCTTCCGCCACCTTATTGGGGCCACCTGCATGCTCGCATGGTACCACTCCACTGGTCGACGTCAAAACCAACTTCTTGCGGCGTCAATAATCTCTTTCGTAACACGTAAACAATTCCGCACATATCGTCTTTCGTTGCTCTTTATAGTCTTTAGTTAAGCAGCGAGGAATCCAGCGGGCACACACCTCTGAGTACCCCAACTGGCGGACGAGTGTGTCAGCACTACCAACAGAGACGTTCAGTTGAGCAGCGAGGTGCTTGATTGTAATCCATCGATCCCCTCGAGTGAGGGTGACCGCACGTTCCAACACTGCCTAAGTCATAGCCGCGTGCTGCCGGCTGCCACGCGGGAGGTCGGAGAGGATTGCGCGACCTTGTTGCAATGATGACGGATTCCTCACCGTGCTTTTGTTCAAAGCTAGGTCTCCGTAGAGATTCTGCGAGCACCTAAAAATATCTGCTATGCTCTGGTTTTCCGCCAAAAGAAACACTGACAGCGGCTAACTTCCTACCTCATTGGAGCTCTTACGGCTTCGCTAATGATCTTGTCGTCGACGGGACTTTAAGTCGTAAGTTTCCTTTCTTTATTTGTTCAAGGAACTAAAATGAGAATACTTGTAGGCAATGCGACTTTGTTCCTGCAAAATCATGTTGCACAAATGTAGAGAACTGACTTTCGAGGACAGGTGGAATATACACTACTGGCCATTAGAATTGCTACACCAAGAATAAAGGCAGATGATAAACGGGTATTCATTGGACAAATATATTATACTAGAAATGAAATGTGATTACATTTTCAAGCAATTTGGGTGCATAGATCCTGAGAAATGAGTACCCAGAACAACCACCTCTGGCCGTAATAACGGCCTTGATGCGCCTGGGCATTGAGTCAAACAGAGCTTGGATGGCGTGTACAGGTACAACTGCCCATGCAGCTTCAACACGATACCACAGTTCATCATGAGTAGTGACTGGCGTATTGTGACGAGCCAGTTGCTCGGCCACCATTGACCAGACGTTTTCAATTAGTGAGAGGTCTGGAGAATGTGCTGGCCAGGGCAGCAGTCGTACATTTTCTATATCCAGAAAGGCCCGTACAGGACCTGCAACATGCGGTCGTGCATTATCCTGCTGAAATGTAGGGTTTCGCAGGGATCGAATGAAGGGTAGAGCCACGGGTCGTAACACATCTGAAATGTAACGTCCACTGTTCAAATTGCCGTCAATGCGAACAAGAGGTGACCGAGACGTGTAACCAATGGCACCCCATACCATCACGCCGAGTGATACGCCAGTATGGCGATGACGAATACACGCTTCCAACGTGCGTTCACCACGATGTCGCCAAACACGGATGCGACCATCATGATGCTCTAAACAGAACCTGGATTCATCCGAAAAAATGACGTTTTGCCATTCGTGCATCCAGGTTCGTCGTTGAGTACACCAACGCAGGCGCTCGTGTCTGTGATGCAGTGTCAAGGGTAACCGCAGCCATGGCCTCCGAGCTGATAGTCCATGCTGTTTGTGCAGATGGTTGTTGTCAACGTCCCCATCTGTTGACTCAGGGATCGAGACGTGGCTGCACGATCCGTTACAGCCATGCGGATAAGATGGCTGTCATCTCGACTGCTAGTGATACGAGGCCGTTGGGATCCAGCACGGCGTTCCGTATTAACCTCGTGAACCCACCGATTCCATATTCTGCTAACAGTCATTGGATCTCGACCAACGTGAGCAGCAATGTCGCGATACGATAAAACGCAATCGTGATAGACTACAATCCGACCTTTATCAAAGTTGGAAACGTGATGGTACGCATTTCTCCTCCTTACACGAGGCATCACAACAACGTTTCACCAGGCAACGCCGGTCAACTGCTGTTTGTGTATGAGTAATCGGTTGGAAACTTCCCTCATGTCAGCACGTTGTAGGTGTCGCCACCGGCGCCAACCTTATGTGAATGCTCTGAAAAGCTAATCATTTGCATATCACAGCATCTTCTTCCTGTCGGTTAAATTTCGCGTCTGTAACACGTCATCTTCGTGGTGTAGCAATTTTAATGGCCAGTAGTGTAATTGTTCTGACACCGGCACTCCACGTGTAGAAATCACGAGAGATTATGGTGCATATAGAGCCTACTGGCAGTCATTTCCGTCTCACTCATTACGCGAATGGAGTAGAGCAGAAATTTGATAATATTGGTACAACGTACTCTCAAATGGTTCAAATGGCTCTAAAAACTATGGGACTTGACATCTGAGGTCATCATTCCCCTAGACCGAGAACTACTTAAACCTAACTAACCTAAGGACATCACACACATCCATGCCCGAGGCAGGATTCGAACCTGCGGCCGTAGCAGCAGCGCGGTTCCGGATCAACGTACTCTCCACCCCGTACTGTACAGTAACTTGCGACGTACGGGGGTGGTCAGAAATATGGAAACACCAAAAACGTAATACATTACCATGCCTAATACAGCACAGGAAAACCGTTGACATTAAAAACACCTTGCTGTCGTCTCGGAAAGGATAAATACAGGTCTCGCATGGTTTTCAATGGTGTCTTACACTATCACTAGTTAACGCAGCAGTGCTTCGCAATTGCTAAATATGTGTGGGAATTGTATGTTCGTCCTAATCTCCTTTTCCCCCCTCACTCTGTCCATCCCCTCCTTCCGCTCTCTTTGTCCATCTACTCCTCTTCCCCTCTCTTTGTTCATTTCCTCCTCCGTCCCCCTCACTGTCCATGTCCTCGTCCCCTCAGTCTCTCTCCATTTCCTCATTTCCTAGCCGGCCGGAGTGGCCGAGCGGTTAAAGGCGCAACAGTCTGGAACCGCACGACCGCTACGGTCGCAGGTTCGAATCCTGCCTCGGGCATGGATGTGTGTGATGTCCTTAGGTTAGTTAGGTTTAAGTAGTTCTAAGCTCTAGGGGACTTATGACCACAGCAGTTGAGTCCCATAGTGCTCAGATCCATTTGAACCATTTTTGAACCTCATTTCCTCTTCACTCCTATCTCTATCCATCTCCTCCTTCCCCCTCTCTCTGTCCATTTTCTCCTCCACCACCTCTCTGTCCATCTCCTCTTCCTTCTATCTCTCTGACCTTGAGCCTTGTTTATTGTGATTACAAACGAAACCTGTATTGGAAAGTGAACTCATTTAAAATGAATGGGAAATCGGTTGGCATCATTGATATAAGGGGTACAAGAGAGACCTCGCCGTTGCTGGATCTGTGAGGATAGTAGCTTAGAGGACAGTATTTCTCACAGTTTTAATCTGTGAACAGGTAGCACTGCAAAGTTTCGGATCATTCACAAAATAGCACGCTGTCGTGCATACAGTTTTTGTTTAAAATTACATATGATGAGAAAGAATATAAGTGGTAGAAACAATTTATCTCATGGTTTAAATGCCCTGATATCTAATATAAAACTGACTGGGAGAAAGAAAATGAAACCACACATTTTCACAGCACAGCACAGCACTGTCTTTCTTGCTGTCGCTTTTAACAGAAGATTTGTACATTGTTGTTCAAAAAAATATATAGCCAATGTCAATCTGAATGTAAGTTGAGTGTTATGTAACAATTTGAAGTAAAATGATTAAGAACTTTTCGAGATTTTTGTTAACCCACGTTTCCTTTATATGTATTACAGATATATTTAAAAAATAGACAGCCTATGTATCCTCAAATTTTTAGTAGAGGATTGCGTGAAAATTTCAGAGAAATAAGTCGAGAGCTTTTCGAGATTTTTCTGACAACGTTTTCCCTTTGTGTGTTAGCGATATATATATCATATGTATTAAAAATATGTAGCCTATGTCCGTTTGAACGTTGATTGGAAAATTGTGTAAAAATTTGAAGTAAATCCATCAAGAATGTTTAGAGATTCTTGCTACCAACGTTTCCCCTTAATGTATTAGGTACATATTTATATACCATATATATTTAAAATTATGAAGGCTATGACCATCTCAACGTTTATTTAGACCACCATGAGAAAATGTGAAGCAAATCGGTCAAGAAATTTTCCACATTTTTGGAAGCAAAGTTAAACGACGACTTACTTTTATCTAGTGTGTAGATGTAGATTTTTATATACCATATATATTTTTAAAATATATAGTCTTTGTCCGTCCAAACATTTATTAGAGCGACGTGTAAATATATGGAGTAAATCGGTGAAGAACATTTCGAGGTTCTTGCTACCAACATTTCTCTTTCATGTATTAGGGCCTATTTATATACCATATATATTTAAAACTATGAAGGCTATGACCGTCTGAACGTGTATTTAGACATTCGTGAGAAAATGTGGAGCAAATCAGTCAAGAAATTTTCGAGATTTTTTGAAGCAACGTTAAACGACGACTTATTTTTGTATAGTATATAGATTTAGGTTTTTATATAGCATATACACTCCTGGAAATTGAAATAAGAACACCGTGAATTCATTGTCCCAGGAAGGGGAAACTTTATTGACACATTCCTGGGGTCAGATACATCACATGATCACACTGACAGAACCACAGGCACATAGACACAGGCAACAGAGCATGCACAATGTCGGCACTAGTACAGTGTATATCCACCTTTCGCAGCAATGCAGGCTGCTATTCTCCCATGGAGACGATCGTAGAGATGCTGGATGTAGTCCTGTGGAACGGCTTGCCATGCCATTTCCACCTGGCGCCTCAGTTGGACCAGCGTTCGTGCTGGACGTGCAGACCGCGTGAGACGACGCTTCATCCAGTCCCAAACATGCTCAATGGGGGACAGATCCGGAGATCTTGCTGGCCAGGGTAGTTGACTTACACCTTCTAGAGCACGTTGGGTGGCACGGGATACATGCGGACGTGCATTGTCCTGTTGGAACAGCAAGTTCCCTTGCCGGTCTAGGAATGGTAGAACGATGGGTTCGATGACGGTTTGGATGTACCGTGCACTATTCAGTGTCCCCTCGACGATCACCAGTGGTGTACGGCCAGTGTAGGAGATCGCTCCCCACACCATGATGCCGGGTGTTGGCCCTGTGTGCCTCGGTCGTATGCAGTCCTGATTGTGGCGCTCACCTGCACGGCGCCAAACACGCATACGACCATCATTGGCACCAAGGCAGATGCGACTCTCATCGCTGAAGACGACACGTCTCCATTCGTCCCTCCATTCACGCCTGTCGCGACACCACTGGAGGCGGGCTGCACGATGTTGGGGCGTGAGCGGAAGACGGCCTAACGGTGTGCGGGACCGTAGCCCAGCTTCATGGAGACGGTTGCGAATGGTCCTCGCCGATACCCCAGGAGCAACAGTGTCCCTAATTTGCTGGGAAGTGGCGGTGCGGTCCCCTACGGCACTGCGTAGGATCCTACGGTCTTGGCGTGCATCCGTGCGTCGCTGCGGTCCGGTCCCAGGTCGACGGGCACGTGCACCTTCCGCCGACCACTGGCGACAACATCGATGTACTGTGGAGACCTCACGCCCCACGTGTTGAGCAATTCGGCGGTACGTCCACCCGGCCTCCCGCATGCCCACTATACGCCCTCGCTCAAAGTCCGTCAACTGCACATACGGTTCACGTCCACGCTGTCGCGGCATGCTACCAGTGTTAAAGACTGCGATGGAGCTCCGTATGCCACGGCAAACTGGCTGACACTGACGGCGGCGGTGCACAAATGCTGCGCAGCTAGCGCCATTCGACGGCCAATACCGCGGTTCCTGGTGTGTCCGCTATGCCGTGCGTGTGATCATTGCTTGTACAGCCATCTCGCAGTGTCCGGAGCAAGTATGGTGGGTCTGACACACCGGTGTCAATGTGTTCTTTTTTCCATTTCCAGGAGTGTATATGTTTAAAAATATATGGTCTTTGACTGTCGAAACATTTATTAGAGGGCCGGCCGGAGTGGCCGAGCCGTTCTAGGCGCTACAGTCTGGAACCGCGCGACAGCTACGGTCGCAGGTTCGAATCCTGCCTCGGGCATGGATGTGTGTGATGTCCTTAGGTTAGTTAGGTTTAAGTAGTTCTAAGTTCTAGGGACTGATCACCTCAGCAGTTAAGTCCCATAGTGCTCAGAGCCATTTATTAGAGCAACGTGTAAATATTTGAAGTAAATCGGTAAAGAACTTTTCGAGTTATTATGGTAACAACGTCTCCCCTTTATATAGTACAAATATATTTGTATACCATGTATATTTTTTGTAAAAATTGTAGCCTATGTCTATCCGAAAGTTTATTAGAGTTTCGTGTAAACATTTGAGGTAAATGGTCAAGACCTTTCGGAGAATGTTGCTAACAAAGTTTCTCTTTTATATATTATGTATATAAATTTTTTAAAAAGTGACATATGTCCATCTGTACGTTTTTGAATGGGTCGTGTAAAAATCTGAACTAATTTCGTCAAAAACTTTTCGAGATTGCTATTAACAACATTTCCCATTTGTATAGTGTATGTATAGTTATATACCATATATATTTCAAAATGTGTAGCGTTGTATCCGCCCGAACGAGTCTAGCGTAAAAATCTGAAGTAAATCAGCCAAGAATTTTTAATGATTTCTGGTAACAACCTTAAACTACGACTTGTCTTCATATAGAAGTATAGATTTTATATACACATTTTTGTACCGTATGTATTAGAAATGTTGCCTATGTCTATCCAAACATTTATTTGAGTGTCGTGTGAAAATTTGAAGTTAGTCGGTCAAGAACTTCCGTCCGAACGCTTATTAGAATATTGTGCAAAAATTTGAAGTAAATCCATCAACAACTTTTCTAGATTTTTGGTAACAACGTTTAAGTATAATTTGTCTTTGTGTAGTAATATAGATTCCTTCAAAGTTCAGATAACGATGACGGAGCAGGGATGAGGGTTACTGCATAAACAACTGGTTTTTGGTTATATCGGTTTTTTTCACGGCAGTTTAACCTAACTGTTAAAACCACTCAAAATAACTGGTTTCTGAAATAACCGATTTTCGGTTTTTTAGTCCTTTTATTTCATGTAATAAACGTACACATCGAACAAAGATTGCATAATTATCTCTCTCAATTTTAAGATACATAGAATCAAAATATAAAATTAGATAAATAAAAGGAAACTAAGTCTGTCCACCATTCGCTGCTTTTCTCGAAAAGTGATAAGTGGTTGGATACTACAAAAAAATCACCTATCTCCTCTTGATTCTAATTTTTTGAAACACTGCTCGAAAATCGTGTAATCAGGGATCATACCATTACTTGGGCATGACGAATAGTCAGTGCTAAAGAGTGAAAACTGTGTTTGAAGAACTCTGTTTTTCGTGTTAAGGTGCCCGTTTTCAAGGGTTACGAGCAGATAAAGGCATATGAAGTACACACAGGTAGCAGATCAGCTACTTTCCGTTTTTATTGTATAGTATGAATGAATTGTAGCTAAGTTTTAATTTATTACTGTTACCATCATTTCCTTCCCCTTTTTTTATGTCATACAAATGGCAGACAAATCTATAATCTCTTAACACAAATGAAGCGTTGTACTTCATTGCTACCCCACTTCGTAGAAATATTTCCAGCCTAGAGATGGTGCCATTCTGCATTACAACTGATGTTCGGCAACAACAGAGAGAAACTGCCATATAGACAGCGAAAAACTGCAGTATAGACTAGGCGGGGGTAAGTCTTTCACACTGCAGAACACACGTACGTTAAAAAGCACCGAATACTCCGTCGGCCCGAACAGGTTTCATCCGGTTTCTATGAGGTGCGAACCCGTATCCAGGGAACAGAAAGCAATCAAGGCGTTCACACACGCACGCCTCAGTTTCTGCTTTGACCTGATAGCGAGTGTGTCTCTTTAAAAATTATCTCTTATTATCGTTTTTTGAAAGCTGTGGTCGCAGTTCTTCTGATAAAATGAGCGGCTCACTAGTGGCTGATGTGGATCGGCTGGTTTCCGCAGTGCACTCCAAACCACTGCTGTGGGACAAAACTTGTGAAAAACATACGGATAAACTTAAGACGGAGGTAGCATGGAAAGACGTTTGTGTCGAAATTTTCGACTTTGATGAATTTGACTTCACAAAAAATGGAACTGGGTGAGTGTTGAAAAATTAATTTCCGTCGAATAATACACGTAGTGCATTAGGACAATTGGTAAACTCGCTGTGATTTTGATGGAATGTAAAACAAAATTATTTAAAAATTAATAAATGTAACCGGTGATATTTATTTAAAATACATATCAAATTATAATACAGTACACCATTTTTGTGATAAGTTTTCAGGTAAACCGGATTTTATAGACTTGCCAACTCACCGAACCTACTTCAGTTATCAAGTGATCTTTCAACACATGTCTTATTTTTTTGGCTTACATAGTTGCCTGGTTTCTCCGCATTTCACCCGAGGCGACATCTTCAGAACCCAAGATAGACAAAGTGCTTTCCATTTCAGAACCATCTCAGTCTCGTACGAAATTTTGAAAAACTACACAAGCTTTCACTAAATCCGTAGCATAGTCAGGATCCACGTTAATTTCACGATGTAAGATCTTCCGTTTGTTGCTAGGTATTGCAAAAGTACTTTCCAGGTACGTGCGAGCTTTGCACACGCAATAGTTGTAGATCCTTTTCTCCGCTGTCAAACTATGTCCACTGAACGGTTTGAGGAGACGTTTATGGAAGCCAAAAGCACCATCTCCTTTGAGAGAGAAAGACATTTTGGGGTTGTGTACCTGGAAGGCACTTGTCCTCAGATAGATCTATGGTACCATTAATGACAGATCTCCACAGGTGACAGTTTTGGAAAACGTTAGAATATCAGTCATCATACGCTCAAACAATAGCATAAACAAATCGGTATTCTGCATCAGCTATAGCCATCAGAACTATATACGAGCATCCTTTAGCTGATATGCATTGAGAGGGTGGCCGATCCTTATGTGTTTACCGTCATCGACGCCTAAGCAATTCGACAAATTAGTGATAGCTTCAAATTTCTGGGCCGTTGATTCGCATTTGTTATCTGGAGCAGGAATATTCCAGTCTTATTACCGTCCGGATTACAAAACATACCTCTCTTATGATCTTGCTTATAGTCGAAATTCCGAGGAGATAATGTAATGTAAATATGAGAAAGTACAGCCACCTGCCAAATATCTAAAACAGAAAAGCAAACCACTACATTAAAATATTATAAAGCAAGTTGTCACAAAAACATCAAATGAGAGGTTGGTAGCTCTTGTGATTAATGAAATAAATATTTCATTTCAGGTAAATACATTCTGAAGAAGTGGATGTAAGTGACAGACTCGTACTGAGAATCAATTGGCAAAACTAAGGCCAAATCGGGAGCAGGGGTGTCAGATGCAAAAGCCTGCATTTATGCACCTCAGTTGCAGTTCCCGGACAAAAAATGTGAATAAAGAGAAACAGAGGACACTCTCTCACAAAATATAGATGATAATGATGGTGGCGCTACCGATGTAACTGTTGGAAATGAGATTTCTATACAGTCAGTTCTAAGCGTACCACGCGATGCTGCAGCAACTGAAAAACCTTCATAAGAACCGGAAAACTGATTCTGTTGAATCAGAAACGATTGCAGATCTGAAGATAACATCAAATCGGCAGCTTTCATTTTTCAAAATATTGGTGTCTTATAGCGCCAGTCAAATCCGCAACACATTGCTTCAGCCTATCAGAAGCCAATTCAGTCACAAGTGTCCGTCGTTCAGTTCCACGAGCATGCATACGACCCTGGCCTGAACTGTCTCCACAGTTCTTCCTCCGATGAGAGCTCAGAGTGTATGTTTCACGATTTGTAAAACATCATTTAACTTCACTTTTCCTTGCCTTTATTCTGTCATATTATTTGTACACCTCTGTTATTTCAATTTTTATAGTAAAATCTAAATAAAAAAGAGACTCCTTAAAAAATTGTGGTGGTTATATATCGTACCTCAAAGCTACGGCCAACATCTGAATCGGTTGAATTCACTCACCCATAAATGTGTCTTGGCTTTGAAGACGGTCTTTCAGCTTCACGTGTAATTCATAAATGACTTCGTTGGTATCCTGAAGTAATTAAAGAAATTGTCTTCGTGCTCTCGTAGCCTCAGGAAAATGTGTAGAATGCTCCAAATTCATGCCGTTAAGTGCTGAGAGGGTGCTCCCAGTGCATGCTGATTCCTTGGTCGTTTTTTTCCCCTTATGTAGAGAAACAATATGGCAACAACTTGACTTCTCTCCATAATCCATTACCTGAGCCCGTGTACGAAAGAAAACAATAAACCTACTGTAAACAGTGTGAGAACCGTGTATGCGTGAAAGGATTTTATTCGTTTTCGGTTACAGATGAAAACGAGCCGAACCGAATGGAATCGCTTATGTGCGAAACAAGTCTAGGCTTGTTTCACAGGTACGCGGTTCCATTCTGTTCGGTTAGTTTTGGGTTCTTTTTCGGTCGTTACCGACGAGTGTGAAACGGTGCTTCGGTTTCTGTTCGGTACCTAAAAGAAACAGTATAGCACCGAATACTCTCCAGACCCGAATAGGTTTCATCACGTTTCTACAAGGTAAGAAATCATGTCCAAGGAACAGAAAGCAATCGAGGCGTTCACACACGCACGCTTCAGTTTGTGTTTTAACCTGATAGCGACTGGATGTCCTTAAAAATTATTTCTTATTATCCCTTTTTATAGTTGTTGTTTCAGTTTTTTTTGATAAAATGAGTGATTTACCAGATGTTGATGCGGATCGGCTGATTTCTGCAGTACAATCTAAACCAGTGCTGTGGGACAAAACTTGTGAAAACTATAAGAATAAATTTAAGACGTAGAAATCATGGACAGACGTTTGGGTTGAAATGTTTATCGACTTTGATGAATCTGACGTCACTAATAAAAATGGAATTGGGTAAGTAATGAAGACTTCATTTTTGTCGGATAAAAGACGTAGCACATTAGGGCAGTTGATAAACTCACGGCGAGTTTGAGGACATTTAAAAAGAAATGATTTTAAAATTAAGAAAATAACCAATACCATTTATTTAAAATACATAGCAAATTATAATACAGTGCATAATTTTTGTCATAAGTATTAAGTAAATCAGATTTTAAAAAATTGCCAACTCACTGAACCCAATTCAGTCATCAAGTAATCTTTCAAACACATCTCTTACATTTTTTGCTAACATTGTTGCCTGTCTCCCCATTTCACCCGAGGGGACACCTTCAAAACCGGAGATGGATAACGTGTTTTCCATTTGAAAACCATCTCGGTCTCTTACGAAATTCTGCAAAACTACACAAGTGCAGTATCCTCCATTTGTTGCTAAGTATTTAAAAAAGCATTCCACGTACCTGCGAGCTCTGCACACACGACAGTTGTAGATCCTTTTCGCTACCATCAAACTATTTCCCCTGTAAGCTGTGAGGAGATGCTTATGGAAGCCAAAAGCATCATCTCCAATGAGGTAGTGAGTCATTTTGGGGTTCTGTGTGCCTGGAAGACACTTGTCCTTAGGTAGGTGCCGTTAATGATAGATCGCCACAGCTGACAGGTTAGAAAAATGTTAGCCTCACAGGCCTTCCCATACGCTCGAACATCAGCGTAAACAAATCGGTATTCTGCATCAGCTATAGCCATCGGAACTATAGATGAATATTCTTTATAGTTTATATGCATTAAGTTGAGAGGGTGGACGATCCTTATATGTTTCCTATCAACGGTGCACAAGTAGTTCAGGAAATTAGCGATAGTTTCAAATTTCTGAGCAATTGAGTCTCATTTTTTATCTGGAGCAGGAATGCATTCCAATTGTAATACCGTCCAGATTGCATAACAAATCTCTCTGATGATCTTGCTTATAATCGAAATCCCGAGGAGATAAGTGTAATGCAATTCTGAGAAAGTGCAACCACTTGCCAAATACCTAAAACAGAAAGCAAAACCACTAGATTAAAATTAATTAAAATATTGTAACGCAAGTTGTTAAAAAAAACACGAATGAAAGATTGACAGTTCTTGGGATTAATAAAATGATATTTTTTCAGGTAAACACTTTCTGAAAAAGTGGACGCAAGTGAGAGAGACTCGTACCGAAAATCAGTTTGCAAAACTAGGGATAAATCGGGAGAAGGTGCGTCAAAACCAAAAGCCTACATTTATGCTCCTCAGTTGCAGTTCCCACACAAAACATTTGAAGAAAGAGAAACAGAGGACACTCTCTCACAAAATATTGATGATAATGATGGTGGTGTTGCTGTAACTGTTGCAAATGATGAGAATCCTATTCAGTCAGTTCTAAGCGTAGCACGTTATGCTACAGCAGCTGAAACATCTGAATCGTCTTCCAAGCAACCTGCATAAAAAAATGGGAAATGGATTCTGTTGAATTAGAAATGATTGCAGCCCTGAAGGCCTTTCGTTTTTTAAAGGATCACTCCCTGATCTCCATGATTTCCATGTATTTGACACACTTGATTTTCAAATGGAGGTGCTGAAAGTAGTACAGAAAATCAGGCAGCGGAAGCATCCTCTTGCTTCTACATTCGATACACTATATGCCTCTCCAACTGGTACACCACCAACGGCCACTTCATGTGCTATCCCACCAATAGTCCCTGATCAGTATGTACAGAGCCGGACAAATACGCAGCACATTTTGTCAGCCCACCTAAAGCCAATTGATTCTCAAGTGTCAGCTGTTCAGTTATACGAGGACTCACACAACCTTGGGCTGAACTGTCGTCACAGTTCTTCTTCCGATGACAACTCAGAATATACGTTTCACAATTTGTAAAACATCACTTAACTTCGCTTTTCCTTGTATTTACTCTGACCTATTATTTGTAAACTTCTGTTATTTCAGTTTTATATTAAAATCTAAATAAAAGAGAGACGCTTTAAAAAAAATTGTGTCAATTGTACTGCCTTATCTCAAAGTTACGGCCAGCATCTGAATCGGTTGAATACATTCCTTCAGTTTCACGTGTAATTCATCAAATGATTTCATTGACTTCCTGAAGTAATTTAAAACATTGTCTTCGTGCTTTCGCAGCTTCGGGAAACTGGTGTAAAATGCTCCAAACTCTTGCCGTAAAGTGATGAGAGGGTGCTCCCAATGAATTCTAGCATTCCTCCTTTGCTTTTTATTCTTCTATAGAGAAAGAACATGGCAATAACTTGACTTCTCTCCATGATCACTACTGAGCCTATCTACGGAAGAAAACACCAAATCTGAAGTGAACCGTGTGAGGATCGCGTATGTGTGAAAGGGTTACATTCGTTTTCGGTTGCAACTGAAAACGAATCGAACCGAACCGAATGGAACCGCATACGTGTGAAACAGGCCTTACTGTTTCTATTAGGTACCGAACAGACTCCGAAGCACCGTTTAACATTTGTCGGCAGTGACCGATAAAGAACCGAAAACGCACCTAACCAAATGGAACTGCAAACGTTGAAACAGCTCTTAAGCCACGACACACGGCAACTGGTTCGTTATTGTCTCACCAATGCTGTACCAATTCTTATGCTATGTGTTTGTTGTTCGTTTCTGTCAGTACTGTTATTAAAATCGCACTTTTCCCATTTTCTATAATAACAAAATATTTCATAGCGATGCAAATTTTACGAATAAAAATTACTCCTTTTTCTTTTTTTTTAAACAAGAAAGGTTAATATAAAAACGAAATAAAAATTTAGCACTGCTGCTATGGCAAACTCATAATTTCATTTTTTTAATCGGTTACTAGTAAAAAATAAAAAAACACCTCTTATAACGGAGACCAGGTAAATACCGAAAAATACCGGTTATTCAGAACTAAAATATTGATATCGGTTTTAACCGGTTGGTTTTTCACATCCCTATGATGGTGGTGGACAATTACTACGTCCCTATTCTCAAAAGTGGACCACAAATGCTCAATAATATTAACATCTGCATATTGTGGTGGTCAGGTGACACGTGAAAATATATCCTCGCGCTCAGAAAACCAGTCCTGGATTATGTGAGCTGTGTGAACAGGGGCGATGTCGTCTTGGAACGCAGCATCACCATTTGGGGGAAAAAAACATAGTAGCATGGAACAGATCTGATCAGCAAACATGGTCCCATAATCCTTTGCAGTAATGTGGCATTACAGAGCAGCCATGGAACCCGTGAAATACCGTGGTACGGCATCACCGAACCCCTGCCATGTTTCACTCTTGAGACAGAAAGTTGGCCAGAAGTTGGCAACAGTGTGCAACAAGACACCTTCGACCAAATTCCTTTCTCCCACTGCTCCAAAGTCTACATCTACATTTGTACTCCACAACTCACCTTTCGGTGCGTGGCTGAGTGTACCTTACTTACTTGTGTCACTTCCCCTCTTCCTGTTCCAGTCTCGAATAGTTCCTGGGAAGACCGCTTATCGGTAAGCGTCCGTCTGGACTCGAATCGATCTAATTTAGTCCTCAAAGTCTTTTCGCGAGATATACTTAGGAGTAAATAATATATTTGTTGAGTCTTCTAGCAACTTACACCCTCGGAACCTTAACAGTACAGCGAGCGGTCTAGGCGCTGTAGTCATGGACTGTGCGGCTGGTCCCGGCGGAGGTTCAAGTCCTCCCTCGGGCATGGGTGTGTTTGTTTGTCCTTAGGATAATTTGGTTTAAGTAGTGTGTAAGCTTAGGGACTGATGACCTTAGCAGTTAAGTCCCATAAGATTTCACACACATTTTAACATTTCTTAACAGTACATCATACCATTAATCAGAACGCCTCTCTTGCAGCGTCTGCTATTGGGGCTAGTTGGTCATCTCTGCAATGCTTTCGTGCTTACTAAATGAATCTGTAACGAAACCTTGTGCTCTTCTTTGGATCTTCTCGATTGCCTCTATCAATCTTACATGGAACAGATACCACATTGACGAGCAGTATTCAGGTATTGGTTGAAGGAGCGTTTTGTAAGTTACTTCCTCTACTGATGGGACTGCATTTCCTGGAGAACCTCATGCTGGCATCTGCCATTCCTGCGATTAGTTTTACGTGATCGTTCCACTTAAAATCGTTCCGTTCGCATACTCTCAGATAGGGAAATAATTGCTTCCATTTATTGTTCTGCAATTGTCTAACAGTGTAATAATTGAAAAAAATTGGAAATTTGTGATAAGGACTATGGGACCAAACTGCTGAGGTTATAGGTCCCAATGCTTACACACTACTCAATCTAACCCAAACTAACTTACGCTAAGGACAACACACACACCCATGCCCGAGGGAGGATTCGAACCTCCGACCGGGGAAGCCGCACGAACCGTGACAAGGCGCTCTGACGGCACGGCTATCCCGCGCGGCTGTAATTACGGCTTTTTCTATCTGTGCATACAAAATGCGACACATTTATTTAAGTTCAGGGTTTAATGCCGCTCTCTGCTCCAAGAGTCGATCCTTGCAGGTCATCCTGAATTTCGCTACAATTTCTGACGTTGCGCCGGCCAGAGTGGCCGAGCGGTTCTAGGCGCTGCAGTCTGGAACCGCGAGACCGCTACGGTCGCAGGTTCGAATCCTGCTTCGGGCATGGATGTGTGCGTTGTCCTTAGGTTAGTTAGGTTTAAGTAGTTCTAAGTTCTAGGGGACTGATGACCTCAGAAGTTAAGTCCCATAGTGCTCAGAGCCATTTGAACCATTTTTTCTGACGTTGCGACTTCTCTGTGAACAACAACATCATCCACGAAAAGCCTCATTAACTTCCGATGTTGTCTACTGTGTCATTTATATACACTGTGAATCATAATGAACATCTAGCAATTCCTTGGGGTATTCCCAAAGTCACTTTTACGACTGAAGCCTTGTTCCCGTTGAGAATGATATTCTGTGTTCTGTTTGCTAGAAACTCTACAACCCAATCACATAGTTGGCCTGATATTCTGTACGCTCGTATTTTGTTCATTAGGCGGCAGTGCGGAACAGTATCTGATGCTTTATGAAAGTCAAGGAACAAGGGTTCTATCTATGTATAATTATTTTTAAATCATGATTTTCACAACAACTATATTTCACTTTATTGCACACGTCCAGTATCAGTCGCACAGCAGACTATCTTCATATATGAAAGACGTGAAATTATCATGATGCGCGGGACCTCTAAGCTACTTGGACTGAGTATAACTTGCGTTTATTATACACTGACGGAATGTTGCGCATCGTGGAGACCCTTAGGTTCTACATCTACATCTAAATTTATATTCCGCAAGCCATCCAACGGCGTGTGGCGGAGGGCACTTTACGTGCCACTGTCATTACCTCCCTTTTCTGTTCCAGTCGCGTATGGTTCGCGGGAAGAACGACTGTCTGAAAGCCTCAGTGCGCGCTCGAATCTCTCCAATTTTACATTCGTGATCTCCTCGGGAGGTATAAGTAGGGGGAAGCAATATATTCGATACCTCATCCAGAAACGCACCCTCTCGAAACCTGGCGAGCAAGCTACACCGCGATGCAGAGCGCCTCTCCTGCGGAGTCTGCCACTTGAGGTTGCTAAACATCTCCGTAACGCTATCACGGTTACCAAATAACCCTGTGACAAAACGCGCCGCTCTTCTTTGGATCTTCTCTATCTCTTCCGTCAACCCGACCTGGTACGGATCCCACACTGATGAGCAATACTCAAGTATAGGTCGAACGTGTGTTTTGTAAGCCACCTCCTTTGTTGATGGACTACATTTTCTAAGGACTCTCCCAATGAATCTCAACCTGGTGCCCGCCTTACCAACAATTAATTTTATATGATCATTCCACTTCAAATCGTTCCGCACGCATACTCCCAGATATTTTACAGAAGTAACTGCTACCAGTGTTTGTTCCGCTATCATGTAATCATACAATAAAGGATCCTTCTTTCTATGTATTCGCAATACATTACATTTGTCTATGTTAAGGGTCAGTTGCCACTCCCTGCACCAAGTGCCTATCCGCTGCAGATCTTCCTGTATTTCGCTACAATTTTCTAATGCTGCAACTTCTCTGTATACTACAGCATCATCCGCGAAAAGCCGCAGGTTGTTAAGCAATCGTTTGTCACCCAGCAGTCCTCAGCGAATGGCAGTAACGGACTTTGCAAGACAAATGTTTAGCACCGTGGAGACCCTTACAAAGTTCTAAGTGCCCACATTTCGGAATGAGTAAATGTAGCAAGAGACGTTAATTCCTCAAAATTCCGGTAATAACCACAAGGCTGAAATTAGATACATTCAGTCATATAGAGGGTTCCTGACGATTTTTCTTCTGCGTACCGTCAGCGAATCGAACAGAATTGTGCACTCTCAATCACAAATTTGCAGAGTCCATATATTTTATTTATTTGTTTTCCTGGCACAGCGTTTCTTGTATCAAGTCAGGTATTCTAATTATTTTGCATTATGTTCATGATGACACGCGTCTTACAATGAGTCTTACATTTACTGTAAGATACAATACATAGAAATAAGTAGAATTGGACGTGAAGAGGAAGAGAAAATAGGAAGCGATAGAGCACTAAGAAAGAGCGAAAAAAAGTGCTGTCGCTAACTTAGAAGCGAAAAAATGAAGCGTAGCTGAGGAAAGGTGGAAGCATTTGCTTCACTGTTTGACTGAGAGAGACTGTCCACATGTGTTACCTTTACGGGTAAAAGTTATGAGGCTGACTAAAGGAAGTGCTTCAGACTTTACTTGAACAAAACACGGCACTGAATTACACTGAAGTGACAAAAGTCATGGGATACCTCCTAATATCGCGTCAGACCTCCTTTTGCTCGGTGTAGTGCAGCGACTCGACGTGGTATGGACTCAACAATTCATTTGATGTCAACTGCAGAAATATTGGATTCGTTAACACGATTTTCTTAAATTTATTCAGCCGAACCACAGCCAATAGATCAAAACTGAAATATGCAAAATATTTCTCTGCACGTAATCTGTTTCTCCTCTTTGCCGGCCGGCCGGAGTGACCGAGCGGTTCTAAGCGCTACAGTCTGGAACCGCGCGACCGCTACGGTCGCAGGTTCGAATCCTGCCTCGGGCATGGATGTGCGTGATGTCCTTAGGTTAGTTAGGTTTAAGTCGTTGTAAGTTCTAGGGGACTGATGACCTCAGAAGTTAAGTCCCATAGTGCTCAGAGCCATTTTTCCTCTTTGCCGCGTTAATATCTACAACTACATATATGCACTGCAAGCCACCTTACGGTACTTGGTGGAGGGTGCCCTGTACCACTACTTGTCATTTCCTTTCCTGTTTCACTCCCAAATAGAGCTAGGGAAAAACAGGTATTTACTCGTATATAGCCCAGTATGAGCCCTAATTTCTCGTATCGTATCTTCGTGGTCCTTACGCGAAATGTATGTTGGTGGCAGTAGAGTCGTTCTGCAGTCAACTTCAAAAGCCGGTTCTCTAAATTATCCGAATATTGTTTCTCGAAAAGAACACCGCCTTCCATCAGGGGATTCCCATTTGAGTTTCCGAAGCATCTCCATAATAGTTACGTGCTGTTCGAACCTATCGGTAGCAAATCAAGCAACCTGCCTCTGAATTGCTTCGACATCTGCTTTTCAGAAGAAATCAGCTCAATTTCGATTACACGATAAGTCACACAAATCTGAGGGCTGTAAATTCAATTAAAAATTTAGGGATTACAATTACAAATAACCTAAATTGGAACGATCACATAGATAATATTGTGGATAGAGCAAACCAAAGACTGCGATTCATTGGCAGAATACTTAGAAGGTGCAACAGGTCTACCAAAGAGACTGCCTACACTACGCTTGTCCACACTATTCTGGAGTACTGCTGTGCGGTGTGGGATCCGCATCAGGTGGGAGTGACGGATGACATCGAAAAAGTACAAAGAAGGGCAGCTCGTTTTGTATTATCTCGAAACAGGGGAGATAGTGTCACAGATATGATATGTGAATTGGAGTGGCAATCATTAAAACAAAGGCATCTTCTCATGAAATTTCAATCACCAGTTTTCTCCTCCGATTGCGAAAACATTCTGTTGGCACCCACCTACATAGGGAGACATGGTCATCACGATAAAATAAGAGAAATCAGGGCTCACACGGAAAAATTTAAGTGCTCGTTTTTCCCGCGTGCCGTTAGAGAGTGGAACGGTAGAGAGATAGCATGAAGCTGGTTCATTGAACCCTCTGCCAGGCACTTTATTGTGAATAGCAGAGTAATCACGTACATGTAGATGTAATCCGACCTGGTGTGGATCCCAAACACTCGAGTAGTACTCGAGAATGAGTCGCAGCCGGCCGATGTGGCCGTGCGGTTCTAGGCGCTTAAGTCTGGAACCGCGTGACCGCTACGGTCGCAGGTTCGAATCCTGCCTCGGGCATGGATGTGTGTGATGTCCTTAGGTTAATTAGGTTTAAGTAGTTCTAAGTTCAAGGGGACTGATGGCCTCAGATGTTAAGTCCCATAGTGCTCAGAGCCATTTGAACCAATGAGTCGCACTAGCGTCCTAAATGCTGATCATTTATATATAGAGAGAACAATAGCGTTCCTATCACACTTCCCTGGGGCGCTCCTGACGGTACCGTTGTTTCTGTTGAACACGCGTGTTGCTCGTACACTCGTTAACAGTCTGCCATTGAACACCGTTCAAACGCTTTTCGTTAATCTAAAAATATGGAATCTGTCTGTTACTCTTCATCCACAGTTCGCAGTATCATTTAAGAAAAGGACAAGCTGAGTTTCACGTGGGCGATGCTTTCTAAAGGTGTGCTGATTCGTGGACATAAGCTTTCGGCCTCAAGGAAATTTATGACATTCGAAAATTCTGCAGCAAATAAATGTTCAGGATACTGGCCAGCAACTTTGCGGATCCGCTCCTTTACCATTCTTGTACACAGGAGTTATCTCCGCTTTTTTCCAGACGCTTTGGTATTCGCTCTGGGTGAGTGACTCGCGATAAATGCAGGTTATGTAAGTCGCCAATGTCATAGAGTACTCATTGTAAAACCGAACTGAGATGCCATCCGGACCCGGCGACTTAGGCCGGGCCAGACAAAGCGGTATGGCGGCGCGGTTCACGCTGCAGCAGTTGGCAGCGCCTTTCAGAGGCGAGGGACGCCACACAGGGAGCTCGCACAGAGTGGCTGATAGCGGTACACGAGAAAAATCAGCTTTCCGAATTTCTTGCTGTAAAAAATACTGTATGTAAATGAAGCAAGACTACGTCAACCCCTGTAGTCAGTTTTTCGGTAGATATTCTCTTCTTCTTTTAAAAAAAGTTGAGAACCACTTCTTTCTGTTTTATGTGTTTTCTTCATCAAAAAATACTTCTCATTCGAGTTTGAAGAAACTAATTGGTACAAAAAGTTGATATTTGCATATCTTATGGTTTCACATTATAGCTTGATGATGGAGTGTCCATTTTGTCGATGTTGCTCATAGTTACTCTGATACCTACTTTCCAGGTACTCTGTAGCATAAATTTTGAAGGGCTTGCAGTGAAAAATGTAGTCGCTGGTTACTTTACGTGTCGTTCGCTTTATGTTATATGTTGCTGCGAACTAAATGTAGCTAATATTCCGATATTGCTTTTAACGTTGGAACGAAAGCCATATTTCGCTACAGTATGGAGAAAATAGAAGAACTTTATTCGTGCGTTCTGCTTGAGTGCACCGCGGCCAACTACCGTGGCATGCATCTCAGTCGTGGAAATATATATTTTTCAAATTAGTGATTGTGAATTATTATTGTTCTGGCTACTGGAAGAAAATGACGGGGAAGAAGACATTCTACTGAAACAGTTGCGTAATGGAAAAGTTGAAATACAATTTTTAAGACAAGGCTTGACAAAACTTTCGTTTACGACACTTATCAATCGTTACTTATTAAACGGAGACACAGTTCTGTGAGTTCTTCAGGTTAAATATTTACAGTTTAACTATTTCAGAGATCTGGTCAGAGAAGCTTTCTGGAAGAATTCATCAAATAGATATATGTATCAAATGGTTCAAATGGCTCTGAGCACTATGGGACTCAACTTCTGAGGTCATTAGTCCCCTAGAACTTAGAACTACTTAAACCTAACTAGCCTAAGGACATCACACACATCCATGCCCGAGGCAGGATTCGAACCTGCGACCGTAGCGGTCTCGCGGTTCCAGACTGCAGCGCCAGATATATGTATGCAACATCTGACGCGAAGTTAGCCGTAAAGCTAAAGCAAGAAAAGTCTAAATACTTTCAAAAGTACAGTAGTTTATTTATCATTTATTCTGTTGTAAATGGAGTTTTTCCATCTACATGGCAAATACGAACAAAAGCAGAACAGTCGCATTTTCACTTCAGGTAGCACATTCTACCGTTTTCAAGAGAGTAAAGCAAGACTGCATTAAAATACGGCGCGTTTTGCACAACCACATAACAGATTATCTTAGCTGTGTCTACACTTGTCAAGCTGAGCCTGTCGTAGCCACAAACCTCCTCTCTAATATCTCATAATGCAGTCAGCTGCAGAGCTAGCAATGTTGCATTTTCAGTAATGAGAGTTTCGTAGACTACTACAGTAGTACACTTGAATAAATGAATGCCTTTAAAGAAAAGAGAACCAAGCAACACCTCTCCGAAACTGTATCCAAGATCTGATTTCTTTTTTTGATCATTCAGACATAATTCTACATCTACGTGTATACTCTGCAAACCGCTGTGAAGTGCGTGGCAGTGGACATATCCAGTTCTACCAGTTGTAAGGGCTCCTTCCCGTTCCATTTACGTGTGGAGCGCGGGAAAAATGACTGTTTAAGTGCTTCTGTGCGTGCTGTAACTAGTCTAACCTTGTCCACACGCTCCACATGGGAGCAATACGACAGGGTTGTAGTACGTACCTAGAGTCATCATTTAACGCCGGTTCTTGAGACTTTGTAAGTAGGTTTTCTCGGGCTAGTTTACGTGCATCATCAAGTATCTGCCAGCTCAGTTGTTTCAACATCTCAGTGACAGTCTCCCGAAGGTCAAAAAAACCTGTGCCCTGCCTGTCTCTGTTTATGTTCAATATCCCCTGTTAGTCTGATATGTGTCCCACACATTTGAGCAATTTTCTGTGATGGATCAGATGAGTGATTTGTAAGCAAACACCTTTGTAGACTAATTGCATTTCCCCAGTATTTTACCAATAAACCGAAGTCTGATACCTGCCCTGTCCTACCCATCACTGGGCCTATGCGATCGTTCCGTTTCATATCCGTAAGCAGGTATTTGTATGACTTGGCTGACTTCAGCTGTGACTCGTTGATGTTGCAGTCATCGGATACTTGATTTTTTTTTCTTTTTGTAAAGGCCACAGTTTTACATTTCTGAACATTTAAAGCAAGTTACGAATGTGTGCACCACACTGAAGTTTTAGCAATATCTCAGTGAATATTTACGCAGCATCTTTCAGACAGTACTTCACGACAGATAATTATATGATCTACAAAAATCTGAGACTAATATTAATGTTCTTCGTAGGTCATAAACACAAAACATGAATAGCAAGGGTCTCAACACACTTCCTGCGGTACACTCGAATTTACCTCAACATCTGTTGATGACTCTGCATCCAAGATATCTCGCTGCTTCAGAAACTCCTCAATCCAGCCACAAATTCCACTTGGTACCCCATACCATCGTACTTTTGATAATAAGCATAAGTGTGGTACTAAGTTAAATGCTTCTCGGAAATCGAGAAAAACTGCATCTACCTGACTGCCTTGATTTATGGCTTTCAGTATGTCATGTGAGGAAAGTGCGGGTTAGGTTTCACATGATCGATGTTTTCGAAATCCGTGCTGGTTGGAATGGAGGTCATTCTCTTCGAGATACCTGTTTATGTTTGAGCTCAGAATGTGTTCCAAGGTACAACAAATTTACGTGAAGTTCGGTGGGTTCGAACAGGACGTAACTATTATGGTGATGCTTCGGGCACTCAAATGGGAATCCCTTGAGTTAAGGCGGTGTTCTTTCGAGAAACAATATTGAGATAATTTAGAGAACCGTCTTTTGAAGTTGACTGCAGAACGACTCTACTGCGGCAACATACATTTCGCATAAGGACGACGAAGATACGATACGAGAAATTAGGGCTCATACTGGGCTATATATGACTAAGTAGTTGTTTTTCCCTAGCTCTATTTGCGAGTGAAACAGGAAAGGAAATGGTAGTTTTGTGGATCAATTCTGCTACCCTTCTTGTTAATGGATATGACCTATGCTTCCTTCCAATTACTGGCACAGAATGTGCTAAAGAAATCTACGACAGGTTAATTCAACCGCAATATAAAATTTGATAGGGATTCCATCAGGCCATATGGCTTTGTTCAATTTTAACGATTTACTGATTGCAGATGTTTAGTATAAATGTCTTGTAAGAGAGGAGGTATTGCTTTAAATTGTATTATAAAACAGGTGTACGGAATAACATCTTAGATTGTTGGTGTTAGAAACAAGGAAGGAAATAATTGGTTTTGACATCAGAAATACCACTGAAGCTAGATAATTAATTTTCGTTCGAACGCGACATGTAACTGTCTTATATGAAGTTCGATTTTCTACGTGTTGCTTTCCGTTTTGATCACATGGTTGCTTACATACTTAATGCAATATCTTTAGGATGCTTTAATATGTAATATACACTGATTTCCAGTACTTAACTTCGTACTCTTTTTCATTTTTGTAACTTATTGCATGTGTGAAATTAAAATTTTTGCAAAGATATTTATCAAAATGGTTCAAATGGCTCTGAGCACTATGGGACTCAACTGCTGAGGTCATTAGTCCCCTAGAACTTAGAACTAGTTAAACCTAACTAACCTAAGGACATCACAAACATCCATGCCCGAGGCAGGATTCGAACCTGCGACCGTAGCGGTCTTGCGGTTCCAGACTGCAGCGCCTTTAACCGCACGGCCACTTCGGCCGGCTAGATATTTATCATTATGAACCAGTTTGACAGCTATATCCCTCCATGCTTCGGCCTTCGTTAAAGTGTCCTTATAATCTGCATTGCCTGTATTGTACAAGAAGTTGTACTTCGTCACCTTTTCGATAAGTTTTTCTGTTTGCACGATTTCCACAGAGTGCATTGCTCGCTCACCGATACGACAGATCTGCCTGCCGCCGCTGCCGGCTCAGCCGGCTGGCTCGCCATGGCAAGTTGACCGGTCGCTGTGCCACACGGGGCGACAAAGGACGCCTGGAAGTGTGGAGGCCGGGGCTGCGGCATCGGCAGGGAAAACTAGTGAACCCGGGGGGCCGCTGGGGACAGCACGGGAATGTCGCCGCTGCTGGCAGATTTGAGTGAAGGGATTTACAACCGGCAGTCGCCAGTCGCGCCGCCACCCACGGTGAAGGACGCTTCCAGGTCGACGCTACCTGAAACGGCTTCTTACCCGTGGGAAACCGAATGGCTGGCCGAAAAGACTAAACCTATGGGACATCGCTTCGCCGCTAGTGCTTGACATATACGTACTGTAATTTTAACTTGGAACTCTTCCATTTGGTCCGTGTTTGCATAGAAAAACAACAATATCAGAAATTGAGTCCGCCTTGATGCAAGACACTTTGTTATTCGTTTATTTCTTTATTTTCCCAAACTAGATTCTACGACAAATATCACCATCATCAGTGGGTCTTTTTAAATATAAAACATGCAGAAAATAGCATGATTACTGTTGTGACTTAGCAAGACAGCCAAGTCACAACGAGAGGAAGCCGAAAGGCACGCGTTAAGCTCACGCAGATTGGCGTGAGGTCTGGAACAGTACAATGTCTTGAGAATGGCAATAAAGTACGAAAATCTTGTAATACTTAACTTTAATCCATAATCGGTGTACATCGCTCTTGTACAGATATAATATCCATTTTACTATACACTGGTAATGGCGCCTTGCTAGGTCGTAGCCAATGACTTAGCTGAAGGCTATGCTAACTATCGTCTCGGCGAATGACAGCGTATTGGTCAG